>NC_084494.1:14304389-14934032 GCF_030035675.1 Rhineura floridana
ATGGAGAGTCCAAGGTGTCGAGCAATGTTTCTCAAGTACTACCTTCTGGCGACGATCCGCCAAGTAGGAGCGGAACCACTGCCAAGCAGTGCCTCCAACTCCCAACTCCGTGAGTCTTCCCAGAAGGATACCATGGTCGATGGTATCAAACGTCGCTGAGAGATCAAGGAGAATCAACAGAGTCACACTCCCTCTGTCCCTCTCCCGACAGAGGTCATCGTACAGGGCGACCAAGGCTGTTTCAGTGCCAAAACCAGGCCTAAAACCGGATTGAAACGGATCCAGATAATCGGTCTCATCCAAGAGCACCTGGAGCTGATTGGCAACTACCCGCTCCAGAACCTTGCCCAAAAAGGGGATATTTGCCACCGGTCTATAATTGTTCAAGTTATCTGGGTCTAAGGAAGGTTTCTTCAAAAGAGGTCTCACTACTGCCTCCTTGAGGCTACTAGGGACTACTCCCTCACTCAAGGAGGCATTTATCACTTCCTTGGCCCAGCCGGTGGTACCAGTCCTGCTAGCCTTGACCAGCCAAGATGGACAAGGATCTAGAGCAGACGTGGTCGCCCGCACCATTCCAAGCACCTTGTCCACTTCCTCAAGCTGCACCAACTGAAACTCATCCAATAATGAAAGACAAGACCGTGTTCTGGACACTTCAATGGATTCATCTGTCGTAACATCAGAGTCTAGGTCCCTACGGATGCATGCGATTTTATTTTGGAAGTGCCCTGCAATGTCGTTACAACGAGCTTCAGATGTTTCAATGGTATCTTGAGGACCAGAATGTAAGAGTCCTCGTACAACCCTAAAAAGCTCTGCTGGGCGGCAGAGAGATGTCTTGATAGAGGCAGCAAAGTAGGACTTCTTCGCCGCCCTTACCGCTTTTATGTACGACTTAGTAGAGGCACTTACCAAAGCATAATTGCATCCGTCTGGAGTTCGTCTCCATCTGCACTCCAGCCTCCTTCTCTCTTGCTTCATCACTCTCAGCTCCGGGGTATACCATGGAGCTGTATGAGCTCTGCATGGAAGAGGGCGCGTGGGAGTGATCGTATCGATAGCCCGGGCCATCTCTGTATTCCACAGTTCGACCAAGGCCTCGACAGGAGTGCCAGTACTATCAGCTGGAAAAACTCCCAGAACCCTCTGAAAACCCATAGGATCCATAAGCCTCCGGGAGCGGACCAACTTAATAGGTCCCCCACCCTTGCAGAGGGAAAGAGTCGTCGTAAGTCTAAAACTCAGCAGGCGGTGATCTGTCCATGACAATGGAGTAGATGAAAAATACCCCACCTCCAGATCACCATCTCCATGACCAGTGGCGAAGATCAAATCAAGAGTGTGACCCGACACATGCGTTGGGCCAGTAACAAATTGAGACAGCCCCATGGTTGTCATGGAGGCCATGAAGTCCTGAGCCGCTCCAGATAAGACAGTCTCGGCATGAACGTTGATATCCCCCAACACCACAAGTTTGGGGGACCTCAACAACACCTCCGAGACTATCTCTGTCAGCTCAGCTAGGGAAGCTGTTGGGCAGCAAGGTGGGCGGTACACCAACAAGATTCCCAGTCTGTCTCCTTGGCCCAGTACAAGGTGGAGGCACTCTAGACCAGTCGTCATCTGGACAGGATGCCTGGTGAGAGAGAAAATACTCCTATAGACCACAGCGACCCCGCCTCCCCGGCCCTCAGATCTGCCATAGTGCTGCACCGTATACCCAGGTGGGCAAAGCTGAGAGAGGGCAACTCCTCCCTGCTCACCCACCCAGGTCTCGGTTATACACGCCAGGTCGGCACCCTCATCCACAAATACAATTATTACTGTACCATCTTGGACTTTTATGGGTTTTATTGCTGTCCTTTGTGCCCTTTATATTGCCTTGGTTATATTTTATTATTTTTCCTTTTATGTTTGCAGGGTTTTTAATATATGTTTCCCTCTCATTGTTATTCTTATGAAAACCAATAAAAAGATAATTAAAGAAAAGAAATACAGTGAACTCCTTATGTTGAACACATTTATTCATGTTCACCTTTTGTTTTACTATATCACCAGCAGCAGCCCAGTTTTATTTTATGCATGGGGAAGCTAAGATAGGAGAGAGTGATTTGCCTGACTTGACTGAGGAACTTTGAATATATAAGATGTACTTTTCAAACAGCATATTGATTCTTCTCATTTCCCTCTCACAAGTTGAGGCCAGCTTTCCCACCCCTTGCCTTGGCAGCGAATTTGACAGTTACACCAATTGTACCTCACCTGCATCACCCTCAGCTTCAGACAGGCTGGCTGCCATTTTAAAGCAAAGCAATGAGCGTTTAGTCGCTTGAATGGTCTCTTGGAGCTTTATTTGTAGCAGGTGGAAATCAAATTTTTAAAGGTGAAAAAAAATGCTCTGGGAAGCACAGAGGAACATTGACCAAGTAATATCACACAGACCACCTTGCTGCACTCTCCATGGCTGGCTTCTGTAAAAACAGAGATCTGGTTTGCCGTAAGGCTGATCCAGAAGGGAATTTACAATTGCCACAAGTGCAATTTCCTAACAAACTCTAATTATATATATCTTAAATGCACCCTTTATGGTTAAGCAGGGGTTTGAACATCTCCCTGGCCCCACACACTCTCAACTTCACTAATCTCAAAGGGGGTACTTAAGGGGCAGCAGTGAAAAGTGCTTTCTTCGCAAGTGGAGTATGTCTTAAAGACATGATGTACCAAGTTATTCATGTTTAAAATGTACTTTCAGACTGCCCAGGCATGACACATGGACAGCAGGTAGATTCTACCTGATACACATAGGCTTTACAAAGCTCTGGTAGAGACTGTTCATTTGTGCCTTTCAGGTCACACATTGGCCATTATTTTATGTAGTCAGCCAGATTATTTTGAACAATGGAGCTGCTTGTTTTTTAAAAATGTGTGTATTATATCTATTTTTAAGGTGCTCGAATTTGGCTGTTCATCGGATTTATGTTGGCGTTTGGATCTCTGATTGCATCTATGTGGGTCCTCTTTGGAGGCTATGTTATTAACGGTAGGTTATCTGTTAAGAGCAGCCTTTGAAATCAACACTTTAGCTTGTGAGTATAAACTTTAAATTGTAAGCTCAATACATGCAGGGACATGACTCTTACATTATGAACACTAATTGCACTGTATGTCTAAAAATGAAAATGTCTCCTTTCTTACTTTAAGAATGGACCAAACTCTGTCATTCCTTTCTTGGAGGCACGGTGTCCCGTTTTAGGCTTTCCTAATTGTGGGCTGCTGTCTGAAAGTTCATTATGCAGCAACCTTGCATCATGATTGAGTCTGGTCAGTGATTGGGTGGGAGATCCTTGGGAACCTTACATATCTCACATTCTTCTCTATTGCAGAAAGGTGGGTATCAATGCAATAAATGAGGGATGGGGAAGCTGTGGCCCTCCAAATGTTGGGCTACAACTCCCGCCAGCAGTCAGAGATTATGGGAGTCATAGTCCAACAACATATGGAAGGTGGCAGGCTCCCTCATTGTAATAAATATACAGGCTGCAATCCTGTGCATGCATATCACGGAGTATATCTACTCAGACCTTGAGGTCATAATCTGAGGTGCTTCTCCAGGTGTCTCCTCCAAACAAGATGCACTAAATCGCTACCAAGGAGAGGACTTTTTCAGTGATGGCAACCCAGCTATAAAATGTTGCGCGGTGAATTCCAGCGTATACCCAGCACCCGGTTGTACCCGGTTGCAACCCAGTCCCAGAGAGCCAGCAGATAGAGAGACAGAGACCGTTATAGTTTTAAGAGTCTTTACTGACTTGAAGGTACAGACATGAACACATTCCCGGCTCCTAACTTCTAACAACATCCCCCACACAGTGTGCTTTCACTTTCAAGGATTTATAACTATCCAGCTCTGTACAGCTGCAGTCTGTGGCCTTGGACTGCCAGTACAGTTTTAACCCATAACTGGACTTTTCTGCCCTCTGACTTTGTGGAAAACCAGACACATACATCTGAGCAGCCTACATAAAAGGCCCTCCCTAGAGAGGTTCACCTTGCACTTATACTGTGGTCTTCTTGGTGCCAATTGAAGACCTTTTTATTTTTTAGGCTTTTTAATCTTAAAATCTTTTAGTCATGTTAGATTTTTTGGAGTGTTCTGATCAATGAAATTTTCCAGGTATGTGGCACAGAGTGGTAAGCGGCGGTAACGCAGCCGAAGCTCTGCTCATGACAGGAGTTCGATTCCAACAGAAGGAGGAAGTCGAATCTCCAGTAAAAAGGGTCGCATCCATGGTCGGTAAAATGAGTACCCGGCATATGCTGGGGGGTAAAGAAAGGCCAGGGAAGGAACTGGCAATCCCACCCCATATATACGGTCTGCCTAATAAATGTCGCAAGACGTCACCCTAAGAGTCGGAAACGACTCGCAGTACAAGTGCGGGGACACCTTTACCTTTTTTATGTTTGCTATATTGAGTTGTATCCTCTGTTGCTGATTTTTATGCTGTATTACAGACTTTGATTTCATTATCTTATTTGTATATTTAAATGTTATAATTAACTAAATGCCTGTTGAATACAAGGGGACTTCTGAGTAAATGTACATAGGACTGCACTGTCAGGCACCCAATATACAGCACAATATTGTGCTTATTTACTTGAAAGTTAGCCCCTCTGCTCTCAGTGGAGCTTATTCCTTAGTAAATGTGTTTAAGGATTGCTGTCTTAGTATCACGCCTGGACTCGGGAACTTGATGGAGTGCATGCACCAGCAGGCTAGTAAGTTCTGTTTTGTGGGCTAGTCTAGAGATGTGAAAGCCTGGGGGGGGAATGTTATTTTCCAGGGGAGGGGGTTTCGAAGCCTTAATTTGTTTTTTTGAAAAATTGAAAAAAATGAAGAAAAATTGATTATGGAATGTTTTATTTTAGCATGCTGAATAAAATGTTTCATTGAATCTTGCTTGGTCCCCCCATTTTTCTCAGTTCTTTTTATGAGAATGGATGGTCTGCTTGACACTGTGGAGGACTAGCAGAGACATAAATAATTTTCTTTGTTAATGTTGATGGTTTCTTCTGTGTTTTTTTGCTCCTCATAAACTGGCAAAATGGAAGAGGTTCCTTACAGTTCAGGTGTTCCTTTCAGTTCAGGAGCTTGTAGTTCCATTTATTACCAAAAAAATTAAAAAATTAAATTCAATTTGTAATAATTGTTTGAATAAAATGTACTTTTAATATACCAAATGTGATAATGTATGCCAAACCAACTTGTGAATAATTACATTTTATGTTCCTGAAGTAACAAAGTGACTTTCAATCTGTAAAAAGTGCTAATGTTGCATTTCCCCCCATTTTTCCAAAAGTATCTTTTCTGGGGGAAAAAACAAACCGTTTTTCCCATGGCTTCAAAATTTCCAGATATTTTACATATCTGGGCTAGTCACCTCTTTACCCTGGCATTTGCCATCTGAGGTGTATATTTTTAGGACTCACCCTATTTTGTCATTCTGGTTGTTTCTAATTGTTTTTAACACTGTATTTTAAGATTGTTGTAACCCGCCCTGGGACCTCTGGGTGAAAGGCAGGCAATAAATGCTGCTGAAAATTTTCATTTGATTTTGTTTCATTATTGACTGTAGTTCTAAATTGATCATCTAATTGATTTTTCTTCTTTTATTGTGTTCCATTTTGACAACCATTATTACCAGTGTAAAAATGCTGCAAGTAAAATCATTGCTAGATTCTGATAGCAGTGGTGTCATTTATGTATTACTGCATTTATATCTCACTTTTCCTCCAAGGAACTCAAGGTGGCATACATGTTTCTTCCGTCTCCATTTTATCCTCACAGTAACCCTGTGGGGTAGGTTAGGCTTGAGAGGCAGTGACTGGCCCAAGGTCACCCAGTGAGCTTCATGGACTCCCACTTGAACCACTTTGCCACACTTGCTCCTGTAAGAAGTCATTTGGCAGTGCCTACCAAACTTACCAGATAAATGAGCTGGCAATTGTTGCAGGAGGGGGCTATGAATAAACTCCTGAACTTCAGATAAAACAGATTCCTTTTTCCTTCCCAGATAAACCAGACAAGCCACCACTATACCCAGGAATAGCAGTCTTCTTCCAAAATGCATTTATCTTCTTTGGGTAAGAACATTTTTCTTTCTCTGTTTCTTTGTTCTTCTGTGTTTAAATCTACCGTGCAAGAAAGTTCAGTAGCTAAGAGCAGATAAGGATTTTTGGAGGCTCTGGGTTACCCTGGTAGATACAAGGATGGAGTGCAGTGGTGCAAACGTCCTGGCACGGCCAGGTATGGAGAAGTGGCTGGCCCTGTGGTTTAGGGGTACTAAATATAAGATAGGAAAAAAGGTAAAGGCCTTTTAAAAATTGGACTATGTGTTATATAGGATATTTGGACTTCATTTCTCCCATTTTATTTATTTATTTCAGCTATTTATATACTGCTTAGTCACTAACATTTCTCAGCAGTATACATAAAGATTTTAAAAAATACCATGGATAAAATCAAAATTCATCAGAAAAAAACAAAACCTCTTTAAAATGCTTACTGAAATAGAAAGGTCTTTGTGAAGTGTTTTATATACAAAACTCACAAGGCAGCTTACAAAAAAGCAATAAAATACAGAATAAAAGCCCCGCTAAACAAATTGCAATATATACTGCAAAAGCAGGATAAAACATGATGAAACAGCAATAGACTCCAATTACCTAACAACGTTTAAAAGAACAATAAAACAACTTGACATTTTTATTAAAAGTTCTGGAGGAAAAAATTGTGTTAACATGCCTTAAACTGAATAAAGTTTGTGACTGTGAGAAGGGGACATTTCATAAGGTCACTACCCCCTCACCTCTGAAGACAGGGCTCCTAAATAATAGATGGTGGCATTCACAAGGATGGACCATAACTTGATTAGAATCCCTGTCATCTCCAGCTAAAAGAATTAGGTAGCCCTATTCCTTAAGTACAGGTATAGTGAGGCAAATGTCATTCTGGAAATCAGAGATGGGGAACCTCTGATCTCTAGATGTTGTTGGATTCCAGCTCCCATCAGCCCAAGTAATGATGGGCAGTATGCTCTGATAACATGGGGCTTCCTCATCCCTTCTCTAAATGCTCAAAGGTACTTATTTAACATCTCTCTCTGTTTAATAAGGGGGCATGATTTAAAGTGTGAAGGGTTGGGGGTAAAGAAGGAAGGAGAGAAGACTAGCAGTATCTGGAAGAAAACTTTTTCTGCTTACTGCAATGAGTTATACCAACATCCCAAGAAAAGACTGGTGATAAGCTCCTTCTAAATGAAAGAGCCTTTCTTAACACTTTCTGTCCATTTTTCCTCAGCGTTACAGGATTTGTGCAGCAGCTGCTAAGGCACCTTTTATGTCATCTATGCTTACATCAAAACTACAGATACCTTTGTAACTCACAGCTTCAAAATCGCTGCTAAAAATGCACTCATGGCCTTTTGCGAAGCACATTGTTGAGTACTGCATTACTTAACTCTGCTTTATGTCCAAATTTCAGATTTATTTGTAAGGTGCTGCAGCTTTGAGCTATAGCAACAAGAGCCACTACACATATGAACATGAAAAACAGAATAATTTTAGAAAAGCCACAAACGTGTTTTTTAAAATATAATATATTGATGCACATAAATATCCTATAACTGGGTGGCTAGCCTGCAGGCCTCATATAGGCCCCAAGAGTTTTTTTGTGGCCCCTGATCCCCTTGGACTTTGTCATAAAAAAAAATATTTTTAAACATTTCTAAGGTTTTGTACTGCCTCCCTCCATAGGTGCCCTTCTATGATGTCCAAAATATTTTTGTGACCCTCAAGGCCCCCTAACATTTGTCCTTTTATAAAAATGGCCGCACCCACTGTTACACTTCAGCCACACCTACCTTGACATGCAGCCCCTGGAGGGTTGCCCATGGGTCAATGTGACCCTTGGCCCAAAAAAGGTTCACTGCCCCATCTTACACTGTTAAACCGCAGGAATTATCTGGTTGATTTGTGTGTGCCAGAAATGGTATGGAGAGGTATTTTAAAGCTCTGTGCAGAACTGAGGTTTGCTTAGGAACAGCCTCTTTGCTCCCGTAGCTCAGCTCTGGCTCTGCACTGGTATAGCAGGAAGGGTTGAGTCTAGTGAGGCCCTTTCAGCTTTTTCTCTTGCCACCACCTTTTAGAACTGTTAGCTATCCCAACAAAAATAAAACTTAGCTACGCTAAAGCATTAGAGAAGAGACCAAGGCTATGTGCAAGGAAGACTAGCGTTTGCTGACTAAAATGTATGGATTTTTACACACTTCAGAGTAGTTCAAAATATAGGACTAGTTCATGTTGTGTCTCTTTCTTTGCAAAAGGCTCGTTTCTGAGAACTGTCAATCACAGTAGCTAGTACTGAACTAGATTAACTCCTACTCTGACTCTGGATAAGACACCTTCCTAGGTTTCTATACAGTGCATAAAACATTTATATGAGCTGCTGCCTACATAGGATAGTGCTTACATGATACCATCCAATGTGAAAGAAGTGTGGCCTTGCACATGAATGTAGATGCATAAGCGTCCGTTCACACAAAGGACAGTGGCCATCCAAAGTCAAGCCCTTTGTAGTCCAGTTGGTTTCACTGGGAGAGAATAAATGGCATGCTTAACTCTCTCATTGAAATTAGTGAACCTCAAAAATGCTTCACTTTGTCTGGATTGTGGCTGCAGTGGTAGCTGGGAACTCCATTGCTCACTACATGCAATATTAAATTGGTCTGCAGTGTCCTTTGATATTATAGGTACTTGTCTGGTCTTTGACTGTAATAAACTTTTACTTACTAGGTACTGTGAATTATCATTATCTTGGAGCATTGTCAGTCACTCCAAATCCACATGTTTAAGTTCCCAATCACTGTGTGGATTGTTGGCATTTCAGAAAGGTGAACAGGACTGGTGCAGCTACTGTTGCACCAAAATTGTGATGATAGCTCTAGCCCCGGCACGCACACACTCTGAAATGTTTTTTTTCCTTATTGGCAATCCTTTCCTGTTAGGCATTCCCATTAGTGCTGGAAGCAATCTCTGAAAACAAACCTAAGGCTTGAATCCTAATCCCACCTCCCTGAGAGTTAAGTCCTATTGATGTCAGTGGGGTTTTGTTTCGAGGAAAGATGCATAGGATTGTGGTGGAAGACTATTAATTTGTTTAGAATATTTTTTCTTGCCTCTCTATGAAAATATTTTCAAGATGCTGCTTTGCTCCCTTTGATGTGACACTTCTGACATTCTCTGTGGCTGATCTTGTGTTTCTTTTGTTAACAGAGGTCTGGTCTTTAAGTTTGGGCGCACTGAAGATTTGTGGCAATAAATGAAGCAGAATATCTGTCCTGCTATTTTTAATTGCCCACTCCCTTTTGTGCTCTGGTATCAATGAAGATGAAAACTGTCTGCGCTTTCAAATCATGAAACTCCATTTTTTCATTCTTTGAGACTGTTTTCTACTCCTGACTTTTGACACAAAATTATTATAGCACATGACTAAAATGTAAAACTGAGAAGATATAACACTTATAAAGTCGTCTTGCTGATGTTTTTATAAATGAATATTAAACTATAAATGTTTCTTTTACAGCTCATTTATATGTGGTGTGTCTTTGCTGTATAACTGTTACTTTTGGACATGGAAATACTTGACTGACTTTGTGTGGAAGGTTTTAAAATGAAAGATGTAAATTCAGTACATTAAAATGTAATAGATGTATTAGAGTCATGCTTGTTCTCTACATTCATTAAGGGTAGCTTTCCAACTGTTTGGGGTTCTTTTGTTGGGTATATAACTGATCTATACTCACCCTGAAATAATTTAATAGGAGTCTTATATGAAGGGGAGGCAAACTGCCCCATTTATTGAATACAGTTCAGAAATCAAAGTTACAGAGTTTTCATACATACATTCTGTCTCTCTCTCTCTCTCTCTCTCTTTGGTCAACCTAGCAGTCAGAGTGATGGACAAATAGAGCTGGGCATGGTGGAAGTTCTCATACCTCCTGGAGTACAGAGGTCTTGCCTGCAAACGGCTCTGTCCCTCTGGGGTTCTTACACCTTTTTGTCTCAGGTTAAGAAATTGATGATCTCCGTCTCATCCTCTGTTCTCTCTGTGTACTTCCCAAAGTTCTCCAGTGCATGAAAGGCTGATTTGCCTCATTGCAGGAAACGTCTGCATTATCAGGATGTTGTTTGTTCTTCCTTGGGGAGACTTGAGTAAATACTGGCTGTCCCTTGGAATGCTGTTTCCCTCCATCATGCTTCTGGAGTTTGTTGGGCCTGTGACTTCTGAAAACTATGGCTCTTATCAGTGGTAACTTTATGACGGTGCTGTATAGGCAGATTTATAATGTTCTGTTCATTTGTAATAGTTATCGGCAGTTCAATTCAGCTCCCACTGTGTTTTCTTTATTTTTGAAGTTTTGGGGCAGAGGCATTATTCATTCATAGGGTTAATTGGGAAATTAAAGACAACAGTAGCAATAGGAAAAGATGGCAGGTATACGGGGATATAAAATTATGTAAATATAGACATAGTATATTATAGAACATCTAGCTCCATACATCACACAATGCATTCTGCTTAACTTATAACAGTGTGCAACACCTTCAGACAAATTACCAATATTTGCCCTGCAACTTCAGGGCACATTCTTTAAATGAGACAACAAATGAAATTTCTTGAGGGTGCACCCTCTAGAAAATGCCCGCTAGAATCTTCTGCAAGGGGGCAAGCGTTCTACAACAGAACTCAGTGTAGAAAGTGAGAGAGGAAAGTCTTAAAAACCACTGCACTTAAGGATGTTGGAGAGGAGGGAGTAGCCTTGAGGTAAGATCCAAATTTAATATTTCCCCCATTAAAATCCTAAGCATCCTGCAGGATAAGCCATAAAAGGATGTGCCTTATAGAAAGTAAGGTGGATGGCAATGGAACAGTAAGGTGGTTCATTAAGCCTTGCAAACAAGTGTTTTTTACCAGAAAAGATTAACACAGCTTCTGAATGGTTTTAATGAAATGGAGTTAAGTCTCACTTTTTCACATTCTTGTGGCAGTAGATAGCAAAATAATTCTTTCTTGACTGATCTACTGCAGCCTGATGGTTACATTCAATATCCAACAGCTAAATGAGGGAACTAGAAACAAAGAAATATTATTGAAGCACAGCCCCTTTGATTTCAATGCAATTTCCAAATAAATGACATAGGATCAAGATGATGGGCAATACACAGACATCTAGAATGGGGGTTGCCAACTCAGCACCTGCAAATGCCTTCATTGACACCCCCCCACCCGGAAAGTGTCCTGGCTGCTGAGCTTACTTTAAAAACAAAAAAAAGGCTCTAGCCTTCCCAGAAAGTAAGTTATGAAGCAAAATGTGCAAGTATGCATCTATGCAATTCCTGTCTAATTAGCCAGCCTGGCTATTCCCTTGTATTAGTGTTTTTTTTAGCCAATAAGAGTTATGATTGATAAATTGAGTTTTTTGGATGCCTGGCAATAGGAATCCTTAGGTCCTGAAAAGCTTCTCACTTCCTTTCCTCTTTAGTGCACTTTTCCTGTTTCTGTCTGATTTTCTAGTAGTCTTTGGAGTCTGTAGTTTGCCCTTTTTACTTAGCAACCAGGATGCATCTGTCCTGTGATGGGTTTGTCTTGAGATCAGGAACTCCCTAGAAGTTATTTTCTGCAAAGACTACTACACAATAAGTGCAGGTGGATGTTAAAGAATCCCCTCTGCAAATGCAAAATGTCTCCTGCTGTAAAGGAGCTGATGTCCAGGCACTCATTAAGTCACTATATAGTTAAATTACTGTACAGTGATATACAAGTCTTCTTCAGAAGTAAATCTCTGTATTTAATGGGGCTTACTCCCAGGTCAATGTGTACATGGTGGCAACCTGTGTTTTGGTTTAGGATTGGCATTGGGGAAAATAGGATTCTTAATGCCCTTTAACAGCTATATGTCCACAATCAAAACCAGCAGGACACAGCTGACTTCCCATGGTAAACTGGGGGTGGGTGGGTGGAGAAGCAGCAAAGACTATAGTTTTGTGTTCTGCCATCCGCCTCCACAGCAGCCATTTTGTGACTGATGCCCTCAATACTCTCAACTTTCAAAATGTGCTGCCTGGTCCAAAAAGGTTGGGGACCCCTGATCTAGAAGTCTGCATTATCAGGCACAATAATATGGACTAATGCAGGGTGCTGTGGGATCTTAGATTGCTCTTAAAGAAGTCAGTAACAGCAAGTTTCTAGCTCTCTTGATTGGGTAGGCAGTTTCTGTATCATGCCTCTTGAGGGTAGAATCCACTGAACAAGAACATGGCCACTTATACACAGGACTTCTTACACCCAGTCCATGGGGGAAAATGGTTTTTAAGAGGTCACGATTGATATCCCACCCTTCCTCCTAGTAGGAGCCCAAAGTGGCAAACAAAAGCACTAAATACACTCTGAAACATCATAAAAACAGACTTTAAAATATATTAAAAAATCTTTAAAAACATTTTTAAAAGCCTTAAAACCATCTTTTTTAAAAAAGAAAAGGTTTAAAAACACATTAAAAAGTAATTCCAACACAGATGCAGACTGAAATGAATTGTTCCCTTACAATGGGAAGCCAGCGCCACAAAGTGTGCTACAGACATAAATGTCAAAATGCCCAATATGGACCAGCAAATAGTCTTCAATGTCAAGGAGAAACAATATCTCAGTCTTGTGTTACCCTTTGTGGACCACAGTGGTTCTTAATCTTTTTCTTGAGTGTGTGATGGACCCCTTTGAGAATCTAATGAAAGCTATGGACCCCCTCCCCAGAAAAATGCACATCAACACATACAAACATTTCAAAGTAACGGTAAGGAAATAAAAAAAAATTGCACCCAATCCATGGACTCCCTGAAGCCCATCCATGGACACAGGTTAAGAACCTCTTGTGAATCAGATGGGCTATTCACTTTTTTATAAAGCTGCACAATCAATAGAATGTACATATTTCATACTTAGCCTCTCCCCTCCCTAGATCTCACATCAAAAACCATGTTTTGGAGATAGCGCTCACACTTCCTCTATTGTATGTCTTCACCTCTACAATCCATCAGTTTTCATGTCTTACAAGTCCTAATTTTCCTTTTTCAACCCCCATCTTAGGCTTGGAGCCCACAAACCCAAACGGAGGCTCGGCCCTTTCCACCACAATAAATCATGACATCCGAATGCAGCCCGTGGTGTGAAGATGCTCCACATTGGTCTGCCTCTTGCCTCCTTGCCTCCCTTTGAGCTACATTACTTTGCGAGCACCAAAAGAATGGGACTGACTGAAAAATTTCTTTGCCTCATGTATCTATTCTGACTTTGTATGAGCAGCTGTTGAGAAGCAAAAGAGGTCAGGGGGGTCTTGACTTTAAAGGCTGACCTTATGCGTTCTAAGCAGGACAGTGACAAGGGAGCTAATGCAAAATTGAACCTTACCTCCCAATAAGCTTGATCATCAAAATACTTTGTTACAGGAGGTGTTCTCCATAATTTACAAGTTAAGAAGAAACCTGAAAAAGGGAAATGAAAGCAGAATGTGTACTGAAAAAACTGCAAGCAAGTTTCCATATTTTTCATTGTATCCTCCACAGCCCCGTCTGCACTATACATTTAAAGTAGTATTGTGCCACTTTAAACAGTCATGACTCCACCCCCCCCAAGAATCCTGGGAATTGTAGTTTGCAAAGAGTGCTGAAAGTTGCTCGGAGACCTCTGTTCCCCCACAGAGCTGCAGTTCTCAGGCTTCTCTGAGAAGAGAGGAATTGATTGTTAAACCACTCTGAGAATTGTAGCTCTGTAAGCAGAACAGGGGGTCTCCTGACAACTCTTAGCACCCTTCACAAGCTACACTTCCCAGGATTCTTTAGGGGAAGCCATGATCATTTAAAGTGGTATGATTCTGCTTTAAATGTATAGTGCAGATAAAGCCTAAGTTTACTACTGGAGCACATCCTTGTACTGTAGCTATTTTGCTGTTCGAATGCTAGCTTTTTGCTTCAGTACTGGATTTAACAACTGCATTAATGTATACTGAAGAATGACATCCTTAAAATTATAGGCTTGGATCCAGAAGAAATTATTCCTGCTTTAGTCCCACTGGGTTGTATTCAACTAAGTTCTGCTCAGAGTAGACCCATTGAAATTAAGGCATCTAAGTAAGTCATGTTCATTAACTTCAGTAGCATTGAATGCCACCCATTGAAATTAGTGAGACAGGTTGGTCATGACTCTTATGCCCCACTGAGTTCAATTAAGACTAAGATGCGACATAGGCTGCGTACACACTAGTGTTCATGCACGCACGAGTCACACACTTCTGATTTTTTTCCATGTGAGGATTTTTGCTCATTCGTCCACACATGAGCAGTTTCAACTGAACTCTGTCTCAAAGTTTCCAGTCCACACAAGTGGGTTGTGTTTGATGGGATCTGTTTGCACTGTGGTGTGTATCCTCCCCTCCCTGAGGCCCATTACAGATATGCACACAGGCATTGCTGGGTGACCTTGGGCCCATCACGGTCTCTCAACCTAACCTACCTCACGGGATTGTTGTGAGGATAAAATGGAGAGGGAGGAGACTCTTGTACACCACCTTGAATTCCTTGGAAGAAAGGTGGGATATAAATGCAATAATAATAATAATAAATTGACCTATGTGGGCAGCCAATGTTTTTTCATTTTTTCCCTTGGTGTACCAAACTTCCACAAAACAGGCATTTGGGGGGGAAATATGTGCACGTCACTAGCCCCAACAGCAGTCCACTGAGGAGCACCTTCCAAAAGAAGTAGGGGTTGTGGTGACAAGGCAGCCAGAAAAACATCACCACACACACCCACAAAACCCCCACCCCACCCAAATAATGCACTTCAGTAAGTCCACAGGAGCGGACTGTGATGTTCCTGCTTATAGTGTAAATATGGTAAGTGCTGTTTATATAGAAGACATATGGTAAGTGGAGTTAAAGAGGAGGGGGGAGTACATGAGCAGTAGAATGCTGGATGATTGGCTGAGCGTTTGAATGGCTGGGAGTATAAATGGAAGAATGACAGTTGAATCGGGGTGGATGTTAGTAGGGTGGAGAAGAAGGTGTTTGAGGGTAGATGTTGGGAGTGTGGAGAAAGAGGGAGTTGGAGTTCTGATTAATAATAAGTCAAGTACAAAACAGGAATAGATGAAACCATACGCTTGTGAAACATTCTAAAACTAATCTTGTTATTTCTGATATTTAATAAATATTTATTTGGTTTACCAAAGGCCTGATCCTTGGCTGGGGGATATACATACCAGAAGAGAGGGCAAGGTAATTACCAAGGCTGAACAGAAACAGTATCTAATGGTGGCAGCGGTGAAGGGAGGAATAATAACAATTCAAGTATCCAGAGCAACCCAGAGTTGTATGCGTTATCTATAAAGATACAAGGGGGTTGGGAACAGCATAAGCACGCAGTCACAAAAGTAACCAGCTAGAGAGAGACTCAGGCAAAGTCTCTGGGAGTATTGGTTATAGGACGTGACTGGTGGTGCTGCCTAGCAGGGGGATCTAGTGAGATCTGTGCTAGAGCGGAGTGAGAAACCATATAAAGGACGGTCCGGACTAGTGGTATCCCTGGTGGTGCCTAGTGAAAGGCAGTAGCCACAAGCTGGTGGGAACCTGACAGGGAGAACCAGGGAAGGACGTCACACGGACATCAAGAACGGGAAAGGCTAGAGTCTTTCTCTTTTTCTATTCCCTGCCTGACAAGTAATTCCAATTTTATTAGAAACTCAGCTCTTCCAAGAATTTGTATTATCTTTTCTGAGCTCTGGGTTCAGGTTTCAATATAGCAGAGTTTAGGTTCCCTCCCGTCCCTCCTTTTGGCAGAGTACATGGTCTCCTCATAAGAGGTCTGTGTATTCATGCTGCAGAGAGAATCGTGGAGAGTCTTTGTGATACTGACCTGTAACAAGACCAGCTATCAGACCCAAGGCCATGCTCAGGGCAAATGCACCAAGTTCACTCAAAGTCGAATAAGCCATTCTGAAAGTTGCCAGAATAAATAAAAAATAATTCACAAACCAGCAAAGCAATCAAGTGAAAGCCTACCCGCATGGGGGGAACTCGGGCCCTGAGGACAAATACGGCCCTCCAGCCCTCTCTATCTGGTTCTTGGAATTTTCTACAGGCCACACCCCCTTTCCCCTGGCCACACCCCTCAGTGGTCCACACCCCAGCAGTTTTTGCCTGGCTGGAATGTGTCCTTGGACTGTCTTTTGCTTGCCTGGATGAAGGATAGAGAGGGGCGTGTGAGTGCATGTAGAAAGTAGCCTACCGTACAAAGGTAAAAGTTACATTTAATCCTCGACCCATGTTTGCCTCTGGCCCTGCCCACCGCTGGTAGGTGGACCCTGGAATGTGGCCCTTAGGCTGAAAGAGTTTCCCTGCCTCTGATTTAAGCTATGCATTAACCTGTAGCAGTTTTCCATCTCTTAAGCATTACAATATTTGTGTTTCTTCTGGGCCTTACACTCTGTTAGGGATGGGGGAGAGAATTCGGTTTTGGTTCACATTTTCATGCAAAGCTACTTAACTTTGCACTTCCAAAAATGTTACACAAACAAAACACAGCTCTCCTTCAAAATGTGCCCTTCTCCAAATTTTGTGATACAGTTACCCCACTAAAAATGTGTCTCTCCAAGACACACCAGCTACACACCACACCAGACCACACTCATCACTACCCCTCCTTTTTGTTGGTGTTTGGCATATATTGCAGGCAGATGCAGAAATGAATAGTCTGGTAAGGTGGTAGTTGAAAGAATAAACGTAAGGTTTATTACTACTGGGAAAGAAAGTCATTCTGACCACAGGCTTACAGGCTGTCCCAAATATTCTTTTGGCTATTTGGTGGGTTTCTGTTATTGGTTATTAGGTATGTCTGCATTTGGCTTTTACTGTATTGAACAGTTTTAGATTTTTGTTGATTTTATGTCTTTTTAATCTATGATTCTTTTATTTCTTTATGTTTTCTAAATCTGTTGTAAGGCACCTAGAGCCTGCTTGGTTTTAGGCAGTTAACAAATGAAATAAATAATATGTGTGACCATTGTAAAGCTATGAGGCTTGCACACAAGGACTCTGTCTCTGACTAACAAAGAAAGGAAGAGAAAAGAGAAAGTAGCTTGAGGGGGAAAAAACAACCAGAAGTGACTTTAAAGAAGGAGTCAGTAGAGAGGAGAGAAAGGCAATCGCACCACTTGGTGCTTTCCTCCCAACCAATGGTGGCCTTCAGCACCTTGGACAGGTCCTTGAAAGTCTGGACTAAAACTCAGAGCAGATGATAGCGAGCCCCCAACCACCACTGGTCCCAACATTTTGCACCCTACTTGTATGTTTTTGCCTGGTTGGAAAGAACTCTGATAAATGCCTCTTGCTTGTCTCGGTGGAGAATAGAGAAGGGTGTGTGTGTGTTTGTAGAAATTACTCTCCTGTGCAAAGGTAAAATTTGCCCACTTTTCCCTCTTGCCCCTACCCACCACTGCCATGTGCCCCCCCCAAATGTTACCCACAAGGAACTGTGGCCCTTGAGCTGAAAAACATTCCTCGTCCCCAATATATGCCATTGCTATAGAACTTTGAAATCATGAGCAATTAATAATTTGAAAGAAAACTATTTCAGGCTATCAAATTTGTGCATATCAGCTTAACCAAGGAAAGCACTTCAGAGGCAGATTCAGCTTACCCTGATAGGTCTTCCCGGCCGTCTATTATGAGAAGAATAATGTGGGCGATCCCTCCAAGCAAGCTGGGGAAGCCAAACGTGTAATGAACTCCACAAGTGTCATGAAACCAGAGTGCCAGCTGCAGGCGCTTCTGAGTTGGATAGGAAGGGCACATGAGAAAAATACAAACAGGCACATAGCTAAGCTTTTAAATTTACAAATCAGAAGCTATCTGTTGAAGGGCTTGTGGCCGGTACTATTTGTATGCCACAATGCAATGGAAACACAGAGTTTAAAAGGGGGGGGGACACATGTTTTGCAGACTGGTCCAGTCCCTGGCATCTTCACATAAGGAGGTTTGCATGACAAAGCCAGGAAAGACTAGTATATATTGGAACAGAGTTACAATAGACCCAAGGAAGCCAGTGTGGTGTAGTGGTTAGAGTGTTGGCTTAGGATCTGGGAGACCAGGGTTCAAATCCCCACTCAGCTATGAAGATGACTGGGTGACTTTGGGCTAGTCACAGTCCCTCAGCCTAACGTACCTCACAGGGTTGTTGTGTGGATAAAATAGGGGGAGGAGAGAACCATGTACGCCACCTTGAGCTCCTTAGAAGGCAGGTGGGCTATACATGTAATAAATAAGATCTCCTATAACCAAAAGAGTCCAGGATCTCAGTTCTAAATAATCCCGGTTGCTCTCTAAGATGACATGTGTGAGTCTCCTTCTTGGGGCCATTAGGGAGGGAGGGAGGGAGGGAGAGAGAGAGAGAGAGAGAGAGAGAGAGAGAGAGAGAGAGAGAGAGCTGCCTCCGGCAGTAGCTACTGCATAGAGCAGACACAGCTGTGAGTGCCAGGCCCCCTAAGTTTGCCTGCAGCTCTCATGCAGAGATGGGACTTGGTTCCATCATCAGGCTGAAGAAAGAGTCAACTACCAGTCTGATTAGCTTTTGTACATGGAACAGGGGAGGCGCCATCTTATCCTTTGCCTCGGGCAACACAATGTCTTGGGCCACTGGCCCCTGCTCCTCCTTGCCCACAATCAGAAATGGGATGGTTCAGAATGGAGACTGTTACCTGTAAAAAGGCAAAGCCAAGTACAGAGACTGCCCCAGCTGCCAGACCCAAAGTCATTGCTATCCAAGGATGTTGGATGATGGGAGCAGAGAAGCCAAGAGCAACACCACCGGCGAGAGTGGCGTTCCGGATGTGGGTCTGCAGAATGAGAAAAAGCAGACACAGAGACATGAGAAAAGCCAGCTGGCAACTTCTTACAGGTGAAAGGCCCTAGGTGTGCACACACACACACACATACGTGTCTTGAACCAGAGTTTCCAGCAGTCAGGCTGTGGCACTTCACTTCGTGCCTCACCAGTGCCTAACAGACTACTATAAGTCCCATCTGCACCATACATTTAACACGCTATGATACCACTTGTTTAAAGAATCCCCAAAGAATCCTGGGAACTGTAGTTTGTGAAGGGTGCTGAGAGTTGTTAGGAGACTAGAGATGTACTGAAATTCCACCCAGTTTGGATTGGGTACAGAATTTTCCATTAATTCACTTATTCTCAATAACTGAGGATAAGATTTTAATGACCCAAATTTCCATGGCTATTTTTAAAAATGGACTTTAAAAAAATCTACCTCTAAAACATCAATTTTAAGAATGATAATTTATTGATATTTCCTTCCAAATATCAATATTTTTAAAGGAAATATAGGTATTTCCTTTGAAAATATCAATATTTGCTTTTAAAATATCAATATTAGCATCAATATTTTTTCAAGTGGAAAAAAAACTACAGATCAGTTAAAGCAGCAGCTAGTGGATAAAGAACAAACTCGAATCGATGTCAACCTCTTCGGTCAACAGAATGCTTTCAAACTGGCAGCCAACAGATTTCATCCGTATAGGACAGCCCTCTTCCCCTCACAAAGCTACAATTCTCAAAGTAGCTTAACAATCAATCCCTCTTCCCAGGGAACTCTGGCAATTGTAGCTCTATGAGGGGAAAGGGAGGGATGTCTCCTAACAACTATTGGCGCCATTAGCAAACCACAGTTCCCAGAATTATTTAGCTAAAGCCATGACTGTTTAAAGTAGCATGATACTGCTTTGAATGTATAGTGCAGATGGGGCCCAAGGTATGCGTCGTTTTAAGGGCGCCATCTAATGACACAACCAGCCTGCCTGAACATTCCATCAGCTGATTTCAAGTAGGGTTCCATCCCATCCCAGCAAATTCATGTTGCCCAATTCTAGTTAATTGGGAGATCTTGGGCAACAAACCTGCTTTGATGCAGCATCCTCTTGCCTCCCCACAAACAAATCAGAGAGAATGCTCATGAAACAGCCAATGTGAAGGGCCCTCGGAAGCTAACACCTCTCTTTGTCACAGTCTGTTTAGGAAAAAGTCTCTCCACCATGTCAAAAAACAGGCTCCTCTATCTTACCATGCGGAACTTTCCATCGCTGCTCGTAGCCACTGAGAGTGAAAAGGCAGCAACAGCGCTTGCAGCCATTGCAAAATAGGTGTTGCAGATAGCGGCCTGTTTCTCCCTTCCATCCTCTATCAGCACAGAATTGAAGCTGGGCCAAAACACCCAGAGGAAGAGAGTACCTAGCAGACCCCCCCCCAAAAAAGAACAATTGTTAGTGCCCTCTTGAGCCCATCAGATACTTGTTCTTGGCAGCCCTCTCGAGTTTACATGGCCCACCCATGCCCACCAAGCAAAAGGCCGATATAGTGGATGTTGCAGCTGGTACTTCAGTACTTTTAAAAATAATAATAAAAACCTTGAATTCTGCATGCTGAAACTCCACATTTTTGCAAGCAACTCATTTTTTCCTTGCAAAATTTATTGTGGGCTGGCAACTTGGCACTCACTAAAGCTGTAGGGGGTTCCTAGCCAGCATTTGAAGATGGGTGGTCCCGACCACCTGTCAAAGTTGGCTGGGGTGAGGGAGAGAAAAATCTGAAGGTTTCCCCACACCTGGCGTAAACAATACATTGAAAGCTAGAGGGGTGAATGGTGTGACTCAGCATCAGGCGGTTTCCTATGTACAAAAGACACACTGGCCAGAGCGATGAGGTCACAAAATAGATAACGCATAAGGTCTCTGTTTTGGTATGCTACGTCAGAGGGGAACAGAGGGTTGATCCTGATAACCTTCAGGATCAGAAGCACAATGTGTCTGAATCCCAGTTGCTGAGGAACAACGATGGGAGAGGGCTATCATGTGCAGCTTACAGGTTTCCCAAATGCATCTGGTTAGCCAGCTTGGAAAACAGGATGCTAGACTAGGGTCATATCCACACCACACATTTAAAGCAGATGGTTTGATGGACCCACAACAGGGTATGGTCCTAGATTCTCCTCCTGTCTCAGGCCCCATCTGCACTATACATTTAAAGCAGTATCATACCACTTTGACAGTCATGGCTTCCCCCAAAGAATCCTGGGAAGTGTAGATTGTTAAGGGTGCTGGGAGTTATTCCCTTCACAGAGCTACAGTTCTCGGAATGGTTTAACCAGTGGTTTTTTTCGGGGGGGGGAGGGGTAAAAGATGAGGTGCCGATACTCATATATTGATAAAAGTGCTGCGGGTACCAGCCAGCATAAAGTGGTGGCCCCAGGCAGCAAAAAAAAGAAGAGGTGCTGGTACTCCCATACTGGTGAGTAGTGTCAGCAAAAAAAAAAAAAAAAGCCTTGGGTTTAACATTCAATCCCTCTTCCAAAGAAATTCTGATGTTTGTAGCTCTGTGATGGGAATAGGGTCTCCTAACAACTCTCAGTATCCTTAAAAAATGACAGTTCCCAGGATTCTTTGAGGGGAAGCCATGACTGTTTAATGTGGTATGATGCTGCTTTAAATGTATGATATGGATGTGACCCTGGTAGGACTTTGGCTTAATACAGAAGAGCTCTTCTTATGTCCTTGTCACATCTTTCACGTCAAGGATGGGTGTCCATGTGGATAACAATGATAACAATATTGCCGTATCCAAGATAGCATAACTGCATAACTGAAAGAAGGCCTAGTACAAGTGAAGCCTATGGACTTCAGCAAAATGCCCTCAGTGATGCAGCTCCGAGAGGGGAGACTTTCAGTTAATCACAAATTGCACACACGGCTTTCTGCAATGTGGGCCTGTTGGATGGGCGGTTCCCTGTACCAAACACTGTTCTGCTAGGGAGAAGGCATGTTTATCTGCCTTAAGCAGAAACACACATCTCAGAGGCTATGCCTCTTTCTCACACATGCGGCATACTGGAAAGTTGTAACCCCAATCAAGCCACGGCTCTCTGTCGGGGTATAAATATGGATAGACTAGGACTGCATCTTGCAGTTCAAGTTGTGGAGCAGGTCACTCTACTGATAAAAAACTCTAATCACTCTGCGCTGGACACTTTGACTTGCAGGCTCCTTGTCTGTCTTTCTACAAGCCTGCTTCCCTAAGGGTCCACACAAATACCCCTATAAGTATAGAAGGGTGAATATTTGGCTTCTCTTAGTTTCTCATTTTTCCAGTCTTCCGTTCTCCAACCTTCCATATCTGTTTGCAATTTTTAAAAAGTTATCATGAAAACACCTCAGCATTTTAGTGCTAATTTATCCTAATATACCAATTTTTATTTGCAACTTTGCCTAATACACACATTTTTACAAAGCAATTTCCCCGAATATAATGCATTTTTATACATAATTTTCACCAATACACGCATTTATATGCACACTTTACCCTAGTATAGGCTTTGTTGTACACATTACATGGCTGGAAAGCTGCGCTGCAAAATTCAGAGAAATGTGAACGTCAAAGAGTAGCTGTGTTTTGGTTCTGCAAATCAGATCGGTTTGCCTTTAAATGAGAATCGAATTGCATCTCTCTCTTCCCTACTTGTAAGTCAGGCTTCACTGTAGTTTATCCCCCAGCACCCTTAACAAACTACAGTTCCCAGGATTCGGGCGGGGGGGAATGTGCTTTAAATGTATGTTGTGTAGGCAGCCCAAGTTTCATCCAAAACACTTGGAAATGAGTCACCAGAACTTATTAAGACATCCTGCTGCATTGTTATGTCAAATATTGCCAGGTCCTTATCAAAATCACACCCAGAAGTCAAACATCAACTGCTGAATAATGTATCCTAGTATGTTAAACTCCATGTTTCAACATCAAAATCCACTGGGGAGTGTATTTGTTTCAGCTTCAGCAAAGAGATTTGTCTGAGCTCCCATTCCTCCTTTAGGACACGGATGCAAACAGCTTACCTAGCATTGCAAACATATCGGAGACAGGTTGTGATCGTTCTTTCTCAACCTTTGGGCTGAGTGAGGAAGGGCAGAGCTTCCAGGAGACTGTCAAGCCAAAGTAGGTCCCAAATAAATGGACATGCATCAGGCTCGTGTGGCTCTTAATCTGCAGACCACAAAAACAGGCAACATTTAATACATAAACAGGGTGCTCTGTACCAAAGTGGGAAACTGGATATTGGATTAGATAGGCCTTTAGCCTGATTCAGCAGGGCTCTTCTGTTTATATATTATGGGGAAACTGCAACAAAATGTTGCAGCATGAAGTGCTCCTGTTCCATGTGCCTGCCAGTCAGCCATGCCCTCTTCAGGGAGAATCCATTCCATTTCCCTTTCTCCAGGTTTCTGTTTTCACCTCAACATACCCATTGAGGCTGATCCACCCTCATTTTATAGGGGTGGTTTCACCACCACCCTTAGGATACCCACCCAATTCTGCAAACCCTGGGTTCCTCCCAAATCTGCATGGACAGTGCCATTTTGGCTACACAAGGATAGTCCCTTGGAGAATTAAGAAATTAGTATGTGGCAAGGGTTCCCAAACTGTGGTCTATGGACCACCAGTGGTCTGCGACCTTCTTTGTGTGGGTTTGTGGTTCAAGATGGGACATGGCACATCCATTGCACTGAATATACATATTGATTTTTAATGGTAATTTTTCATTTTTATTTCTTATATTGTTGACTTCTGTGGGGTTGCAAGGGCTAGAACAGGCAGAAAAATCATTCAGTGGTCTACTAAGACCCTCCGTAATTTTCCAGTGGTTTACAGGGGGGGAAGTTTGGGACCCACTAGTATATGGGATTTGACAGCGTCAGGGAAGAGAAGGTGCTCATGAGGGACACAATAGCTACATAGAATCTCCATGGTTCAATAGAAACAAGGCTCCAGATGCTGGTGTCAAGGAATGGAGCCTTCAAGTGATGGAGGCATCACCTGAACCTGAGGGACAAGGCCATGCAAGGTCAGTCTCAGAGACGCTGCTACCAAATGAACCTGTGGGGCCAGTGCTTCCCATCCTCACCACTGCTTCCCAAGGATGTGGCACTGCCACCCTCCAACTCCAAGGACTCCACTCTACAAGACCCTGAAAACCTGAGCTTCCCCCACTCCATTAGAGTAGGAGATTATTGGAGAGGGCTCAGCCCCTTTAAGTCAAGCAGCAAGGTCCCAGGCTATAGTCTGAAGACACATGAGGCAAGCACCCTGCTGAAGCTAAGCAGGGTCAGGTCTGGTCAGTGTCTGGATGGAAGACTGCCTGGGAACCATATGTAAGCCACCTTGGGTTTCAATCATGAAAAGAAAGGCAGGGTATAAATGTAATAAACAAACAAATAATAAACTTGTAGCCTAGGTGGTGCTAACAATCAGGCTGCACTTTCTACTGCTGCTAGGGCTCTGGTTCAGCTTCCTCCTTGCCAAAAGGTGATTGTACCTACCCCCAGGATATCCACAGCAAGCCATCTGTTCACAGCGAAAACAGTCACCTCCACCAGAGCCATCCAGAGCAGCTGCATCAGGTTGGCTTTGCCGAGGATTGCGCCAGCTGAAATCAACACCGCAGCGATACTCATAACAGCTGCTAAGAAGCTTTTGGGAAGAGGGGGAGGGAAAGGAGAAAAGAAATATTATTGGAGCAGGGAAGGATTTTCCCCTCCTCCAAACTAGGAGATTGCCCTCATGCAGTGGAGGCTGGTCCATTTGGAGAAGAGGGGCACTGCCTCACCAACCGTGGTCTGCCCCAGCCAGCGCACACTTGCCTGCTTTCCTATTTACAACTAGTCCATGGGGTGGCGCTGTCTGTTGGCTTCCTCCTCCGCAGTCTCAGTGCTGCCCCTTGAACTCAGCAGGGAAGAAGATGGGGACCAAACCAGAATTATTTGGCTCTGCCTGTCATCGGCTCTGGATGTTGGCCTTCTGCCCTACCAGTCCCAATGGACACCAGCCACCATGACCCTCATGTTCTGCTTGTGGGTTTCCCAGAGACACTTGGCTGGCCACTGTTGCAACAGGATGGATCAGATGGGCCTTTGGCCTGAGCCAGCAGAACTATTATTAGGGTTATGTTATGTACTATAGCAGGGATGGCTAATCTGTGGCCCTCTGGATACTGTTGATGACAATTCCCATCAAAGCTGGCCATTAACAACACTGGCTGGGCTGATGGGAGCCGGAGCCCAACAACAGCTGGAGGGCCACAGATCCCCACCCTATAGTTCCCTATGGATCCCTATAGTTAGAAAAAAGTTGTGCGGATGTGATACAATATCACCCATTTATTGAGCATCCATTCTGATATGTTTGTGTGGAGGTTATAAGATATAACGAGCATTTGTTTGTTCTCTTGTGCAATTTCCTATCACTTTTCTTACTGAATTTTTTGTGGTTAGAAAAATGATGTGATGATTGTGCTGGAAGGTGCAGAATAATGGCTGATCTTTGCCCACAACTGAAGGAAGGCTAGTTGGTTCAATATAGTCAAGATAATTGCACTATGTAAATTAATTGTGATCATGAAGACCTGGCACTCCATACAATGTTTATATATCGAGAGAGAATTATGAACTAAGAGCTGCACCCCTGCTCGCCATCTCTGTCTCCCACCACCCCCTCGGTCAACACCCACCCCCTCCCTTTACAGGTCACCAAAAGCCAACTACCCCTCCCTTTATGCCTGCCTGCTGCCTCAGTCTCTCTCCTCTGCTAGCCAAACAGATCTCAGAAGTCTGTTACCACATTGTAGTTCACCGCGCCACCTGTCAGCAGCCAAGCAAATTGCTGTGTGATGACATACTTAGGCAAATATATGATATAGTAGATAGATACACACACACACACATAAATATACGGACTGACAGAATACACACATACATACATATAATTTTTATTTCCTATGATTGATTATAGTTTACAGTTCAAAATATAATAAAAACATTTTTAAAAGAAAAAGAAAGTACAGAACAACCACCAAAATTAGTGCAAATGAAAAGCTCATCTGGAAATGCCTCAAGAGGAAGGAAGATGGAGAAAGGTTCCTAGTTTTTGGAGCATTACATCTCCTGAGAGACAGCACATATCTGCATAGAAGTAAGGGAAACAGGGTTCCCAACCCCATGCTTTTTCCCCCGTGCAAATGTAGTGGAAGGCAAGGTGCAGGTGGGAGAAGGGTGTTGCCACTGCTTGCTAATTCTCTTGTGCTAATGCTTCTCCAACACCATTTTAATTGCACAGAGACACAAGAAGCTGCCTTATCCTGAATCAGATCACTGGTCAATCTAGCTCAGTATTGTCTACACAATATTGTCTCAGTATTGGCAGTAGCTCTCCAGGACTTCAGGGAGGAAGATGCCAGAGATTGAAGCCTGATACTTCTGCACTCAAAGCAGTTGCTCTACCACTGAGATACGGCCCTTTCAAACTGACCCCCCCCCAAAGAAAAGTGAGATGAAGGAAAAGTGCCTTGGGGCATTTTTAATGGAGACTTGGCAAGCACAGAATCAGGATTCCCTCTCAGCTGTCACCCCCTCCTGCAAGTGCTCTGTGCACCCACATTCCCCTTTATCTCTCAGCAGCACACACACATTTGGGAACATGCGTTTGCTGAGAAAACATGACATTCTGCCCTCCACGTCACACTTCAAGGCTGGCTGAGTTTACCCAAGGCGTTCCCAGACAGATGGATTGTTCCAGCCTTCCTTCCACTTTGTGCCATTCTGTCACCCTCAAGCTGCTTGCCAAGGCAGCAAGAGGCTGAGCACACACCACTGAGGGTGACTCAAGCATTCTGGTAACCACGGCCATGTGTTCGATGACACTCTTGAATCCTTTTGGGATACTCTGGAGGGGGGGAGCCATACTAGTTGTTGCAGCAAAATCAACTGTTGTGGCCGTGGCACCTGCCCAGGATTGAGGCTGCACACACGCCTTACATGTAAAGCACATTATTTCCCTCAAAGAATATTGGGAAGTGTAGTTTGTCCCTCACAAAGCTACAGCTCCCAGTACCCTTAAACAAACTATAGTTCCCGGCAGGCCTGTGGAGTTGGAGTCAAAGTCATGGAGTCAGAGTTGGAGTCGGAAGCAATTTTGGGTGGAGTCGGAGTTGGTAGAAATGTACTGACTCTGACTCCGGCTTCAAAATAAAATTAATATTTTAATTTTAATATTAATATTATTTATTAATATTAATAAATTAATATCCATTTGCCATTTATGAAGGAGTCGGAGAGTAGGAAAATGGAGGAGTCGGAGTCGAAGGTTTGACATACCGTGGCCGACTCCACAGCCCTGGTTCCCAGGACTCTTTGGGAAACTTAATGTGCTTTAAATGTATGGTGTATATGCAGCTGAAGACATTTTACTGAACAATTTATTTATTTACTATTTTAAACCTTTTCTAGACTACTTTTCATTATTAAAAAATTGCAAGGTGCTTTTACAAAATGTAACCCATACAATAAAGTGACAGTAAAATATACAAATAATATCCTAAGTTCAGTAGAGCTTGTACTAAGAGATCTGTGTCCGGCAATGCCTGTATGAATTTGGCATAAGCTTTTGTGGATGACGATGATGATTGTGATGATTATAAATGTATTAATCACTTTCTACAAAAAGAATGTCTCAAAGCATCCCTTCTTACCCATCCCCTTCTCTCCCTCTTTTTTTGATTTGTTCTTGGCTTTGATCATATTTATCTGACTTTGCATGTTACTATATTAGAAACTGACTTGCTTTGCTGTCTTTTTCCCCCACTTTTACTGTTTTTGCTTCCTACTTGTGCTGTTACAAAACGGTTTAACAATCAATAAAAGATGTATTAAAAGGCGTCTAAGAGCAAAATTCCAAACAGCTTGTCAATCATTTAAAACTAATAAATGGGGGGAGGGAATAGAATAGAACAAACATTCCTAAAGGTGTTCACCCAACGACAAAAATCAAAAGAATGAATCCTACCCCACCCCACTGAAAAGATGAACACCACAAACAGACCATAATGTACCACAAAGCGATCTAAATTCTTAAGCTAAAGGCTGATCAAACAGGAAGGTCTTCACTTGGCACCTAAACGCTGACTGTCTTGACACCGTATTTTATTATTTTATTATGCTATAATAAATGTTGTTAGTGTTTAAGGTGCCACAAAACTCTTTGTTTAATGTAATGTTGTAGCTTTTCAATGGACTGCCCCTTCCTAGGAGAAAAGCAAGAATTTGCTCAGAACAGGATGCCCAAAGCCAGAAGTTTATTTTAGAAGTATTTTTAGCCCACTCGCCATCCATAGATCTCAAGGTGGGTTGCAAAATTTTAAAACAATAATACATCCACATTAAATAAATAAGGGTAGGTAAACACACAGAGTTAACCCTAACAACATAAAACCTAGTAGCAGAATGAATATCCCCAAATGTCTGGGAAATAAAGAGGTCTTCTTAGCCAGGCACTGAAATGTTAAAACTCAAGAAGGTGGGAGACCTTGACCTTTGTTCTTGGACTGGGTTTCTTGTTGGTACTCCTTTGCCTTGTAAGAGCCCCTGGACAACATTCTGCTCCTTCCTAGCCACTGAGTTTGTACCCTCTGACTGCTATCATAGAAGTTCACTTCTTGTCTTACGAGTAAACACCTCTGTGGTTGGTCTTGGGCGGGAGCCAGGACAGTGCCTCCCCAAAGAAAAAGTGAATGGCTTCACTACTGCTCATAGTAATGAAAACTCTGAAGACATTCTTTGACCAGCCTGCATTGGATTAATTAATATGCTGTGCTTCATGGTGTCTGTGACAACAAAAAAGCACATCTTCTAAGAACTAGAAAAATATGACATTTTCTTCAGAGGTATTGTTTAATTCATATGGACATTTATGGCAACTTGATCAATTAATTGATTAATCAACTGAAATTCATATGATTAATCAACCAATTTTTTTTTATTCTGATGACAGCTGATCAGGCAATCTAACTGATTAACTCACAATTATAGTAAAGTTGTGTGTGTGTGGAACCTTCGGCCCTTCACATGTTGCTGAACTACAGCTCCCACCATCCCTCGCCGTTGGCCATGCTTGATGACGCTGATGGGAGTTCTAGTTCAACTACCGGAGGGCCAAAGGTTCCCCATACCTGATCTGTTGGGTTGAGCCAGCCCTCCACTGAGTTCATGCATCCAGTAGTGTAGTGGCAAATTCAGAAGTGCAGGGTCCCTTCATGATAATCCCAGTCACACCCCCTCACAGTCACACCCCCTTCTAAGATTATACAGCCCGCTAAGATTATAGAATAATCTGGCCAGGTTTGAATACTGCTTTCTGCTTCTCTACCCTTGTTAATGCCTTCTTTACCCTTGTTACCCTTCTGTACCCTTGTTAATGCCACAACAACAGATGTCCTTAGGAGCTAATCAGCATGAAAAGGGAGTGTGTTAGCTACTAAGAACAGTTGTTTCAGTGGCTGATTCACCTACTTTCACTCTGATTGGCTCCAATCAGCAGGAAAAGACAAGGAAGCATGTTAGAAGACTCTTCTCAACCTATAACACACTCCTCTTTCATGCTGATCAGTTTGTAGGATGCTGCAGACATAGGGACCCTGTTGGGACCTGGCTCCCAAAAAAGGAAGGAGTTTAAGACTTGGATGACTACACCTCTGCATGCATCAATTTGGCTGTAGATGACCCAGCCATTTTTGCACTGAGATTCTTAGGAGTCCCAACAAACCTGAAAATGTCCTAGGTATTCAGAAACTGCAGGGATGTTGCTAGGAGTGAGCCCAATGGGCATGGGAGCCAAACCTTTTTTGAAATGCCCCAAATGTTTCCAGATGGATAATGAATTCAGGAGAAATTGAACTGGGGGATGATCTGTGTTATTGGGGTAGATATTAATTTGGGAAGAATAAATTAATTTTAGATGACTTTCTCTGGAGATGACTTGCGGATAACAAATGGGGATAACTGAAGGGGAATGTAATTGCTTTGGAGCAGAATTTGGGTAAGGAATTGAAGAGGAAATTATTTGGGGTGATCTGCAGGGGGATTAACTTATCTGGGGTGATTTGGATGGGAAACTAGTTGCCTTGCCTTCTGTGACATTTAAATTCTAAATTTGCATCTATACATAGAAATTAGCACAAGCAAATTATGTACAAATTTGTGCCTATATGGGCCCGTGTCACATATAAAAACATAAGAAGAGCCTGCTGGATCAGGCCAATGGCCCATCTAGTCCAGCATCCTGTTCTCACAGTAGCCAACCAGTTGCCCACAGGAAGCCCACAAGCAGGACCTGATTGCAAGAACACTCTCCCCTCCTGCAGTTTCCGGCAACTGTATTCAGAAGCATTCTGCCTCCAACTGTGGAAGCAGAGCATGGCCACTGTGGCTAGTAACCTCTGATACCGTCATCCACACACACCTTGTTTAAGTACCTATCAGTGCACCTGCAGAACTGATTTTTATGTGTTGCTTGTGGATGCTGAAGAATCTCTTTTTTTTAAAAAATTAATCAATAGAGGTTTATGCTACAGATGCATCGAAAAGAGCTGGAAATGTCCCAGCAATAAAGTATATGTAGTAAAGTATATAAAGTTTACTAATCCACACACTCAAACACTTATTCTCTAGCTCAGCCTTTGCCAACCTGGTACCCTCCAGATGTTTCGGGTTATAAGTCCCATCAGCTCCCATCTGAAACACTTGGAGGCCGCCAGGCTGATGAAGGCTGCACTAGCTAATGGAGAGGAATGTGTACGTATGGGTGGGTGTGTTTGGAGTGTGCCAGGGAAGAAGATGGAATGCATAATTAAGAACAGGAACAGGGTAATTAATTCTGAGTTCCTAACAGATACAGCAGTTATGCTAAAAAGGGGGTGGGGGAGGAAATCCAGTTTATTGCCTTTAGGTTTATCCACCTTTTCCGATGTGTAGAAATCAATGCAATTTGGTAGTATTGCCCTCTGCTGGCAGTAGGGATGGGGGAGAAATCCAATTCAGATTGCATGTAAAGCTGAATCTATCAAGTTTGTACTTTCCGAAACAATATGAGAAGCAAAACACAACCATCCTTCGAAATGCACACTTACCCGAATTTTGCAATGCAGTTCTCCAACCAAACAATGTTTAGAAAAATTCATATATTAGATAAAAGTGAATATATTAGTGAAGACAACATACAAAGATGCATGACATTAGAAGAAATGGCTTGCAAAAATGTGTATATTAGTCAAGACTGCATACAAAAATGTTTGTTGGGAGAAATTCACAATAAAATTCTTCAGAATTTTATTGTGAATTAAAAAAATACTTTACAACTCTGTCCCCTCCAAGAGTACCTAGATCTGCTTGGCAGCCACCCTCTCGAGAACCTTGCCCAGAAAGGGGACATTTGCTACTGGACTAAAACTATTAGGATCCTTACCATTAGCCATGCTAGCTGGGGCTGATGGGACTTGTAGTCCAAAACATCTCGAGGACACCAAGCTGGGGAAGGTGTGGAGAACATGGATAGAGAGAGACATTTTCCTTCTTCTCCCATTATACTAGAACTTGGGGACATCCAACAAAGCTGAATGTTGGAAGATTCAGGGCAGACAAAAGAAAGCACTTCTTCACACAGCGAAACTATAGGGTTTGCTACTACAGGAGGCAGTGATGGCCACCAACTTGAATGGCTTTAAAAGAGGATTAGACAAATTCATGGAGGATAAGGCTGTAAGTTATAGGATTTTAGCAGGAAGTTACAGGACACGCACCAATTGCAAACAAAGCAGTATGACCACCCTGAAACTTTTTCAAATGCAACTAGCATTGAAAGCATGATTGGGTAGAACTGCCCCAATATCATCATGAGCACAAGTCATCACAAATGCACAATAAAAAGGATGTTTGAAAGGGCACTAATTGGCTTCACTGGCCAGCATTACATCTGAATGTTGCCAATGGGTGGTATTCGACACTAGTCCTCCTCAGAGTAGATCCACTGCAGTTAATGGACATGATTAACTGAGGTTTGTTGATTTCAAAGGGTCTACTCTGAGTAGGAACTTAGTTGAATGCAACCCAGCCAAGTTAAATACATCCTGCTCTAAAGGGGTGTACATTTATAGTACAACTGCATAGGCATTTGGCGTACAGTATGTGTTTCCACTGAAGTGCTCTGCTCCTGTGTACATTTATAACCAAGTGCTTCCTCCAGAGCAGAAGTACAATAAATAGCTATGAGGAAGGGAGGTATGGAGCGACTGGGCAAGGAGAAAGCAATTTTTGTTCCCTTTGTTGTTGTTTTTTCTTGCAAGAAGCAGGATGTTCTTGGTTTCCAACTGTCTACATGTTTCAGAGAAATATGGATTTTATGGGTGGGTGAAATCCAGCAAAATATAGGGCCGGCAATCATTGATTAAATCAAGCCAGAACTCTAGAAGAAAAGAGGGGGATAGGAAAGGGTGTTCACTATACCTTTGCAGATTTATCTTAATTTGTCCATCTGAGAAATGGAAGAGGAACCCATCCACAATCACAGCCCATTGCACTCCACAGGCAGCAAGGCAAAGGCTGAATCCAGTGCTGCTGAAGCCGTATCTTCTCAGAAAGGCCAGGAGGAAGGCAAATCCCAAAATCACCATGATGTTGACATCTTGAAATGCTGTGCGGCAGAGGCGGTTAATGTGGATGAGATATATCAGGCATTGATCAGACATTCCTGCAATGTCCTAAAGCAACTGGGTGCTAATATCAGTTGGTCAGAACCTGGGCACGGTAAAGTGTGCCTTACTGTGCAATGCAAACCCTGGTTGCTGCCCTTCAGGCTTAAAGGAACAGCAGGTCCACCAAAGCAGCTCCAGCCAAGCTGTTCATGCTGGTCAGGGTGGAAGGTGGAAAGTAGGCAATTCTGCCAGCCTAGAGATTGGACCCGACGCCGTCATATGACAGCTCAAGATCCAGCCGACCCCAGGCTGGCTCAGCCCCTCCCCACCTCCTGAACCCCCCATTTCAGGGCTGTCTGAGGGGATCCTGCCAGTGGCACTTCCAGCAGCTTGTCTGGCAGGGGGAATAAGGAGCTCCGTGCCAACGGAGTGATGCTGGAGTCACTCCAAAGGTAGAGCCCAGCAAGGCTAGGTGAGTGGGCACCTCGATCCAATCCAACCCCATCCCTGCCAGGTGCAAAGGGGGTTTGGATTACAGTGTTTGTTATTAATCCAGATTGGATTGTCCCAGCAATTCTGGCTTGCTTAGAATGCAGCTGTAAGGATACTGGTTAATGCCAGCTCTTGGGAGTATGTAGTTCCTATCTTACAATGGCTGTACTAGTTACCAGTTTGTTTGCAAGCACAGTTTGAGGGGCTAGCAGTAGTGTAATGGCAAATTCAGAAGTGCAGGGTCTCTTCATAATAGTCATAGCCATGAGAGGGAGGGAGGGAGGGAGGGAAGAAAGAAAGTTCTACCCCATCCAGGGTAGCTTGCAATAATTGTAATTGTTCACCTGCTTTATTGATGCTTTGCAAATTTCAATTATTGCAATAAAATTATCAAAATATAGATAAAATCGGCAAATTTACAACCGAGTTATATGTCTGGGACAGTAGACTTGCCTAAACAAAAATAAAGTTTATCACAGGTATCAAACAGTACAACTTAAACCTGTGTCTAGCATTAAAATAGAAACTGAAAATTAACATAGACATTTAATTAAGTGGGTTGTTGCCAACTATGTTCTACTCAGAGTAGACCCACTGAACCCAAGTTAGTAATGTTAATTAATTAACAGTTAGTAATGTTAATTAATTTCAGTGGGACTACTCTGAGCAGGGCTGGAATTGGATACAACCCATGGAAATTTATGCCACAGGCCTCTAAAATTTATTTCTGTACATATGCATTACTCACAAAATGCTCAGATGCATCCCCTTATCAGTTGTGTGTACTTTGAGAAAACTGTAACAAGTAAAGCACAGGTGGTGAGGAGGGGAAGCTTTTTTCTATGGAGGGTGAGTGACATATGGGAAACATCACTTGGGGTGAAGCCAGAGCCACAAATGGGGGAAGCATCCACTTGTCTCCCTCCCTTTCTGCCACCCCATTTTCTCTCTCTCATTGGTGGATGTCAGGACTGCCCCTTCACCAAGAGGCAGAGGCTTGTCCTTTGATCTCATGCCATAGCATGGGATGGGGAGACATTCGATTCTGTTTGTACTTAAAGGCAAACCTCCCGAATTCACACTCTCCAAAACAAAATGCGAACTGCAACTCAGTTGTCTGTCAGAAATGCACTTCTCTGAATTTTGCAATGCAGTTCTCCAACCAAAGAATGTGTAACCAAAATGTGTATTTTAGAGGAAAGTCAGTGTGCATTAAAATCCACACTTTGCTGAAAATAACATCTAAAATGCATTTTATTAGGGAATATTGCTTGCAAAAATGTGTAGAGAACTTGCACTGAAATGCTGACAAATTTGCATGAGGACCTTTTTTTAAAAAAAAATGGCAAACTGATGCAGAAATGTGGAGAACTGAACTTAAGACTGGGGGAAAATGAGAAACTGAGAGATGCCAAAATCGACAGATCCGTCCATCCCTACTAAACACAGGGAGAAAATGAAGCAGCCCACCATTCACCTCCAGACCGACCCGACAAGGGGCGGCAGAAGCCTGCTAGGTGGTTGGAGCCCCAAGGGAAAGGCTGGAGGGAGGGGAGCTCCATGGGAAGCTACCTCATTCTGAGTGAGACCATGGCTCTGGATTGGCTCAGCATTGCCTACACTGGCTGGCAGCATCTCTCCAGGGTTTGAAGCAGGAAATTCCTCCCAGCGCTACCTGGAGATGCCACTGGGGATTGAATCTGGGGCCTTCTCCATGCAAAGCAGATGCTCTGCCACTGCGCTATGGCTCTTTCTCGACAGGTAGTAGCGCCCAGTGCTCCAGCCCCAGCTGGCTTTTTCCAAGGGGAAGGCTGGGAGGACCAGGGCAAAAGTATGCTCTGGATGGCGAGGGGGAGATGCAATTCAGCCATGGGCTGGATCCAGCCTGCAGGCTGGCGGGGTCCCCACCGCAGAAAAAGGATAATCTAAGACCTACCACAGGGCAAAGAAATGCTATACCACCTTATTATTCTCTTAGCAAAACAAAAAACAAAAAAACAGAAGCAGCAGCAGCTTGCTAGGCAGATCTCCTGACAATTTAAATGACAGATTCACAAAGCAAAGAAGTCAGTCAAGTAGGCTACTTTAAGCACTGGATGATGAATGTTTGTAACAAAGAACTTTTTGTTTGATTTATGCAAATGTATGATGGCCATTGCTCTTAGTTTTTAATAGTTGTAACTCATCTTTAGAGATACCACAATTATTCCCCTTTTCTTGAGACTGACAAGCTACACCTGCACAAATCCCCCTCCTTCTACACCACTTTTAAAGGTGTAGCAGCCGTGTTGTCTTTTGCATCTAGCCATCCTAGCTGACACCTAACGAAGCAAACATGGGGCCTTAACTCAGCGGTAGAGCATCTGCCTTGCTTGCGGAAGATCCCGGGTTCATTCTCCAACATCTCCAGAGAGTACTGAATTGTTCCCGCGCCTGAAACCCCAGAGAAACGCTGCCAGTCAGTGTTGGCAATACTAAGCCAGATGGACCAGTGGTCTGAAATGGTATAAGACAGCTTCCTATGTTCTTGTGAGGAAACTGCCTTATACAGAGTCCAATCTTTGGTCTATCTGGCTCTGTATTACCTACACTGACTGGCAGCAGTTTGACAGAATTTCAGACAGGGTCTTTCCCATCCCTACCTGGAGACGTTGGGGACTGAACTTGGGACCTTCTGCATGCGAAGCACGTGCTCTGTCACCGAGTTACAGATCTATCCTCCCAAAAGCTAATACTACCAGAAATAGTGCAATAACATTTCTCACATTTGGGAAAAATTGCAGGCACCAACACCCCTAGGTACAATGGAGGAGCCTCACCCTTGGAGAATCATCCTGGCCAGTTAAGCATCTCCTTAACTGGACTGCCTTCAAGTCGATCCCGACTTATGGCGACCCTATGAATAGGGATTTCATGGTAAGCGGTATTCCGAGGGGATTTACCATTGCATCCCTCTGAGGCTAGTCCTCCCCAGCTGGCTAGGGCCTGCTCAGCTTGCCACAACTGCACAAGCCAGCCCCTTCCTTGTCTGCAACCCCCAGCTGGGGGGCACCTGGGCTCCTTGGGGCTATGCAGCTTGCCCACGGCTGCACAGGTGGCAGGGCACGTAACCCCTGAGCCACTCACTGTGGGGTGATCTTTAGCTGGCCCTTGACACCCAGGAGACACGAGTGGGGATTTGAACTCACAGACTCTGGACTCCCAGCCAGGCTCTCCTCCCCACTGTGCTATACCAGCTGTATCTGCTTAACTAATTCCCAGTTAAAACAGAATAAAATGTGCAGCAATATCAACAATAATTGATAAGTCAGCTTACCTGGGTAGACAGCAAGGTCATTTTGAACACTTTGGTGGTCATATGAGATGAAAAAGACAAATATGAGGATGAAAGCAGCTTCCAAAAAGAGAATGAACGCAGGCAGATGGATCCGGAGACTGGGAGGATACTGGGAAGGCATCGTATATTGACTGAACTACAGCATTTAAAAAGGCAAGCAGGAGTTAATGACTCCTCTTCTAATATTCCATAAGTCTCGAATTAAGAGAGAGAGAGAGAGAGAGAGAGAGAGTATGAATGTGATAAGAGAACCAGAAGACATTAGGAAGACACACAGTCCTTATCTAATACTGTTCAGGACATGAGGCCAACCTCCACCGACGGGTATTTTGACTGCTGTTGAATGGACTTGCTGTCTGCTGTGGTGGGATAGGGCTGCATCAGAATGAGGGCTCTTCCAGGCTGTCAGTATTTTTGCAGGAGTGATCCAAGTATATACAGGCCTTTTCAGAGGTCCACAGAAGCCCAGGCTGCTTTGAGCTTTTGCGGCCGCTAGCCGCAATAAAAAGATTAGAAACTGATGACACTTGAAAACAAAATAAGCCCCCTCCCCAAGACAGTTTATATAAACAGGTAACCTGAGAGGCCTCATTCATCCCAGACTAATCATGTGCCATCGGAATGGATATATTTTTAATAATATTTATGATCATTTTAAACTTCCAATATGACAAAATCTACATTAGTAAAAAAAGATGTCTTTTACCAAATCATATTTCTTATTTGCTTGAATTTGCAGGTCTAAGCCAAGAGTGTGTGTTACATTTTGGCTTGATACACATAAAAATAAGTTGCAGAACTTATCAAATGCCCAAAAGTTCCTAATTTTAAATCTGAGGCTCCCTTTGAGCTAGGGGCAAATGGCTCTCCAGCTCCCCCCTCTTCTGATTGGCCCTGAGGATGTACCTTGACATTTGTGCAGTTAAAGTGGATTAGAGTGCTCTATTGTCTTGTGGCAGGACATACACTTTGAAAAAGAAATTGACTTTTTGAAATTTAGGAAAGCGAAGAGGAAATGCATTGAAGAGTGTGGAATGAACAAATGATTAATGGGACAATCTATAAACACCCCACAAGCAAATCAGGATGAATGCTCATTGCCATATAACCTCCCCACAACAAATCGGAACAACTTCAGTCTAACTGTTGTACAAGCTTTGAGCAAGCAAATCCAGGTGAATGCTCAATAGGTCACCTGGAGGACCCCTGCAGTGGTTCGCAGAGGCATAACTGTGGGATGACAAAATATGAAAGCGGCCTAGGCTCCTGCACAAGCAGTTTATTTCTTTATTTAAATATTTATAAACCACACTTCCACATAGAATATCACAAGGTGGTATACAGGTTTATTACAATAAAAATGTCAAACACATCAGAAAGAGCCAGTTCGCAAAGAAGCTCAGGTATGAAAATGAAATGGACTGCCTTCAAGTCAATCCCGACTTATGGAGACCCTATGAATAGGGGTTTTCATGGTAAGCGGTATTCAGAGGTGGTTTACCATTGCCTTCCTCTGAGGCTGAGAGGCAGTGACTGGCCCAAGGTCACCCAGTGAGCTTCATAGCTGTGTGGGGATTCGAACCCTGGTCTCCCAGGTCGTAGTCCAACACCTTAACCACTACTCCACACTAGCTCTCCCAGTGCGGCATGAAAATGGAAATGGGCTGCCTTCAAGTTGATTCCGACTTATGGCAACCCTATGCATAGCGTTTTCATGGTAAACAGTATTCAGAAGAGATTTACCATTGCCTTCCTCTGAGGCTGAGAGCCCAAGGTCCCCCAGTGAGCCTCATGGCTGTGTGTGGATTCGAACTCTGGCTTCCCAGGTAGTAGTCCAACACCTTAACCATTACACCACACTGGCTCTCCTCAGATATGAAAGGCCTATCTAAATAATATAGAGCAAGCCCATTGAAATGAATGGGCACAACTAAAGACACAATCCAACTTGATTTTGTGCCGAGCTGGGGGGACTTCGATATCGCGTAAGTCCCCAGGCTGAGCTGGCAGGCTACTGGCAAAGTTGGGCTCTACCAGCAGAAGCCCCCTGTCCTGGCTGAGCTGCAGGGCCACCAGGACCCTGCTGACCCCATCGGGAGTCTGGTAGCAATGGCCAGCCTGATGGACAGAGAGCCAGTGGAAGCCAGTGGAAGCCAGCGGTAGCCCCAAAAGCAGGGCATTCTGGGGGCATGGTAGGGGAGGAGCCACGGGAGGACTTATGTGAGATCCAAATCCCCCTCGGAGCTAGGCTTGCCAGGTCTCCGGCAATCTGCCGGAGAGTCCGGCAAAAGGGGGCCGTGTCCGGCCTCTGGCTATACTTCAGTTTAAAAGGTGGATCTCCGGCTTTTTATTGGCCCCCTCAGCCACGCATGCGCGATTGACCACGCATACGTTGGGCTGCGGCTGGCCGACTTCCGCTCTTTACAATTTCAGGCAGGCAGGCCGCAGGCAGGACTTGAGCAGCCGACACAGTGAGGGAGGGACTCCTCCAGCAGCAGCCCCTGCCCGCTCCCGCCACCACCCACAGAGAGAACATACAGGTGGCCGGGGCCCGGGCGTGTGAGGGTGATCTGATGGCCCATGGGTGGGTGGAGGCGAGCGGTGGCAGCAGCAGAGACTAGGCTGGGCCGGCCTGGCTCCATCTTTCTTAGCCCCGGCCGGCCCGGAGCCAGTTCCCCACCCTGGGGCTCAGGCTGCTGAAGTCTCTGGTGGGGGGGGATCGCGATCGCGGCCGCTGCCACGGCCGCAGCCGCTGCCATGGGTGGACTGAGGCGAGTGGTGGGGTGGCAGTGGAGCCCAGGCTGGGCCGGCTCCCTCTTAGCCCCGGCCAAGATGGGGGCTGGGGCCCATCCCATGCGGCTTGCGGCCTGCCTGGCAGCCTCAGTGCAGGACCCGTGGAGGGCAGGCCGGGGCGGCTCCTCCTCCTTAGTCCAGCCAGTTCTCCAGCTCCAGAAAGGACGGCCGGCCGCTTCACCCCTCCTGCTGTTGGCGCCGCTGGGGGGGCCCATCGCGGCCGCTGCCGCCCAGGGGTGCCCACAGCAGGAGGGGTGAAGCCGGCGGCCATCCTTTCCGGAGCAGAGGAACCGGCTCCGGGGCTAAAAAGGAGCCGGCCCGGCCTGCCCTCCACGGCTCCTGCTGAGGCTGACAAGCCGTGACGCCCGTCTCCTAACAACCGCTGCCGAGACAGGGCCGACGCGGAGGCCTGCAGGCTCAGCCTCAGCAGGAGCCGTGGAGGGCAGGCTGGGCCGGCTCCTTCTCCTTAGTCCAGCCGGTTCGGAGGTAGGCTGACCGGCCCACTTCTGGTACGTCTGTTAAGGAAGCGTGCTGAAAGGCTTTGAGGGCCTGTTTGGATGTCACACTCTCGCACCTGCAACTCTTTAACTTAATCTCAGGTGCTTGAAGCGCTGTTTATTGCACATGCAATAATACTTTGCACATGCTCGGCGATACTGTCTTTACTTCTTCATTTCTGGGCTGAGCCGTGGTGGTGAAAGCATGTTTCTTGGGGTATTACTGTGCTTGACCCTTGCCTTAAACTAAAATTGGGGATTTGTTAGCTCGGGGCTGCCTCCATACAAATACATGGGCCATAAGAAGAGTAGAGTTAAGGGCAGAAAGGATTTGTTTCTGCAGGACTCCTGTGTTCTTCTCTCCTCTTTGTGTTACTGTGTGTTTTTAAGTGCTTCCATCCTCCAGGGACTTAATTATTTCTTGCCAGGTTAGATTTAAATCTGACTGTAGAATTCCCCACTTTAGCTTCATATCTGAATTCATGTATTAAACTTTGCAAGACAGTCTATAGTCTGTGTTTTCTTCTCCCCTTCTTTTTTTTAAAAAAAGCTTTCTGTTATCTGTTGCTGTCTGCAAACCCTGAATGATGACAGCATGTGTACTACCAGCTGTCAGATGTTCAATATTATCAAAACAGAAAGAAACTGGCCTGTTTGAAAGCTGCATTTTTATAGAGCCATAATTTTATTAGAGCAATATGGCTTTGGCAACATTCCCCCACCCCTTTTTTTCTTATTTTTTAATTGCGGTTTCTACATACTTTAACCATAAAAAAGTAAATTGAACGATCTTTTTCTGGTCTAAAGTTAATTGTTGGTGAGTTAAAAGTACATCTTTAAGTCTGCAGGCTAGCACATAGGATGACATACACCTCAATCCTCTCCACTTTTATTCAAAAGTAGTTGTTACATATGGTTACAACCTTAGTATTGGGCATTGTAATAAAACATCCCAAAACATGATGATACACTGCTTCTTGAACAATTTGTTCATTGACCAGGGAAGGAAGGAGTCAGTTTACTTACCTGCCATGTGATCCCACTGAGTTTCACCATACTCCAAACTAGGTGGAATCCATGTTAAATGAAGAGTAATGTTGAGTTCAGCTTCAGCATCCGCCACCATGGTCAATGTATGTGCCCTACTTTTGTCTCTTGCATGATGTAGTTCCAAAAGTCTCAGAAGGTAGACTTGTTTAGACAACTATACTGGTTAATTGTGAGACTGACACTACTATAAAAGCTGTCAAATGCTCATTGTTGATAAACCATATTCAATTTCTTTAGTAATTTTTGTCTAATAATAACTTTTGCTTATAAATTGTTTTAAATTTTTTAAATTGTGTTTTAAATTGTTTTTAAAAGATGTGTTTTAAATTTGTATATTTGTTTTTAATGTTTTTAGTTACTGTAAACCTCCCAGAGAGCTTCGGCTGTTGATGGACTTTTTGATGAACTTTGCCTGGTTAAAAACTTTGTGCCTGAGGTCAGAACATCTGATCTTCCTCTGGATGAGAAATGGGTGCAGTTGCTAAAGAGCATCAGATCAAGAATTCTGGTGAAGGTTGTCAGTGCAGTGTTTGCCATCCCAGTAAGCAATGCTTTCGTGGAGAGAGCGTTTTCACTAATGGGCAATGTATGGACTGACAACAGGAACTGTATGTTACCTTCCCTTGTTAAAGCAGAGCTTTGTGTCAAATTAAACTTTGGCATGAACTGTGCTGAGTTTTTTAAATATGTGAAGGAAGAACAAAGGTTGCTTAAAGCTTGTGTTTCAAATGAGAAGTACAAATTCTAAACTCAGCCTGTTTAGTTATTTAACACCAGTTCCTACAGTGAAAGCACCTTGTTCATTCTTTCTGTTTTTCTTTTATAAAGAGTAATACTGTTTATAATGTTTATAATGGTTGAAAACATCCCTTGGATGTCATCCACTTCTCTTTTGTAAGAGAGATAAATGTCTAAAACCAGCTGCAATTTCATTGCTTCAGTGGGTGTCTACTCTAGTTGGGACTAGATTGATTGGTGATGTAATCTACCTTTGTTCTCTTAAAGATAGTGTTTGTTAATAAAAAATTGTTTGTAACCTGGTGCTATTGGTTTTATTTCTGTCACATTTTTACTTTTACCTTAATACTAGAGGTAATTGTATAATTGTATAATTGTGATTGCCAACTGCTTGCCTAGAATGCCCTCCCTTGTCCTTAACATGGCTGCAACCGTATCTACTCAGAAGTAAGTCCTATTTAGTTCAGATCTTGTAAGTTCAGGTCTGTGGCTTCCTTTATGGAATCAATCCATCTCTTGTTTGGCCTTCCTCTTTTTGTACTCCCTTCTGTTTTTCCCAGCATTATTGTCTTTTCTAGTGAATCGTGTCTTCTCATTATGTGTCCAAAGTATGATAACCTCAGTTTCATCATTTTAGCTTCTAGTGATAGTTCTGGTTTAATTTGTTCGGACACCCAATTATTTGTCTGTTTTGCCTAGAATGTCCTCCCTTGTCCTTAACATGGCTGCAACCGTATCTACTCAGAAGTAAGTCCTATTGAGTTCTATGGGGCTTAGTTCCTTAATAAGCATGTTTACAGTTGCTGCCTTCAGGGGCATCTATCTGTGCTCCCATCTAACATCTCTGCAACACTAAACTCCTTTCTTCCAATAATGGCCAAGTCTGAGGGCACGTAAACCCTTCTTGCCAGAAGCAAGTAAACTAGAAGGCATCAGAACTGCACCTCCCAAGAAATGTCCCTAATGTCCTAGTAAGAGTTCTACCTAGAAGTTGAAGGGTTACGCTGACCCTTTGGTATGTGTTGCTGTGGTTGGTATGGTATTGCATTTAGGGAAGCATCACTGTCTTTTTTCATTTTCTGTTTGCATTTCATGTACCTTTGACCCTCCTCCCTTACATCCATAGAAGCAACAACAGTGGTTCCATGTGGTCAACTAAACCCCTAAAACCCATTGATGATGTGCCTTGTTGGTTGCATGATGGTTTGTTTTTTGCCCACTAATGGTAAAAGAGAATTCACATATTTGAAAGTGTGGCTGCAGTTGTTGTTCCCAAGCTGCTGCCTGTGAAGGTAGACCAAACCATGGGTGTTTTTTCTCTGTCAATTATTACTCACTGGAATTGGATTGGCTGTCCAAGTGAGTTTATAGCACCCCACAGAGTAGACAGAAAGGGTAGAGAATCTTCTTTCTCTTACACATTTCTCAGACCTCTTTCTGAAGTGAAGGGTCAAATCTGTAAAGAAGTTTGGAGCAGCCACATTAAAAGATAAGGGCAGGGCATTCCAGGCAGGGGGTTGTCAACCCTGCTTGGATATGGATGTCTTTGCAGAGGATCCCTAGTCAAGCATTACTAACAGCACAATCCAAACTATCTACTCAGAAGTAAGTCCTGTTGAGTTCTATGGGGCTTAGTTCCTTAATAAGCATGTTTATAATTGCTGCCTTCAGGAGCATCCATCTGTGCTCCCATCTAACATCTCTGCAACACTAGGCTCCTTTCTTCCAATAATGGCCTGGCCTGAGGGCACGTAAACCCTTCTTGCCAGAAGCAAGGAAGCTAGATTAAATGTTCCCTAAAGGTGTTGAACTGTGACTTGGGAGACCAGGGTTCAAATCCCCACACAGCCATGAAGCTCACTGGGTGACCTTGGGCCAGTCACTGCCTCTCAGACTCAGAGGAAGGCAATAGTAAACCACCTCTGTCTGAATACTGCTTACCATGAAGACCCTATCTGGGATCAACTTGAAGGCAGTCCATTTCCATTTTGCATCACCCTAAGCTTGTGAGAAAGAATGACCTTATTTTACACCCTATTTTAGGTAAGATTTCTATTTTAATCTCCAGAGAATTTTTTTTGAATGGCATGCTCCAAGCAACTGTGGTTGATAAAATGTATCATGCTTAAGGATATCACTAGGGCCTGCCCCGTGACGTCACTAGGGCCTGCCCCGTGATGTCACTAGGGCCTGCCCCGTGACATCACTAGGGCCCGCCCTGTGATGTCACTAGGGCCCACCCCCATTTTCTCAGGTTTTTGGATGGCTCCGACCTGGCAACCCTACTCGGAGCACTCCTCAGGGCCCTGATCCACATGAGAAGTCTGCTAGCAAAAAGGCTGGCAGAGTTAAATTACTACAATGGTAGTCTATGGGGAGCACTTACTCCCCGGTAGGCCTATTCATGGGAGCTGGATCTTTCTGTCCAGCTCCCACATGTGGCTCCCAATGGGGCCTTTATTCAGCTGGGCTGGCGGCTCACGAGCAGCGAGTGGATGCCGTGCAGCTTCCCGCAAGCTCCTCCTCCGCCAGCCACCCATAAATTGGATTATGCTGTTTCTTTGGTTCATTAATTTCAATGGGTCTACCCTGAGAATTATTATTAATTTAATTTATTACCCACCCTTCACCCTAAGGTCCCAGGGCAGGTTACAACAATTTAAAATATATTATTAAAAACAATTAAAAGCAAATTAAAATCACAACACTACAAAAAATAAAGTGAGTCAGTGTCAAAGGCCAGGGTAAAGACATGCATCTTCAGCAGGGCCAGCACCAGACAGCAGCCAGGTTGGGCCCTGGCTGAGGGCCCCTGCGGCCCAGAGGGGGCCCTTAGAGTGGGAGGGTAGTGCTCCTGTTCCGAAATCCATGGCAACATCAGCTCCCAACCCTGCTGTGGATCGCAGAGAGGGAGCTCCCAGGCACACACACCCAATACTGTCAGTGCGGGCTTTAATAAGCCTGCCTGCACGTCCCACCTATCTCTCCCGTTCTTGTCAATAACGTGAGTGTTACGCTTGCTTGCCTACCATCAACCTGCCATCCTGGTTGATGGCAGGCATGTGGGCACAGCACACACTTCATTCACAGGGACAGAAGATGTTGGTGGGATGCATGGGTGGGCTTATGGGGGGGGGGGCTACGGCACCGCGGATCCAGGGCAGGCTGGTGCCCAAGAGCCCAGTCATCCCTGATGCCGGCCCTCATCTTCAGCATTCACCGAAAACTGTACAGTGAAGTTGCCAAACACGCCTCTGTGGAGTTCCGCAACAGGGGCCACCACCCCCAAGCTTCTGAAGGAGGCAGAGCTATCAAGAGGACCCTTTCTATTTATCTCAACACCTGAGATGGTCTGGAGGGAAAGAGGAGGCTTTTCAGTAGGGCTAACACTAGATACAAACCTAGCAGTTTTTAGTTATGGAAGGTATTATCATGGTCTAGATATGTGGAATATGACCCCCAATTTTCTGGTGGTGTTGGTAGGGAGGCGATGTAAAGATTTGAGTTAAACGGCAATGAAATCCAAAAGTACAGTTGGTGGGAATTCAACTAGAGCTTTCACAGCAGCAGTAAATATTGACAACACAGTCTTCTTAGCATTGCTGAGTAAAGTGATAATGCAATTAGAGCTTAAACATATGCAGAATAAGAATTCATTGACCGTTCACAACAGCAGTGATTGATGTTAGCAGAATAACTTTAGCATTGCTGCGCAAATTAACACCTGTAGTGGGACAGGAAACCATTGTCTCTATTCACACCCAAATGAATAGAATAGAAAGGGGAAGTAATGGGGCCACACTCCAGTGGGAAGCTCTCTGGCGCAATTGTGGGAAAATTGAAATGGTGAGCTGCTTCCCATTCACTACTTTAGCCAAGGAACCAGGTGGATGGGTGAGCCAGATGGCAGCATTGTTGGGCCTTGTTTTCTGACAATGCTGGGCATTGCCTCAGGCCTTGGTCTTGACACATAAGACCTTTTCATTCACTAATTAATTTCTCCCAGCTATGGATGGGGGTTGGTGAGAATTTGATTCAGTTCATATTTAAAGGGAATCTATCTAATCTGCACTTTTTGAAACAATACATGAACAGAAATAGGTATCCATTGAAATTTGTAATTTTCAGAATTTTGCAGTGCAGTTCTTGAGCCAAGTCATGTGTATAAAAATGCATATGGTAGGGTAAAGGATGCATAAAAATAGTGAAAAGTAGTGAAAAAATATTAAATTTATTTATTTATTTATTACATTGTTATACGTCCCCATAGCCAAATCTCTCTGGGCGGTTTACAGCAATTAAAAACAATAAAAACAATTATACAAATTTTAAAACACAAAAAACAATTTAGAAACACAATTTTTTTAAAAAAATTAAAAAACAATCTAAAAACAAATTTAAAGGTAAAGGTGTCCCCGCACTTGTAGCGTGAGTCGTTTCCGACTCTTAGGGTGACGTCTTGTGACGTTTACTAGGCAGACCATATATATGGGGTGGGATTGCCAGTTCCTTCCCCGGCCTTTCTTTACCCCCCAGTATATGCCAGGTACTCATTTCACCAACCACGGATGGATGGAAGGCTGAGTGGACCTCGACCCCTTTTACCGGAGATTCAGCTTCCTCCTTCCGTTGGAATCGAACTCCGGCCGTGAGCAGAGCTTCGGCTGCGTTACCGCAGCTTACCACTCTGCGTCACGGGATATCCTAAAACAAATTTAAACAAATTTAAACAAATTTAAATTGCATTATATTAGGGGGAAATTATTGCCAAGGTATATGTAATGCAAAATCACATGCAATCATGTATGTATTAGGATAAATTTGGACTAAAATACTGATGAATTTCCATGAGGACTTTTAAAAATAATAACAAACTGATGTGGAAATGTGGAGGACAGAATTTAAGATTGGAAAAAGAAGAAACTGACATTGACAAATTTGCCCATCCCTACTCCCAGCACAGGGATGATTCTGCTATGGAGCACAGTCTGATAGTTGCTGGGCCAATCGATCGATCCACAGCAGCCAAAAGGCAAAATATTTTGTGGAGGTGGAAAATAGAACCAACCCCTATGAAGAGCTTAAGGCTTTTTCAAATGGTCAACCGTGATGTGCTTCTGCCTGACATTTATTACTGAAAGTTCACATCTGTTGTTCTATACCACAGTCTAGCAATAGGTAATAAAGCCACCTGCTGGCAAAATGAAATTATCTAGCAGCTCATAATATGGAACAGAAAATGAGTGTTTGTAACATTTCACTGGTTAACTGTTGGAAGTATCCCTGGAGATCTCCTTAATGCTTGTACCCGGGGGTAATTCTATTAAAATCAAATTCAGTTGCCGCTTGGATTTCCAGTGGCAGTTATATAAAGCACATGTTTTGCATGCAAAAGATCCCAGGTTCAATCCCTGGTATAGAAGGGACATAGATTGAACCACAAAGGTGAAGATACTATTGTCTCACTCCAATTCCTCCAGTTGGAAGAGCTGGTTAGGTGTCCATGCGTTCTCCTTTGCAGAGGACAGTCCTCTGTTTGAAGAGCTGTCCAGTCCAAGTCAGCTTTAACAAATGAATCACAAGAAGGGAGGTGAGGACTTTGAAGGTTGCCCCTCAACAATTACTTCCTGAATGCCAGTCTGATCAGGCACACAGGTCACCTGGTCACAATCTTCCTAACTGCGGTGAGGGTTTTGTATTTTTATGTAAACTATAGGTAATTATTTCTAAATTTATATCGATACATATAAGTTAGCATATGCAAAGTTTATGCAAATCTGTACCATCATTTGTCCTCTTTTTTTTGGTGATGTGTATCCTTTTTTTGGGGGGGGCAATATTTAGTAGTCTGGACTGTGAATTGTTCAGCATAGTCAGGGCAGAATTACATGTAGACCATGCCCTGCTCAGAAAGGAGAGGGAAACGAGAATATTTTCCTGTTTCCAGGGAGCTACCATGGGGAGGGCAAAAGCTTCTTATAAGATTTCATGGCAGAACTTAAAGCAGGGGAAGTTGTTGAGCAGTGGCAGCTGGTGCCCATAAGTACTGGTAGGGCGGAAGGCAGGCAGCCCGAATGTGTTAGAGACAGAGCAAATGACAGGCAGAGCCAACTACTGTAATTCTAGTTTTGTCCTCCTCCTTGCTGAGTTCTACAACGGCAACAGTGAGACTAAGGAGGATAAAGCTAAAAATCAAGGCCATCCCCCCTCCTCTCCGCACTGGACGTAAAAGTAAGGAGGCCAGCAGAGGGCAGACTAAGGTTGCTGGAGCAGCACCCCATTACCCTAATGGACCAGCCTCCATTGCTGTTCGGGTCCAGATATTCCAAGGGAGGGAAGGACTTATTGCAATGAGGGTTTGGGGGATCAACGACTGTGGCCTTCCAGGAGCAGCAGAATTTCTTTCAGTGGACTTTAAAAAAATAGTGACAATTTTGAATCCTTAAATATTTGGCATTGTCTTCAAGCTTAGTATATATTCAGCCAATATCTGTTAAATGTTTAGCTGATGATACTTGTATCCACTAACACAGAAATAAGTTCCAGAAATATAACCATATATGGCCAGGGGTGTAGTCACTGGGGGTCTTGGGATGACTTAGACCCTTTACTTTTTTAGGAGCAGGATCCCACCAATGTCCCTATAGCATCCTACAAGCCAATCAGCATGAAAGGGGAGTGTGTTAGCCATTGAGAAGAGTCTTCTAACATGCTTACTTTTCCTTTCCTGCTGATTGGAGCCAATCAGAGTGAAAGGAGGTGAGTCAGCCACTGAGATGACTCTTCTCAGTAGCTAACACTCTCCCCTGTCATGCTGATTGGCTCCTAGGGATGTCTGTAGTTGTGGGAGAAGGGATTAACAAAGATCTCATTCTCAACAGGAAGGGACCCTGCACTTCTGAATTTGTCACTACATTTTTGGATAAGACTGTATAAAAAGTTATACCCCACCTTTCAAATACACATTATCCTAGGCGACCTGCTTCAGTTAAAATCAAAATATAAAAATATGGCAAGAATATCAGCAAAGTAAAAATCCCAATATTAGCTTGATGAGTGATGTGGGTTTTCCAGAAAAAAGCTGAATTGGAAAATTAACAGAAAGCGTTCTGCAGATCAGGATACTTTGCACAAGGCAATTTGCTTTGAAAACTTTTCAGTTTGTATTGCAAAGTTTTGCTGCCCTTGTTAGCTTAGCATATTTATTTCACTTGTATTTATTAAACAAAGTGAACAACTTTGAAACTGCCAAGCATGCCTTACATTGTATTTGCAACTGGCACCTATTCATTATTATTGACCTTATTAAGTGGAAAAAAATACTGCAGAAAAATAGAGCACTGGAAAAACATCCACCCACGTCACTGAATATAATAATCACAAATTAGAAACATAACAGCATCAGCAAACTCATTGTGTTAGCAAAATCAATAAAGAGTCATATAACACTGAACACTTCAACCCAAAGTATTTAATAAACAGGAACTTTTGCAGTGGAAGTTTGGAATTGAAAGAATAATACTGAAGGTAGAGATTAAAGGGGGAAAATGTCCTGCTTAGGGAATAAGAAGACCAAGCATCAGAGGCCACTTACAGGATGGTCCACAGAGGAAGGTCAGGTCACAGCCCAAGGTCAAGGTTTTTTTTGGAGGGGAGGTCAAGAAGAGCAGTAAAATCCAGTTACCAACCAAGGTCATACACACAGAGAGGCCATATTCACTGGTGCCCACAAAGCTAGAGTACACAAGTTGTCCCAACAACTTTCCCAAGGGACTGCAGGGAGATGTAGCTCATTACACCCAAGGACTTCTTGGCTTCCAGATGCACACTCCAGTGCCTGACCGCTGCTTGGTCCTGCACCTTCATGTACTGGCATTCTCTCGGGCTTGGGGGTGGCTCAGCTTGTGCCTCTGAGCCTGGGCTCTCTATCAGAGATGGTGGGAGCTGGGATGCCGTAAGGCCTGATGGTCCTGATATGGCCTTGCTGCTGCCTGACCCCGCCCATTCCTCTGCATAGTTCCCTTCGGGAAGTGCCGGGTCCTCCTTTGATCAGGGCTCCTCTGGCGGGAGCATGGCAACCCTGTTTCAAACTGCTTTTCAGTGACTAATTTGCTTGTATTGAAATTAAATATGATTTAAGACGACTAACCATTTTATTATGGCACTATGGGCTCTGCCCCTGCTCGCTTGGCTCGCAAACCATGCCTACTGTTACTAGTACTCCTCACCCTTCCCTCCCTCCCTCTCATGGGTCACCAGTGCTCCCACCTCCTTTCCTGCACATGGGTTACCTGCGTTCTCCCTCCCTCCCTCCCCCATGGGTTGCCAGTGCACCCCCTCCCTCCCGCACAGTTGCCAGCGCTCCCTTCCCACCTCCCACAGGGTTGCCAGCGCTCCCCCCTCCTTTCCCCCATTGGTCACCAGCCCTTCCCTCCCTCCCTTCCTGGATCACCAGCTTGCCCTCCCCCTCCCTCCGTCCCCCAAGGGTCACCATCCATCTATCTCCTCCTCACAGGTCACCAGACCACCCCTCCCTCCCCCCATGGGTCACCCTGACCCTCTCTCCTCCCTCCCCCCCACAGATTGACAGCAACAACAGCAGTGAAAAGGCTAAACATACACGGAAGGCTGTGTGGACATACAGTGCCTTTCTTTGCAGAAGAATATTTGCATTTACATTATTGACTGTAAGCCACTTGGGAAGCAATCCTACATTGAGGAAGCTAGCATAATTCAAGGGCACAGTCCTATACGTTAATTTAAGCCAGTTTAAAGTAAACCAGATCCTAACTCTGTTCAGGATCCCTTGGGAGGGAAGAACTCTGGCTGAGCCGACAGAGCTTTTTCCTGGCTTAATTTATGCCAGGAGGACTGGAGGTCACATCACCAAGCTAAATGGAAGAAGGGTATGGCTTAAGTCCACCTCCAGTTGCTCACCCCTGCCACACACCCCAAAACACCCATTTTGGGGGACTTATGCCAGTTTAATTTACCCTGGTCTTGGCTGAGCCCCACCTGAGCTGGGCTGGCTGAGCCAGGATGAGGGACTAAGCCAAACCCAGCCAGAGATCTGCCACATTCTGTATCCCTTTGGCCTAGCGTAAATACCAGTAGGGTTGTGCCCCGAGTCTCTGTGAGAAACGTTTTTGTAAATAAGTATTTCAGTGATAGCTTGTATGTACTTTGTCCACACATGGGTTATTCTTCATTTACTGATCGCATTTGTATCTCTCTTCTTTAATTATGAAGGCCAAGGCAGCCTCCAGGCCTGGCTGGCTAGACACAGACGTGCTTAAGCTTCCCTATAGCTGCTGTATCATTTGAGAGGGCCTTTTTTGCACTGGTCCTGTCATAGTCACCATGTAGAAATAAATCCCTGACACAGAAAGATTAGGTTCTCTTCTTTGCAAGTGTTTAAAATCTTCTTATGGGATGCAACCCCACTTCCCTGGGAGTAAGCCCCATTAAATTCATCTGTGTGGTTAGGATTGCAGCCTGAGATCTCCCTCAGCAATTAACTTTTTTGGTTTGTTGTTGACAGGTTGTTCTTCTGTTCTACAATTGTTGTTGGCTGCTTTGAGCATCTCCATTTGCAGGGGGAACGAGGGACATGAAATCCTTAATAAATGACTCTTCCCTTTCGTATGCAATTTTTTTTTTTTGTTACAACAGCCACAGCCCAGTCCTATGCGCGTCTACTCGGTGTATTCAGTAGGGCTTACGTCCAGAGAAGCATGCATAGGCGTGCAGAGTTACGCCTGAGTAAACATTGTTTGCATAGGATCGGTCTGTCAGGCTATGACTCTTTTTAAGCACTTCCAATTGCACTTGCTTCAAAGTGAATGTGCCCAGGATTTGGGGCGCAAAAGGATTTTACAAACTGGTAAAATATTTACCCAGGCTGCTAATGAATAACCCTCGCCTAGGAAAGCCTGGCTGGCAACTATGAATGCATCCAACGCACCCCTTTGCGGAGAATTGCTAGTAGTGCTGCTGCTACCTTAAGAAATGGCCATCAGGGAAGAAATTCCTCTCTGATTGGCCATGACTCGCTTTTCCATGTCACTTTACATGGCCGTTACACCCGGTCTCACCTTTCCCATTCTCTATTGGCCCTCCTTAATACTATTTATTCAAACCTGATCTCTATTGGAGAACCTCTCTTATCAGTCACGCTGAGGGCGGGCCTATGCGCGAGCTGTGTTAGAATGTAGCGGGATCTCCATTCTTTGCCTCTTTTTACCTTTGGTCCTTAGATTACGCGAGCCTTTTAGCCGAAGATTATTGGCCAACATTCCCGTCAATCAACCAGGGGGGGCGTACCTCAATGTCAAAGCTAAGGGAGGGACACAAAAAACTCTCTTTCTTTTCATTGGGGGGGATAGCTAGGCTTGCCACACCCACTTTGGTCTCTCCTATTCAACCATTGGGTCTCTTCGCCATCAATCCACCAGTTCCTTACTCTCACGGGCTGCTCTGGAAGTCTCGCCCTGCCGAGCGGGATTTGCCATCCTGGAAAAGGGGTGGGACAACGGACGTCGATTTCCTCATTGGCTGTGTCTCCCGCCTGTCTACCCTCTCTCCCCGCATTGATTGATTCGGTCGTCCGTCGACCTCATGTTCTGCCTCCCGCCGATTGGCTCGTGGCTGAAAGGAGGCGGGGCAGGGCGCGGAGGCTGCGCGCGGGGACGCAGCGGCGAGGAGGGACAGATCTGAAATTATTTTTTATTTCTTTGTTTCCTAGTCGAGCGGGAGGGAGGGGAAAAAAAGGAGGGAGAAAGAAAACTGGGAGGGGGGAAAAGACGAAACAGAAAGAGATCGAGCTTGACTGAGTCTCCCTCCGGCGGGTCGTTCGGACGGGCTCGGATGTTGTCGCTGTGACCCGGGCGGGGCAGGAGTGGAGAAGGAGGCGACGACGGGGGGCAGTAGTAGCAGCAGCAGCCGCCTCCGCCGCCACCACCGGGCCAGGCCGGGTTGGGTCGCGTCGGGCCGGACGGGAGGATGAAGCGCCGGAGCGCGGACTGCAGTAAACTCCGGCGGCCGCTGAAGCGGAACCGCATCACTGAGGGCATCTACGGCAGGTATGGCCCGCACCTGCCTCGCCCCGCCCCGGCCTGTCAGTGGCATCAGTGGGGCCTCCCTGCCGCCCCGGCCGCTCCTGTCTTCTCTCTTTTGAGAGGCGGGGAGGATGGAGACGGGGGGGACTCCTTTCCCGCCTCATCCCCCGACGACGCTTCCTCCGCTGCCTCCTCCTCGCAAGGAGAGACACCGACGAGTTTGGCAGGAGTCCTTTCGTCTCCTCACTCTACCACCACCACCGTCACACGCCGCCCACCCCCTCGTTGTCTCCAAACATTTCTCTCCCCCCCCCAACTCCTCCATAGCTTCTCTCCTCAGGGAGCCGCTTCCCGCCTATTGCCCACGCTCAGACTCCCCTCACGGCCCCGCTTCTTTTTAGCTCTGGGCCATTGTCTTCAGGAGGAGGAGAAACAGCCCCCCCCTTCCCCATACAATGCACAACACCCCCCATTTCCTTTTTCTTCTTCCCTTTCCTTTCCTCCTCTAAAGTCTCCATTGTATCTCTTCTTTCTTTCTCTCCCCCCCAGTAGTTAACCTTGTGGACCCCTCCCCATGTTCCCCCCTCGTCACCCCCTCCCACACACATTGACAGCTTGGCCTTCAGAGTGGTCTCCAAGCTTTTCCCGACTTGGGGGCTGTCCCTGATCACCCAGACATGCATTTGGAGGGAATCTTTCTCTCATGTTACTCTCTTGGTAATGCAGCTCAGTAGTGGGTCAGGAGCCACAAGTTGAAGACTAGGGCTTAGGAGCCTGCCCCCCCCACATCCCACATGGGGGGCCCTTCCTCTAGAAATGGCTATTTCCCTCAATGCTAGATGTGGGGAACTGTTGGCCTTCCAGATGTTGCTGGACTACAATTCCTTTTGTCCCTGACTATTGGCCATACTTGATGGAGCGGATGGGAGTGGTAGTTCAGGAACATCTGGAGGGCCGAAGGTTCTCTAACACCTGCTCTGTACTTGCACATATGCTGACAACTCTTGCCTTTCAAGTCCACATGTGGCCATCTCTGCAGATGGATTTCCCTCCCCCTTTTCCTCCCTTGAAGCTACAGCTTTACTCCAGATGTCTTATGCTTCTCCTCCCCTTATGCATGTGGGCACCTCCCCCCGCTTGACAGAGTTGTCCTTATGCCCTTCTGAACCCCTTGGGAAACCTTTAAGGTGGGGAACCTTAAAAGTCTTCTTTTCGCTCCCCCCCGATACACTTTCTGATAATTACTGCTTTTTGAAAGGCTTCAGCACATTGACAGGATAAACTAGTGGCCCCCAACCTTCATGAGTACGGGACCCTCTCTTTAACCTCAAAAATGTTTGCAACCCCCACATGTTAATTGTTGCTCCTGCTGCTGCTGCTCCTCTGGCCACCACCACGATTTGCATGTATGCGAAGTAACAGAGGCGGAAAAGAGAGACAGAAATCTGCCTGGCAGGAAATTAAAGCCCAACATATAATAAATTTCAACATATGGTTCACACAATCCTATAGGCAAAATCAAAATAGGACCAAACTTGGGCACCAGAGGTTGGGGCGGGTGAGTACAAGTGGGAAGAGAGAGAAGAAAAAGAGAGACAGAAGTAATGCAAAGGGACAGGGGTGGGTTAGAGGGAGCAAAAGCGTGTCAAGTTGTGGGTGGGGGAGAGGTTCAGTGGGTCAAAAGAACACAGCAAGTAAGAGGCAGCTACAGCTTGAAGAGTGAAGAGGAGCAGCCATGTGGGAGGGAGGGCACTTGGGACATGAGGGCAGGGAGTGGGAGGGAGGGTTGAAGTCAAGTGAGCTGCGTGTCCATTCTAGGTACTTCCTTTCTTGGAGTGACCTGTGGTGGCAGAGAGACCTCAAATGCTTTTCCTTTTCCTCACTCCCCACTCCTGTCCAGTTATACCAAAGGGGGGGTGTCCTGCGGGAGGGAGAAGAAGGAAGTAGACCGTGGGTGTGAAATCCTTCTCAACTGCTGCCTCTTTCTCTCCCTCTCTTTCTCAGGCAGAGGGGTGAGGAGTGACCTCCCCTTCTTCTTTTCTCTCCCTCACCCCCCCCCACCTTCCCCTGAGCCTGGTAACAGCCTACGTGGGTCTACAGGAAAATGCATCTGGGTGGGGAGTGTGCTGTCGCAGCTGCATGCCTCTTTCTGTGTCGTTCCCATTGCAGGAGACTAGTGGACTGTGGGAAGGGATAGCAAGGAGGCCAGAGGATCCCCCTTCCCTGCAGAAATACACACATCACCCACTCAGTACATGTTGGCCATCACATATGCACTCTACTGCTATTGCTGCTGCCACTACCGGTCCATGCAGCATGCAAAGGCTGGGGCTACCCTTCTCCATAAGGGGTTAAGGAGCTGGGAGCTCAGGAAGAACAATCAGCAGCTGGTCTCCTTGTGGGGCAGGGTGAGGAGCCAGGAGTTAAAGTCACTTGCACATGCTCAGTTTGTTTCAGCCTTCCTGAACACTTTCAAAAAACTTAATAAATAATTCCTCTCTTGACTCTTCATGCCCCCCCTGGATGACTTCCCAGGCCCTCTGGGGGTCACTGACCCCAGGTTGGGAACAACTGGGATAAACTATGTAGTTTTCCCTCACATGCTTTGTGGGCTACTCAGAAGCTTTACTTTTGGCCCAATTTATATCTGACCCCCTCCTGTGGCAGTTGTCTGTGGAACCTGCCCCCACCACACACACACAGTGGGAAGCTTTCCTCTAAGATCTCTTCTAAAACACACCATAGCCGTTCTCTTTTTAAGAGGCTTCAACTCATGTACTGAAAGATCTCCCCATCCGTCTTTCCTGAAGCCACATCTCCTCCCTAGTTGCCATTTTCTCCATCTTCTCCCCATGCTGACAACTCTTTGCATTTAAGAGTCTTCTAGATACAATACCATCTGAAAGATAGCTCCCCCCCGTTTCTGTCCCTTTCTCTTTGCCCATTCATTGGGTCTTTCCCTTACAATGACAGTCCTGCCCCTCAGCCCCCCACCTCTACCCATTGTGCACCCAGACCTTCCTTTGATGCCCTCACCCCCATTGCAATGCATAAGTTACCTTCACAGTCCTATTCTTACTGGTCTCCATTCATTGTTCTTCTCCACATGTATGCAGACCTTTCCCTAAAATGCCCTCAAACCATCAGGGGAGCACCACCATCCTGACCATTCTTGCCCTCAAGAGTTTCCCCACTGATATTTTTCTTTGAAGTAACACTTTAAACAGAGTGATAGTCCTGTTTGTTCTTAGTTTTGCCACTCAGGCTGCACCAAATTGGTATTCTGAAGCCCCCCCTTCATTTGTTGCCCCTCCTCACTTTGACTACCACTGCCACCCAACTCACTGGTCTTTAGTCTGCTCTCCTTTTAATATTCCTTCCCTTGTATTTCTCCTGATACTCTTCTCAGACCTCCCATTTGATATCCTCTTCAGGGATTGTCCTGCTTCTCTTCCTGCTTGTGCCCCATTAGACTGTCCAATCAAACTTCCCACTAAAGTGCTCAGCCCTATCCTACATTAGCAGCCCTCCTCTTAAGAGTCTACTTATCCCCACACTGTCATATCTTTCTCTAGGATCCCCTCACACAACCCACTGTGCCCAGACACTCAGTGACAGTTGTTGCCTTTTAGAGTCATCCACCCCACTGTGCCCTTGTGCTCTACACAGAAAGATTTTTCTCTTGGAGCTCCAGCTTATCTTGCCCATTTGAGCTTCCTTTACAGTGTTAGGTCTGGTTCCCAACCTCCCAATCCCCAGCTGTGGTTTGCCAGTCTTTCTGCTGAAGTCCCCTTTCCATTTGTTATGTACTCCCACATCAATAGTTCTACCCTTATGAGTTCTTCATTCTCTGTGCCTCATGACAAACCATCTCCCCACTTGCTATGCTCCCCAGACCCAGCCAGCAGGACTGGTGCTCAGGGAGGATATGAATTGTAGTCAACGTCTGGAGAGCCACAGGTTTCTCACTCCTGCTCCAGAGAGCCCCCTACATGCTTTGTCTTCCTCTCACACCTTTCAGAACACTGAGAAAGACCCTCCAGAAACTGGCAATCCTCCTCATGTGCCACCACATATTCTGCCTTGCGTCAAATGAGCTGTTGGTTATTCCCTTCCATGAGTTTTCATCACCACAAATCCTTCCCCTGCACCTAACTTCCTTTAGCGACATATACTTGAGACCCCCACAATTATGTGATCAAAGCATGTTTTTGAATGCTGCGGTCTCTTCTTGCCCCTTAGGACTTCCTTACCTTTTTTCAAGCGGCTGCCTTTCCCTTGTGATGTCTCTTCTTAGGCAGCTATCCCTGTTTCATTTCACCTTTTGTATGCTCATCTGCTGTCTCTTGCTGCCCCCCCCAAGCACTGTATTATATTACTTCAGAAGTCAAAAGTTTGCATGAGATGTTATTGGAGTTCCCCCTCCCGTTCCTTGTGAATACTGTATCTCTTCAGTAGATTCTTTGATTCACATCTCCTTCCTGAGTTGTTATACTTTCTTTTTGTGTCTCGTTCTGTATACCTTTCCCCTTTTGACACTAAAGTGTATGGCAAGGTGCCTTATTTTCAAAGTTGTGTCAGAATGAAAGGCATTTATTCATGTTCTCTGGTGACAGGAGTTTGCGATTTTCCATGGCTATTTCACTTCTGCTATTGAAAACGGTCTTAGAGAAATATGAGTTGTACATGTTGATTTTTTTTTAAAAGGTTAGGGGGATGATTGTTCACTAGGCCCAGCATCTTGCTTTATTCACCTCTTAACAGCCACGAGGTATTGTGTCTGGTTCCTCAGGTGTTAAAATTATGTACAACTTGCAGAAGTGCTGTGATGCTGTCAGTTTGTACAATTACAAGGGGCTTAATAAATGTGAAGTTTTGGCAGACAAAACTACACGTCATTGAGAAAGCCTAAGGAACTGTGTTTTCATGAAGACTTGGAAAGGAGGATAAGAAAAACTTCAAGTTAATACCCAGTGCTACACAAATTATAACTTCTGCCTTCACAGCAGTCATTGACCTAACATCAATTTTAAAGAATAAATTGGGGTGAAACTAATCTGTGAAAATCTGGTTTTTCTACAAAGAAACTTTGCCCAATTGAAGTCTTAGTTTTGTTACAAAATAACTGCTTAAGAACAGCAAAATAGTAATTTTTTTCAAGTTCACTTATTCATACATTTTTCACATCTCTGTTGTGTGTAATGCTATGTTTGTAACAAGTAACAGCACTTCATAAATGTTTACTAAAAAGGTTGGCAGACTATTTCAGAGTTTCCAAAGCTGTCTGGAAGTCAAGAAAGCAATGGCCTGAGTACTATTTCTGACTGTCTTGTTTCATAAAACAAAGGCCTTAATAGATCATGGATTCCTTTTGAAGTTGCTAGGAGGGGGACTCTGGGATGGCAGCAACCTCACAAAAAATAGAGGGCTGGTCTAGTTATCCCCCAGTCATTAATACACAGCTGGTCAAGGTTGCATTTTCCTTTGCTGAACTGATGGGGGTGGGGGAACAGCGGAGAGACCCAGGCAGAAATCACAAGAAGTTGCAGGCAGTAACAACTGTCCACTTACACTTTTGGTCTTCAGCTGGCTATTAGGCTAAATGATGTCTGTCAGTGACTATGGACACCCATGGGCAGGTCACAGTGCTTCTTTATGTTGCCATTCTTACTGTATAGTAAAGAGGGGTACTGCTGGTAGCAGCAGGGTCATGGCACAGGTGGGAATTGGTTCTCCCAACAACTTAATCTATACTAATCTACATGTGCATAGACCTCACCACTGAAGCTTACTTTTTCTCTGTTGCTGTGAGTATTACCAGCTGATGTGTCCTGTTTAAGCTCATGACTCTGTAGATCAGTCTTCCTCAATTAATGCCCTCCAAATTATTTGGACTACATCTCCCATCAGACCCAGCCAATATGGCTGTGCTCTCTCGAGCTGTTGGGAGTTATAGTCCAAAACATCAGAGGGGAAGGCATCTGGAGATGATTACATGTTTTAAAAATAGTGGATGGTGATAATTCTGTGTATGAACCACCAGACTTTGGCAGGAGACTTGTGTGTATAGAAGGCAGGCTTTTGTCCTTTCGCATATGCCAGTGAAGATTGGAGCAAAAGCCAGTGCATACAGCATATATGCTTCTGAGCGCTTGGTAAACTATGGGATCATGGCCATGCACTCATTGTGTAGCCGCGTGGTTCCAGCATGGATCCTGCTCTGCTGCTTTTGCAAGGTCACAGTAGCTGAACGTTACTTAGCAGTTATGCACTTCAGCAAATATGAGGCTAAGAATTGCAAGATTTACTGTCCACTTGCCTGTTGAACATGTGTAATCCGGTCAGCATGTGCTACTGTCATTTGATTAATTTATTAAGCAGATTTATTTGTGACTTTGGGCTTTTCCATAGAGGATTCATGCATTTCTTCAGTCCTAATGTAGCAGAATATATTTCTGTTAAGTTGTGTTTCATTCTTCTCTGCCAATAGCAAAATACATTTGTTGGCTTTATTTTGAATATTTCTGCTGAGATGTTGGGGGTGGATAAACACAGAACGGTTGCCTGAGGGTGGAAGGAAAAGACTCCTAGGCCAGAAAAGGATCTGATAAAATGTGTCAGAAAAACAAAATGCTGTTGATTATGGGGCACTTGAGGAAAGTGTTGTGCGTCTGTATAACATTGTCAGGCTTGCCTGTTCACATTGATGTTTGTGATAAACAGTAGCATGTTGAATAAGCTATCGGCTTTCTCTGTCGTCATATTTCTTGGGTAGATTGCATTGGCTTCCAGCTGAGATGGATGCATAATATCTCTGCTTAAGCAGGGTTGGGAAGAAAACAGCTAAGGGAATGCGAGAAATTGTTGCTTATCAGTAACTACCAATTAGGAGATGTTTTGTTTTTAAATTATGTTTGTGTGAGTGTGTGTGTTTGTTTACTTTTATTAATTCACTTAATATATTCCAGGTTGCAAAAAAGAGAGTGAAGCATATAAACTGACAGGTATATGATTCTGTTGATTCCCCAAAATAATTACCCTTTCCCCATTATTAAAATTAATGCCCACAGTCCTGTAGTTTGAACGCCTTGTGCTAGTTGGCTTTTCCATTTCTAGGAATAATTTTGTTTTTGTTTTTTGGTATTGGTGTTTTGTTTTTAAGAAAGCCTCCTGCTTGATTTTTTTTGGGGGGTGAAAGATTGGTGGTGTTTCTGTGACACCCAAAAATCTAAAATCTGTGACTGGGTTGAGCTTCTTATCCAGAGAGTGCTGCTGTTGTACTCCTGTCGAAGTAGCTTCAGCAATGATATAAAACGTGGGAGAATTTATCTGTGCTGATATTAGTGTTTTGTCTTACAAAGACCTGATGTGAGTCAGAAAGTTGTTGTTGTTGTTTACATTTCTGTTCCACTCTTCCTTCTTTGAGCTCAAGGGGATGTAAAGGGATGTGGGTTATTCCTCACGTCCTCAAAACAGCACTCTGAAGTAGATTAGGCTGGGAGAGAGTGACTGCCACAAGGTCACACAGTGAGCTTCATAGTAATATTGGGACTTCAACTTTGATCTTGCTGGCTAAAGCCCAATTCCCTAGCCACACCACTACACCATACCAAAGTTCCCAGTTCAAATCTTACTTCAGCTATAAACTGACAAGAGTGGCTTTAGGCAAGTTGCTCTTCTCAATGCATGCTCCCTGCTCACCGCAGTGACAGATAACATTGACATACTTTAATGAGCTGTTGTATGTCTTCCAGAGAAAATATATGTGAAGTGTTTCGAATTCTCATAAGAAAAACTAATTGTCATTAGTTTTTAAAGCACCTTGTTCTGACAGAGCTAGATTTGTTTTTTTAAGTATCACGGTGGTACCCAGGAATTTGAAAAGTTTAGAAGTTGATGCTGGGCTGGTGCATTTTCATTTAAAGTCTGAGATCCAAATGTAAGTTCATCCAAAGATTTTATTATTATTAATTTATAAAATGCTCAACATTTTCTAGGCAGCTGGTATAGCACAGTGGGGAAGAGAGCCTGGCTGGGAGTCCAGAGTCTGTGAGTTCAAATCCCCGTTTGTGTCTCCTGGGTGTAAAGAGCCAGCTAAAGATCACCCCACAGTGAGTGGCTCAGGGGTTATGTGCCCTGCCACCTGTGCATCTGTGGGCAAGCTGCATAGTCCCAAGAAGCCCAGTTGCCCCCTAGCTGGCAGTTGTGGACAAGGAAGGGGCTGGCTTGTACAACTGTGGCAAGCTGAGCAGGCCCTAGCCAGCTGGGGAGGACTAGCCTCAGAGGGAGGCAATGGTAAATCCCCTCTGAGTACCACTTGCAATGAAAATCCTATTCATAGGGTCGCCATAAGTTGGGATCATGTTGAAAGCAGTCCATTTCCATTTCTAACATTTTCTAGGTGCTGTACAAAAACAAAATACACGTCCTGCCCACATGTTTACAATCTAGTAGACACAATACAGAAAGAAAAATGAAGTGGAGGCAAGAAAAAAGTAGGAAATTAGGAACCAGTTGTTACATAATTGATAAAATGACCACATGGAATGGTCACCATGAGAGACATTTTGGGGAGGGGAGGAGTCAAATAGTAATTGGTGCCAGCCACGCTGATGGAGTGGCCTGTACTATTTCATCTCTCCCCCGGCTGAAGCCATATTGATGAGCCCAGTAGAATTTTTTATTTACATAGCTGACAACAATCCCTCTTTCCCTGTTTCACCAATTAATTTTGAGACTCCACTCAATTTCTAAAAAATAATCATAGAATAGTAGAGTTGGAAGGGGCCTATAAGGCCATCGAGTCCAACCCCTGTTCAGTGCAGGAATCCAACTTAAAGCATATCCGACGGGGCTGTCCAGCTGTCTCTTGAATGCCTCCAGTGTTGAAGAGCCCAACATCTCCCTAAGTAATTGATTCCATTGTTGTACTGCTCTAACAGTTAGGAATTTTTTCCTGATGTTCAGCTGAAATCTGGCAACCTATAACTTAACTCATAACTCATTCTGGCTCTGCTCTGTGTGACAACCTTTCAAGTACTTGAAGAGTTCTAGCATATTTCCCCTCAGTCTTCTCTTCTCCAGGCTAAACATGCCCAGTTCTTTCGGTCTCTCTTAATGAGGCTTTATCATCCTAGTTGCCCTCCTTTGAACCTGTTCCAGTTTGTCTGCATCCTTCTTAAAGTGCGGTGTCCAGAACTGAATGCAGGACTTAAGATGAGGCCTAACCAGCGCCGAATAGAGGGGAACTAGTACTTCACACAATTTGGAATCTATACTGCTGTTAATGCCATCTAAAATAGCATTTCTTTTTTGCAACCACATCGCATTGTTGGTTCATATTCAGCTTTTCATCAGCTATAAAGCCAAGATTCTTCTCACATGTAGTATTGTTGAGCCCCCATCTTATAACTGTGCATTTGGTTTCTTTTTCCTAGGTGTAGAACTTTGCACTTATCCCTGTTAAATTTCTGTTGTTTTTGGCCCAGTGTTCCAGCCTATCAAGTTCACTTTGAATTTTGTTTCTGTCTTCCAGGGTATTAGCTATCCAATTTTATGTCATAAGCATTCCCTGCACTTTCTCATCCAAGTTATTAATAAAAATGTTAAAGAGTACTGAACCTAGGACTGAACCTTGTGATACCCTGCTGGTTACTGTCACCCCCACCCCCACTTTGAGAAGGAACCATTGATAAGCACTCTTTGAGTACGATTCTGTAGCCAACTGTGGATCCATATGATAGTTGTTCTATTCAGCCTACATTTAGCTAGCTTGTTAATCAGAATATTGTGGGGCACTTTGTCAAAAGCTTTGCTGAAGTTGAGATATATTATGTCCACAGTATTCCCACAATCTACCAGAGAGGTTACCCGATCAAAAAATGAGATAACTTTATTCTTGCAGGATTTGTTATTGACAAATCCATGTTGGCTTCTGGTAATCACTTCATTGTTTTCAAGGTGCTTACAGATCGATCACTTTATAATCTGCTACAGAATTTTCCCAGGGATTGATGTGAGACTGACTGGTCTATAGTTCCCAGGTTCTTACTTTCCCCCTTTTTTGAAAATAGGGGCAACACTACTCCTCCTGTCATCTGGCACTTCTCCCATCCTCCATGATTTTGCAAAGATAATAGACAGTGGTTTTGAGAGTTCTTCATTCAGTTCCTTTATGACTCAAGGATGCAGTTCATTGGGCCCTGGAGATTTGAACTCATTCAAAGTAATTAGGTATTCCTTGACCTTTTTGTCTATCCATCTCAAGTTGCAATCCTGCCCCTTCAGTTTGTACTTTACATTTGCCAGGAGGGTCAGGAGAAGACTGAGCCAAAGAAGGAATTGAACACTTCTACCTTTTTCAGCCTCACTGAATAGATGAACCATCATTTATTTTCTCAGCAATCTCACTAACCTCAGCTGATTCTCAGCTTTAGCCTTCCTGACATCCTGCAATTCTGTGCTACCTGTCTGTACTCTTCCTTTGTGGCCTGGCCTTCCTTCCACTTCCTGTATGTGTCCTTTTTTGTTTTCAGGTAATCTCTAAGCTTTTTGTGAAGCCACTTGGCTTCTTCTGTCTTCCACCTTTTTTCCTTGTCGGAATTGTTTACAACTGTGCCTTCAGATAGTTTGCTATGAGTCCACTCGGGGGGGGGTATGCTGTTCAAGAAAAACAAGTACAAACAAGTCCCATGGGCTCATGGGACTAGTTGTACAGGTTTTCAACCAAAATATTTTTCCTGACTTTGCTTCTTTTGGGAAAGGCATTGATTGACTGCTCTTATCTCCAAGGTTGGCTTTTTATAATAGCAGCAAAAATGTGAGTTTTTGCAAAAGAAAAGGGAAAAAAAACCCTGTGCAGGTGATATTTAAAGAAAGAAATGGAGTTATGTTCCATGCCATTTAAGTGTTCTTCATTGTGAATATACCCTCATTTGATTGCTTTTTGCGTCAGGAGGCATGAGTGGGTGAGACCTGCAGTGTCTTTTATTTATTTATATATATAAGACAGTTTTGAAAGCAACAAACAGAACTTCACTCAAGCTTGCTCTGGATCCCTATAAGGATTCCATTATATATAAAATAGTAGGTAGAAGCAGATACATAAGATAGATATTACTGTCTTGTGAGAAGCCTGTTATGGTGAACACTAATGTACTGAAATTCCTACATGGGTCTCTTGTTTATTTATTTATTATTTGATTTATATCCCGCCCTTCTTCCCACTAGGAGCCCAGGGTGGCAAACAAAAGCACTAAAAACGCTTTAAAACATAAAAACAGACTTTAAAATATATTAAAACAAAACATCTTTAAAAACACTTTTTAAAAAACTTTAAAAACATCTTTTTTAAAAAGTTTAAAAAACAAATACTTTTAAAAAAGAAAACATATTAAAAGCAATTCCAACACAGATGCAGACTGAGATAAGGTCTCTGCTTAAAAGGTTTGTTGAAAGAGGAAGGTCTTCAGTAGGTGCTGAAAAGATAACAGAGATGACGCCTGTCTTATATTTAAGGGGAGGAAATTCCAAAGGGTAGGTGCCACTGCACTAAAGGTCCGTTTCCTATGTTGCGCGGAACGCACCTCCCGATAAGATGGTATCTGCAGGAGGCCCTCACCTGCACAGCGCAGTGATCGACTGGGTATATAAGGAATAAGACGGTCTTTCAGGTATCCTTGTCCCAAGCTGTATAGGGCTTTGTACACCAAAACTAGAACCTTGAACTTGGCCCTGTAGCTAATGGGTAGCCAGTGCAATTCTTTCAGCAGTGGGGTGACATGTTGGTGATACCCTGCCCCAGTGAGCAGCCTCACTGCCACAAAAAATTCACTGCACCAACTGCAGCTTCTAGACCAACCTCAAGGGCAGGCCCACATAGAGCACATTACAGTAATCCAGCCTGAAGTTTACCAGTGCATGGACAACAGTAGTCAGGCTATCCCAGTCTAGAAACGGCCGCAGCTGTCTTGCCAGCTGAAGCTGGTACAAGGCACTCCTAGCCACTGAGGTCACCTGGGTCTCTAGCGGCAAAGTTGGATCCAGGAGCACCCCTAGAGTACGGACCTGCTCTTTCAGAGGGTGTACAATCCCATCCAATGCAGAAAGCTGACCAATTATCTGAACTCTGGAACTACCAACTCACAGCGTCTCCATCTTGCTGGGATTCAGACTCAGTTTAATGGCCCTCCACCAGTCCACCACCAAATCCAGGCAGCGGTCCAGGGTTTGCACGGCCTCTCCCGTTTCAGATGTTACAGAGAAATAGGGCTGGGTAGCATCAGCGTACTGCTGACACCTCATCCCATATCTCCTGATGACTGCTCCCAAGGGCTTCATATAGATGTCAAAACAGCATGGGGGACAAGATGGTACCCTGCAGCACCCCACAGCACAACTGCCAGGGTGGATACCGTGGTCAATGGTATCAAAAACTGCTGAGAGATCAAGTAAGAGTAACAGGGTCACACTAATCCTTCTCCCGATAAAGGGCATCCATCAGGGCGACCAAGGACGATTCAGTCCCATAACCAGGCCTGAACCCAGACTGGAATGGGTCAAGATAATCTGTTTCATCCAAGAATACTTGCAATTGCTGTGCCACCTTCTCAGTCACCTTCCCTAAAAAGGGGGTATTTGCCACCGGTCAATTATTGTCACAAACCAATTGGTCCAGGGTGGGCTTTTTCAGAAGTGGTTGAATCACCACCTCTTTCAGGATGGCTGGAGACACTCCCTCCTGCAGCGATGTGTTGACCACACCCTGGATCCTCTTGGTCAGATCCCTTTAGCAAGCTTTAATAAGCCAAGAAGGGCAAGGGTCGAGAGGACACATTGCTGGCCGCATAATCGCAAGCGCCTTGTCTATGGCATCAGGCCACATCAACTGAAGCCGTTCCCAAGACTTTGCAGCAGACGTTGCAGTGGACACCTCACTGGAGGCTACAGTAGATGTGGATGGGGCATCAACATTGCTACGGAGGCAAGCAACTTTACCCTCAAAGTGCCTTGCAAACAATTCACAGTGGTCCTCTGAAGGGTCTAAAACTGGAGTTGATTTCAGCCGACCCCTGACAATACAGAAAAGCTCCACTGGATGGCTACTTGAGGATGCGATGGTGGCAAAGAAGTGGGCCTTCTTCACCGCCCTCACCGCCGCACAGTAGGCACAATTATGATGTTTTATTTGTGCCCGATCAGCTTCACAGCATGTCTTTCATCACTTGCACTCTAGCTGTTGCCCAGCCTATTTCATTGCTCTTGACTCATTGGTGTACCAAGGTGCAAACTGGGCTCCAAAATGCTAGAAAGGGTGCTTGGGGACCACCATGTCAAGAACCCAACGCACTTGCTCTATCTACTGGAAACTCCCCCAGGGCATTCAGGAATCCAGTGGATTCCATTAGTTTCCTGGGGCGGACCATCTTAATCTGTCCACTACCCCTGCAGGGGAGGATTGAAGCCATAAGTCTAAACTTTACCAGGAAGTGGTCTGACCATGACATCCACCACCACCCATCTCCAGACCATCCCTTCCTCCATCTGGAGCAAAAACCAAGTCGAGGGTGTGCCCTGCCCTATATGTGGGGCAGTGACAACTTGAGACAGCTCCATGGTCGTCATGGAAGCCGTGAAGTCCCGAGCTGGAACACTAGAGGCAGCCTCACCCTCAACATGTACATTGAAATCGCCCAGGATTATTGTTCTGGGCTCCTCCAATACCACAGCCGAGATGGTTTCCACCAGCTCAGTCAGAGAAGCTGCCGGGCAGCAGGGAGGACGTTACACCAGCAGCAACCCTTTGGCCGAAAGGTGGGGTATAAATAAAATTTAATAATAATGGTGCAGTTACAGGAGAAGTGTATTACATTTCAGAATCCAAATATCCTACAACACAGAAAGCTAGCATGTCAAAGAAGGGTTCCGGCCTAGCCACCTCTCTCCAATTTTTTTTATTTTTTTTTGCATAGGGGTTTTCAAAATTTGCCGTTCCCTACCAAACCTAAACTCTGAAATGTTACATTCCAAGGATGACTGCACCAAATACATATTCTGAACTGGTGATAGATTTGGATGGTTTGCTAAAACAGCCTAATATTGTTAATGCTGCTATCCTAACATAATGTTCAAGTGTGTTCTGGTGTAGGCTTGTAAACAGTGATTCACTTATGGTGATAAATAACTGCTTCAAGGAAGGTTAGACAGATAAACTATACAAAATCTTGTTCAGCTTCTGCTCCTCCTTAGGCACAAATGATTAGCAAACTGTATATAAGATGTGGAGGAATTTTAACAAAACATTCATAGATTGTGACAACTCTGGACTTATATGCAAGATTGTTCTGATATCAGGTAACTGCTTTTTTACTTTAATATCTCTCTAGATACTGGAAATTTGTTAGTGACTAATACATAATTTAGTAGATATTGGGGTTGCCAAGTATTAATGATTTCCTTCTGGTATTTTTTTACTTGAACCTCCCCACCCCCATTTCCCCATTTAGTTAGTTAAGAACTTGGCATGTACTGCTTTCTAATTGCTTGTTGTTGTATCTCTCATATGTAATGGGTGGTGTTTGCTGCCAAAACTGTGTGTGTCAAATCCTTCAGTCATCTTGAGTGGATCAGGCGTTTCTGTGTTTTTTTTCTTCTCCTTTGCCTGTATTAAAAGTCTTTGTCTCAAAGTGACATTCTTCAATTTGATATGTTCTCTCCCTTTATTCTTCACACTTACTTAATTCGTGGCTGCTATTTTTTTTGTTAAAAATAGGCTTTGAAGTCCCTATTCTTTGGCACTATCTGTAATAAAACCTTCAGTTTCATTGTTGATGCAGTTCTTCGTAACATTGCATAGCTGTGATAGCACTTAATGTCAGTCTTCTGCAGGTTTAGTTTCCATCTGAGTGTGTTCTTCCTTTGTAAAAACACCAAAAGTTAAAGTAATTTAAATGTGGCAGTTTTAAAGACTGACTGGAATGTTATAAAGGCAATATGATGTTCAGAGTGATGAGAGTGATGGCAAATGCAATTCAATGTAAACAAGTGTAAAATTGTACATATTGGAGCAAAAAATCTTAATTTTGTTGGAAGTGGAGCAAGAGCAACTCCTGTTTAGTTCTTTTGTTTATGTTCCAGAAGGGAGATAGAGTAAGGGTCCTCCAGATGGATAGGCTTGACTACCTTTACCTGTAATGATCTGACTGACTTCCTTCTGTTGCAGACTGATATGTCTTAGCGAGCTTATCTGCCCCTCCTCCTTCCACTCTTTCCCCTCTTCTCTTCTTCGACTGTCCGAGAGAGAGGAGACACCTTTGTCTCTGCTCTCTCTCTCCTGAGCCATGATGGCAACTCCCAAAGCCGGGCGTTGCGCCTCCAACTTAGTTAGTTAGTTAGAACTAGGTATGCCTTTCTATCTACTATTTCTATAAATGAAGTAGCTTTTCTTATTTTACTAAGTCTTAAGTCTCAGTGATCTCAAGGCAGGGTAAAAGCCTGCTACTAAGGTAAATGCACACACTGGCACACAGCATCTCAGACCTTTGACAATCTCTGCTGATATCTATACAGATTTACACAACAAATTTCACATATACACTCATGGTCTGAACTGGCAGTGAATGACTGGTAATGAGAGCTTGGGGTCAATAGTGGATCGCTCAATGAAAATGTCGACCTTACTAGCTGTGATGGCTGTGCTCTGCCCCCATAGTCAGAGGCAGTATGCTTCTGAAAATCAGTTGCTGGAAGCCTCAGGAGAGGAGAGGGCTGTTGCACTCAGGTCCTGCTTGTGGACTTCCCATGGGCATCTGGTTGGCCACCTGGGGGCTTGCAGGGGAGGCTCTGTCCTTCTTGCAGTATCCAGGTACAGTGGATTACTCGGTGCAGAGGATAGTGCTTTCCTCTTGTGGCAGCCCATGTGGTTTCTAAGTTGGGTGCAGAAGAGGAGAAGAATGCTTGGTCTCTCCATTAGCCCATTCATTTGCCTTCATGTAATTCCTTGTTACCTATGGCTACTAGGCTAGTGCTTAAATTCAATGCAAGTTACTATTCTCTTTGCCTAATCTACAACATGGGATGTTGATCTACCTCAGTTTTCCTAATAGCAATCCTGTATATCAAGTACTTTGAACACACCATATTCTGTATAAATATATTCAGTTGAGGATGATAGGACTTAAATGCTTGTTTGCTTGTTTCACACTGGGCTAGATCTCAGTAATGATAGGTGGTAGTTTGTTCTCTTTTAAAATACATTAGTATCCCTAAGCAAAGACAAATTCAGCTTATTTTACAGGATATACCATTGGCCGTGTTGATGGCTCAGTAAACTTTTAAACACATTCTGAAGGAATATAGTATCAGAACTCCACTTCACGCAATGCACCAAAACGGGTGCACACTTGAAATGTACGTCTCCATTGGCCAGAGTGTAGGTGTCTACATTCTATTTATTTATTTATTTATTTATTTATTTATAGAAGCATGATGCAGAAGTAGTTTAGTGTTAACACCCAGTCTCTAGACCCCTGAAAGCTCCTGTCAGTGTTTCTGCAGTGTACACACAGTGGAAAAAGTATGTACCCACCCCTCTCTGCTAAGAAGGTAGAAGTGGGGTATATGTTAACATTTTTTAACATATCCCACTTTTACTGGTGAGGGGATCATACCTTGATGGTAGAGCAACATGCTTTGTTTTCAGAAGGTTCTGGGTTAAATCCTTGACATTTCCAGTTTTAAAAAGGGTTTGTTGGTTAGGTGATGGGCAAGACCGTCTGCCTTAGACTACCAGTTAGAATCTGCAACACTGGGCTGGTTGGATGTGGTATAAGGCAGCTTAATAATAATAAATTTATTTTTGTTGTCTGCTTCTCATCTGGAATGCAGGTCCTGAGGTGGATCACATAGATTTAAAAATACAAAAATACATAGAACCATACATAAACAAATCCATAAAAGTCAGTACAATGGTATAAAAGGGTAGAAATTTAATCAAATGCTTGCATAAAAAAATGAGTCTTCAGCAGCCATCAAAAAACAGGGGCTATCCTATTTACTATAGTGTATGGCACACACTTAACCGTTTTTTTAAAAAAGCATCCAGATGCTTCTCCCATTTTTTGTAAGCTCCCTTTCAAAGAAGGTTCATGTATTCTTTTTAAACTTCTTCAACATTTCTGAATTGCTTAGGCCTAATGTTTGTTTTACTGGAAATAAAATCCATTACAATATATATGTTAAACACTGGTGTTGCAAGTAATATTGTTTCTTTATATGTTGCTTTACTGCTTCCTGAGTTTTTTTTTTATCTTCTCTGACCTCTTGTGTTTTTTGGCTGAGTTGCAGTTTTTATTTTGTCAGACCTACTGTTCAGGAATATTTACTTGTGAATAAATGGCTTTTATTCTAACACCACATTACAGAACTGGAAAAATATTTCTAAGTGACATTCCCACAGTTGTGGAATTTACTGCTCCTGGGAACCCTCCTGAGTATCTTTTGCTGCTGTTCTAGTCTGTAATTCAAAGGATTACTTAAGCATTCACCAGCAGGTGTTAGTACAGTAAGATGTCTTGCATCTGTCAGTCAGTCATGTTTATTATAGTCAACTGAAAAATAAAACAAAATGCAAAGTATAAAATACAGAATCACAGCCTCAATAAAACCAATTATAAAAGATGATCAACTAAGGACAAAACAATCTTAGCAGGTCTAAAACATTTCTGCAGAAAGAAAACATAACTTTTAAATTTCATTTTTCATAGGCCTGTACATCCCATTACTCTTAAACAGCATCTTACATACTGGTGTGCCTCGCAAATTGGCCTATACACAACCTATGGCATCCAGCTTTATAGCATAACAATAAATCAGAGTGTAGGAGGAATGTGATACCCTGGCAAATGAGCCTTAGGATAAAGAATATAAGTTGGTTTATTCTTATTAGATATATTTCCTAGTAATTCCAGAGTAGTTTCCACTTTGTTACTCCCTATTTTGCCTTATTATAAAATAGGTACTGCCTTTTTGGAAAGTAACTACCTTGTTTTTTCTGTAACTGCAGCTAATGACCAGTGTCCCTGCTTTCTGCCTTGATTGGTTTCCAGTTCCCGACTAAATGAAATTCTCTTGACATGCAGCATCACTTAAATATTGTAACTCATTCTATAAAACTTGACCAAGACAAGTTTGACAGTTTTGCTGATTTGCTTCCAGCACTAGTTGAGTTGGTTCAGATGTAACACCAAACCATGGTTTGGCATTACAGGAATGTGTCCTGTGCTTATGCCCTTCCTCCTCCATGGTTTGGATCAATGCTCGGCTCCAATCTTGATTTTTGAGGCTCTCACAAACCATAGTTTGCTGGTTTGAATGTTTGGTTTGCCAAAGAACAGGAAGTTATTAATCAAGCAGAACATGCTAGAAAATTGTGGAAATGGAGCACATGTATATAGGAGTCATTCATGGTTTGATGTTTAGATCTGGACTTAGATGTTAACATTAGGCACTGCACAGCACAGGGACATCCCTCAGATAAAGATTTTTGAAGACAAGAAATTACCAGCACAAAGAGAGAGAGGTATGCTAGGGTTTTGTATATGCTTGCTATGGGACAGGAGGAACCATTAAATCTATCATAAGATTTTCCATACAAGATCAAGGCTACTTGCTTTTGTTCTTTATCTTTGTGTTTGTCAGTATTTTCCATCCATCCTTGTAAATTTTCCCACCGTTTCCTTCCAATACTCTGCATAAATAACCACTTGAGCATTCTGTAATGAGACCCCACCCCACTCCTGTATTGACCCAGTAGCCCTGAGAACAGAAGAGGGGTGTAGTGGTGTATGATAGAGGTTTATGTACTCTGTGTACAGTGTAGAGCAGTGTTTCCCAAATAGTGGGCTGGTGGGACTCACCAGAGGGCCTTGAGCCTCTTTCAGGTGGGCCTCGCTGTCACAGCTTGCCCAGTGCCCTCCTCACTTGCCTGCCTCACCCCCCCAGCAATGCCGTAGCCTTTTGGTTGGACCAATGCCAGCAACACTGTGCATGCTATGTATGCGTCCTCTGAAAGAAACTAGAAAGTAAGATGAAAGTTTAATATTTATTATTATTACTTTTAACAACAATAAACAAACTGGGGGTGGGGAAGGAAGAGGACCAGAGGGAAAGCCATTATAGGAGAAAGAAGTGAATGTAAAAGGACAGTGGGGGAGAAGGATTAAAGAAACTGGCAACGTGCGTATGTGGAGGGGGGAATTAGATACTAATTAAGTGTGAAAGGAGAATGGGAGAAAAAATTACAGGAGAAGGGTTAAAATACTTTGAGAATCATGTGGGGTGAAAAGGAGAAAATATACAAGAAAAATCACTTAGAGCCTCTTGATCAGCAAATTCCTCCTAAAATGGAGAAGCAGAGTTGCAATACCTCCAGAGCAAGTGTCTGCATTTAGTTTGAAGAAAGCTGAGCTATGGAACTCCTTGTCACCAGGAAGGTGCTGTGGCAAAAATATAGCAATTTCTAAAGAGGAATTAGACATGTGTAGAAAATTATGTTGGTAATTGTCAGCTGATTAGGACAAAATGCCGCCATTTGCAACCATTTCATGTCTGGCTGTACCCCTGGACTATCATTGTGTGACTAGTTAGCCTTAGTAATTTCCAGCTGTGTCCAGTGGCCCTGAAGGTGGAATGTTTGAGAACTGTCAGTGTACAGAGTAGATACAGAAACATTTTTTCCTTCCCTTCTAATTATAGAACTCAGTGCATAATAGAACTTGGAACTCAAACAGCCAATGGAATTGATTTGGCAGTAGGTAGAGGAGAGGCTATACAGTACTTCATCATATAGCACATAATTAACTTAGAAAATTAACTGCTGTGGAATATAACATCAGCCACTGACTTAAGTTAATTTTTAAAAGGATTAAACAGATTCTTAGAGCATTGGCCTATTAGTGGCTATTAGCCACGATAGCTGAGAATGGAACATCTCTACTTAGGAACGGCATATCTCTGAATTCCAGATGTTTGGGATGAATATAAGATCTTTGCTGTGCTTGTAAGCTTCCAGAGGACTGAAAACTGACTGACTGCTTTGAAGTGGATGGACCTTGGTTTAATGCATCAAGGGTAGTTCATATGGATTTGAAATTTTCCAAGGTGCTTCTGTGTGGCAAATATCGTCTGTAAATAAGAGCATTGACACAACAGCTATCAAAATGAAGGGGCTGTGTAGATGTACCTAGAAAGATCAATGAGACATAAAGTCTGAGAATAACAAATGGCTACTACTAGATGCTAAAAATCTCCAGCTATGTAAATTGCAAGATCCTCTTATTGGAAGTTAGGTGCAGTAGAAGAATATGCTAGATAACAAGGTCCGTGTTCATCAGGGGTGGTTAACCTGTGTCCTTCCAGATACTGTTAGACTCCAGCTCTCATCAGCCCCAAAGTGTTTGTCCACCTACATCTGGAGGGTCACAAGTTACCCAGACCTGCTGAAGATGTCATAGCCTGCCTGTGTATTAAGTTCAATGTCTGAGGCCCTGTTTTCTGACCTGTCAGCATGAGCTGTTATATTGGTGGGGCACAATCTCGGCATCTGGAGCACCATGGGTTAGCCAGCCTTTATGTTCATGATGGAGCAACAGCAAAAATCTTTGGAGCTGTCAGACATGGAGAACACAGTTGGTGGGAGGGAGAGATAATGCAAACAACTTTAGGAGCTAAGGTTGCTTTCAGATGACCTGTTGAATGAGCATTCAGCCTGATTTGTTTGTGGAAAAATTGGGACAACAAGCAAATGTTATCCCATGCTTTTCAGGGTATTTTTGGATCTTTGGGTTTTGTTTCACAAGAGCTCCGAATCAGCTTTAATTGCGCAGCTTGAATTTGCCAAGATATTCTTGAATCCCACTCGAAAATAGTGACAGTCTGGAAGTACCCTAGGTGTTGTAATTCTTTTGTCATAAGACCCAACAGAATAATTGTTAGATTGACAAGCCATGAAATTTGGCTGAGGGCTGAAGATGGACATATCCACAGATATCTGTGTGAAATTAACCTGCCTTTAGTAGATAGCAGTGAATGAACTAAGCAAGTTGTTTGTGAAATAAGGAATGGGTAGGTAGAAGAGTAATATCCTCAATTCCAGCAGTGTTTGCCTAGGTGGACCATAGGGAACTATAGGGCAAAGTATTTCTGTGGTGAGCAAAGGCCCTTCGAGAAGGGCAATGGCCCACATGGGCAAAAAGTGCCAGAACCGAGGACATAACTCTTCTACCTACCCATTCCTTACTTCACTCTCAGCATGATATGACAGCAGGCTGCATTAACAGAAGTATAGTTTCCAAATCGCATGAAGAATTGGTTCTCCCCTATTCGGCACTGGTTAGGCCTTATCTTGAGTACTGTGTCTAGTTCTGGACACCGCACTTTAAGAAGGATGCAGGCAAACTGGGATGGGTTCAGAGGAGGGCAACAAGGATGATCTGAGGACTAGAAACGAAGCCCTATGAGGAGAGGTTAAAAAGCATTAAGGAATGTGAACTAACTGCATTAGCATTGCCTCTTCCTATTACACATTTGAAGTTTCTGTTGTATAGTTTTGGAGGGACAGGGCCTCAGCTTTCCTACCACATTGACTTCACAGGGACAGCTTTGTAGTACATAACAGGAATGGTGGAAATCAATTTATGAAAAGTTGATGCTTGTATTAGGGTATGCTTCCTTCAGCTCTTGCACACAGCCACATCTTGCATAGTAGTTGCAATGAGATAAAACAGTGCAAAAAAAAAAAAGGAGGAGGAATGTAAAGAAAGAAGGGGGGAAGCCAACTTAGAGAATGGAGGTGGGTGTAGAAGTACAGAAAAGGAAGCAGGGAACGGATAAGGAATCCTGGCTCTAGTGAATTGCTATAAACCCCAACAGTACGCAGGAGAAAGTGTTCCTGTTCAGAGTGCCTGGCCCGCACAGTGCCTGTGAGGCACATTTTCAGAGGAGTATAATTGATTTGGGTGAGAGGAACTGTTACCTCAAAAGAGGAAGGATCTGCTCATTTATTTAGTGAAGTTTTCTGATCAAAGTGTATAGTAATGTTTTGCAGAAACTGCAAACTAAGCAGGTCTAGAATCCAAGCAAATAAATCTTGTCTCTGCTCTCAGGCCTATATTTGTGCTCTAAGGAGCCAGTTCCTAGTGAAGTGGCTTTTTCTTCTAACTTTTGTGTAATGCAGGTGGACGTATTTGCAGGCATGCTCCTTAAGCCGTCTTTAGAAATCTTTGTTCTGTGCTGCTGTTCAGGTATACTTGCAGGGCTTCCTTTTTTAATTCCTCTGGAAGGCTTGCTCATATTGCATCACAGTTCTTCAAGAGGCAGGAGGCTTTCTTTAACTTTCGAGGCATGTTCCCTTATCTCTTTCTTTTCTCTTTTATTCATTTGTTGTTGTTGCTGCTTCTGCTGTTGAATGGATGGACTTGACTTGCAGTTAAGCCCAGAGTCCAACTGCAAATACAGTATTCCTAATGTACTGACCTAAGAACATCAGGGAGCATGCTGTAGTATCTTCGCCCTTCCTCCACCTATCTCCTGTGCAAATTCCTCTCCCAAAGTTTGCTTTAATTGTGATGTTATAGTGTTGTGTTTGTATCAATGCTCGTAACCAGAGTGTGCAACTGGTTAGCATTATCAATGTTATACAGTATTAATAACAATTGGCCAGGAGGGGCAAGGACTGCTGGAAGGCTGCTCCTCCTGCTTCCGAGGAAGAATGTCATGGCAAGGGGGAAACCATTCTGACCCCATCTATCAGCCAGAGAAAGAGCAGCTGCAGAGAGCTTGCTTCCTTCATATCTGCCAGAATGAACACTTACAAGAACTTTGTAATTTAACAACCTGAGTTTGCTTTTTTCTTCCCTGCCAATCCCTGTTCCTTTTGTATAATGTCTTTCAGATTATAAGTGTAAGGGAAGGGGGCATCTTGTTGTGGATATTTGTAAACTTCTCTGCAAGCCTTTTTCAGCTGAACAGCAGGGTAAAAATGCTTTGCATAAATAACCATTATTAAAGATGTAGCCCTACATCATATTTAAAATGGGTTTTCCCAAACTCTGGTCCATGGACTTCCAGTGCTCTGTAAGCTTTACTTAGGTGGTTCATGGCACGTTTGTAAAAATACAATTAAAAATCATACAGCATCTAGCACAGCGCATTACAATTGCTACAAGAGGCAGAAAAATCATTAAGTGGTCTGACAAGACTCTCTGCAATGTTCAAGTGGTCCATGGGGGGGAAAAGTTGTGGAACCACTGATTTAAAACATACCCAGAAAGGGGAGGAGGGAAGTGATGTAGCTCAGTGATAAAGCATCTGTTTTGCATGCAGAAGTTCCCAGGTTCAATCCCCAGCATCCCTAGGTAGGGCTGGGAATGTACCCTGTCTAAAATCTTGGACAACTTCTGACAGTCAGCATAGAGAATATTAAGCTAGATCGACCAATGATCTGACTTAGTAGAAGGCAGCTTCCTACATTTCTTCTGTGTTCCTAAGAGAGTTCATGAGTCCTGAGACACCCTCGCAATCTTCTTACAGCGTTTAAGAGACTGGGTACATCACGTCTGCGCTAGACTTCATATAAGCAGCTAAGAACTTATTGTGACTGCAGCTATTTTAGTGGGGCAGGACAAATCATTGAAGTATGCTTTTGCAACCTGAGCCCAAGAGGTGGATTACATTTGTCCAACAATATCTTCTTATGAGATAACTCTCCAGCAATTGTATAAGGTGTTATAAACTATGCAAAGACAGTTGTTTGTCTGTTGTACAGGTTTCCAGCTTATATGGTGGTTTTTTGAAAGTGTGCTGGAAATAGAAAGCAAACTCCTTAAAAGCAAAAGAGCATTTTGCATGCTGTCCAAGGATTGCCAGTAAGAAAGATCAGGAAGGCTCATACTTGATTGTTGTGTGTCTGACAGCTACTTGATAATCTCTTGGTTTTAATTTGCTGTTGTAATGACTAACCTGACTGCTGTTGCATTGTATAATGTGTATTTTATTCCCTCAAAATAATTTCTTCAAGCTACCCACAGGAACTAGATTGAGTAATTATTCTGGTGAAAGAACATGGGGTCTCATCAGATGGGAAGGGTACCTTCTGTTGTGTTTAGGCAGTAAAGCTGAGGGCTGTTCAACTTCATGAATTACCTTTTTGTATCCTATGCAATCATTTGGAGTGGGGAAAGCACACACAACTGCTGTTGTTCACAACTTGAAGGCAACAGTCCTGAGTATTTTGCACTGATATAACTGGGCCGTGCTTCACTTAGGTTCTGAGACTGACATTAAGAACATAAGAAGAGTCTGCTGGATCAGGCCAGTGGCCCATCTAGTCCAGCATCCTGTTCTCACAGTGGCCAACCAGGTGCCTGGGGGAAGCCCACAAGCAGGACCCAAGTGCATGAACGCTGTCCCCTCCTGAGGCTTCCGGCAACTGGTTTTCAGAAATACTGCCTCTGACTAGGGTGGCAGAGCACAGCCATCATGGCTAGTAGCCATTGATAGCCCTGTCCTCCATGAGAATGTATGCATCAACTTCTGACTTTCATTGCGCTGAATTCTTCTTGGGATCCAGACATTAAAGGTCTCTGTTAACTTCTAGTAGGCTTACAGGAAAACAATGGAGAAGTAATACTCAGCTTACTGGGCCAGGTCAGACATAATGTCAAACAAATATTTGACACTGCATGACTATACTCTTAGCCTTGAGTACTCTCTCTCCCCCCTCTCCTACTTCCATACTTTCTTTTTGAGGCAAGCCATAGTTTGTAATTGCATCCTGACTGGTAAACTATGATTTTTGCCTGCTCTGCAAAGCCAGAATTAGAAACCAGAACACTATTGTGGGGGCGGGGGCGGAGGAAGAAACATGTGAGTCTGAAATTTACTCTTGCAATGCCAAATAATGGTTTGTTATGATTCCATAGTGGCCCATTCTGCATGTAAATCCATCCTTTCTCTGTTATCCTCATTTCAACCTGAATGCGCGTTCCTGTTGTCAGTAAGCCTTTCATCGACCATGTTGTAGTGCTTGCTTCTGTATAGAAATAAGCCTGTTATTTACTAGTTTAAGGTAATTCACTACTGCTAGAGATGCTGTGATTAACAGCTATAAGTTTTTATTTGGATTTTTAAATACTTCTTATCCTGAGCTCACCCAGGGTGGCAGCAGAAGCTTAATTGTTCATATGGGTCCATGTCCCTTTAAAGGGCTTGCAATAAAAATAGATCACATACTGGATCTAGAAGGAGAAAGAAGGGGTAGAGGAGCAAAATTAAATATTTTAAATCAAACTTTCCCCACCTGGAGAATGATTATTTCCAAGAAGTACAGCACTGGGGCAGGAAGAACGGGGCGGGGGGGGGAGAGCTTGAACCCAGAGCTTACTGAGGCTTTTTCTCATTGTGATAAACTGTGGTTTATCATAACATCTAAACTGACCCAATATATGATCCAGGGGTGGACATGTAAATCATGTTCTTATGAAGACATGATTCGTAAGAGCTTGCTGGATCAGGCCAGTGGCCCGTCTAGTCCAGCATGCTGTTCTTACAGTTGCTGACCAGATACCTATGGGAAGCCCACAAGTGGGACTTGAGTGCAACAGCACTGCTCCCCTTCTGTGGTTTCCAGCAACTGGTACGTAGAAGCATACCGCCTCAGACAGTGGAAGAAGAGTGTTCTTGCACTCTGGTCCTGCTTGCAGGCTTCCCCCAGGCACCTGGTTGGCCACTGTGAGAACAGGATGCTGGACCAGATGGGCCACTGGCCTGATCCAGCAGGCTCTTCTTATGTTCTTATGTTCTTAAGAACATATCCATTCTTGTTATAGTAGTGTTCTCTCTCACTTCATAAGTGATTGGATTTGATGCAACTTTAATGATGCCATTTTGTCACAGATAGCACATGCTCACTATCCTTAATTCTTAGGACAGGAATTTTCCTATTTCTAGAGTATTGTTAACCAGAAAGCAAAGACCCTACCTTCTAAAATCTGTAGAATGCAGGCAGTTGCAGAATAAATGAACCCAGCATATAGAAGTCGGAATTGAGCTTTCAACAGTGGTCTGGTTCACACATAACACTAAGCCACAGTTTGTTTAGCTAAAGCAGTGGTTCTCAAACTTTTCTGGTTCGTGGCGCACTGTAACACATATAAAAATTTTCTGGTGCACTTCGTGTACAAAATTAAAAATATATTAATATATTTTAAACTATGAATAATAAAAATAACTTAAACTATAGAAAACTATTACCCTATACAAATGGGTTTCTTCTCATTTTTAAAATATACTTTCATAATATTTGAGGCACACCTAGCCACCTCTTAGGGCACACCAGTGTGCCTGGGCGCACCGTTTGAGAATCACTGAGCTAAAGTATGGCTTGTTTGGATGTCCAAGCCCAGCAGATTAACCATAGTTAACAAGTAACTGTTTTCTGAGGTAATTCTCTTCATCACTCTGAGATGGGCATCTTGCTGTGCTTTAATGAAATAAGGCTATGTATCCGTTTTAGCACCAAGTTTAATACTTTTTGACACTTGCTCTTCATTGTTGGTATGCAGTATAGCTGCATGTAGTTTTATTCTTCAAGCCAATTTAATTCTTTGAACTTTTATGAAAACTGAAGTTTTTGTACCACTTGCCTCTCTCATAACCATGTGACTACATACTTACTTCAAACTGCTATAAAGAGACTTTGCTGTGGTCATCTTCTGTATTTTATGTGATGTCCAATTTGAGATAAAAAATACATGAGTTCTGCAGCCTTTGTGCAAAATAAAGTGACTGATGTCACAAAACTAAATCAAAATTCACAATTGTGGCAAATATGCTTTCTTTTTAAACAATGAAAGAGCTGCTAGTTGAATCTGTTCTCTGAAATGCAATGGAATAAGCATGTTTAAAAGAATAAATTTTCCTCAGCTACATAAATTTATGTTTAGAATATTCAGTTAGAATAATTGAAGAGATAGTGTAAGCCTGTGTCTTTTGGGCTGTGTGTGTGTGTGGGAGGACAGTGGCTCAGTTCTCATGTTACTGTGAATGTGGAGACTGCTCCTGCTTTGCTCTTCTGTGAGCAAGAGCAACAAACAATCCTGGTTTAGCATCCAAATGACAAACTGTAGTTTATTTTGCTCCAAAAAAAGCCAAGGTTTGTTCTTAGCTTACCAGTAGCAGTTTGCAGCAAAACAAATTACAGTGTCCGGTTCAGACATAATGTTAAGCCAGGATTATGGTTTGTTGCAATCTCCACCGTCACAGTAAACTATTAACTTTATCATGCCATGTGAAAACAGTCACTGTGTATGTAACTTCAGTTTTACCTATTTACAGCATTCTTACTCTGCCCATTAACAAAAAAAATTATCTGGGTGGTGTATAGTTCTTTTTTTTTTTTAAAGAAATCTTAAAACATAAAATACAGCAAGTACATATCAGAAACGAATGTAAAATAGGATCAGAATAAAATCAGCAACAGAGAAAATAGTGCCAAAGATCTATAAAACACAAACTTAAGTCAGTAAATTTTGAGACAAGTTTGAGTTACATTATATCATTTTCAACACATTGACTCTTTACCTAAACGTTGCTTCTTTATGTAATAATAGTGTTGCCTCAAATGTATTTATTTTCAGCAAGAAAAACATGTTTCTTTAACTGCTTTATTGTTCTATTTACATGCTAAATTAATACTTTGCTTTCTTTGCTTCTCCCTGTCAGTACGTTTCTGTACCTGAAATTCCTGGTAGTTTGGGCCCTTGTGCTGCTGGCTGATTTTGTTTTGGAATTCAGATTTGAATATCTGTGGCCATTCTGGCTTTTCATCAGGAGTGTTTATGATTCCTTCAGATACCAGGGATTGGTATGTATAACATAACATTATTATATTTTTAATTTATTATGTTTAATAGCATTAGATTATGTCACACCAATAAATATTTTGTCCAAAAATGCTTCAGTGCGCAGGACTGAAGTGCTTCAGTGGACATGCACTGTGGGTTATATCCAGTGTAGCGCTAACTAAGCATTCCATCAGCACAATATCCACCTGCACAACATAACTTCCCCCTTTCTCTCCCCATGTGCACCTCACACCCTCCTCAAGTCTGCTCCAGAGGGTGGGAGAACCCCCCAGAACAGATTTGGGGAGAACAGAACAGGGGAGGAGGAGAAAGTTCCATTGCACAAATGTAAATCCTTGTGCTGACAGAACACATTACAGTAGTTGGATATTACCCAACGTGTGGTAATATTCACTCCTGAAAACACCCCCTCTGGATGTTGCTCCAGAAGGTCCACTGACTTTCAGAAGTAGCTTCTCAAGAAGATCAAGGAACTGCAAAAGGGTAGGAACCCCTTTGAATTTCAGCCATTTGATCCAGTACCATGTATTTCAATAACTCAGGGTAGCATGAGACAAACACAAGAGAGAAGAACAGGAGTTGATTGCTTGTTAGTTAATGAGCCAGCATGGTTAGTGTTGACCTAGGATCAGGGACGCTTTGGTTCCAGCTCCCACTTAGCCATGAAGCTCCCTGGGGTGACAATGGACCAGTTATTGGCCACTTTCACACTTCACACTAAACCATTGCTCAGTCTGGTGTGAACAAGCTGTAGTGATCCATGAAATTGTACACTCTCTTTTTCCTCTTCCTGCATGGGTGGGAGGAGTAATTTGGACGTTTTTGCTGCTGCTTTTGTTTAATCATGATTGGTTTGTGTCATCTTCAAACCATAGTTACCGCTGCTGGCTTTTTAACACTAACTCTAGTTATAATTTAACCACAGTCTGGATGACATGGGAAGCTGTGGTTAAGCACAGGCAAAAGCTTCCAAGCTGCTTCTCCCAGCTGTGTAAGTGGAGCAGTGGGAGGTGGAGGTGTGAGCCTAAGGCTCACTCTAACTCATTGCTGTTTGTTCATGACAGTAAACAGTGGCTTAGCATGATGCGTGAATGCAACCGTTATCCCTAAGCCTAACCTACTTCACAAGGTGGTTGAGAGGATAAAATAAGCTAGGGGACCATGCAGGTTGCCTTGAGCTCCTTGGACAAAAAGGAAGGATAAATATTTTTAAAAAGAATTAAATAGAATACACAATGGTTGGCATGATTTTTCTTGACTAATTTTGTTGATAGAGCAGCAGGCTTGCAAGTTGCAGAGATGCAAAAAATTCATGCATCTGCTCAGTACATTCTTGCTCAATTTACAAGACATAAGTCTTCAGTGACACTCTCGTCATCATTACTTCAGGAGGTAGTCCTCTGGATATTGTGCCAGGACAGACCACTGTGGTGACATAAGGCCGAACAACACAGGCTGTTAAACATGAGGTTTTTTATTGTATGTATCTGGTTTGTGTGATAAGATCAAGAAGAACAACTGATACTAATCTATAGGAAAAGAAAATCTCACTCCTAATAATAGTAATAAAAGCAATATTAATAAAAATACTGAAAATAAAAGACTTGCATCTCATATGGGTTTCTTTGTAATGCAAGAAAATTGCAAAAGATGAAACCATTGCTATGCATTGTTTGAAGGCTGTTCAGTGCAATTTATTTTTTAAAAGCTAACATACTTTTTCTTCTCTCTCTGTCTCCCCCTGCCCCCCTTTTCTTCAGGCCTTTTCAGTATTTTTCGTTTGTGTAGCATTCACATCAAATATCATATGTCTGCTCTTCATACCAATACAGTGGTTGTTTTTTGCTGCCAGCACATATGTTTGGGTACAGTATGTCTGGCACACAGGTAGGTCATTTTATGCTTTACACTAAATGTTAAATCTTAAAGCAAGGAGTAAAATAATGGTTTATGATTATTTTCAGAAAAGTCACATTAGACCAGCCTTCTGTTGCTTAGTTCAATAGTATACATTTTAGTCTTAAAATATATTGCTGGCCTCCATCATTATGGTTGCCAAAGCCTCCAGCATTCCAAAGCCTGAGATGTGATATCATGAGACAGGAACTGAGGGGGACCTTTCAACCATGTGGTTGTCAACTTTTGAAAATCAAAAATCTGATTATGTGATTTGGGCTTGGGAACATGGCTGAGGGGGAAAGTGATTGAGCTAGAGATGTGAAGCCCCCCCCCATGGGAAAAATCAGGGAGTAAGCTAAATCCTTTTTTTTAAGTGAAAATCATTTATGAATTATGATACTTCTTAAGCACCTCCCAATTCCATGTTCTTCTGCATTTGGCAAGTTAGCAAAAATTCAGCCAAGGCAGTTCACTCCTCCTGTACATTCCTTATTTTTATAACTGTTGTTTAACACAGGAAGGCATGCATCAGCTAGTCTAGCACCCTTGTGTACTAAGAAGGCATCGAGTGTGCAGGTGAGATTTGACCTGCTGCTAGTTAGCTCCTGGGTTACGTTCAAGGTGCTATACATCTTGGGATACCTAAATCTCATCCCTTTTATACCCGATAATCACTGAGCTCTGCAGAAGAGGACCTCTTGCAGATACCATCTTATCATGAGGTCCATTCTGTGAAATATAGGAATCCAGCCTTCGGTGTCACATCACCTACCCTTTGGAATTCTCTCCCGTTAAATATTAGACAGGCACCATCTCTATAGTCTTTTTGGTGCCTACTGAAGATCTCCTTCTTTCTTTCAACAAGCCTTTTAAGTAGAGATTTTTCCCAGTCTGCATCTGTATTGGAAATATTATTAAATGTTTTATTGCTTATGTGTTTGTTGCCCTGGGCTCATTTGCGAAGGATAGGATATAAATTTCATAATGAAATAAATAAATAAACTTGCTGCTCTGAGAATGATCCCTAAATTCCGATACCTGGCACCCGGTATATTGCATGATAACCCTAGAGCATTTTGAGCATTAGCGCTCTTGCGGTTTGGGTGGGTGTGTTTTCTTCCAAACGTCCTATCTTCAAGAAATATTTTCCGCATTTACTTATATGCTGTAAAACTCCATATGTATTGCATGGGATTCTGGTGCATGTTCTAGGGTATGTGTTTGGGTCATGCAGGGCACTGGCTATGTCTGTTGAGCCCCCTGTCAATCTGTGCAAACTGAATCGTACCCTAGAACCAGACCTGGTGCCATCAGGCGGCCAGGTTGGGCACTAGCCAAAGGCCCGTGCTGCTGGGTCTGGGCAAGTGTATTCCCAGGCAATACTCCCCCACCACTGCATTGTGGGGTTGCTCTGTCAACATGCTGTGCACGCATGCTTGCCATCATACAAGATGGCAGGCTTGTGTGCACAGCATACTAACACAGCCAGGCCTAGTAGGGCAGAGCCAATGATGCCTTAGCGCCACTGCCACCACCATTGAGGGCTCACTGCATTCTGATGCTGGCCCTGCCTAGAACACATTCCAGGAGAAATTGCCACCAACAAGCAAGCTGTCTTTCAGGGACATCTCCCTACTATTGCTGATTTCCCCCCCTTATTTTGGAACCCCAGGGTTCTGAGATAAAAAGTTCACAAGCCATTGGCATAAGGAGATCTCCAGGAGAAAGATACAAAATTGCTTTACACATGTACTTATGGGGGTGATTCATGCACTACCAGCAGCAGCAAAGTAGCTTTCCCCCCTTATCTTCTTCTAGTACTGTGTTGGTAACAACTAGATATAGGAATCATGTTGGGTGTGCTTTGTAAATGGCTACTTGCTTGCCTTGCCTGCCTGTGGTGAATGAGAATAGTCTCCAGGCAACCAAAGGGAAAAGCTTTGGTCAACTGGAAGTGTGATATTTGTTTCAACCTGTTAATGTGCCACAAATAACGTGACACATTTTTATTTAGTACCTTACTCTTTGGTCAAAAAAGATTTTGAGACTTTGTTCAGATGCAGTGAGAAACCATTTTTTTTCACCAGAAGAACGACTGGTGATGTTTTCTCTTCTTCCATGCCTGCAAATAGGAGCCACTTTCAATTTTAAATGAACCATAGTTTCCTGTGACATCTGAACTCATGGAATTGAGGTTTTGTTTAAACTATTGTTATTTAGAACAAAACAATGTTTTGAACCAGGTTTGTTCTTGCCCACCGTAGTTTCAGCAAACCATGGTTCCCTGAATGTGGACAAAACAGGACCAGTGATTTAATTTAAAATAGAAAGCAGATGTTTTCAATCTCATGCGTGGAAAAGATGGGGAGAGAGCATACCTGTCTCTTAAACATACTATGACACCTCAGCCTTTGAAAGGGAGAGATCTGTTGCTGGTATTAGCAGCCTGCAACCACCACTTGAGGAATTTCCTTCTGCTACTCTGTACCCTCAAGTACACAAATGTCTCCTTGTTGCAATGAAAACCCAGAGAATTTGTCCAACCATGCTGGATAATCAACAGTGTAGTTAATTCTCCTTCTAAATAGCAATAATAAATATATATCATTCAGTAAAAAGTCAACCAAGCTTCTCAGAATGAAACAGACAAAATGCTATACTCCAATTTATGGAAGCTGATTTCCCCCTCCAAACTACAAGACAGACCTTAAACTTACGTATATGTTAAGGGAGTACACATTTCCTTATTTTCCTAGGACTTCTCCTTTTCCCCACTTCAATCTCCCTAGCTTCTATTGTCCTAATTTCTCACCTCCCTCTAACTTCCCGACTACTTTCAGAACACATCTCCATAACCAACTGGATTCAAAAGTAAAATGCATTTTAGCTCTAGATCTGTCCTAATAAAGCTTTTTTATTTTATTTCTAAAAGTCCTAAGATTTCTGGTTTCCTTTTGTATGTTAATGATGCTTGCTTTCTGTCTCCAACAGAGAGGGGTGTGTGTTTACCAACAGTATCGCTGTGGATACTATTTGTTTATATTGAAGCAGCAATTAGATTTAAGGATCTCAAAAACTTTCACGTAGACCTTTGTCGACCTTTTGCTGCACACTGGTAAGTATTCCTCCCACTGTTTTCATTTTCTTAGTTTTTCCCCCTCTCAGATTCATGACCTCATCTGTTACTCCTAAGAAGACTGTGCTTTAACCACTACAGGTGTCAAGCATATAGCAGCTGCATTTGTGAAATCTTGGTTCTTCACAGTTCTTTGAATTAAATTATATGTCATAACAGAGGTGGATTTCTCTCTTTGAGTGTGGGTGGTGGGTGGGCTAGGGGCTCTTATGATTTCATGGAGTTGAAACTAAATTGTGTACAATTCACAAGGAAATTAAATTTCCTGTAGCCTGGTATGGTTCTCCTCCCCAGCAGTGCCCTTGGGTAATGCTACTTCTGGCAGCAACAGTTGTGATGCTGTGACTTCTTCGTGTGTTAGGTGGGAGTTGTTGTCAAAGAGTAGCTGGGCTATATCAGACATACAGCAGACAGTCAAGCTGAGCTCTCAGAAGCACTTCCTTTACACAAAAGGAGCCATGAAGAAGCTTGTACTGCCTCTAGTGTCTGCTCATCTTTCTGAAGGAAGGCTTCCATTACATTTTGAGCAATATTGGTACAGGCCTGGTTTGTACATAATGTTAAACCATGGTTTATTAAATTAAGCCATAGCTTAGCATTGTGTGCACCCAGTCCAGCAGCTTTACTATGGTTAAAAGTTCCTTGTTAACCAAGGTTTATAAGCCAACTACAAACCTTTCTTAGGATTATGTGCACACCAGAACCTCCTCCTTAACTATGGCTAAAGAGCCATCACTCAAAATACTTTCAAGACGTGGCTGCTCTTACTTGTACTTTTAACTGTTCTGTGATGTAGTAAACCATGGTTTAAGTGATCATCTGCCAAACACCTCAGCTTTAACTATGGCTGACGTTAACTATGTTGACATTAACTATAGTTTAGTATTATGTAAGAACCAGGCCAATGTCTTGGTGCTAGTGATGATTCCTCCTTGTAATTTTATGTGGCCGGTTTGTGCTTATTATTGGGAAATTTTTAGATATTTGAGCTGTCTTTTTTCCTAATATATCATTTCCTTTCTTTATAGTTATAATTTTAAAAACCACTTTACTAATTACTAAATTAATTTGTTGAATTTCATAGAGGCTACAATTGCATTAATTGCTAGTGGAGTTCTTCTAGAGTCAACATGGTTCAGTTGGTAGAAGCAAGCCAAAGACCATAACTTTTACTAAACTATAATTAATTAAATATAATTGAGTAATTAATGTAATTAGATGTAAAAAATTAATATGCTAATGTAACTTATGTGTTCTATCACGGTGCGGGTGACATTTTTTTTAAAAAAACTCTTAAATTCCTTCAAACACCAACAAGCTGAAAATGTGGCTGTTCTTTAGGCAGGTTCTGACTGCCCTGGGTTCATGTTCTCTGCCATCAGAAAAAAGTTTCATGTTGCCTTTTCATTTTTACCCTATCATTCCTCCAAGGAACTCAGAGTAGCACATGGTTTCACTACCACCACCACCACCATTTTGTCCTCACAATAAACCTATGAGATAGGTTGGTTAAACTGAGACAGAGTGCTGCCTCATGATCACCCCATGAGCTTTGTGGCTGCATACGGATTTGAACTCGGATCGTAACTTCCATGTGTGGAACAACCTTTTCATAAAAGTAGCACAATACTTGGCCATCCTTTAAGCAAAGGAGCATTGCTGCTACTACCACTCCACATGCAAGCCCTGCCTTCACTGCCCCTCCTAAGTATCAAGAATGGGTTTAGGCTGCGCAAGGCTGCCAGGTGGAGAACTGCTCCAGCTCAACATCTTGGCTGCAGGAAAGAACTATAATCACAGTTCAAGGATCATTTCTACCAGGCACGAGCACTCGAGGAAGGCACAAAACAGGGTTGGTATGGGATATGGTCTGGTAAAGGGGTATGGTGTGGGAGACTCCAGAGTACTGCATAGGGAAACTTGGAGCTACATTTGACCTCCTGGTCTGAAGTCCCCAGCCTGTCTTTAGCTTCCAGTCATCTGGAGAGTGAATGTCTCTTTTTTGACTAGTTTTGCATTTTTTACACTCTGCTGCCATGTGTATTCACCTGTTTAATTTAACCATTTTGTCTCTGGTCTTCTCATTATCCAGTAAGGTTACCAAAACCACCAGTAAATGATGCACATAAGATGTTGTTCTGTCATTTTTCCTGATAACCTGCAGTAGAGTTATTCATTGTCTTACTCCAGGAATTCATTTGTCTTCATATCAATAATCACACTTTAAATAGTAAGTGAATAGCAGGCCCATGTTGTCTCTCTCTATAGAGCATCGTTTCTGATAAGGAATATAATCCTGATTATGCTATATTTTGTTGCATGCTGGGCATCTTATTAGTTTGCCCTTTTATAGCACTGTGTCTGTTAACAAAGTCTTCATCTTCTTCTCTCTCTAGTATTGGCTATCCTGTAGTGACTTTGGGCTTTGGCTTCAAAAGTTATGTCAGCTATAAAATGAGATTAAGAAAACAAAAGGAAGTGCAGAAAGAGAACGAATTTTACATGCAGCTTCTTCAGCAAGCGTTACCCCCAGAACAACAGATGCTACAAAGGCAAGAGAGAGAAGCAGAAGAAGGTAAGTTCTTGCCTATCACAGACCTGGGGCAGGCATAATGATTTCCATATTTGGAGCTAGCCTTGTGAATATATGTTCATCTCTACTCTCTACTTCCCTCTCTGGAGTAATTTTCTCAGTCTTAACCGTGGCTTCTCAGTCCAGGGTACACCAACACAATCCACAGTTAACAGCTATTGCTCTTGTTTCTATGCAGTCATGTAATGCATGGTGTCTTTGGACACTTATCTGCTCCTCTCCTCTCCTTGGGAAGCAGCAATTGGCCTCTTTGAGCATCCTCCAAGGGATGGAGTGAGTGCCTTATCGGTCAGTTCTCGCTGCCACCACAGGAACATTGTTGGTCATTTTCCTGGGAGCTCTTTTCTTCATATTTATTTCTTTATTTAGATTATTGATACCCCATCTGCTGAAGTTCTTTAGGAAGCTGACAATATATTTAAAATATACAAGAGTTACTAGTGCAGAAGAAAGATATGTATATAAGTTCCCTGGTAGTCTTCCACTGTTCCAATTGCTGAGTTGGCTATCGAGTCCAACCTCCTGCTCAATTCAGGAATCAAAGTTAAAGCAAACCTGACAGATGGCTGCCCATCTGCCTGTTGTATACTTCCAGTGTTGGAGAGCCCACCACCTCCCCAGGTAATTGGTTTCATTGCACTGCTGTAACAATTAGGATGTTTTTCCTGATGTTCAGCCAAAATCTGCCTTCCTGCAACTTGAGCCTGTTATTCCATGTCCTGCACTCTGGGATGATCGAGAAGAAATCCTGGCCCTCCTCTCTGTATGACAGGAGAGTGCTATCACATCTCCCCTCAGTCTTCTCTTCTTAAGCCTAAATATGCCCAGTTATTTCAGTCTGTCTTCGTGGGGCTTTGTTTCTAGTCCCATGATCATCTTAGTTGCCCTCCTCTGAACCTGTTCTAATTTGTCTGCATCCTTCTTAATGTGCAGTGTCCAGAACTGGATGCAGCACTCAAGATCAGGCCTAACCAGTGCCAAATAGAGGGGAACTAATACTTCATGCGATTTGGAATCTATACTTCTGTTAATGCTGCTTAAATAGCATTTACCTTTTTTACAGCCACATTGCACTGTTGTTGATCACAAGCTGAATATGAGCCAACAATTCCAAGATCGTTCTCGCATATAGTATTACTGAGCCAAGTACCCCCCCCCATCTTATAACTATGCATTTGATTTCTTTCTCCTAGGAGTAGAACTTTACACTTATTCCTGTTAAAAATTTCATTCTGTTGTTTTCAGCCCAGTGCTCCAGCTTACCAAGTTCACTTTGCATTTTGTTTCTGTCCTCTAGGGTATTAGCTATCCCTCCCAAATATGCGTAATCTGCAGATTTGATAAGCATTCCCTGCACCTCCTTATCCAAGTCATTAATAAAAATGTTGAAGAATACTAGGCCCAAGACTGAGCTTTGTGGTACCCCGCTCATTATCGCCCCCCAGTTTCAGAAAGAACCATTGATAATCGCTCTTTGTGTATAAATCTGTAGCCAACTGTAGATCCACCTAATAGTTGTTCCATTCAGCCTACATTTAGCCAGCTTGCTAATGAGAATATCATGGTGCACTTTGTTTATGGCCTGCCCTTCCTTCCTCTTCCTTTTGTTTTTTAAAAAAATGTGTGAAGCCACGTTGGCTTCTTCAACTGTCTTCCATGTCTTTTTCTTGTTAGAACTGTTTGCAATTGTACCTTTAGTATTTCATTTTTTTAGAAATTCCCAACTATCTGAGACTTCTGTTCTCATTAGGGTTGCTCACAATGGAACCTTACTTATCATTATTTTGAGTTTATTAAAATCAGCTGTCCTGAAATCCAGGGTACACGTGTTGCTACTCTCAGCTTTTGCTTCCTTTTAAATCAAGAATTCAAGTATAAAGTGGTCCCTTTCCCCCAGAGTTCCCATAACTGCCACTTCATCCACTAAGTCATCTCTATTGGTTAAAATCAAGTCAAGGATAGCTGATCCTCTAGTTCCTTCCTCCACTTTCTGTAGGAGAAATTTATCGGCAACACAAGTCAGAAATTTCTTGGAGGGGCCGTGTTTGGCACAATTTGTCCCCCAACAGATATCAGAGTAATTGAAGTTCCCTATTACTACTACATCATGCCCCTTTGAAACATTGGCAGTTTGCTTTTTAAGAGTTTCATCCTCATCTTCTCCTTCACCTTGTCACATCCTACTGACAGGGCCCGCTGCTCCAAGATGGAGTCTCAGCCTGGTGCTCACATACTCAACACATGAGCCTTTCAGACTAACTCTGCCACTTGTGATCTTCATAGCCTTTCTCATGTCTTTCACTTCTGGTCACAGAGTCAGTGACGACATCTCTGACTTACAATTTACCCTTCCTTTGAATGCTCAGGGATAAGGTGATTCTTTCTATACCTTCACTGTATATTATCTTTCCTTGAAAAGTTGCTTCCCAGTTTCATTTCATCCCAGAATATGAGCTCAACCATCTCCTTTCTAGAATCTAAATATATGAAAGAGGGAGGGAGAGCTCCCTACTTTGCCAAATGTTACCCTTTTTCACCTACCACAGGATGGCAGAACTCAAGAAGTATGATAGCCTTTTCACTTGTTACACTTTCTGTAATGGAGACAGATGTGTTCCTTAAAGAGATTCATTTGTTGGGTAGTATGTTGTAGCATACTATTAACTGGTCAAGAATCCCTTTCCTGTGACAATAGGAAATCCCCTTTTTCTCAGACGGGATTGCTGCATCATCTCTGTCTTGAGCCCAGCAGAACAGGGGTGGATTCTGAGAACTCTCTCGTCATGGACAGCGACAGTTCCACCCCATAGCTCCAGTTACCCATGAGGAGTACCCAACCCAGTCAGGCAGTTGTCACCCCGCCTGACGATCCTCCTTTTCCCATGCCGGCTTCACCGCCACCCCAGTGCAGCCCCCCTCCCTCTGACAGGCAGGGACCTGCTGATGCAGAGCCACCCTTGCCTCGCACATGGAGGCGTTTGCGCTAGCAAGATCAATGTGCTCCAACAGCCCCTCTGAGGAGGAGCACTCGGGGGCGCACACGTTCTCTACAGTGACACTTAGTTCACACAAGTATGGTGCCCACCCATCCTTACTTAAGCTGGGTAGGGGGGATGTATGGGTGTGTCTAGTTGCTGTGACAACATCATAGTGCAGTAAAGTTGTGTCTAGTCTCTCCTAATAGTGATGCTGGATTCTGTGTAACCTGTAAGCTGACTCATGAAGCGCTCTAAACTGAAACCTTCTATTAAAACTGTTAAAGAAAAGCACAGTTTGTGTCTGACTTCAGGGTGTTCAGGCAGGACAGTCTCCATTCTTCAGTGAAATACCCCTTTCTGAGCTCTTCACATTTGTCAAACATTATGCCCTTGATGCCAAGGTTAATACTGAATGTCTGTTTTCTAGAGCACCTTTCAATGATGCTGCCAGCTTCTTCCTCCAGGTATATTAGATTAGTAGTCAGAGTCAATTGTGAGATTGTACAGAGATGTGAGGAACAAAGGTTGCTTACTGGTGTTGTTTGACTGGTCCTCTGAGCAGCAATACAATTTGCCCTCCTTCCTGCCAGTAAGGACAGGTGGCTAACATGTCCATGTAAAGAAATACAGTAGAGCCCCACTCATACAGCAGGTTAGGTTCCAGACCCCCGCCAGAAAGCAAAAACCACCGAAAAGCAGATCAGCTGTAGTTTGTGGGTCTGGAACCTAACCCGCTGATCGCACCAGAGGAGGAGAAGATCAAATCTTCCCCTCCTCGGGCGCGATCAGCTGGAGCGGGAATCTGATTGCGCCAGAAGAGGAGAAGATCAGCTGGAGTGCGGGAGTCTGACCGCCCCCAAGGAGGAGAAGTGCTACAGCTGATCTTCCCCTTCTCGGGTGCGATCAGCCCCCCCTCCAGCTGATCGCCCCACTGGCGCTGTATTAGCAGAACGCCAAAAAGCAGGGCACCGAGAAGCGGGGCCCTACTGTACACAGTAAGGCGGTTTCTGTTAAACAACTTCCAATGTCTTGAACTTCAATATCTGTGTGGGATGTTGTAGCACTGTGCAGACATTTGTTAATCCTGGAGATTGTAAATTTAAATGAAAGTTATTCTAATGACTTCAGATTAGCTCTCCTGTAAGCAGTTCAGAAGGCAATTCTTGAATAATCACATCAGTGAAAAGTATATTGGGTGACAAAATATATTCACTGGGAATGATAAAGCCTAGACAAGGATGCTTTGTGTTAACTAGAAATCCTGAAACTGTTTTCTATTTGTGATTTCAATAAGATTAGTAAATTACTTTTCCTGGGGCAAGTATGTGTATGTAAATACTTGTGTGTGGGGGGGGGGGTTAGGGCTCTAGACTTTACTCAGTCAGTACAGTTAATCAACTGGAAAAACTTGATTTTTAAAAATGATGCCCTGATTAATCAAGCAGATGATTTCATAAAGTGTTTTTTTAAAAGACAAGTGTTTTATAAAAACTGGAAGCACCATTTTAACAGTTATTCCCTCTGTTTCCTTAGGCAACAGGGAATTTCTCCTCTGCTATGACACATAGTTTGGCATTAAATAATGGAAGTATGCTTTTTGCTTTGAAATGCATCTTTTTTTACTCACACAAATTTAACTTACTAAAAGTCATACAATGAATCGAATAAGATTGCTTTGACTGAGTGACAGCCCTACTTTTTCCCTTTGGGGAAGCAGGTTTATTAAGTGTCCAATAGTTTTTTTAATCAAACTGAATATTTTAAAGTTTAGAGAAGTAATTGCTGTATTGATATTTTAAAAAACCAACAGATTTTTATTTAAGTGTCTGGTTGTTCCATCACAAGAACATGTTGCACACAACTCTTCTTCAGGAATGCTTTAATTCAGAAATGTACTGGAGTAGGGATTTGCAATAAAATGTTGAAGCTTGGAGTGCTGTTTAGAATTACAGCCATTCCATTTCACCACCCATCCCTGGTTTTCTACATTTTTCCTTTCAACGGTCAGTCAGCATTCTCTGGCTGTTGAGCATGCACCACTCTTCACTGTGTCTACAGTCTGTCCCCTCCCCCGCAAAAAAAGAATGATTAGAGGTTTCTTTTCTAAACACATTTGTATTCTCCAGGCTTGGGGTTTCCCCAGGCTTGCTGATACTCCCTGAGGGTGGTAGTGCTTTTGCTAGATAAACAGTGGCAGTCATAGCTTGAATGTACAAAATAGTGAAAATGGTGATACAATATTGGAGTCTCCTATCTGTATAGTTAGAGAGAAACTGTATGTTTTTTTTTTAAATCCTAAATGTAAATACCTAATAATTACCCCAGGTGAAAACTGAGGTGTGTGTCATGTCCAGTAGTTTTGTTTGACTCTCTCTTAGTTTGATGATCCCTGCCACCAATCTCCGCTGTATTCCTTTGTTTTTTCTAGAGGTGGGTCAGGGAAATATGAGTCTTGCTCCGAACAGGGAAGGGATGGGAGTGGGACTGCCACCCCAAGGTGGTAGGCAGGGAGAGAGATGGTGGTGGTCGAAGATATACAGCGGGGAGGATGTGGGCTAGTTATATGAAAACCCTTGCCCCCCCTGCTTTGCCTGCTGTATTTCAGAATTTGGGAATGCCAGTAAGCCAGCCTCCTGGCCTTGTAGGGGTATAGTTAAATACCAAGTCTGCCCAAAACAAAACATCTATCATCCACAATTTGTTTGTGGGTGATGGGGCAGATTTGGCATGTATAACTGAGACCTGGGAAGATGAGCTCAGTAGCCCAATGCTAACCCAGCTGTGACCACTTGGGTACACAGTGCACCGCTATTCCAGGTCAGAGGGATGGGGAGTGGGAGCTGCAGGTGTCCATAAAAATTCAGTCTCCGTCATCAGGAGATCAATCTGCGCTGTGTCTAGATTCTAGGGATTGATTGCGGTGTTGGGCCAGAGAGACAGAACAAGGACATTGTTAGTGTACTGTCCACCCTGTTGTGCTACAATCTCCCTAACTGAGCTGGCTGAGGTAATCTCAGATGTGGTGTTAGAGAACTCTGTCATGGTGGTATTGGGGGACATCAGTATCCATGCTGCCTCATATGGGTTAGCCCAGGACTTCATGGCCTCCATGACAACCATGGGGCTGTCTCAGTACGTAAACGGCCCAACATGTCTGGCCAGGCATACTCTAACCTGGACTTTGCCACTGAGTGGATTAGTAATACTCTGTCGATTGGGGGACTTGTTGTGAGTCCGTTGTCATTGTTAGGTTTGGGCTGAATGTAACTACTTCATTCTGCATGGGTGGGGGACCCATTGAGATGGTTGCCCTTGGAGGCTTAAGGAATCTAATGAATGCTCTGGGGGATTTTCCAGCTGACCTGGCTGGTGCTCCTATCAAGGCTTTTGTCTCACTGTGGAATGGTGAGATGTGTAGAGCCATCGACATGATTGCTCCTGAGTGCCCCTGCCATCACTGTGGAGCACATAGGTAACATTGGTATTTCAGTGATCTGTGTGTGATGAAGCAGGATGGTCGGTGCTGGAGTGCAGATGACATGGATCTTGGTCCAAGTCTGACCAAATACGGGTAAAGCTGCACCATTGTGTCTACCATGTGGCATTGGTGGCAGAGAAGAAAGCTTGGTTCTCTGGCACCATTGCATCCACAAGTAGCCACCCAGCACAGCTTTTCTGAGTGGTGAATGACCTTTTATCAACTGGTCAAGAGAGCATTGCTCTGACACCCTCAGAGGCCTGCTGTTAGCAACTTTGCAAAGCACTTTAGGGACAAAAGAACTCAGTTTCAGACAGAGTTGGATGCCATGGTTAGAGCAAGCCCAGTGGAGGTGTCCGGAGCACTACATGTTCCATTTGTGTTGGATCAGTTTCAGTTATTGCAACCTGAGGATGTGGACAAGCTGCTTGAAGAAGTGTGGCTGACCACCTGCCCACTTGACCATCTTGGCTTCTTAGAGCTAGCTGAAGGGGTTTGGGTAGGTCCAGGGAGCGATTAATGCTTCACTGGAGGAGGGGGAGGTACCATCTGCCTTGAAGTAAGCGGTGGTGTGTCCCTTCCTTAAGGTAACCGCCCTGGACCCAGAAGAATGGATGAATTTATTTATTTATTTCGGTTGTAGAGCAGCAAATATAAAGTAATATTACATCAGTATTATATTATACCAGAAGGGGCAAATAACAAATTTAAAACTGCATCACAAATATCAGTATATAAAAGCATAGAACAACATTAAAATGAACACAGTAACCTCCTCCTACATACAATGGAGGCAGCACAAAAATTGGCCACCTTGGATGTAACCTGCGGATACTGGTCTGCCAGCAGATATTGAACGTAACTTGCATCAGAGCCGCTGGGCATTTTTTGTAGGATCGGGGTGATAAAAATGTGTCGTAAATCCCGATAGACCCAGAAGTTGCCCAAGGGCAAATATCTCTGTTTTGGGCAATGTGCTCATAAAGGTGGTAGAGGTCCAACCAGGAAGGAAATTGATTACTTGGATCTGTTCCAGTCTGGCATGAGGCCTGGCCATGGCACTGAAACCACCTTGGTTGCCCTGGCTGGTGACATCTGTCAGGAGAGAGATAGGAGGAATACAATCCTGCTTGCTCTCCTTGGTCTCTCAGCAGCTTTTGATACTGTTGAGCACGGTATTCTTCTGGAACATCTCAAGGAGGTGGGGGTTGGGGGCACTGTGCTTCACTAGTTCCGCTCATACCTCCAGAGCTGCTTCCAAAAAGGTAGTTATGGGAGGCTACTGTTCAGCACCATGGAAACTGTCCTGTGGTGTTCCACATGGTTCCACCTTGTCCCCCTTGCTATTCAACATCTATATGAAGCCACTGGGAGCTGTCATCAGGAGATACTGATTTGCCATCAATATGCAGATGACACCCAGCTCTACCTCTCTATTTCATCTGAATCAGCAAAATTGGTTGAACCAGTGCTTGGAGGCGGTGATGGGGTAGATGTAAGCCAATAAATTGAGGCTGAATCCTGAAAAGAGAGGTGTTATGCATCCAGAGTTCTCATAACCCAGAGGTGGGAAGATGGCCTGTTCTGGATGGGGTTGCACACTCCTTGAAGGAAAAGGTCCACAACTTGGGAGTAGTCCTGGTTCCAACATTGTCCCTCAGTGACAGGTAGCCTCAGCAGCTAGGAGTGCCTTTTTCCAGCTTCGGCTGATTTTTCAGCTTTGGCCCCTTTGGGACAAAGCTTACATGGCTGCAATACTCCACGCTCCGGAAACCTCCAGATTGGATTATGGTAATGCACTCTATTTGGGACTGCCCTTGAAGACGACTGAAACTTCAACTGGTCCTGAATGCAGTAGCAAGATTACTGGCTGGGGTCCCCTGTAGAACTCATATAACCCCCGGTTTTAAACAGCTACATTGGTTAGCAGTTCGTTTCTGCAACCAATTCAAGGTGTTGATGTTAGTGCTTAAAGCCCTAAACAATTTAGGTCCCAAATATCTGAAAGACTGCCTCCTTCCGTACAGATCCTCTTGGGTGCTGCGATCAGCAGAGGCGGCCTTTTTGGTAGTTTCACCACCCTCAGAAGTTTGGGTGGTGGCGGCCTGGGAGAGGGCATTCTCTGTGGCAGCTAATTTGCAGAACTCCTTCCTCACAGAAGTGCATCTGGCAACTTCACTGTACAGTTTTTGGCAAATGCTGAAGATGTACCTTTTTACTCTGACACCTGAGATGTATATATATTTTTGTCATGTGATTTTAGGTTTTTAACTGCTTTCAATTATGTATTTTAAAATTGTTATGGAACCTTTGGGTGAAGGGTGGGCAATAAATCTTAATAGTAATAGTGATGATGATGACAATGAGGCTAAGAATAAATAATACTTATGATTTTAATTTTAAATATTGCCTCTTTTCTTTTTCGGGATTCCAGCAGCCAAAGGATTGTCTGAAATGGATTCCTCGATACTTTTGCAGCACAATGGAGGCATTCCAGCCAATAAAAAGTTATCTGCAACGTTACCGGAACTAGAATATAGAGAAAAAGGAAAAGAAAAAGACAAGGATGCCAAAAAACATAACCTTGGAATAAATAACAATATTTTGCAACCTGTAGACTCTAAAATACAAGAAATTGAATATATGGAGAACCATATCAACAGTAAAAGATTAAATAATGATCTTGTGGGAAGTACAGAAAACCTCTTAAAAGAGGACTCATGCACTGCAGCATCCAAAAATTACAAAAATGCTAGCGGAGTTGTGAACTCCTCACCTCGCAGCCACAGTGCAACTAATGGAAGTATCCCTTCCTCATCAGCTAAGAATGAGAAAAAACAGAAATGCACTAGCAAAAGTCCAAGCACACATAAAGACTTAATGGAAAATTGTATTCCCAATAACCAGCTAAGCAAACCAGATGCATTGGTAAGGTAAGGTTGAAATGTTAGTGACCTAGTTTCCTCTCTTGCTGTTTCTTTTTCTCAGTAAGTTAAGATGTGATTTAAGGAGAGGCTGTGGATTTGCACTTGTGCATGGTCAGGGTTGCGTTCATTCTAGTCCTGCAGTCTAGTTGCAGAATTAATATGTAGAGAAATAGTCTATGAGTTCTGCTTCTGGCTATGCTGAAATTACAGTAAGTTTACTTGGAGCATAATTATTCCGCTGTTTTTTTCTGAGGACCCTATAGGAAAGAAGAATTAATTTCAGGGATGGAGCAGATGAGCATATTTGCATGTACATGCATGCATTTGTATCTGGAGACACTTGACACTTTTTTTTGCAGTCTTTGTTGAGATTTACAAAAATTGTCACTTCTTGAATATTGCTCCCATATGGGAACTAGAGAATTCTGGGTGAAATGATATCACATTTTCAAAACTCTGGATAAAGCCTGGTTCTAAACACAGTAGAATTTTGACATGCCGTTCTTTTCAAGCTAGAAGGCTTTCTTTGCTTTATATGTTTAAATATGTCTTCCTGGAGTAGTTATGCAAATGATGCAATATCATAGAAATGCTTGCTGGTAAAGCCATCTTTGGGGGCAGGGAGAGTGATACAGAGTTATTGGGTATACAATATGTACTAGAAGTTATTTAGAATTATATGTTATGTGAGCCAGAAATTAGGTCTTGGATTCCTTAGATTAATTTGAGGTTTAAAACTTGATCTGGGAACAACTTTGACTGTTGCTAAAATAAAACTCATGCAAAACCTTAAAAACACACACAAAGTGCATACAATAGTCCACACTTCTGTTCACCATGGTGACAGTTCTGTTGCCCTCTGGTGAGCATGGCAAAAAGACCCCCAGCCTTCCTCCAGCTTCGAACTGGAAAGGGACTGGGGATCATTCCAGTAATTGCATTGCTCTCCTCTTAGAAGCACCATGCCAACTGCATAGAAGATTCTCACCCTCTATATAAATTAAAGCTGGAATGAAAAGCTTAGGTTTGTTTTGGGTGCTGTGCTGCATAGGAGCTTGGAGTGCCTCAGCATTCCAGCACAAAAACAATCTCCTGCCCAAGTCTAGAATTGAAGATGTGGGTGGAAATCACCCCCACGACTGCAGCAGACTAGCACAACTGTGGAGACAATTCTCCTGCTGAGCTCCAAATTTGGCACTGAGGATGGTGGCAGGGTTTTTTCCCTGACATTGTGCAGAGATGATGAGCATGAGGGCAGGTGTGAGGGCAGGGTGCAGGGTCCTACCAAAGGCATGTTTTGGTTTGGTCAGCAAGGCCAGCCGAAATTTGTGAGCCACTGCTGATATATATAGACTGGCTTTAAAGAACCTGGGGCAGGAGAGAGTGGAATACTTGTGGGGGGGATAGACCTTGTATATTTATGTCTGTGTCTCGAGAATGCCCTAACATACAACAGTGTACTGCAAAACAATGTACTTCCCCTTTTAAATATAGTGTTTCCTGTATTATGGAACTCCTTGCCATTGTTTTTAATCTGCTGTGTTTCCATAGGATCTTTGCTGTGCTGCTCTGGCAGCTTCCATGCATTATTATAAAAGCACAAAGAGACATGGAAAGTGGTATGATGTATAATCTCAAACTAAACTGAAATGATATTCAATCATTAAGGCTAAAGTCCTAAGCATATGTATTTCAAAATAAATCCCATGGAAATTGGGACTTGCTTCTAAACATAGTGAATGAAAAGCAAACTTTTTATTTTAAAAAGTAAAATAGGAAACTGTCCGCAGGAGCAAGGTGCTGTTCAGCAAGTTGTATTTAGTAATACAGAAAAGTATGACACAAGATAATGATATGGCCTCTTGTATTTGTATAGGAGGCTTAGCCACTTTGAGGTTTCTAACCGTTTTTTTTTTTTTTAAATAGAGTATAACCTGGTCTCTGCTATCTATAGAAGCATGGGGTGGCTTACAACCTTTAAAACCAAATGGCATGAAACTATAAGAACTATTTTAAAAGCAAAAATATTTTAACGTAGCAAAAAGCCTTGCTTATTCCTAGCGATGAAAAACCAGCCTAGTTGACAGAGATGGGCGGACCTTGGTAGACCACAAGAGGAAGAGTGTTAAAGAGAAGGATGACATGCTTTTTGAGGGACACCACACTCTGTCTGAAAAATAAGTGAGAAGCTTATCTCTAAGATCCTAGAATCCATCTGCTGTTCCTCATTGGTTTATGCTCCACCAACATTTCATTTTTTCATCCACTCAGTTATTATTTACTACTGTGCACTAGAAAACTCACAATCCCCTCTCACTTTCTTACTAATATCCAGGTGTCTAGTACACACCTGTTGCGTCAGTTCTGTGTGGCCCACATGTATGTGTGCTGCTCTCCTCTGCAACCTACACATAAACAGTGATTGGTAAGTGATCAAATCTCCACCTTGGTGTATTTTGAAAAGAAAGGAACAATTTGCAATGCACATGCACCATTCAGAACTGGTGCAAGTCATATGTACTTTGTACTTGGATATCCAAAACCCAGCAGTAAAACTCAAGTGAAAATAAGGATTTCAGTTGGCTATTAAAATAAGGATTCACAATATACTTTCAGAGAAGGCAGCTGCCCATTCTGCTGAAATTATTAAAGTATAGTCCGGTCCAAATTCCTTCACTTGTATGATACAGGGCCCCACTCATATGGCGGGTTACATTCCGGACCCCCGCTGTAAAGCGAAAACCACTGTAAAGCGGAACCCATTGAATAGAATGGCATGCGATGCCTGAAAACTGCCATAAAACCGGAACAAGCGTCGTATGAGTGGGGCTTTAGTCTAATTGAGACCGCTGTATTAGCGAATCGCTGTAAAGCGGGGCCCTACTGTATATGATGTGGCCACCTTGCTGAAGCTAAGCACATTTGGGTCTGGTCAGTGCCTGGGTGGGAGACCACTTGGAAACTCCATGTATGCCACCCTGAGTTCCATCATGGAAGAAAGGTGGAATATAAGTGTAAATAACATTTAAAAATAAAATCTAAGGCAATTTTTAAACACATAATTTAGAGTACCACAAAATTACTAAAAACAAACTCAATAAAACCAGTGGAACAAAGCGTTAAAACAATAAGCAGCCTAACAAAATCTCAAAAGCAGCACTGATATCAACTTTGCTGCCCTGGGCTCCTTCTGGGATGACGAGCAAGATATAAAGTAAATAAATAAATAAACTTTGCTGTTGTTTAAAAGTCCACAAAAATAAAATGGTTTTAACTTGCCATCTAAAACTCCTGAGCAGCCACAAGGCAGCCATCTGGGGAGGCTCTTGCATCATTGGGATCCTGTTACAGAAACTGCCCTCTTTCTGTTTAACATGTACTAACTTTCAAAGTTGGGGGCACCAAGAGAAAGGCTTTGGGGATCTTAAATGACTGAGAAGGTTTACATTGCCTAGCATCCTTTGACAATTAACATGGAAGAGGAGTACCAAAATGTGAAATACTGTATTATTTTGCCTCTGCAACTGAGGGGTAGCAGCTAAAAGCAAAATATTTGCTGAATCAGCCAGTGATTGCTATACTGTAATTGTTCTGATCACTACTACTGTTTGGATTGTTTTGGTGCAGAGAACATACATCATAGTACCCTTCTCCTTCTGCATTTATTTGTCTGCCACTCCCCTCCCAAAACAACATGACCACAGTGTCTCATGGCACATTAAACCAATGATGTTTCTGAGCAAAGGAAGCAGGTAAAAGTGTCTCTGCTACTTGTCAGTTTACAGGAAGTTATTGAAAAAATAGATGTTTTTGTCTTTTGTGATACAATGCTGTATTATAAAGCACCCAGACCAGATAGAGAGGTAAACCTGAAAAAAAATCCTTAATCTTCCCATTGAGCCTTATGACAACTGTTCTATTTATGTATGTATGTATGTATTTTTATAGTAACTGCATTGTTCCTATAGTATAGGAACAATGCAGCAATAAACAGAAATCAGCTGCTGAACTGATTTAATGGGACTTTTAAAGTGGTTCATTTTGGCTTGAACATACTCTTGGTATCTGCTTGAAAATAATACATTAAAGTTACTTTACTTTAATTTTATATGGGGAAATATATGCTATTGCAGACTTTCAGTATGCAGGCAGAAGCTTTTAGCAGAGTTTGGTCCATATATGTTTGATTCTGTTCATTTATTAAAATATGTATATTCTGCCTTGCTTTAAGCCTACAAAGTGACTAATAACAATCCAATCCCAGATATATGTTAAAATAACACTTAAAGTATGAAACGTACAGTGGAAAGTGATGTACCAATTAAAACCACATTAAGCAATCCAAAAATGAGAAACCAGCATAGAAACTCAACACAGTAGCCCAGAAGAAGAGTCCTGCTACTTAGTTCGCAAATCTCCATGTAACCCCTCCCTGTCCCCTGTATTTCAAACAAGGGGATCCAAAGCAGGAACCCCAAGGAAGACCTTAAAACATGGGATAGGTTCATATAAATGAAGGTTATCCAGACTGTTTGCAAAGAGCCATTTGCAGGAATACAGTATGACAGGTCCCTGAGCTAATAAAACTTGTCAGGGGTAAGAGGCAACAATGCAAATATCTCTGTCAGCACAGAAAGAACTGTGACAGGTACACCAATATGGCATGCATGGTCAAAAGTTTGTGCTGTGATACGTAGTGGTGGGGTCTTGACTTCAGCGTTAGTGTCATGAAACCACTTGTGAAGAAGTTGCTTCCCCTATGTTTTACAACCCACCTGTGACACTTAAGCAGAATTAGATGGTGAATTGGATCTTGAGCTTGAATATTGGTTCCAAATCCCACAATAAAATCCCTTCCACTAAATTCTAGTCATTTATCTGTGGCTAGAAGCAGTAGTGGTTAAGGTGGAGTAGGGAATCTGTTAATTAAAGGAACAAACCAAGACTTAATCCAGAAAAGCATTTGCATTTGCAGAACATGAAACAGAGGAAATAATTTAAGAAATGAAACACATTTTCAGGTACTTCGTTTGCCCTGTGATAAGCTTCTTGTGAAACATCTTCCTTGTTGCCAATAATTCTGGAACCTTTTTTGAAGTAAAAAAAGTGGGACTGGCAACATTTTGTTGCAGGTCCATGTTGTGAGTGCTTATGTTAAGTGTTTCAATCAGTCAGCCATGCCTTCCTCTACGATGCTCCATTCCATTACCTTTCCATCCAGTTTTCCATTCCCACCACCAGCACTCTGCAACACCCTTCCATGGCTACTGAACAGGCGCAGTCCTCTTTGATATGTTTTTGGGGTGGGGTTCTCCCCACTTGGATTTCTTCTAAAGACTTTTTGTACTTTTGCAAATGTTGAAGTAACTGCTGATACCTCCTTCTTATGTATAGGTGTTGTTTTATTTATTTATAAATAAAGGGTGGCAAACAAAGCGCTAAAAACACTTTAAAACATCATAAAAACAGATCTTAAAATACATTAAAACAATACAGTGTTAAAAACATTTAAAAAACAACTTTAAAAAGGGTTAAAAACATTATTAAAAAACATATTAAACAATTCTAGCACAGACGCAGACTGGGATAGGTCTCAACCTAAAAGGCTTGTTGAAAGAGGAAAGTCTTCAAAAGGCACCGAAAAGATAGCAGAGATGGACAATTTTGGCTTCTGAAACAACATAATTCATGCCTGAACATCAGAAATGCATTCAGCACTGCATTTAAAATCTGCACTGACTGCAAGTTCCATTTGGCATGGACCTTTCCAGCTTGAATTCAAGCCTAGGCTGCTAAGGAAGCATCAGGAGCAGCACTTAGAATGAAATCCCTGTTCTTCCATTGAAGTTGAATCACCTGACGTCATATAATTTCAGATGATTGACAGGTGGGCAGCACTGCTGACCTGTCAAAAGTGGCCCACAGAAACTAGGCCAATTCTGAATCCAGTTCTGTAATCATTACATCACAATCACTTTAATAAAAGTGAAATATGCCTTTTGTATAAAATCTGATAGATTGAGACATTGGCCTCTTCCAACCTGTGACACTTTCTGGCCAACTATAACATATTTCACATGAAGGCCCACAAGAGAGCTAATTTCTTAGAGGATCACAAATTCAACATGTAGATATGAACCTAAACAAACAGGCTGTGATTATAGTAATGTGTATTTGCCAACAATTTGTGTTTACTGTTTTGGAAATTATCTATTCAAATTAATGTACCAAAAACGGTTACTTTAAAAGCAGCAATAAACCATTTCTGGCAAACAGAGCTTATAAGGATGTAACAAACTTTTTATCTAGAGAGCCTTTGTAAGATTAGAATGAAAAGGAAAGCCTTCTAACATAGATAAAGTGAAGGGGAATGGAGCTTATCTTCTGGCTGATGCATGATATCCTAGTAGTTTTAGAACAAAAGGCAAGTTTGGCCCTCTGGCTGGGCTGAACACTGATCAAAGAGCTTGATTACCAAGGGCTGCTGTACACATGTAAAATTAACTGGTCATTAACTAGAGAAAAATCCACTCCTTCGAAATGTGGTGTTGGAGGAGAGCTTTGCAGATACCATGGACTGCGAAAAAGACAAATAATTGGGTGTTAGAACAAATTAAACCAGAACTATCACTAGAAGCTAAAATGATGAAACTAAGGTTATCATACTTTGGACACGTCATGAGGAGACATGATTCATTAGAAAAGATAATAATGCTGGGGAAAACAGAAGGGAGTAGAAAAAGAGGAAGGCCAAACAAGAGATGGATTGATTCCATAAAGGAAGCCACAGACCTGAACTTACAAGATCTGAACAGGGTGGTTCATGACAGATGCTCTTGGAGGTCGCTGATTCATAGGGTCGCCATATGTCGTAGTCGACTTGGAGGCACATAACAACAACAACTAGGGTTAAGGAGTTGCACATGCTCTCTACTTGCAAAGATCTCTCCCATCACCACCACCAGTATTCTTCTACACTCGCTCAATCTTCTGTTTTAAATATTAATTTTGAAAATGGAAATGGACTGCCTTGAAGTTGATCCCGACTTACGGCAACCCTATGAATAGGGTTTTCATGGTAGTTTTGAAGACCCTCAAATTTCTAGAACTAACATTGGTCAATAGCAACCCCAAGCCCAGGTAAGGCAGGCAGTACAGAGGATTCTACATGTGGGGATGGAATGGGCATCCTTAATAGACAATTGATATTCAGCAAACATTACATATAAAGCAGTTCTAGGAATGGCGTTTCCTTTTTGGAAGAAGCAAATGTTATGTTAAATTATATTAATAGTTAATATTAATTTCAGTGCTACCACTGAAAAGATCCTATTTCTGAGTATCCACACAATTGAAGTCCTGCAGGTGTAGAATGTTAAACGGGGGCTCATGAAAGGGCCTAAATATTAAAAGGGGGTTTAGGTGAAGCAGATGGACACATGCCATAATGAATGCTAAGGATTGGGCTCGTGGGAGTTGTAGTTCAAAAAAGTAACTTTTCCAAGCTCTGGATTCACGTGGTGGTGATGAAATGCCTTGTGCCTACCATTTTGCTACAGTAAATGTGTTACTACTAGTTAATATACATTTGCCATTTATGAAGGAGTCGGAGTCGGACAGTAGAAAAATAGAGGAGTCGGAGTCAGAGTCGAAGGTCTGGCATACCGACTCCACAGCCCTGATTTATGGGTACATGCCCTAGCCCAGATCTTTTGGATTTAAACTTCTGCAGGCTGTCAATGTGCCACAAATTACTAATTTAAGCATGTGGGCAGGCAGGCTAGTAACTTTCATGGACTTAATCTCAAGGCTACAATCCAGCTTGATACACAAGCAGTTCTAATAGCCAATTCATGGAGTTTTCGGTAAATTAATAAAGAACTATTGGAAATGAACAGTGTTCCAAAAAAGATATTTAGTCAAACACTTCTGGCAAGCAGCATACAATTTGATGGGTTTAAGTGGCTTTTCATCTCAAAATGGCAAGAAAACATTTTTTGTAAGTGCTGCATTTTATTTAACATGATTGAGAATGCCTTGAAGAATGAGTCAAATATGAAGAGAATTTAAATCCTTGTCATCCTATGCAGGTAATTAGCTGTGCACATAGGACTGTTTTTTTTTAATTTGTATCCCACTTAACAGCCCATGCAGGGGTTTCAAAGCAGATAATGCATTTAAATGTTTCAGTGTACAAATGCATAAAGTCGTCAATAAAATCCTAACTAATTAGCTCAGGACAGTCAACAGCCAACAGGATATCTTTGGAGAATGTCCTTAGTCCTATTAAATGTCTTGTCCCTCTCTTTACATCTTTCAACTGTTGGTAAAGATCTTTTCAAGGTTATGTGATCTGCTTCTGCCATAAACACAATTTTTCCTTGTACTTCAGGAACAAAGTGCACATTACCTGGCATATTCACATTCCCAAGCCCACATTCATGGAGGTTATGTGAATGGGAAGGTGGCGGGGGTTTATGGGGGTGGGGAATTGACAGAAGGGTGCTTAACTCCCTCCAACACTCATCATTTCTTCCTGGCAAATGCCCCTTCTTCAGCAATGTTTCTCTTAGGCTTGATTCTGGTTTCATAGTTGGGGGGAGACCTGTTCCCCATTTACAATAGGAATTTGCAGGCAGGAAAGAGAATTAATTGAGCCCTCCCCTGTTCCTGCATTTAATTGACCTTGCTTTCCTGCATTTGCCTCGTAATGTTTAAGTTCCTCCTAACTACTTCCAAGGGTTTGACTGGGGTGGGGAACCTTCAGCCTGGGGCCAACCTTGGGCCACCAGGCTATATCCCCCATACCACAGCCACTTGTCAATCACCCAACTGATGGGTGGATATTGGGGGTCAGTCCTTTTGGGTGCTGCTTCACCAGTACGTTCCCAGCAGTGAACGCACTGGGGAAGCAGATCCCTGCAGAACCAAGCTGATGAGCAGAGAGTTCAATCCTGCTCGGTGCTGTTTCACCAGCATGTTTCCTTCAAGAACACGCTGACAAAGCACACCCCGCTCCCTTGGGTCAACTTGATGCTGTCATGACATCATATGACATCATATGATTGACAGGTTGGCCTGTGGGTTGAAGGGAGGTAAAGAATATGGCCCATTGGGCTGAAATGTTCTGCACCCCTAGTATGAGAGAACAATAAACCTGAGGCCATTCTCATGTTGCACAGGGCTGGGAAGAGACAAATGCTTGCCTGATCTCTGTGTTGAATCCAAACCTATGTCTTTTTGGGAGGGAGACTGGAAACCTAGTGGGAGAGCAACTATTGGAATACTAATGCTGTGAGCACTTCCATCATATATTACAAATAAAACAATATATTATAAAGACACTACCATCTCCAGTGACCTTCATCTTAAAGGAAACCAAGTCTGAGGAATGTGCTGACGCCTCTGAAATCTCTCACTGCTTAGAGCTTGGGGTGCTCATTATAATGTGATGTTTCAGTGGGAGACCAGGGTTCATCAATTTACCAGACTTACATGTCCTATAAGCCAATACTAGCTTCAAAGGTAGAAAGCTGCTTCTTTTATTCTTGCAGGTAATTCTTATACTGCTGGTTGTTCTCTTATAGCAAACTTTACTGGATGTCTTCATGTTATATTTATAAGAAAACCACACCTCAGGAACTGTGCAATCCAGGCTACTTAGCTCTGAGAAGTCAGCTAAAACTTTGAAATCTGTTGCCTTTTGTTATACCTCCCACAGTGGACTTTTATTGATATAACAAATGGAGCAAGTAATATTATCTATTAGTTTAAACTACAGGTTGTTTGAGCTCCCCTTGCAGCTTCCCTGGCTGCTTTCTCCTCCTCATCTTCCAGCTGCATATTTGCAAAGATAAACATATATCTAGATGCCCACAGGGGATAAAGCAGTTAGGGGAGGTGCACATCATGATCATGTCTTCTTGCAGAAGAAACAGCCAGTGGGATTTTCTTCTTGTTTGCATGTATAGCTCTGCTCTCATGTTTGACAGGATAATATATGTGCTTGCTTTATGGTAGGCGAATGAGAGATTCATAATACTGTGGCGAGCAAAGCAAATGAGCAAGCTATACCATCAATTCTGCTGGCCTGTCAGGCCAAAGAATGTCTGTTGGCAGAAGAATGTAGATTTGTAAGCTTCTGTTGTTGTCAGACAACAGTTCTGTCTCCCCCCCAAATTTCAGAGTTTAATAATTTTACACTGTGCTGAGGCCTAGTTTTGCATCAACTCTGATAAATAATTTTTGCAAGGCAGTTCCAGTATGAAGTACAGTTTAAATTTACACTAATAAAATGCATTATTTGCACACAGGTCCCGATTTCAATCTCTACCCTCTCCAGTTAAAAGTTGTCTTGTAGGAAGGTTAGGAACGAGCTCTGCCTGGGAACTTGGAGAGCTGCTTCCAGGGCTGGGAACTGGATCCAGCTGACCCGGTGAATCCCAACCCCCCTCCCTTGCCAGCCAACTTTAACAGGTGAGTGGGACTGCCTACCTGTCAATCACATTATGTTATGTGATTGACACCTATCAGAGTTCAAAGGAGGGCACTGTAATTACTGATCGGCAGTTAAAGGGAGGTGCTCTGAAGTCTCTTTGGAGGAAGCAGTTTGGATTCAAACCACTTTCACCAAATGTAGCATTTTCCCCTCTCCAGAGGGAAAAATGCTCAGTTTAGGGATAGCGAGCTCCCCTGGCCTCAGTAAGAAATTTCAAAAAGGAAAGTCCCTTTTGCAAGCAGGGCTCCCTGCCAGCGCAGATCAGTGCTGACAGGATATCCTGCTGGGATCTGCTGCACTAGAAACAATTGGGAGCTCACTTTAAGCTCCCGATTGTGTCTTGGTAGCCATGACCATACCTGCTGCACACCTTGCAGGCCAAACTGAGGCCTGTGTTGGGTCTAATTAGGCCCGTGGACTAGATAGTACTGGGCTAGATGGACTGATGTGTGACATTAGCTTCAAATGTTCGCACATGCTAATAGGCCTGCACATCTAGGGGTTCTTAATCATTCCACTCTCTCTCAGCTTCAGCTCCCCTGTCTGTACTGAGATGGTAAAAACTAGCCAACCTTATAGGGCTGTTGTAAGAAACTTATAGAAAGTATTCTTGGCCATTTCCACCTGTGCACGCAGGCAGAGCAAGGAATCCAAGATCAGCTGAAAAACAGAGAACATTGACCTCATTCCCTAAGTTATAAGGCCTGCCAGTCATTGTTAATTCAGTATCGTCTGGGCTAAGTTAGACTGGCCTCTCGCATCCAACCTCTTGTGATATTAGTAGACATGTAAATCAAAAGGAACACTGAGATCAGCTGCTAGTACAATGGTGGCACATATATGTTAATAATAATCCTGACAAGAAGGTGGCCCTGTGGACAAATAGTACCCAGATGCTTGAAATAGGTGAATTACCTGTTCTCAATGGAATTGCTCTATCCCTGAAGGACGTGAGTAATTTGGGGGTGCTCCTGGAGCATCACTGTCACTGGAAGCCCAAGTGGCCATAGTGGTTAGAAGCACTTTTTATGAGCTTTGGCTGATATATCAACCCACGTGTTCTTGGGTTGGGGTAGCTTAGCCACAGTGACCCATACATTGGTCAGTAGTCAAGACTGGACTACTGTAATGCACTCTATGCTGCAACTTCTTGCGAATGGTTTCAGTTGATGCGGCCTGATGACGTGAACAGCAACGATGTGGCCAGCAACATGTCCTGTCAGCCCTTGCCCTTCTTGGCTTATTAAAGCTTGCTGAGGGGGTTTGACCAAGTGGATCCAGGGTGTTGTCAATGCATCGTTGTGGGAGGGAGTGGTTCCAGCCATCATGAAAGAGGTGGTGATCTGACTGCTCCTGAAAAAGCCCACCCTGGACCCATTGGTTTGCGACAACTACCGACTGGTTGCAAATACCCCCTTCTTAGGGAAGGTGATTGAGAGGGTTGTGGCGCAGCAATTGCAAGTACTCTTGGATGAAACAGATTATTGTGACTCATTCCAGTCTGGGTTCAGGCTTCATTATGGGACTGAATTGGCCTTGGTTGCCCTGATGAATGCCCTTTATCAGGAGAAGGACAGGTGGAGTGCAATCCTGTTATTCTTACTTGATCTCTCGATAGCTTTTGATACCATTGACCATGGTATGCTTCTGGGCCAACTTGGTGAGATGAGTATCTGAGGCACTGTTTTACAGTGGTTCCAATCCTATCTCTAGGGTCATTTTCAGAGAATAGCATTGGGTGATTGTCTTTCGGCCCCCTGCAGTTGTGCTGTGGGGTGCCTCAGGGTACCATCTTGTCACCCATGCTGTTTAAAATCTATTTGAAGCCCTTGGAAGAGTCATCAGAAGATTTAGGGCGAGGTGTCAGCAGTACGCTGATGCTACCCATCTCTATTTCTCTGTAACATCTGAATCGGGAGAGGCCATGGAAACCCTGGACCGCTGCCTGGACTTGGTGGTGGACTGGATGAGGGTCATTAAACTGAGTCTGAATCCTAGCAAGATGGAGACACTGTGGGTTGGTGGCTCCAGATAATTGGTCAGTTGTCTGCACTGGATGGGGTCGTACTCCCTCTGAAAGAGCAGGTCCATACTCTGGGGTGCTCTTGGATTCATCTTTGTCACTAGAGGCCCAGGTGACCTGAGCGGCTAGGAGTGCTTTTTACCAGCTTTGTCTGGTAAGACAGCTGCGGCTGTTTATGGACTGGGATAGCCTGACCACTGTTGTCCATGCACTGGTAATCCCCAGGCTGGATTAGTGTAATGCACTCTATGTGGGGCTACCCTTGAGGTTGGTCCAGAAGCTGCAGCTGGTGCAAAATGCGGCGGCGAGGCTGCTCACTGGGGCAGGGTTTCGCCAACATGTCACCCCGCTGCTGAAAGAATTGCACTGGGTACCTATTAGCAACCGGACTAAGTTCAAGGTTCTAGTTTTGGTGTACAAAGCCCTATACAGCTTGGGATCAGGATACCTGAAAGACCATCTTATCCCTTATCTACCCAGTTGATCACTGCGCTGTGCAGGTGAGGGCCTTCTGCAGATACCATCTTATCAGGAGGTCCGTTTTGCACAACACAGGAAACAGACCTTTAGTGTAGTGGTACCTACTCTTAGGAATTCCCTCCCCTTAAATATTAGTCAGACACCATATCTGTTATCTTTTTGGTGCCTGTTGAAGACCTTCCTCTTTCAACAAGCCTTTTAAGTTGAGACCTTATCCCAGTCTGCATCTGCGTTGGAATTGCTTTTTAATATGTTTCTAAACATTTTCTTTTAAAAAAAAAAAAGTTTTTAAAGCCTTTTAAAAAAATGTTTTTAAAGATGTTTTGTTTTAATATATTTTAAAGTCTGTTTTTATGATGATGGTGATGATGATGATAATAATAATAATAAATGGGACTGTCCTTGGGCTTGATTTGGAAGCTGCAATGCAGAATGCTGTGGCTAGGTTGTAAAAAGAAATATCTTACGACATGCATGTCACATCTGTCCTGAAAGATCTGTACTGTTTGCAAATATAAGGCTGTAAACAACTTGGGACCCAGTTATTTTGGGGAGCGCTTCCCCCCATATATTAAGATCTTTGCAGGAGTCCAGACCAGATCATCATTTGAGGCTGTTCTCTGTGTGCCGCCTTTGAAGAAAATCCAGAGGGTAGAAACCAGAGAATAGATCTTTCTGTAGTTGCTTCCTATTCCTATTAACCCAGAGAGGCCTACCGGTTGCCACCTCTGTCAGGTAAATACATTTTTTACCTAGGCATTTAGCCCACACCAGTAATAGAAAGTCTGTATTCTGACTATGTTCTTAAGATGCTTATGTGTTTGTATTATTGTATTTTTATTCTGTTTGTAAATTACTTTGGGACTTTCTGTAGTAGGAAGTGATAGATACATTTAATAAACGTAAACCACCTTCAAATAAATGTAAACCACCTCCTTTGGTGGTTCCATGGCCTGCTTCATTCCATCTGGTGGCAACCAGATAGAAAGCATTCTCAGTGGTAGTGTTTACATTATGGAACCCTCCCCTCTCCATCTAGTGAGTACAGTGATACGTTTTTGCTAGCAGTTAAAAACATTCTTGTTTACCTAAGCACCTACTGGACTTTAATTAAAATGGAACACTGGAAAATTATAGGCTTTATGTGTCTCACAAATTTTCTAGCATGCAGAGAGGATCTTAAAAATTAACACAGGAGGCACCAGGTGGACCTCTCTCTAGTGAGGGTATTCATATTGTGCAATTTCCTACCCTGATGTGGAGCAGGGAAATGCATGACATAGTCCCAGGCTATGGTCTGAAGGCACATGAGGCCAGTACCCTGCTGAAGCTAAGCAGGGTCAGGTCTGGTCAGTGCCTGGATGGGAGACCGCCTGGGAACCATATGTAAGCCGCCTTGGATTACTATCATGAACAGAAAGGAGGGATAGAAATAAATAAATAAATGACATAATGATGTCAGAATATGTGGTATATGTTGCATGTAACAGCCCTCTGTCTGTCTTAAGGTTTAAATCTGTTGTAAGTCTGTGGGTGGTATTGTTCAAATCTCTGCAAGGAGTTACTGAATGGACTTGGGCAAAAATGGTGGATACCAAGTGACAACATTGCATTTCTAGATGCTTCAGGTCTCTTTGTCATGTCCTTTGCCACATTCATTTTAGCAGAGGGTCTGCAAATGCTGTGTCCTGTGACATCACAAATCTTGCAACTACCTGTCCATGCTTTCCTAGCACAAAATGAACCACTCCTTTCCTACCCTAATTCAAGTATTCAAAAAATGTAGATATGTGAGGGGGTCCCTCAGTCCATGCTGGTTTGAAAAGACAGACTCTGTCTCTCCCCCAAATTTTCTGGCAAGCGCAAAAGATTTGGGGGAATTGAGGTCAAGACTTTGGAGATAATTTGGAAATAGCATCAGAGTTTCTTAATCCCTCTCAGTGTCTCCCATCATGGTACAAACTTAAGAAATTAGCCCCTTCCCTCTCTCAAGTCACCTGTTCATGTTAGATCCCTCAGAAGGAATAAGATCAGAAGTGACTACCAAAAATGGTCTGCTACCAAACCAACCAAATATTTTGAACTATGCCTTTTAAAAGTTTCAGGTCAGAATCCCTGAGCAAACTGTGGGAGCCCTCATGGGAGAAAAGTACACTAAGCCATGTTTATTCAGAGGCAGAGCTCAACTGAGTTCAACAGGGCTTATTTCCCAAATACTGTGCACTTCCAAGGGCATAAGAAGATCCATCACAAAACTAGTATTGAGGATTTACAATATCTTCTACATTTACTTGTTCTCCATCCCTTAACCAAAATATTTCCCTTTATGTACTTTAGCAGATAATGGAGCAGTGACAGAAGGGCCAATGTAATGCACTTTTATCTAGTAATCAGCATGCTGTGTTTATTTTTAGATGCTTGTGCCTTCTAAGCAGCCACAATACACAGCAAAAGTGAATACAGCTTGATTAAGACACTTCCCAACTAAGAGTGGTCTTTGGAAACAATTAAAAACTGCTTATTGTTCCCTTAATCATACTTAAAATGATTTTTAAAAACATCTTTGTTCTCGGAACAACTTTCACTTTTTTATATTTTCACGAGGGAGAATTGAGGACAAACCTATGCATTAATTATACACAAACACTTAATCCTTTTGCAGCCCAAAGTGGCTTTTCCCTTGCAAGGTTCTAGATATCCGTTTGGAAAAGGGAGGAAGTCTAGTGGAGCAGTAGTGTGATGTAGCGGTTAGAATGCTGGACTAGGACCAGGGAGACCAAGGTTCAAATCCCTATTCTGCCATGAAGCTTGCTGGGCAACCTTGGGTCAGTTGCAGTCTCACAACCTAACCTACCTCACAGGGTAGCGACGAGGATAAAAATGGAGAGGGAGGAGAATCATGTATGCCACCTTGAGCACCTTGGAGGAAAAGTGGGATATAAATGTAATAAATAAATACCAGGAAAAGGCATTGCTGTCTGTCTTGTTGATCACCGGGTGAGCTGGGGTTAATGGCCCGGGAGTAGCGTAGCAACAGCTATGAATTGGCAAGTCCCTGGTTCAAATCTTACCTTAATTACAAGCTCATTCGATGGCTTTTTGCAAGCCACTCTTGCCACACATACACCTTTCTATATTACGGGTTGTGTAAGGATTACTATGAAAAAGGCTTTGAACAGCTGAAATGTGGTAATGGAAAATCTTTAAGAATTAATAGATTCTTAAGTTTAATTTCACTGTTTTGCACTTGCCAGATTTGTATTGGGAAATGTCTCTCAAAAGCTCTGCTACAGGTGATCTTCGAGACCTACCTTGGTCTGATGAATGTTGGTCACAGTCAGATTATCCACAGTTTATAAAGCTGTGGATGAGTGCACCTCCTTCACCTCTCCTCCTTCCATTGTGTGGCAGCTTTGCAAAGATCCTGGTTTGCATTATCAGTTACCCATTGCATCTGAACTGGGGGAACTCTGGCTTAATATCTGTTAACAAGCCAGGATAATAAGTAAGGACACAGCTCTCGTCCATGGTTTCACAGCCCATGGTGTATGAAGCTGTAGTCCCCTTGGGATAAGATGCAACTTCACACTCATATCTACTATCTTTTCGGCGCCTTTTGAAGACTTTCCTCTTCCAACAAGCCTTTTAAGTTGAGACCTATCCCAGTCTGTGTCTGTGTTAGAATTGCTTTTAATATGTCTTTTAATATTTTAACCCTTTTTTTAAAAGATGTTCTTAAAGTTTTTTAAAATGTTTTTAATGTTGTTTTGTTTTGATGTATTTTAAGGGGTCTTTTTATGAAGTTTTAACGTGTTTTTAGTGTTTCTGTTTGCCGCCCTGGGCTCCTGCTGGAAGGAGGGGCGGGGTATAAATAAAATAATAAATAAATACTCATGGCTTGGGAGAGCACTCACTAACTGAAGGGTACAGATAACTGTATAAAAATGTGGCAGTGCAATTGCTCACTGGTGTAGGATATTGCCACATGCCACCCTACTACTGAAAAAATTGCACTGACTGCCCATTAACTACTCATCGAACTTGAAGGTGCTGGTTTTGGTGTATAAAGCCCTATACAGCTTGGGACCAGGGTACCTGAAAGGTTGTCTTTCCCCTTATATATCCAGTTGATCGCTGTGCTCTGCAGATTAGGGTTCCTGCAGATACCATCGCATCAGGAGGTCCATTCTGCACAACATAGGAATCAGGCCTTTAGTATTATTGCACCTACCCTAGGAATTCACTCCCCTTAAGTATTAGACAGGTGCTGTCTCTGTTGTCTTTTCAGCACCTACTGAAGACCTTCCTCTTTCAACAAGCCTTTTAAATAGAGACCTCATCCCAGTCTGCATCTGTGTTGGGATTGTGTTTTAAGATGTCTTGTTTTAAAGATGTTTTAAATATATTTTTAGTGTTTTATCGGTTGTTTGCCATCTTGGGCTCCTTCTGAGAGGAAGGGTGAGATATAAATGTAATAAATAATAATAAATAAATATCGGCATGCAAATTGGGCTACAATTTTGGGCCATGCAGTCCAGAGCCAAGGTTTTCCCAGAGTGCCTGTTACTAGACAGTGGCCCTGGAAGCTGCCATCTCAACATGCAAACGATGATAAACCTCCTTGTGTTTTATCTTTATTACTACTTAAATGTTCATTTTCCTTTTTGGAAAGGAATAACAAAACCACATGTGTAACAAGTAACATTCAGAAGCAATTACTTCTGAGTATCTGATGCAGATGTAAACAGCAAGGGTTGACTGCTGTCGAAAGTGGCATGTGGCCTTGATTGGTGCTTTTCAACCACTGGTACTTTACAGTACATCAGGTGGTGGTACAAATACTACAAGTTGAAAAACACCAGGCTAGATGGACCATCTGATCCAGGAAAGCAGTTCTTAAGTGTAAACAGGGAAATGTATAGAGCATGAATACAATCATAGAATGCTGTGCAGTAGAGAGTGATTATATTGGGAACAATATGGCATTCAATAGGGAGAACATTTATTAAAGACCATATTCTTTTTAATGTTGTCATTAAAGATCAGTGTGGTTTGTTAATCAAAGTTGTGATATGGACTGTGTTTGGGGGGGTGTTTGTAAAACTTGTGTAGGCCACTGAAGTTATTCAGTCAATGTGTAAAGTTGCTAGTTCTGTAATTTTCCTTGAACATTATCTCAAAAACTCATTGGTTTGTCTCAATAAGACTATTTTCGAATTAAATTTAAACTAATTCAAAGGTTGGAAAAGTGAGCAATGTTTTAGGAATCAGCTCTAAGCTTTTGTGTCCTCACATAACGAAAGGACATTAACATTTGTTAATTTTTATTTTAATCCTCCTGATACTTTCCATGGGTAGGTGTAAGGGATAAATCATCTTGAATGCTTTTTCTTTCTTATATATCCTTCTGTTTGTTCTTTGAAGATGTGCAGAGGAGAAAGGAAACTTTTAAAAACTGTCCAAAATAGTCAAGGGCGGGGAAAGAGAGAATGGGTCCAAGGTGGGGCATTTGCACAAGGGGACAAGAAAATGAATGTGTGAAAAGGAATTGAGGTTTCTGTCTGTCCTTTCCCATTGATTCAGGCCTTGAGGCTCTGAGAACAAGGGCTTCTCTTTAAGGAAAAAATTACTGTTTCCTCACTTAAACCCACAGGATAAGTGATTATAAATTTATAGAAACTAGGATTTTGAAGAAGAGTGAATGAAGCAACTTCTGGAGTGTAGGATAGGTCCCAAAGACAGACTTTATGGGGTAGTTCCCCTTAGGAATCTGGTTTGGGGCTTTCTCCAATGACCCCCCAAAATACACTCTCCTAGGATGCCTTAGTTAATCACTCAACCATTAAGTTACTTTGCCTTGGCTTCAGCTTTTGTTAAGCACTTTAATAAAATTTTCTACATGCATTTTATAATTTCATATTAACCTCTTGCTACTTCTAATAGCTGTGCTCTTCTGTCTCACATCATTAAACCTAGTTCACGATGTGTGTGTGTAATTTCAACGTGCTGTTGGTGTCATGGAGACAATGGTGGTAGTTTGTAATTCTGTGCAGTGAATGTCATTACTGCGCTCTGTCAGCTTTAATTTAAGAAATCTTCCCTGGACCCGGAAAATCTTAATAACTCTAGGCCAGTGGCAAATATTCCATTCCTGGGCAAGGTCCTGGAATGAGTGGTTGCAGGCCAGCTCCAGACACTCTTGGATGAAACTGATTATATGGATCCATTTCAGTCGGGTTTCAGGCCTGGTTTTGGCATGCAAACAGCCGTGGTCGCCCTGTAAGATGACCTTTGTTGGGAGAAGGACAGAGGGAGTGTGACTCTGTTGATTCTCCTTGATCTCTCAGTGGCTTTCAATACCATCGACCATAGTATCCTTCTGGGACAACTGGCTGAGCTGGGAGTGGGAGGTACTGCATGGCAGTGGTTCCGCTCCTACTTGGCAGGTTGATTCCAGAAGATGGTGCTTGGGGAACACTGCTCGGCCCCATGGATTCTCCAGTGTGGGATTCCACAGGGGTTAGTTCTGTCCCCCATGCTGTTCAACATCTACATGAAACCATTGGGTGCGGTCATCCAGAGTTTTGGAGTGCGTTGCCATCAGTACGCTGATGACACACAACTCTACTTCTCCTTTTCATCTTCTTCAGGTGAGGCTGTCAATGTGCTGAACCAGTACCTGGCTGCGACAATGGACTGGATGAGGGCTAATAAACAGGCTCAATCCAAACAAGACTGAGATGCTGTTAGTGGGTGGTTCTTCTGACAGGATGGTGGATGTCCAACCTGTTCTGCATGTGGTTGCACTTCTCCTGACAGAGCAGGTTTGCAGTTTGGGGGTTCTCCTAGAACCATCTCTGTCACTTGAGACTCAGGTAGCCTCGGTGGCATGGAATGCCTTCTGTCAACTTCGGTTGGTGGCCCAGCTATGCACCTATCTGGACAGGGATAGCCTGGCTTCAGTTGTCCATGCTCTGGTAACCTCCAAATTAGATTACTGCAATGCACTCTACATGGGGCTGCCTTTGAAGACAGTTCGGAAACTGCAACTTTTGCAAAATGCAGCTGCTAGATTGGGAACAGGGACCAGATGGTTCGAACATATAAAACAGATTCGGGCCCGCTTGCATTGGCTGCCTATATGTTTCCGAGCCCGATTCAAGGTGCTGGTTTTAACCTATAAAGCCTTACACTGCTTGGGACCACAATACCTGACCAATTGCCTTTCCTGACACGAACCCACCCGTATACTACACTCAACATCAGAGGCCCTCCTCCGGGTGCCTACTCCCAGGCAAGCTGGGAGGATGGCAACAAGGGATAGGGCCTTTTCAGTGGTGGCCCCCAAATTATGGAATGATCTCCCCAATGAAGTTTGCCTCGACACCAGATCAAGACTTTCCATTTCTCCCAGGCATTCTAACAGCATGTGCTGAGCTCTGACCACAGGTATTTTACCTGGTTTATCTGTGCTTCATGGTTTTTAAACTTTGTATGGTTTTTTAAATTGTATATTTGTTTTTAATGTTCAGTGTTTTAAATTTTTGTAAACCGCCCAGAGAGCTTTGGCTATGGGGCAGTATATAAATGTAATTCATTTACCAGGTGATATTTTCAGACAGTGGCATGAATGCAAGTTCAGGGATGCATGAGTGTGTATTTATTTGATGTAACTCTGTCACACACAGACACACACTTTCAAGTCACTCATAGGTGCTTTCTCATTATTAATGTTCCTGACTGAGGCCGAGCACATACCTTGCTGGCAGTAGCATAATAACTACTGTTACCCTTGCAGCTATGTTTGGCATGCACAAGGTACCAAGCTCAATCCCTTCAGTTTTCAATCTCCAGTTTTAAAAGCAGCAGGTGACAATGATGGGAAAGATCCTGGAGAGGTTCTGTCACAATATTAGGCTAGGTAGACAAATAGTCTGATGTGGTATAAGGCAGCTTCCTATGACATTTGAAAGATGGCAATTGCATGAGCCTTAGAGGTTGACAATTCAGAAATGGGAAGTGAGCTCATCCCCAACCGTATAATTTGCCATGCTTTGACCATTATCAGCAGTGGTGTTCAAAAATCCACCTTGAAGCAACTCCCACACCACTGCAGGTAATGTGCACATTAGACCTGAGAGAATGGGTTTCACGTGCATGGCAGACCTATAGCTGGCAGGTATCATGAGATGATTGATTTACGTTAGCAGCTTCACTTGCTTAGGGAATCTGGTGACAACTGTAACTCTCAAGTGATAATTTTGTAACGACAATACACCATGTGGACCTTACTTGGGACTGAAGTTTGAACTCAAAGAGAAATCTTTCTCCTCTCGGTTGCCACTCTGTTGTGACTTCTTGATATACTTCCCACCTCTTACATCCTATATGGTTGCAGTTTCTGAGGACTACGTCTCTGTGTTGAGTCCTCTATAGGTAGCAGATCATGAGAGTTGTCTCAGTTCTGTTGATGTGGACTCTCCGTTGCAAGCCAATGTGGCGAAGTAGTGACTAGACTATTGGACTATGATTGAGTTCAAAGTGCCACCCAACCACAAAGCTCATGGGGTGACCTTGGACCACTTTCTGTCTTTCACCTTAAACTACCTCACAGGATTGTTTTGAGGATAAAATGGTGATGGAGGAGGGAATAATAGTCTGCCCCAACCTGAGCGAGCATCTTGAAGTAACAGAAATATAAAAAGTAAATACCCAGATGCAAACCATGTCAAGCCACTAATGTTGTCACTTTTCAACTGGGGAAGGTTCTTTATTATTTTTCCTGCTATATTTATAGACTAATAACAGATGAAAGCAATTCACAGTTAAAACAATTCTAGCCTATTCAAATCTAAAAATAAATCCAGAGACCAACAGGCAAAAAGCCAGCCAAATCATAGCAACAGCAGGACAATTAAAATATACCATCAGAATAAACAAAAACAGCAGCAAAAATAGTTTGCTTAATCTAATTGCTGGTGCCACAGTGGTTGTATTCAACTAGCTTTTACTTAGAGTAGACACACTGAAATTATTTGACATGACTATGGCCCATAGGCCATAGGTGTGAAAATTGGAGGGAGAACTATAAGTAATTTAAGATATGCAGATGATACCATACTACTAGCAGAAACCAGTAATGATTTGAAACGAATGCTGTTGAAAGTTAAAGAGGAAAGCACAAAAGCAGGACTACAGCTGAACATCAAGAAGACTAAAGTAATGACAACAGAAGATTTATGTAACTTTAAAGTTGACAATGAGGACATTGAACTTGTCAAGGATTATCAGTACCATCAATACAGTGAAAAAAGTGGATAAGAGAAAAATCAACTCATTTGAAATGTGATGTTGGAGGAGAGCTTTGCAGATATCATCGACCACGAAAAAGACAAATAATTGGGTGCTGGAACAAATTAAACCAGAGCTATCATTTACAGGGCTATGCCAAGCTATCTGATGTTTCAAGCAGAAATCTGAATGATGTTCCTTTCTCACCCATTAACATGAGGCACAGTTCAGTGTGACACATAGTTCAGCAAGAAATTCACAGCAAGCCATGTTCTTGGGTAAGCTTATGTTTCAGTGGTGCTTGCACTTCCTGGTGGATTGTGTCCCTCATGAGTAAGATCTGCCATGCTTAAATGACCTTCACTTTGTCTCTGTCTCTTTTTGCTCAGTGTTTCCAACCCTTCCTTTACTATATTTTTAAAAGGTGTCCCTTTCCTTCCTCAAAGGTTTCATTATTCCGTTCCTGAAATATGTACACTGGATTTGTACCTCTATTCTCATTCCAAATGCACTTTAGTGTAATTGGTCACCATCTAAACATTTGACCTGAAATACAGTTTGTGGAGACTGGTGTGACTCAAAATCCATTATTCATAATAGATCAGATCTTGAATGTTGTCCTGGACAATCCATATCCTGTTACCTGGGGTGCCACTGCTAAAGATAGCATTCATTAAGTCTGTAATATTTGCATTATGTAAACAAGACAATTTTCTGGAATATACATGTGTCTTTATGTGAATGCTACCTTACTTATTAGGATGTGTGGACATAGAAATGAGCGACACTGATGTACACATAGTAGTGGGGCATGATAGTTAAATATTAGATTAATATGCTGTTAGACTCTTGTAAAGAAAGAAAGCTAATTGGCTTTAAATGCCTGTCCTCATTCATGTTTAGAGACTACACGTGTTAAACTGTTTCAGCAGCAGGTTAAAAGATTCTGTGCAAAATGACATTTTTTTCCTAAATATGACATATGGCAGATGGTCTCTGGTCAGGAAAGATTAAAATTAAACATTGTATCTCTTGCAGAGCATCTCTCTGAGCCTCTGTGTGTAGAAAAAGAGAGAAACGTAAACAGTTTTGTACCTTAGATCTGAAATATACTTCTGTATTAACCATATAAAACAATGTGATCGTTGTGTGTGTGCATATATGCGTGTTGGTAGCAGTACAGTTGTCCTTGCGCTTGTGACGCCCTTCCCTGGCTCTCCCTGTCAGGTTCCTACCTGCTCGTGGCTACTGCCTGTCACTAGGCACCACCAGGGACTCCACCAGTCCGGACTGTCCTTTTTTATGGTTTCTCTCTCCGCTCTAGCATAGACCTCACCAGATCCCCCTGCTAGGCAGCACCACCAGTCACGTCCTATAACCAGTATCCCCAGAGACTCTGCCTGAGTCTCTCTCAATCAGGTTACCTCTGTGACAGCGTGCTTAAGCTGTCCCCAACCCCCTTGTATCACTGCAGATAACTCATAACTCAGGGTTGCTCTAGATACTTATGAATGTTATAATCTCCTCTTCACCGCTGCCATCATTTGTTACTGTTTCCCTTCAGCCTTGGTCATTACCTTATCCTCCCTTCTGGTCTGTGAAACCCCAGCCAAGGATCAGGCCTTTGGTAAACCAAATATAGTTTTTATTAAATAACAGAGATAACAAGATTACTTTTCTAATGGTACTTAAGCATATGGTTTGATCTATTTCTGTGATACTTGACTTATCATGAACTAGAACTCCCACTCTCTCTTTCTCCACACGCTCCTGACATCCACCTCCAAACACCACCAAACACTTCTCAAACAACCCAGCAACGTCCACCCAGATTCACCACAGATTCTCCACCCAGATTCAACTGTCATTCTTCCATTTATACTCCCAGCCATTCAAACACTCAGCCAACCATCCAGCATTCTACTGCTCATTTACTCCCCCCTACTCTTTCATTCCACTTACCATGTATCTTCTATACAAACAGCACTTACCATATATACATTAATACAGGAACATCACAGCGCTCACCTAGCCCAAAGTAATGTGATGGTGTGCATTGAACAGACAAGGGTGATAAACAATGAAGATGAGGTTTCTCTATCCTATCCTTCTGAATGCTCTTGTGTGCACCACCAAACAGATGGGTGGCACTCGCAGTACTGTTTTAGTGGGGGAATCTATCCCCTTCCATTTTCATTTACTATGTGCATAGCCCATATTGACACACAAGGTTCTGTGGATTTGGGACATTGGTGTTTGGTCTTTGTATATGAGAATAGTGTGAATGTAACATTGTATTTCATGGGTAGGGGACCCATGACACCAGATGTTGCTGGACTGCAGCTCTCGAGTAAAGGCCAAGCTGTGCATGACCATGATAGACCTGTGTTTTTAAATGTGGGACTCTAGAGCAGGGTAGAGTGAGGTGGTGTATGTGATTTTAAACCATGAAATGCTCATGTGAGTCTGGGGTGCTGAATTATACTGTCCTTCCCTTCCTTCCATCCCCTGAAGAATGTTCCCCCAGCCAAGCTTCAGTACCAGAAGTGAGCCAGGCTGGGAGAAAAGTGACTGGAGGGAGAGACTACAACAACTTTCAGGGGATGGAAATGGCAGGCGCATGAGGAAGGGTGCTCATCACCCTGCCTCTGTATCCTTTTTCCAATTCAAATTGCTTCTCCCATCCCACCAGCATGTGGCTTAGGTCTGCCAGAGTCATGTATAATTTAACCCTGAAACACTGCACAACAATGGATGCCAGTAGAAAAAAGATGAGCCTTGGTGGCCTTTCTAAAAGGAAAAGCCCAATGCCAAAGCTTTGAGCATTCAATAGACAGATGAAACTACCTCTGTTCTTTTTTAAAATGGATAACGTAAGAAGCAACTGCTGTTCTTTATCCTAGGCTGGAGCAAGATATTAAGAAGTTAAAGGCTGACCTGCAGGCCAGCAGGCAGATTGAACAAGAGCTGCGTAGTCAGATTGGTTCTCTGACCAGCACAGAGCGGGGGATTCGGTCTGAAATTGGACAGCTTCGACAAGAAAATGAGCTGCTTCAAAATAAGTAAGTTTAGCTCTCGCCTCACAATATGTTGAGCCTTTTTCCTCCCTGCTGCTTTTTGTACTTGTGATCTGATTTTTTAAAGTGGATTTTTAATATCCCAAGGCCAAGTCTAGTCAAAGATTATATCTCTTGAGCTCCATTCATTATTTAAGTTGGAAGAGATTTAAGATTTAAAAGTCCTTGACTATGACTGGATCATGACCTAAGTTTTGCTCACTGCCATTTGTTATAGGTGAGAAGGCAACATACAGATTTTAAAAGTAACAGCCTAGTTTCATTGGCAGCCTTCTCTGTGCACTCGTGAAGAGGAGTGAAATATTTTATTGGTCTTTCAATGCCAAGAATGCTTCAGAAATTAATAACTGTTTCCCATTGATCTTTATAAATGCTATATGATCATATGGAGAGTGGCATTTATCTCTTTTGTAAAGAGGCATTTAATCTAAACAGTTTAAGGTCATGCTTAACAGAAGAGTTATTCAGACTTCAGCTTTACTGTAGCGCTGATTTCCTTTTCTAATAAAAAGTGATGCAAATACTCTCTGCCCCCCAAATATCTCCTAAAATCCATTGAATTCTAACCCACATTGGTAATTCATAGGAATTTAGGCATTTGTATACAAATTCTTCTTAAGACAAAAAGTAGTTCTCCTTTGACTTGTGGTGACTGGGTGTTACCCTCTTCCACTAAAATCTAGAGAACAGAGTCCATTTCCCTGGAAGGGCAAGCTGGGTGCTTAAAGGTAGTTAAAGAAGCAGCACTTAGGGAACCGTACTTTTTTCCCCTTATGCTTAAGAAAGCAGTAGAGATAGTGTTCCTTTTTCTCCTCTTTCAGACTACATAATGCTGTACAAATGAAACAAAAAGATAAACAGACGATTGGCCAATTGGAGAAAAAGCTGAAAGCAGAGCAAGAGGCACGGACCTTTGTAGAAAAGCAGTTGATGGAAGAAAAAAAAAGGAAGAAGTTGGAAGAAGCAACTGCTGCACGGGCTGTTGCATTTGCTGCTGCTACCAGGTACTAGGCTTCGTCTCTCGTAATGCTAGGACTGGGGAGGTTCCAAGGAAGCTGAATGTTGGAAGATTCAGGACAGACAAAAGAAAGCACTTCTTCATGCAGCGCATAGTTAAACTATGGAATTCGCTTCCACAGGAGGCAGTGATGGCCACCAACGTGGATGACTTTAAAAGAGGATTAGACAAATTCATGGAGGAGAAAGGCTATGTTCTGCCTCCACTGTTGGAGGCAGTATGGCACTGAATGCCAGTTGCTGGGAATCGCAAGTGAGGAAGAGTGGTGTTGCACTAAGATTCTGCTTTTGGACTTCCCATAGGCATCTGGTTGTCCACCGAGAACAGGATGCTAGACTTAAATGGGCTGTTGGCCTGAGCAGGGCTCTTCTTATGTGCTCCATCTCCAACCTTGGGCTAGTTTGTAAATTCAATAGATTCAAATGGCAAGACTGTAGAATGGTTACTAATTTATTAACGTTTCAGTAGCTGTGTTTTAGAAAAGAAACAAGCGCCACTCTTCCTCTATCCCAGTGGTTCCCAAACTTTTTTTCCCCGTGGACCTCTTGAAAATTGCTGATGGTCTTGGTGGACTGCTTAATGCTTTTTCTGCCTGTTGTAGCACTGGCAGTGAGCTGTGCTAGATGCTGTATCATTTTTAACTGTATTTTTACAGACACACCGTGGACCACCTGAATGAAGCTCACAGACCACTGGTGGTCCACAGACCACAGTTTGGGAACCTCTGCTCTATCCAACTGATACTTTTATTATTTGGGATATGACTTGTGATGAAACTAACATCTTTGAGTTTGGGAGAAGCATATGTATGATTATTCATGTGTAGAACAGAGATGATTTCTATTATTCCTTGGAATGACATGTTCCTCTGAAGGTGTTCTTTCATTCACTGTTTATAATGATTTTGCAACTCCTTTTGGAATCGAATGAATTACATGATATACTAAGATCTTTTGTGGTGTTCCATACTATTAATTTGTGTACAATTTAATTTTTTGTGTTTTTAGATGTCTATTAGGAAAAAAGTGTAAAAATAACTTTCCCGGTCTGTAGTGTTTCAGGTTGCAGGTTGGGATCACATGTTTATATTCTCCCTCCCAAAATTCCTAACTATAGAAAAATACCATGTTGGAGGAAGACTAGGCTGACCCCTTCTTCCGTGTAGAAGACTTAGCACAGCCTTTCCCAACCAGTGTGTCTCCAGATGTTGCTGGACCACAACTCCCATCAGCCTGAGCCAGCAGGAGGGTGGGCTAGAAGATCTTTAAATTCCCTTCCAGCTCTGTGGTTCTATGCAGGGAGTGTATGTTTTGCTGATGATTCTGCTGAGCCTATAAATGGGCTCATTGTTGCTCCTTCTGTTGTTAATAACTAAAATCATGAATCAATGGAGTGCGGCTGTTTGAATTCAAATATATCCATTGCCAAAGTTTTTAAGCACTGTGGCATAGTGTGACTTAATGCTGAGTGAAATGTGACTAAAAAACCACCTGCACACTTCAGGTTTTTTTCTTTTTGCAGTGCTTTCTTTCAAAGTGCTTAGGAAACCCTGGGAGGGAAAAGTCAAGGGTCTAGGAGCAGGGATGTGGAATCTGTGGCCTCCCTAGATGTTTCTGGGCTCCAGCTTCCATCAGCCCCAGCCAGCTTAGTTAGTGGTTGGGAATTATGGGACCTGTAGTCCAACAGCAGCAGCACCTGAGGAGCCACAGGTACCCCATCTCTGTTCTAAGATAAAGAAAACTGCATGAAGAAGTGGCTCCCTCCTTCAGAGAGCAGGTGCTGATTTCCTGTGAGCAGATGCTCACATGAGGTATAAAAATAAGAAAATAAATAAATGTAACAACATCCTTCCCAGTTTGCAAGACTAAAATCACACTTTTTAGTGGCACACACTGATCGTCTCTCTCCCCCCCACCCCCGGTTCTTGTTTTGTTTGGCAGAGGGGAATGCACTGAAACTTTACGAAATCGCATCAGAGACTTGGAGACAGAGTGCAAGAAGTTAACAATTGACATAAAGCTGAAAGAAGATCAGATACGAGATCTAGAAATGAAAGTTCAGGTAATGAGAGCACGTCACAACTTTTCATGCTTTCATCCCTCATTGATGACACTAGAAATTCTAGGCAGATGGTCCGAACGTGACCAAATTTGGACCCTCCAGAATGCTTATCAAGACTTTCAGTGTGAGAGGAGTGTGTACAGAGTTGTGCTTCCTTCTGTTATCCTAAACATACCTGGCTTAACCTAAAAGCTTTTTTTTTCTTTGCCATGCCTCCCTCTTTCCTTGAGGGAAAGTTGCCTACTTACACTCTGACAAACATTATTGAAGGACTTTTCACACATTATGTCAGGGTTGGCAAACCTTTGGCTCTTCAGCTGTTAAAGGCTCCAACTCTTATCAATCTCAGCCAGCATGAGCAATGGTTAGGGACGATGGGAGATGGTAATCCAGCAACAGATGGCAGGCCGCAGCTTTTCCACCCCTGCATGACATGCACCTGTTTGCCACCAGATGTATACCGGATGGAAGCTGTAGCCATGGCTCCCTGGCAAATATCCCTGAAAGATAAATTTATTTTGAAAATATGTTTGTCGTATAGATGTGCTACATTTTTAGGTATATGTTAATGAGAATAATGTTACAATGGAGGTGGATGATAGGTGGAGGGGTTTTTTTACAAGTGGAACTAGCAACAAAATGGTTTGCATGTGTGTTGGGGTTGTACCAGCCTTCCAGAATCGCGTCATGTAGAGTTTGGCCCTTTGAAACAGCACACCTACCTGGGCCCATGGATGGTGGCAACAATTATGTGAGGGGATGAGGAAGAGTGAGATGTATCTCCTGCCCTTACAGGATAATAAACTTGTTTGATACTGCAACAAGTTTGATAATGTATTTTAAAGTGTTAGGTACCTCGGGGTTCTGCAGGAAAGAAAAGGCAGAGTATAATATTTTATATAAACTATTTCCGGTTTTGGAGCCCTCCTAGCGGAAGGGGGGGAAATTTTATTTATTGATTGATTTGTTTGTTTGTTTATTTATTTATATCCTGCCTTTTGGCCAAAGGTCCACAAGGCAGCTTACAAAAACCACATTTAAAACAATGAGGGAGAGAGAGCAGCATTTGCAGGGGAGAGTCAGTGGACAAGGAAAGAGTTAATCACTTGCCCTCCATAAAGTGTAGTTCCACCCTGAAACAGTCCTTAAACTATGGAGTTCAATAGTATAATGGTGTTGCTCGATTGTTTAAATAAAACCCACAAGATTTGATGAGAGCTTTTAAGAAAAGTTGATTCTAAATAGAAACACACGTTTTTAAAAACTGGGGAAAAAGTAGATTTAAGTTCTACATTTGTTTCTGAAACTGTTAATGCCCCCCCCCTTGTAGATGTGTGATTTTGCATTGAAACTTGTCTGTGTGTTCTTCTTCTGCTGGTGCTCCGTAGAAGGCCCACATAATCAAACTGGCTAGAGAAAAGTACTGTAAGCTGTGAAATGTGCAAAGGAATATTTTCATCATAATTAAAAGCTTCTCATTTCTGCCTTAAAACAAAAAACAGATTGATTTTTGAGTTGACAGATATATTAAGTAAAGCTCTTTTTTATTGGAGTTCTCAAGTGCATCCAACTCTGGAGGCTAAAACAGTTTGAGCACCCCACCCTTAAAATTAAGCCTGGACAAGCTGAGTAGATAAATGAACTTGTCCAAAAAAAACCCCTTAAGCAAACATTTAATCTGTGGAGAGAGAGACAGTTAGATAACATTTCCCCCCATTTATCAGGAAGTTGGAGTTTGAGGTTTCCTCAAACACTAACGCTGCATCCTTGTGTTCTCTTTGCTGATGGTGCCCCACCTATTTTTCCAGTCCTGATTTACCACTTCCTTGCTGTGGGCAGAGCCCACAACACAGTAGAAGGGGATATATTTTTCATGGAGGAAGTTCCAGGTTCAATCCCTGGTATTCCAGCATGTGCTTTCAGGTAGCAGAGCTAAGAGAGACCTATTGCCTGAGACTTTTGAGAGGCGCTGCCATTCGTAGTTTTCTCCATAGGCGGAGGCAGCATGCTCCCAGTTGCTGGAAACTGAAGGAGGGTAGAGTGCTCTTTGCATTCAGGTCCTGCTTGCGGGTTTCACATAGGCATCTGGTTGGCCACTGTGAAAACAGGGTACCGGAGAGGATGGCCCATTGGCCTGACCCAGGAGGCTCTTTTTAGGTTCTTATAGTAGACATCACTGGACTAATCGCGTGGTCGTTATAAAGCAGTTTCATATGTGGATAACCCCTGGAGATGAGGTCCAGGTGGGACAACAGGCTCAGACCAGAGGTGAGGAACATTTTTCAGCCACATTCTCTTCTAGACAACCTTACAGCGGCCACTTGCCAGTGGTGGGTGGGCCCAGAGACAAAAGTGGGTAGAACAATTAATGCAAATGCTGCTTTTGTGCAGTGGGCTAGTTTCTACACACTCACACACACACACTTGCATGCCCCTCTCTATCCTCCATCCAGAGGATTACCAGACATTACCAGAGGTGAAGGACGCATTCTAGCCGGGCAAAATCACTCGACGAGGGGGTGAAGGAGTGCCAGTAGTAGCCAGTAACAGAGGGAGTGTGGCCTAGGGGGAGTCCTGAGGCCAGATAGAGAGAATTGGAGGGTTGTATTCAGACCCATGGCCTAATGTTCCCCACCCCCCGGCTTAGACTATGGGTGGCCAACCCATGACTGTGGAAGTTTGTGGCACATCTTGATAGGATTAGAATCTTACTGTTTCATCTGGGACAATCTCTTTTCCAGCCTGGAGTATAATCTTCTTGCATTTAATGTATGACTTGTAGAATACATGCCCAAAAGATTGGCCACCACTGACTCATGTCAGTTTCTGCCATTGCTCAACCTGCTCTGCAGAAAAGGCTATGGTAAAGTCTTCCATTGTCACTCTCATTCTACCACAGGCAAAATGGTTGTGGGGATCAGACATGGGTGATACACTGCACTTGCTTAAACATTAGGGTAGCCATATGGGAATAGGGTATAGAGTGACTTCCTTTGTAAACATCAAATTGGGTGTGGATGGGCCAGCCCCACAGTTTGCCTTGACATAAATCTATACTTTGAGTAGGTGCGTTGACTAACATCAATTCATTAATTAGAATGAGCCTGGTCTGAGATGAATACAGCCTACCACACTTTTTCATTTCTTCTCTCAGGTTTTATGGAGTTGCTAGATAAGCTTCCCTTACATGAGCATAATAGTTCTTTGAGGGCTTTACAGAATCAAAATTCAGAGGTGTTTATCTCAGAGTTATCATGAGCTAAGAACCTATGTCTAAGCAATTCAGGAGGAAAAGTCATGGCAGCAGGATCTAAGCCAAGGACAGGGAACCTATACTCCCATCAGCAATGGCCAGCATGATGGAAGTTCTAGTCCAACCACTGGTGTAAATTTTGAAGAGTAGGAGCCCATCTTAATGGCTCCCTGCAGCCACATCCTCAAGAAGAGTCCCACACACACACACACATAAATAAATAAGATGGGTTTTGGGGTTCAGAATGGAACCTGAGAAACATGGGAACATGTCTGCCTAATCAGCAACAGACCAGAAGAGCCCCCACACCAGGCTGCCATTGTATTCTGCGATGGGTATATTGATTGTTTATTTATTTATTAATTTTATTATACTTGTATACGGCCCCATTGCTGAAGCTCTCTGGGCGGTTTACAGTAACTAAAAACATTAAAACAAATACAATTTAAAATAGATCTTATAAAAACAATTTAAAAATTTAAACAGTATAAAACACATGCTAAAACGCCTGGGAGAAGAGGAAAGTCTTGACCTGGCGCCGAAAAGATAACAGTGTTGGCGCCAGGCGCACCTTCTTTATTCTTGATATTAAATGGGCCATAAGAATACATTGCTATCTATTCTGAGCTCTTGAGAAGGGTGGGTGAAGAAAATGGTATAACTACACCTGAACATGTCTATTTCCAAGGTGCTGCTGCTGCATATCTTACCTTAATGTTGAAACATTGGTGTCTGAGCATGTATATTTTACATGTATACATATGTCTGAGCATGTATATTTGCATTTGAGGGCCAAGGAGATGACCAAGTTGTCCTAAACCCAGCATGCTACAGATTTGCTCCCAATTTTCGCACCCACCCCATTCCCCAGCCACAGCCTTCAATCCCCAGGACGCATTTTTGTTTTTTCCTTTGTATCTCAGTATAAAGACCCTGTTTGTAACAGCCCTGCTTTAATTACTCTCAAAGGAACTGCGGAAATACAAAGAGAATGAAAAGGATACAGAGGTGTTAATGTCAGCCCTTTCAGCCATGCAGGATAAGACTCAGCACCTAGAGAACAGCTTGAGTGCGGAGACCAGGATCAAGTTGGACCTGTTCTCTGCTTTAGGAGATGCAAAAAGACAGCTTGAGATAGCTCAAGGTAAGTGGGATTGTTCATGCTGCTGGGGAGAGCAACAGAAAATAAGGCAGTACCTTCTAGTGTCCCGGGAGGTACCTCAGGCAGGGTCCAAGGATAGCCTGCACTTGCTATTTGTTTTTTAACCCCCCTGCTGTGTTTTCTTTCAAAGCCTCCTCCACAGCCCCACCCCCTTATCATTCAGGGCCAGCCTTTCCAGGAGCATTGGGAAGGGTTGACCAGAAAAGCCCCAATGCACACACTGAGTTTTGCTCTTAGCCATTTTGATTTTGGCCCTTGACAATTGAAACTACCTTTGTTATGTTATGTTATGATATGATATATGTTTTGATACGATATGATATGTTTTGATATGTTATATGTTATGGTTTATTTCTAGGCTACCTTTTGGCCAAAAAGGCCCCCAAGGTGGCTTACACACAGATAGATAAACACAAAAACAAAATACAAATACAAACAATACAATTTACAAAACTTCAAGCCAACAAAATCCTAGCATTTCTAAAAAGCAACAGCAGCCAAACTCCCAAAGCATTCATCTTCCTGGTAAAGGACAGTCCCCAGAAAAATGTCACTAAGAGCAGGGGTGAGGGGGCAAGGCAGATGGACAAGCTTGCCCCTTGATGGTCCCGGCACAGTCTCACCCCTTTGAAATTGTTCCTGTTGGGAATGTATGGGAAAGCCTCCTTCCCTGCCCCCCCCCAATAAATTTAACCAGTATTAGTAAAACACACACACTCCCGACAAACATCTTTGTCTTGTTGGACCTATCTGAGATTCCTCAGAGGTTTTTGCTTGAGGAGGAACCCCCAGTGTCACAGTGAATTTTGCTTTAGGCAAATTTTCAGCAGCTCCTTAAAGCTGCTGTAGGATCCAAATCTTAACCAGCAGTAGTTTAGTTCAGTTAGGTTTCCTGATGCTTTGAACATCCAACAATAATTCTGAAAGTCTCAGTGGAGGCAGGGTAAAAAGAGTATATATGACTGGTTGAGGGATGTGAGAGTAATTGCTCTGGCCCTCCTGAATAGCAGTGAGTTGATCAGACAGCCCTAATCCAACGCAGCATCCTCCATGCCAAATAAAACAACAGTGTTTTGTTTTCCAGAGAATGGAAGCAAACTGTGCTAGAAAACGTATGGTTAAATTTTATTGGATCTATGAGTGCAACTCCAAGTGCAGGCACCGCAAAAATGTAATATAGTAGGAAATTAATAGCCCAGGCACAGCTGGAATTCTTCATTTTGTATACTCTGTCCAGGAAAGCAAAATGCTGAGGGAAGTAGGAAAAGAAAATAATAAATGGAATTTTGCTTCAATAGTTTTAATTCGTGCTTCTCACTCCTTGGCTGTTACTAAATTTTCTGTCCTTGGGGAAATAACCTTGTAATGCAGGCCTCTATAAAAATGCAATACAATTATCTTGTAGGAAGTTCTAAGTAGAGCTATAAATACAAGTTTTCATCCCAAAGTTTTGAGGAAATCCAGCAGGTGTGTTTACCCCAGAGAGACCTCATACAGTATCTTTCTTTGCTATTTGCAGTGATTCTGCTTCTCATTCCTTCCTGTGCTCCTGCTTTGGAGCCATTTTTGTTTGTCCAGGTTTTTTTGTTCCCCGAGTGGCCCCAGCCAATCAGGGATCATGGAGGGAATGTGATTTCATGGGGCCGCATTTCCAGTCAGATTTGGCTATGTGACATAGCTGCTAAGGGCAGACCAAGTCCATCCTTTGCCCTCAGTTTAAAAGGGGTGTGGGTGGGAGAATATCCTGTTTGACCCATTCCTGTTGTAATGTGCTGTGATGGTTTCATCGCAGTATGGCAGCATGAGGAGCACTGGCCTTGGCAGCAAGGACATGGCGAAACCAAGTATTTTCTCTACCCAGAAAATACTACTGAAAAGACCAGTGCAAAAACATTTGCCAAACTGAGCTCCTTCCTGTTCCTTGCCAGTTCTTCTTGTGATTTGTTGTGGGCTGTAAACTTCCACTTCAGCCAGCAGAGGGTGCACTAAATTAAGAAAAGAACTGTGTTCCCTGACAGGTAGCAACAGTTCAAGCAAACATTTTGATGGAAAATCCTGTTCAAGATAATGTCCATTAGGGCAACTTTGCCAAATCATCCTTGCCAGCATTACAAAGTTATTGCCCCCTCTCCCCCACCAAATAAGCACTGAGGGAAAGAAGGCAGGTGTATAACTTCTACTCAGAATCAGAATGGCTTTGCAAAGATGCATGAGCAAGCAGCAAAACTTGGAAGTAGAAAAAGCAAGAGTTTCCAGGATTTAAAGAAAACTGAGCAAATATTGAAGTATGTTATGAACAGCGTCTTAGTCAAGACATGCTTGTTTTCTTTCTACAAATAGAAAAAAGGAAAGAAATTATTATTTTGGTGCACTAATTGAATTCTCACAGTGGAAATGTCAGTATGTTTTCTGAAATAATATTACCGTGTTTTTGATACTTTATAGATCATAAATCTAACTTGTGCTGTTGTGGGGAAGTTGTGCCCCCTCCCAATGTTAATTTCTGAAGGTCTTGCTAGATAAGTCTGCCACCTGAAATATAGAGGGCGACATACCAAATACTGCAAGGTCCAAATGCAAGGCCTGTTGTCAGGCGGTAGCTGTGGCCAACCTGGCCCATTGGAGACATTCCAGATCCTTTCCCTGGGTGGTTTAGTTGGTTGGTTGGTTTGTCTCAGAGAAATACAACACGCAAGCCCATACATGGGTATTTGGAATGTTTTTTAGTGATACTTGCTTGTTTCTGCACACTTTTTTCCTTAATGAACTTTGACCTGTGTTGCAGTAAAACTTTACAGTACTTTTTATAGACTTATTTCATAAAAATAGTGATCTTCAGTTGTAGGCAACATACTTTTCTGTCAGGATCCCCTACCATAGGGGTTCCCATACTGTGATCTTTGGATCATCAATGACCTGCAAACTTCATTCAGCAGCATGTCTCTGGATTTGTGCTTAAGAACAGGAGATGGCAATTCATCACATTCAATATTCATATTTATTTGTATTTGTATTTTTGTTGCTTTTATTTCTTACACTTTTATTGTATTGCAGTTTGAATTCTATGGAATTCAAATTGTAATACAACAATACAATATTTAAGAAATAAAAGAAACAATAAATAACAATTGAAAAACATACAGCACCTAATACAGCGGTTTGCAATTTCTACAATAGACAGAAAAATCATTAAGTAGTCTGCCAAGATCCTCTGCAATTTTCAAGTGGTCAGGGTGCTGGGGGAACCACTGTCCTACTATTTTAAAACAAACTAAAACATCAGATCTTGAAACTACAAATGTTCTCATATGGAGAATCAGAAGGATTTTTGGACCCAAGAGTTTTTTACTGGGCTGGTTCAGACCATAGTTTAGCATTAAAATAACATGTCTAGCCTTTCCCATACTCCATCACCCAGGGCTCATGCTTCCTCCTCCTTCTATGCAGCTATGAGGAAGTGTTTAGAAGCTTTTGCTTCCATTTTACATTAACTGCAGTTTACCATGTTGTCTGAATCTGAAAAAAACCTGTGGTTCATTTTGACTATAGTTAATAGAAGCAAACCAGCTTCAAACTATAGTTTATGAAGCTGCCTTGTCCTCACTAACCATATTTAAAATTAACAGTGTGTCCAGGTTCACATTGGATGCCTGCGAGTTCTAGTCTACAGCCTTCAGCCAGTGTACTCAAGTCTACTCAGCCCAATGTGGGTGCTAAAAAGACTTAGAAACCAAAGCTAATCAACTAGCGTTGCCAGAAAGTTAACATAATAGAAGGGTCAGCTATGGTAAAAGAAATGACAGAAGCAAGTTTAGGCCTGTGGCCCTTAAATTTCAGTGTTTATCCATAAAGGACCTCTTTTTTCCCCACAATAAGGTGAAGCCTTTTATTCTACTCCACATTTTTTAAATTACAAGTACTTAAGGCAAATCAAATCAAAGGCTGAAATTGTTACCTCCACAGAATTTCTGGTTTGGCCACCCAGTACAAGAAAAATAGTAAAACGTTTTCCCCATCACCTGGCCGTAGAGGCAGTGTAAGAGTAGTCTACTGGTACTGAATCTATTGATTACTATGGAACACTCAAGATTTTCATTTAACTGCACAGTTGCTGTTTTTTTTAAAAAAACAATACCACCACCTGTATTAGATTGAGGTGTTTGCTGTTTTGTATTGAGTTGCATTGTCCTCCGTCCCCTCCTTTTCCAGTGCCCTCAGGCTCAGCACCATAACGTGTTTGTCTACAGGATTGACTTTTGTGTACTAGTTGCTGGGTGACATTTCTTTACTTTTTCTTTTCAATCTTGCAGGGCAAATAATTCAAAAAGACCAGGAAATCAAGGACCTAAAACAGAAGATAGCAGAAGTTATGGCAGTAATGCCCAGCATAACTTACACTGCGGCCACCAGCACACTGAGTCCTGTTTCCCCTCATTACTCTTCCAAATTTGTGGAGACCAGCCCTTCCGGACTTGATCCCAATGCCTCAGTTTATCAACCCCTGAAGAAGTAAAGGCCAGCTTTCAGTTTGTCACCCGGAAGACATTACACACAGAAAAATATCTTGCAGTCAAGATGAAACTTGTATTGTGTGAGACTGTACTGATTTATTGTTTAAAATAAAAAAATAAAAAAGAGGGAAGTGGGGGAAAAGAACCCCAATGTCAAGGTTCGGCTAGATCTGCCCATCAGTTTTTTCTTGTAAATTTTTAGAAAACCTCACAGAATGTTACACAGTTTTTTTTCTTGGCCAATGCATTAAAGGAAAAAGAACCCACAACTCTTGGTTTTCACATAGCAAATTCTGCCTTTTTTTAAAAAAAAAGTTTCCTCTTGAAATGACAAAAATAACATGGCACTCTGCTTGACTCTTAGCCCTTTCTATCTTCCCTTTTTTAAAAAACATAATGAAGCCAAAATGACAGATTAAGAGTTGAAATGATGGAAATGATAATGATGGAAATTCTTTAGTTATTTTTAGAGTGAAAGAGTTTAAGTGGTGAAACAAAGCTTTGATAATGTCAGTGTACTGCAGGGCAGGTGGGGGAAGGGGAAATATGTGCAGGAAATCAGTTTGCTTACCCCTTTAAGAGCCAAACCATATTTAAGGGGGCATCAGTTTTAAGGGAGGGCAATAAGGATTGCAGAAATGTAGATGATAATGTAACGTTGGTGGTTGGGTGAAGTGTTTCGTTTCTCAACTGCCAACAGTCTTATTCAACTGTGCCTTGGGGAGGGGGGGGGAAGACATTTCAAGAGGAAACTTAATTGTTTAAACAATTTTCTCCCCCTTTTGCTATCATCTAGCTTATAACGCCAAGCTCATTTTACAGAGTCTACTGCAGATTGTATATGGTAATCTAGGTGCCCTTTGCAATCCAAGTTTACATCTTTTTTGCTCGTTTGTTTTGGGTACAAATCCAACAGTGTTCACTGGATTAGGATATGCTGTAGAAGGCTCAACAGAAGCAGAGGGAGTGTTTTGGTGAAGGCGGAACTGTGCAATGTACTATATACAAGAGACTGTCAAGCTGGCTTATAAATAAAGCAGTTTGCAGGTTTTGTTTTGTTTTAATGTCAACTGCAATTATGCTTTACATCACCTCGTGTTCAGCAATTTAATTTTGATGGGGCTGACTAAATATCAGCAGTTGTGCCAAGGATTTTTTTTTAAAAAGAGTTTTTTTAAAAAAAAAACTCATAAATTGCACAAAGATTTAAGTTTAAATGTATATTGTGCATTGGTAGGAAAGTGTGTTGCACTGGCCACTTTCCCAGTGTTTAAGGTTTGGGTACAGGTGGGAGGGAGCATTGCGGGAGGGATACAAAATTGTATTAGTAACTAGCAGAATTATAAAATCAAACCGTTATGATTTTGCAAACATGCAGTGGACTCTGGAAGGACAAAGTTCTTTAAAAACAACAATTTTTAAACTTTCATATGAATTGGCAAGTATGCCTTGATTAAAAAAAGATGAGTAGGACAAGCAAGTCAATGAAAATAGTATTAAAAACCCATCATTTTTAATCAGATTCTTTTGAGGGAAAAAAAACTTCTAGCTTTAGCCAGGTGTGCATGTTGCTGTCATTTTGCATTTTTGAATCATCTTGTGTAATTGTCACCATGAAAGTGTTACTCAGAAATGTTTTCATCTTTGTGCAAAACATGGACTATTGTCACTGACTTTTTTGTGTTGAGGTTCCCCCATTTTTTATTTTTTTATTTTTACTTTTTTTGCTGCCTTTGGGGCACTACTTTTGTTGAAATACTCGGTCTTGGCTGCATTCTTTTTTTTTCTGTGGGGTTTACAAAAAATAAATAAATTTTCTTGCAGATAAAGTAGTTTTCTGCTTTTTTAAAATAAAATGTGGCCCAGATTATTGTGATTTATAGGCATGGCTTGTAGTACAAAAGAAAAAAGAAAAGAAGAGCACTTCCAGTCTCTCGCTGCTTTCGGGTAAGATTCAGTCACATACCAGCAATGGTAGACAGCGCAATTACAATCGATTGGACACTCTTGTGCAACAAACCACTTTCCCCCAAAAATGCGATAAGTGACAGGAAAATGCAAGTCTCCTGCATAAGCCCAATTTGAAATGAATAGGAGCTCAGCAAGAGCTTGGAATCCATCATGTGCTACAGATGTGCTCCTGTGTGTATATTCAAAAATAACATAAGTGGCCCACAAGTATGGAAATGACATAGCTAAAAGCAGAGTAGATGGAGAAACTATCAGAATTGGCCTTGACCATTCTGTACACTATAAACTAGTTCACATATTACATGCTTAGTGAGTGCCACCCAAAAGCCAGTTCCCATCAACAAGCTCCTTCCCACCAGCTGTGTCCTGAAGGACACTGGTTCCTGTCATCCTTATGAGATTTGAGCCAGTGTTAGATATCTGATCTTAGCAAAAGCAGCTCCCTGCCAGAGGAAATGGCTGTCTGGGCTGTTAGCATATGATGTGGCTGAACTTATCTAGAAATTTGGCACCAAACCATCCAGTAAAATTCAGCTTCTTCTTGCAATCTCTTAACCATGATTAGCACTAATCATGGTTTAGTGCATTAACCTCATTAAAATGCCAAATGTATTAGGTTACCAAGTTAAGCCCTTTTCCTAGAAGATGTTTGTATGAAGATAGCCAGTATGACTTGCTTGTGCCTAATCCTTAACAATGGTGTAGGTTTAGCCCTAACATTAAACCTTGCTTAAGGAAAACAAACCATGGCTGAGCAATATGTCTGCACAGACTTTTTGCATGTGCCTGGAGATTGACTAAATTTGGTTTGGATTTGAAGCAGACTCCAAGCTGCCACTTAATGGCCATCTCAACCTACATTTTCTGCTTGTACACATTACAAAATTGGCTCTACACTTTCAAAGGCAAGGGGATGGTGTGGAATGATTCCCTGGATGAATAAGGTGGACATTACATTGTTCCAATTAAAATTACAAGTTTAGAAGAGGTGAAAACTGTGAAGTGTGTTATGCATATCTTTTGTCCGTGGTGAGTAATTCATGGAAGGCTATCACTTTAGAGAGTGTAAACCACTTGGCCAGCTTCTGATCTCCAGATATTTGAACTGCTTGAAGTGAAAATGAAAATCTCTTCAACCTGGCACATCAACTTGTATTATCTGTTTTCCAAAATTGTGAAGCAGGCAGGACTGCAGGGAAGAGGGTGAGGGGAGGTTGGATTATGACAAATTTAGTTGATAATAGACTTCCAACAAAAGAGCTTCAAGTATTATGTTGACCTCAAAATGATTGACTTGCTTGGAAATGAATCCAAGTGAAGAGAATGCCCCTGTCAGCTTTACTTATCACATTCATTATGCATGTATCTCAATTAAGCCTTTTTTCAGTGAAATCTGAAGGATTAATGTTCTGTTCATAGCTCTGACAAAAAAAATCCTTTCCCCCTCCCAATCCTTTTCTAAAGCCCTATATAAAGATTCTGACAAAAGACTGATGAATTACATTCACTGCTAGTCCTACTCAGAGTAGACCCATTGAAATGAATGAATTGAATTACATGAATTAATGCTCAGTAGAAAGTAGTAGGACTAAATACCATCCTGAGCAACAAACTTGTTCCAAGGCGTGGGAGTCCTTGGATTTCCCCCCGTTTTACACATCAGAGTTCAAATTGGGAGCAAAGCTGTGAAATAGGCGCTATTTTCCTGCATCACAGGGGCTACCAGTTGGACAAGGGAACTACAGAGAACTAATTTAAACTGGGGCACTTGCATTGCAGCCCAGAATCCCCCTGTCCTGGGAGGAATCCGGTGATGTCAGAGAGCCAGTCCCATGCCACCGCTTGCTATACAAAGTTTCTAGAACTGTTCTATTCCTTAGTCTGGGTCACTTTTCATAGACAGAGGCCACCAGAGTCTTCCTACCTGCCACAAGGTACATGCTTGACTTAGATAGGTGAACCTGGCAATTCTCCTTTCTCCCCATTCCTCATTTTTCCAATCTTAATTTCAATTATCCACATTTCTACATCAGTTTGAGATTCTTTTTTTTCTAAACTCATGAAAATTCATCAGAATTTATGTCAAATTTCTAATATACACAATTTTGCAAAGCAATTTTCCCTAATATAAAGCATTTTCTGTTGTTTTCACTAACATACATTCTATGCATATTTACATAGCATATGCTTTTTTGTGCACATTACGTGGCTGGAGAAGTGCCTTGCTAAATTTGGAGATGTGCAAATTTCAAGAGATGGCTGTGTTTCAGTTCAGATACTGTTTAGGAAAGTGCGAATTAGATATATTTGCCTTTAAATGTGATCTGAATCAAATTTCTCCCCCATCCCTATGCCTGACTTTGAATCTGAATTCTGAAAAGGGATTATTTCCTTTGTTTTATGTATTATTAAAATATATCAATTTTGTTTAAATATTTTCCTTCAAAGTAGCCAACAACATTAAAACACACACACGTGCGCGCACACAAGCAAAGATCAAATGGTAAGCAGAAAGCAGCAGAAAATAAAATCCCCACTAGGATGGCTCAGAGATGAAATGGCTGACGAATTAACACCTTTGTTGCTTTTGTCACCAGAAGGTCAAAAGTAAAGGGGCACAACAAACTACCTGGAACATCAATTCCAAAGCCTCAGTGCCACTGTGGGAAAGGTTCTCTGATCCTCGCCCATACTGGAGGATTCCCCATAAAAGGAACCAGGAGCAGGGCCTCCAGAGAGGTTCCTGTGGGAGATGGCAGTTCTGTGGGTATCTACCTGCACCAGCCTTTCCCAACTAGTGGGCCACCAGATGTTGTTGGACCACAATTCCCATCTTTCCTGACCATTGGCAATGCTGGCTGAGGCTGATGGGAGTTGTGGTCCAACAACACCTGGTGGCCCACTAGTTGGGAAAGGCTGACTTGCACCCAGACCACAGGGCAAATGTGGGGAATCTTTGGCCCTCCAGGTATTGCTGAACTACAGCTCCCATCAGTCCTAGCAAGCCTGACCAATGGCCAGGGATGATGAGAGCTGTAGTTTAGCCACATCTGGACGGCCCAAAGTTCCCCACAGCTGCCCTGAGGTGCCCACATGTTGTATCCAACTAGGTTCTACTCAGAGTAGACCCACTAAAATTCATGTACCTAAGTTAGTCATTTCTATTAATTGAAATGAGTCTATTCTGAACAAGACTAGTATTGGATACAACTTCATTTATCTTATTTTACAGAGGACAGCCCTTTATTTGAAAGGGTGTCTGGTCCAAATCTAATTTAAATATAAAGAACCATAGTCCTAGCCAGAGTAGACTAATTGAAGTTCATGGACATAACTAACTGAGGCTCATTCATTTCAGTGGATTTACTCTGTCTCTGAGTAGGACTTAGCTGAGTACAATCCCTGGTCACAGTGTTCCCCACTATGGTGACAAAGATTTCTATTTAAATTATAGCAGTAATTTCAATAGGTGCATCTACATGTAAATTAGCATTTGCAAATGTATGTAAATATGTGCCTTTTTTCTCATGATGAATTTCCTCTTTTTTTTACAAAGTGCAAGCAGCCACCCTACACGACTGTTAAGCATTTTAAAAGTAAAGGCCAAGCCATTGAATCGGATCCAGAACAAATTGAGATGGGGGGAAGGTTTGAGGAGTCACAAAAGGATATTGACATCACAATGGGGTACCTATGGACAAATTGGGGGTGGGGCCTAGAAGGCTACCAAAAAAAGGTTTGGGGCATCATAGCGGAGGATCTATGGCACATGTCAGTAAAGTGTGTGTATGTGTATATATATAGATATAAAACTTAATTTTTTTACCACTGAACACTAAAGTCAGGATCATTCAGACCATGGTATTCCTGATCTCTATGTATGGATGTGAAAGTTGGACAGTGAAAAAAGCAGATAAGAGAAAAATCAACTCATTTGAAATGTGATGTTGGAAGAGAGCTTTGCAGATACCATGGACCGTAAAAAAGACAAATAATTGGGCATTAGAACAAATTAAACCAGAACTATCACTAGAAGCTAAAATGATGAAACTGAGGTTATCATACTTTGGACACATAATGAGAGGACATGATTCACTAGAAAAGACAATGATGCTGGGAAAAACAGAAGGGAGTAGAAAAAGAGGAAGACCAAACAAGAGATGGATTGATTCCATAAAGGAAGCCACAGACTTGAACTTATAAGATCTGGTTTTTAACAGATGCTCTTGGAGGTCACTGATTCATAGGGTCGCCATATGTTGTAATCAAGTTGAAGGCACATGACATTTTTAAAAAAGGTAAAAAAATCTCTTTAAACAGTCATGTAATGTCAGCCAATACTTTCCCCATATTGTTAAAATGGGAAGTGAGGTTAAAAAAACAAACACAGCAGCTCACCTAATTCCATTTTATGAAATTCTGGTCAAGGCTCAGATTTGAACCCAGAACTTTGTGGTTTATAGTCTTAGCCATTATACTCATTGGTGCCTTGCTAGCGGAACCAGGCTTTCTCTAGGCTCCCCTAGCTTGTCCCACTACTCACTGTCCCTTCCAGAAAGGTGCAAAGTTGTGCTCCACCTGCTTCACTGTTGCTCCATGCTCAGTTTTGTGATCTTGCCATGTGCTCATGCATGACTTAGCAGTATGGGGAACACTTCCCTAATACAGCTGCATCTGCTTAAGGCATTGCCGCAAAAGAGGAAATGCATCACCAAAATAAGAGGATAAAAAGAGGGCCATAAAATAGGCATACGCTAATTTATATGAACAGAGGCACATTTTAGAAATCATAGTTTAGACAGGAATATAATACATCTCACCATAGCGCTGAAGGCTGCAAGCAGGTGACCTGTGTGCCTTCTCAGTCTGTGGTCCAGGCACTAATCATCGATGGGCAACCAATCTCAAGCCCCCTCACACCTCCTTCTTATGGTCCTTTATCTTTAAATTGGACAGCCCTTCAAATAGAGAAGATGTGGGGAAGCTGTGGTCCTCCATATGTTGCCATACTACACTTTCCATCATCCCTGGCCAGTGGCTCTGCTTGCTGGGGCTGATGGGAGATGCAGTTCAGCAGTATCTGGAGGGCCAAAGTTTCCCCACGTCTAAAATAGGGGACTGTCAAATAAGACACATGGCCACCCTACAGACTTGAACAATGACCAGACTAAAAACCTAGTGATGAGACAGGATCCTCCATGGCACCTGAGCGAAGCAGGCTAGCCTAGGAGATGTACAGTCCACCCATATAGAATCTCAGGACATCCTGGTAACTATGGATGGGAGGTCACTTTATACCAGCATACCTCAGGAACAAGGAATAGATATTATCCAGTATACATTAGATAAAAGGACAGATAGACTTCCTCCCGCACATTTCCTTTGCACATTGGCAGAAATAGCCATGTGTAAGAATTATTTTAAATTTGGCAATTCTTTTTATTGGCAGATTAAAGGGGTGGCTATGGGATGCCCCATGGCCTCAGAAATAGCCAATTTGTACATGGGATCCTTTGAAAAAGATATTACTGCAGCCTCAAGTCTTTTTTTCGAACAGCTTGTATGTTGATGGAGATTCATAGATGATGTGTTTCTAATTTGGAGGGGAGCAGTTGAACATCTGTGTGACTTTTTTGAATGGATAAACTGCAGGAGTGTTCACATCCAGCTTGATTTCCATTACAGAAATTAATTTTCTTGATTTGTTAATTAGGAAACAAGGTGATCATTTGTGAACTTCTATATGCAGGAAACCCACAGATAGAAACAGCTATCTAAGGTTTGACAGTTCTCACCCCAAACCACTAAGACAGAACTTACCCTACAGCCAGTTTCTAAGGATTAAACATAATTGTTCTTCTGAAAAGGATTTTATACAGCAATCCCAGATTTTTTGGGGGGGAGGGAATCTATATGAGAGGGGTTATCCAAAGAATATAGTAGAGGATAACTTTAGGAAAGTTTCCCTTAAAAAACTCACAGACCTTTTGCAACCCATGTTTAAAAGAGCTTCTGGTCGCTTAAATTGCAATTTGACCTTTAAACATGTTACTAATAGATTACAAAGTAGCATTAAAAGGCACTGGCATGTTATACAACATATCCCTGGTTGTCATGAGAAACCAATGATTTCCTTCAAAAGAACTAAGAACTTGAGGGATATTTTGATCAGAAGTGAATGTAGGGATAACAATCACCCGAACGTTAATTCCATACTGGGCACAATTGCACTTAAGGGTCACCATCCCTGTGGACACTGTGCCTATTGCAGATTTATGTGCAAGATGACAGAGTTTGTTAATCCTGTCAGTCATAAAAAATACACTTCGAATCAATTCTCCACGTGTAACACTGCCAATGTCATTTATGCAATTCAGTGTAGTTGCCAGAAATTTCACATAGGTCAAACATCAAGAAATGTCAAGAAACGTATAGGGGAACATATTAGTAACATCAAAAACAAGAGATCTGGGGCTCTCTTGGTGGAACATTTTACAAGATGCCATCATTCCTTTGTTGACTTTAAATTTGGGGTGTTAGAAAAAATAAGTATGAACAAAAGCCAAGTTTTATTAAGGAGAGAAATAGCTTGGATTTTGGAACTGAAAAAGCTGACTCCTAGTGGTCTCAATGAGGGGTTAGAACTTCCTCTTTTGTGAATCTCACCAAATATTGATGTTCCCTTTCATGTTCTTTTGCCTCAGTTGTATGTAATTCCCTATTATACCTGCAATCAGGCACCTGGGTTTGTGTATATATATGAGCATGCTCAGTGAATGCTTCTTTGTGGTCATTATCATTGTGAGTAGATTTGCTGGAGAAGAATATTTTAAGACTCATTTATGTAAGTAAAAATTTTTTTTTCACAGATGTATTATGGCTTTATCCTGTATGAAATTCTTATACAATAATACAGTGTATTCTTATGATTTTGTTCACAGCCCCTGACAAAGGCCAAATCACTGAGTGGCCGAATTGTGTTGGGCTTTTGTCATAATAAATATATTTTTTCAAGCATATTGGGGTTCCCCCCCTTTTCCCCTTCCTTTTGCTTTTGGATGCTTGCCACCTTTTGCTGCTGGCTGGTAGGAGCCTGCTGATCTGGATCCCAAAGCACTACATAGAGAGCTGTGATAGTCAGGGGTTCCTTCCCCCTGGCCAAGAGCAGGGAACCAGATTCAGTCAGTGGACTGGAGCCTTACCTTTCCCACCCCCTGCAGGCTATGTTTGATAGGTGGATAGGGCCATCCTCTTGTCAGTCACCTGACATGACAGTGACATCAGATGAGCCATTTTCCTTTGCCCGCACAAGGAGGCCCTCCTTATGTCCTGCCACCAGGAGTCATACATTATGTGGCAGGGCCTCCTCCATGGTGCCCCCCGCCAGCTGTGAAACTCCCTTCTACACTTTCCCCCTCCCCTTGCATTTACAGGTCAGCTTAAAACATAGCTATTTGCTCTGGCCTTTGGAAGATGTTCATGTTCACCTGAAATGTGAGGTTCATGATGGATTGTAATGCGGATTTTTTTCCTACTCTCATTTGTTATTGGTTTTTATTTTTAAATGTAGTGTTATTGTTCCCCACCCTGAGATCTCTGGACAAAGGGCAGGCAATAAATATTTTAAATAAGTAAAAAAAATGCAAGTATTTAGGAAACAGGAGTCGTATCCTTTAGAACAGAGTTTAGCCAATGTAACAGCCTCCAGATGCTGTTGGATTCCAACTCCTATCAGCCCCAGCCAATGGGGCCAATAGTCAGGGATGATGGGAGCTGGAGTCCAACAATATCTGGAGGGCGCCACATTGATGACCCCTGCTTTTGAAAGGAAGCATGGTGCAGTGGTTAGAGCTGAGCCCTCAGAATAGGGAGACCCAGGCTCAGTCCTCTTTTTTCCCTCTCCTCAACCCCTGCCCTGAATCTCACTGGGTGATCTAGGGCCAGTCATTATCTCCCAACCTAGCCTAACTCACGGATTATTGTGAGGATGAAATGGGAGGGGAGATGCTTGAATGCCACCCTGCACTCCTTGGAGGAAGGGTGGGAGAAAATGCTGTAGAAAAAACAGATAGCCTTACCAGAACAAATAGGAAAAGTCTGTGATGTTTTCCTTCTTTTGACAGAACAGCCAAGCTAGTGTTATAACTGGCTCACAATACTAATTAGTATTGATTTTTAAAAGAAAAAAGAAAAGAAGAAAAAGGGAGCAAATCTGAAATTTCTTTGTACCTTAATTGATTCCCATTTCTACTGCTATGCTGCCTGATAAAAACCACAGAAGTGTTTTTGGCAAATCATCTTTAAAAAGAAGGTGGGGGAGGATGGAGAAACTAATCTAATCTAGTTGAAAAGGAAGCTGTTTCCCACGTTTTATTTCCAAATTTTCAAACTCCGGCAGTTTGAGCAAAGCAACTGGTTTTGGCCTGTGTTGTAAGAAGGAACAAATCTTCCTTTCCTCTACTTAGCAGCTTTTGAAACCTTCTCTTTCTCTACAGATTGGAAGGAAGCGTCTTGCATAATTATTGCAATTATTTTCCCTCTAAATTTAGGCTGGATGGGAATAAATGAATAGCTCAAAAAGAAATGAAAGCTATACTTGGACAAGGATGTTTTAATCCATATTTGGAAACATGCTGGGTGTTTGGAAAGGTGACATGAATTTTGGAAATTGCTGCAGTTGGTTCAGGTTTGTCTGTTCTTAACTTAGAACCATAACGATGTTTGTGTGCTGGTTATATCTAAATATATAAATGTAGCAGCATAAGCATTCAAGCTTAGAGGTGTATAATTTTGTATGTGATGGAGTGCTGGCCCCTCTAAGTGCTCCATTATTTTATTTTATTTTAAAAACAAAACATATGTAATTGGGGAAGGACTGCACCTTAACAGAAGAGCATCTACTTTGCAAGCAGGAGGGGAAGGACCATGGCTCTGTGGAAGAGCATCCGCTTTGCATGCAGAAGGTCTCAAGTTCAGTCCCAGGCATCTCCAGGTAGGGCTGGGAGAGACAACAACAGTCATTGTTGGCAGTACTGAGCCTGATGAACCAATAGGTCTGGCTCAGGATAAGGCAGTTTCCTATATTCTTAAACAGGGCTGGGAGAGACCCCTTTCTGAAACCCTGGAGAGTCACTGCCCATAAGTGTTGATAGTATTGAACTAGATGGATCAATGGGTCTGACTCCGTATCAGGCAGCTTTCTATGTTCCTAAGCTCCCGGATCCAATCCCCAATGGCATTTCTAGGTAGGACTGGGAATGTTCTCTGCCTGAAACCCTGGAGAGCCACTGCCAATCAGTGTAGATAGTATTGAACTAGATGGATCAATGGTCTGACTCAGTATAAGGCAGCTTTCTGGATTCCTAAGTTTTAAATGCTAGTCCTTATAATAGGAAGAAAGTGGCTGAAACTGCAGCAGCAGGAATTCAGATGGAGTTGGGGGGGGAATAGTTGAGCTTGACAATGCAGAAAAAATAAATGTTGGACCTACCAGAGCCCACCCCCCTCATTCCCTAAGCACAGCCAAGACTCAGTTCTCTGTGATCATCCTACGTAAGCACAGAATTTCCTCCAGGATGCAGGGCTCCACATGGTGAGAATCTAAAAGATCCTGTGCCTTAAGGCTGTGAAGATGCCCTTGAGAGAAGATAGACAATGCTTTGTAAAATCTCAGAATATAGAGCATAAATGGGGGAAAGAGGAAGTGAAAGATGTTAAGTAGGACTTCTTGTGGTACATTTTGCCCCTTACAACATCAGCAGCAGCAGCATTTATTCATCAATTAAAGTGTCTCAAAATGACTATTACAAAAGCATGCATAACACAAAATTTGAAGTGTGAAATACATCAAAAAAATAAAAAAACATTATTGACTAAAAATTCTCATCCTACAATAACATACAAATATAAATAACACCACTCTACTAACAAATGAACACCAGTATAAGGATTGGGTATCATCCTACCCTAGGTCCCCAATTAAGAGTCAAATGCCTGGGTGAACACAAATGTTGTTGCCTGGTACCTAAATGGTGATAATGATGGCACCAAGCACATCTCTCTAGGAAGAGCATTCCACATTCAGTGAACCACCACTGAAAATTTAGCAAATTAGCAAAACAATTAGCAATTTAGCAAAACATGAAAAAAAATTAAAATGTTTTAAGAGCACATCACACTCTCACCAGACCTTCCAACAACCCTGTAAAGTTAGGTCAATAATATCTCCATATTGCAAAGGAAAAGGGACTCTAAGGCTGAGAGAGAGAAGTTTGTGGGTTACCAGCACTTTCCAAGTTTTTGCGGGATAGTAGGTTTTTCTGGAATTTTCAGCTTTCATTAAAGCAAATAAATAAATGTGACAATAAGCTAAAACAGGTTCATACTGTACAATACTTCTGGCTTCAAACTTGCATCCATTCAGGAAATCCTTTGCACAGCTCAAATACTGGGTGTTTTTCTGCTCAGTTCTAACAAGGCACCAGCAATCTCCCTTGGGCCAGGTGAGACTAAGAGACCTGACCTGGTTTTGTGCCATTAACATCAAGCTTGGTCTGTGGATATCAGCAGGCTAATTTTTTTTGTGGCTTGGAGATAAGCATGGCCATCTGCTAAGCTCTTCAGAACATACTGCTGGGAAAGGTGCAGGAACAGGGGCTACCAGTTAAAAAAAAGTTGGCAAAACTTAGTGCAGGATATCTTGTATACTCCCTTGTAACTTTATTGGATTGTTTTCAATGTTAGTGCTACTCAGGGCAGACCATTGAAATAAATAGGCATGGCTAACTTAGGTCCATAAATTTCAGTGGGTCTATTCTGAGCAGAACTTATGGCAAGGAAATATTAGCAGTAGTGATCAAGCTGTTTTTTAGGGAAGCATCTCTGTCATTAGTGATCTAATCATTAGTCCTCTTCATTTGTTTGGTATCCACAAGTCCTGAACATGTAAAGGCGCGTCTGAGAACATACCACCAAGATGACACACACACCCCGAGACTGATGCATCCAACAGCATCTGCGTCTGCAGGCACAGGCACGCTGATTGGCCAGCAGGGTTCTTGTTCCTATGGAGGGTGCCACACATGTATGGGGGCCTCTTCAGACTAAAGCTGCTCATGTACCACCTCAAGGGGGTGGGGCAAATGAAGTGTCAGCATCTAAGGCAGGGGTGAGATCCATCCAGAACCTTCCTTCCCACACCCCACAGGCCAGCTTTGACAAGTGGGTGGGGCACTCTCCGTGGCAGCCCTTGGGTTGTGGAATTAACTCCCCACAGAGGTATGTCTGTCACCTTCACTATATAGTTTTTCGGTGAAGATGCCCCTCTTTAACCTTGCCTTGGACACCTGAGATACGTGTTTTCAGGACTCACCCTATTTTCTGTGACTACAATTTGTTTTAACTGCTTTTAATACTCGGTTTAATATTGTTATTGTTATGACCTGCTGGTGAATGACGGGTAATAAATTTAATAATAATATATTATGTCAGGTGTGGAACAGGTAAAGAAGTGACTGGGTCTAAAGGGGGAGATTACTGGCGACACCTACAAACTCCCTGCAAAGCATGGTGTTTTGCAAGTGCTGACAATGAGCTGATTGTCGGGGATCCATTTCCCCACCCCTACTCTAAAAACCCTTGACTGCATTACTGACAATCAGTTGATTGAGGGGGATCCAGTTCCCCACCCCTACTCTAAAACTCCCTAATGGCACCATTGACAACACAATTTTTTGTCTCCCAGTTGGAATCATAATGTTGTGAGCTGTCCAGGGTTATATGATCCCAGTGATGTGTGGCTTTAAGAGTAGGCATTGCTAATAATGACAGGCTAGGTCGCTTTGAGGTTTCATTCTTTTTCCTTTTTCTCTCTCCATTTATTACTGTGCAAAAGGAGAAGGAAAGAAATTAAGGGAAACAGTAGGGAGTGGTGAGAGTTCGGCTTAGCTACTGACGAAGGAGGTGCTTAGAGAAGGAGCCTCGTCAGTCTTTTTCCTATAAATCCAAGACTTCAGCAGCAGCAGACTCGTTCTCATGCTGTGATTCTCAACTGCTGCGCTATGGTACTTAGTCAAAAACATTTCCCAAGACAGCATTCACACAAAAGCAAAGCTTCGTCATTGGGGAAGGAACCTCTTTCTCCTCCTCCCCCCAAAGTTTTTTTTTTTTTGGTAAATAAATGCATTCTTGGTCATGGTTTGCTCTAAGAGCCAAGCGACACCATCAGCAGCTTTGTATACCATTCCATCTATTGTTATTGGACTGTGCTGGTATTAGGGATGGAGAGATCTGTCAGTTTTGTTACTCTCTTTTTCTCATTTTCTCCCATCTGAAATTCAGTTCTCAACATTTCTGTAGCAACTTCCTTTTTTTAAAATCTTCACGAAAACTCAACAGCATTTTGGTGCAAATTTACCCTAATAAGAACATTTGTATGCAGTTCTGCCTCAAATGCACATTTTTGCAAAACAAATTTTCCCTAATATAAATTTATCTTATTTTAACTTAGATCTGCATTTTTATGCATGCTTTACCCTTGTATATGCATTTTTGTACACATGACTTGGCTGGAGAACTGCATTGCAAAATTCAGACAAGTGTGAATTTCAAGTATAGCTGTGTTTGCTTTGCATATTTTTTGTGGGGGAAGAAGGGTGGTTTTCTAGAAGAAAGGTAAGGCCAGTTCAAGCTATTTTGCTGTACCTCTTATGGTGCCTGCAAAAAGTCTCAACAAATATCTCTCAAAATTCTACAATACAGGACAGACTGTTTGCTCTTCCTGCTTAGTTCCTGTATGCACTCTCCTACATCAAATACACACACCCTTAAACATGCTTATATTTCATAGGGATGCCAGTATTGAATGCACACCCTCCCATCTTTTCTGAACCGAGGAAAGGTGCAAAGAATGGCTCTCTGTGAATGGCTGAAGTAGACGCCATTTCCTCCATTGATTGGGCGAGTAATGGGGCAGCTCTACCTGCACCATTTTGTGGTCCTGTCTCTTTTTGAAGTGGCAGTCATTATGCCATGCCCCCACAGCAGCCATTTTGTGACTGGTGCCCACAGCTCTTTCTCAAAATTCCAAATGTGACCACTGGCTCAAAAAGCTTGCTGGCTTTGAATGATCTGATTTGCTCCTACAAGCAGTCTTTGGCTTCCCATTATAAATGTTACAAATATATATTTGATGCTTTCCCAAATGACTGTGACATGTGAAACTGGAATGAAACCATTGCGCAAAAGACAAACTCTGTTTAAATTGTTTTGTTTTTTCTCTATTTGAAGTTACATAAATACTTTCCATTAACAATAACGTTAAACAACAGACGCAGCTTGTACAGCACAAGAAAAGTTATTCTGCCTTTTTCTCTTTCATTTGTTAAAGCAATCTTATTTTTCTTAATGGTTAATCATTATGTAAAGTCAGCAACAATAATAAACAGAAAATACAAAGGAGAATTATAAAGGACTAGCAGCCTTGTACACGGAGTTGCTTGGGAATTCTAAGAAACACGAAAATCAATGCAAGTTTGAAATCAGTGGTTAAAATCAGTGCCGTTTAGAAAGGTTCAGTCCACCATTTTGATTCAAAATGGCATCCAACTGCATCCAAACATAGATTAAAATTTGCTCCTTGATCTCAGGAACCACCATGCAAACTTTGGTTATGACACTGGTGTCCAAATGCATAGTGAACAAGCAACGTTCCTCATCTATAGTAGATGTGCAGATTTTGTTTAGAAAAAGACTGCCCTATAATCAACAATGCTTGATGGACCTTCATGTGGAAGACTATTCCACAGGACAACAGGAAGGAACCTGCTGTGCACCTTTACTTTGTCCATTAGGTAAAGTGAGGCAACCACCTCACTGCAGATGCTGGCTGTCTCTCCTATGCCCCCCCCCCGTCATTCCCTTCTGTTAGAGGACAGACCTGTATATGTTACACGGCCTCTCTCTCCACCCCGCCTCTAAACTTCAGTTTTCATTCTTGTTGGCTTTCTTTATGCCTTAATACTGTTTTTATGATCTTGCGTTGTTTTATATTATATTTCTATGCTCCACTTTTCATGCTGGTTTATTGTTTCGTTGCACTGTATTTTGTATCTGTATATTTTATTGGCAGGTGGAATTGATTTTTAGCAGAGAGAGAAAGCTGCTTTCTGGAGAAAGTTGCACAAAAAGCAAAGTACAATTTTAAAATGAACTGAACTGAAATAAAATAAACTAGCCTGTTACCATAGGTGCAGGTGAGGGTACTATTCCGTTACCATTGTTGATGTCAGATTCAGCAATCAATAGACCTGTCAGCTTGTGCAGATGGAATGGGCACCATCTTGACCCTCACCTCAGGCAGCAAAATGCTGGCTTGGGCCAGCCCTATGTATGTATATATATAGGATTTAATAAGGAGCTAGACAGTTTTTTAAAAAAGAGAAATAGATGAGAAAAGATAAAAAGGAATGGGAAATGGAGATAAATACAGGTTCCTCTTCATAACCTTATAGTACTAGTCAGTGATTTTTTTGGTAAAAAAAAAAAAGAGGTACCAGCATTCATATCTTGACAAAAGTACCGTGGGTGCCAGCACAGAATGGCTGGCATTGGCAGCAAAAAAAGAGGTGCCAGTACTCAGTGTCACACACACACAAAGCCTGCTAATAGTATATTATGGGACTAATTACTTGACTAGTTTGGGGTGGGCAGTGTGCTGGCTGTTTGTGCAGTAGGGGGGAAAGCTTAGATTAAACCCTGAGAGAGAGTGAGGTGGTGGCCTCAGGCTGCGAATGCTAGTGGCGGTGGGGCAACCCCTGTCATTCCTGGTAGTGCCTCCCTTGGTCCTTCCATTCTGTGTGGGCCATGTCTTAACTAGCCTGTTGCTCTCAAGTGGTATGGGGGATGCTGACTTTTCACCAGTGTTGAAGATTCATCTTTCTATCCAGCTGACTTTTGGACATGGAATGGGAGAGCCACCATCTTTTCCTTCACATCAAGCAGCAAAGTATCTTGGGCCAGTCCTCGTAGCCAGTGGAGTCTAGCAAATTAAGGCAAACGGGACCCTGTCTGATCAACATCTGCTTGCCCTCAGCCAGCCCCTACCTCCCTGCCATCTGACTTACAACCAATCAGGGGGTAGCTCTGCCTGTCATCAGTTCTGGTGTCACTACTGTAGATCTCCTTGCTTTCCACCCTACCAATCCCAATGGGCACCAGCCACCACTGCTGGTAGCAAGTAGCCACCAGTCATCACCATTAATTAAAGCGAACATCTTGCCGCTATTAAAAGCCATGGAATAAGAATCCTGAGCTAGGGTTTTTTGGAATGGTGGTGGGGAAACCACATCCTGACATCAAGGGTGTTTCACAAGCAGTCAGGCTTTCTGAAAGATGGCCATCTTTTCACTTGACACCAGAAGCTAACATTTCTGTTACAGTATTTTGGCTCTCTTGGCCTCTAATTTGGTTTTAAGTAGCAGCAGTTACTGCTGCTCCAACCAGGAGGTGTGGATTTATTTGTAACAAACAACATCTGGAGAATGTGACACTGCATTTCTGAATCCCTTGGCAGGCTTCGAAACCCTAAGCAGTGAATTGTAGCTCATTTCTTTTACCCTTTTGGCAGTACATTAAATCAAAAACTTGCAGAAGCAAGTATGTGTTTGGGGACATTTAGGAAATGCTGGGGGAGGGAGGCTTTGTCTGGAGCCTCATATACTGGTGTTACTACAGCACATCTGCATGGTTCACTATTTTCATCTGCTCTTTGGGTCTGAAAAATGGCACACATCTCTCTCTCATTTTTTGTATAGCCTAGCTCATGATGGCAGAGACAATGGCTTGAATTATAGGGGCAAAGGAAAGGGGACCATTAAAAGCTATAAGAACATAAGAAGAGCCTTGAACCAGGCCAAAGGCCCGTCTAGTCCAGCATCCTCTTCTCACAGTGGCCAGTCAGGTGCCTATGGGATGCCTCTGTGAGCAGGAACTCAGTGTATTAGCACCCTGCCTGCTTGTGCCTCCACTGTTAGAATACCAGTAGATGGAAAATCCAAGTTGGGCAAGTGCTCTTGGACTCAGGATGTCCTGTTCCGAGTGGGAACCACGAGGCTAAGACACAGGTGTGATTAATTCTTGTTTTATTAGAGTGATGGATACATCAAAAGCAGTGTGTTTCATAGAGATCCCTAAACTAACTCACTAGAATTCCCTAGCTGCACTCTTGACATGCTCTGCAACGTAGAAAGAAAGCTGACTCAGCAGCTCCTCCCCTGGAGCTGCAGGCTTAAGTAGGGAAAGTTCATGATCTTAATCTCTGACTCCTTCTCAAGTCCTGCCTCTGACCAGCCCGTTTCTCGTGACGCCAAGCGTGGGGTGACGGGGCGCATGTGTCCAATGTCTCATCCGAAAGGGCCTTGGCAACGGGCTCGAGGTCAGGGGGAGGCGGCTCTCCTGGCGCATCCCGTGAACCACTGGGCAGAGGGGAAGGCAGCACGCCCTCCTGAGTTGCTTCCAACGGCTCTGCGTCTTGGTCTGGGGGTGGAGCACACTCGTCTTTGGAGAGTGCACCATCTGTGGGAACTGACCCTGGCTCAGACTCACTCCCACATCCCATGTCCTGCGGAGATGCAACAATTCCTGGATTTACCGCTCCTTCTGACAGCTGGGGAACTTGAAACTCATGCCTTCCCCCTCCCTGGCCCCCGCGGAGGAGCTGAGGCTCAACATAGGATGATTTACAAATGGAATCAAATAAATAAATAAAATGCTGTACTAGATGGGCTTTGGGCCTGATTTAGATGAGTGAGATCTAGATATTTTGGAGGCAGTATGCTTCCGAATAGCAGTTGTTGGAAACCATTGGAGGGGAGAGTGCTCTTGTGAACAGGTCCTACTTGCGGGCTCCTCATGGGCATCTGGTTGGTCACTGTGAGAACAAGATGCTGGACTAGATGGGCCACTGACCTAATCCAGCAGTTCTTCTTATGTCATGTTCTTATGGCTTTTGGCTCTTGTCCCTATGTATAGTTGTAAAATTAATTCATTACCAAAAACAAAACAAATATATAAGTCTCCACTGTTTGCCCCTCAAGAAAATGGACCTGTAAGCTGGTCTTTTATGAAATTCAAGAACCCAGCAAAGGCTCATCAAAAAGGATATAGTAGAGCTGGAAAAGGTTCAGAAAGGAGCAACCAAAATGATCAGGGGGATGGAACGACTCCACTATGAGGAAATGTTGCAGCATTTGGGGCTTTTTAGTGTAGAGACAAGGTGAGTAAGAGATAACGTGACAGAAACATATAAATTATTCCTGGGATGGGAAAAGTGGATAGAGAGAAGTTTTTTCCCCTCTCTCTTTCATAACACTAGAACTTATGGATATCCAATGAAGCTGAATGTTGGAAGATTCAGGACAGACAAAAGAAAATACTTCTTTCATTCCAACAAGCGGCAGTGATGGTCACCAACTTAGATGGCTTTAAAAGGGGAAGACAAATTCATGGACGATAAGATAGTGAAGAAATCAGAAGAAGGCTAGGACTGGGGAGGGCAGCTGTGAGAGAACTAGAAAAGATCCTCAAATGCAAAGATGTATCACTGAACACAAAAGTCAGGATCATTCAGACCATGATATTCCCAATCTCTATGTATGGATGTGAAAGTTGGACAGTGAAAAAAGCGGATAAGAGAAAAATCAACTCATTTGAAATGTGATGTTGGAAGAGAGCTTTGCAGATACCATGGACTGCAAAAAAGACAAATAATTGGGTGTTAGAACAAATTAAACCAGAACTATCACTAGAAGCTAAAATGATGAAACTGAGGTTATCATACTTTGGACACATAATGAGAAGACATGATTCATTAGAAAAGACAATGATGCTGGGAAAAACAGAAAGAAGTAGAGAAAGAGGAAGGCCAAACAAGAGATGGATTGATTCCATAAAGGAAGCCACAGACCTGAACTTACAAGATCTGAACAGGGTGGTTCATGACAGATGCTCTTGGAGGTCACTGATTCATAGGGTCACCATAAGTCGTAGTCGACTTGAAGGCACATAACAACAACAACAAAAGATTATCAAAGGCTACTAGCCACATGGGCTATGCCTTTCCTCCATGGTCGGAGGCAATATGCTTCTGAATACCAGTTGCTGGAAACAGCAGGATTGCTGTTCTGTTTGCGGGTTTCCCATGAACATCTGCTTGGCCTCTGTGAGAAGATGGTGCTGGACTAGTTGGGCCACTGGCCTGACATAGGAGGCTCTACTTGTGTTAACTGGAGAGTGCAAAACAGATGCATACATTGGTGATTTTTAGTGACTCAAGTGAAAATGAATGGCCTCGCAATGAAGGACTGCACTCTGCCTCTGGGTTTATTGTTTAAAACAGAGGGCCAAAAGCACCAAGCTGGAAGAGATGGAAAGGGTCTCCTGCCCGCAGTAATAAAAAAAAGGATATTTCTACTTAAGCTTGCAAACAACCTTCTCCGTTTAAACACTAACTTCACGTAAAAACAACCACCAGGGAGCATTTGCTAGGTTTTAATAATTGATGCTTTTATTAATCCACAGGCAACATTTTGAATAACAAGTCTTTCAAAAATTAAATTCCCCTTCTGTTTCAGGTTTGTGAGGTGAGGCAATGAGCACTCTTTCCCAAGGGAGAGACAATGCATGAATTTACAGCCTGCAACTCCTTTTCGAGGTAATGATCATCAACAGCTAAACCCTGAACTGTATAACTACCAAAAGCTCCAAACATAAGGACAGGATTATTTCCTCCACTTTGCCTTTTTTCAAAGGAGCCCAGAGAAAAAGGGTTTGTAGCAGCCACACTTTCCAAGGACCTAATACAGAGGTACCACAATTTGTTTGTTTAAAAGCAAATTTAGCTATGTTGGCTAATAAAAAATATCAAAATCCACATTACAGAAATATCTTTATTAGGCCAACCAAAACGCCACCAAATCGTGTGCAAACTTTCGAGTTCTCCAGAGCTCTTCTTAAGGCTAGGTGGTAAAGTGGGGATGAGGAACTGAATGTAGCCCGTCAGGTGGGAGTGGCTGATGACTCCATGTCAGTAGGGCAGTGAAATCTAGTCCGGGATTCAGGCTGAACTAGGAGGTGTCCAAGGTGCTGGAGCCGTTTTGGGATTGTGTTTCAGCACCTTGGACAGTTCCTGGAAAGATCAGACTAAAACCCGGAAAGGATTCCACTGCCCCACTGACATGGAGCCATCAGCTGCCCCTGCCTTCAGGTCTTGCTGTCTGGCCCTTGAGACACTCCCCAGCCACACCCTCTCCTGCCCTGCTTTGCACCTTCCTTGACTGATTTTGCCTAGCTGGACTGTGTCACTAAACTCCAACCATGCCTCTTGCTTCCCTGGATGGTGCTTAAGAAGGGGTGTTTTGAGTGTGTGTAGAAACTAGCCTTCTGTACAAAGGTAACACTTACATTAATTGCTCCGCCCACTTTTGTCTCTGGCCACGCCCACCACTGGCATGTGGCCCCTTGCAAGAATGCCCAGAAGGGAATGAATCTCTCAAACTCGAAAGGTTTCTCCATCCCCATAGCAAAGGAAGGGGGAGGAAGCAACAGCTATTTTTTCCTCCCCCCCCCACTTTGCCTTCATTTGCCATCTCACCTTATGAAGAGTTCTGGGGTACTCGAAAGCTTGCACATTATTTGGTGACACTATTGCCCTGATGTGGATTTTGGAACTGATTTATTAAAACCTTATACCAAGATGGCATGGAAATGTCAGTCTTAACAAGGATCCCCAAAGCAGCTCACAAGAAAATAAAATCCCGTTTGGGTAGGGGCTGGAGAAACATAAGAACATAAGCAGAGTCCTGCTGGATCAGGCCAAAAGCCCATCTAGTCCACTATCAGCCTGTGTTTTGCAACTGGCTGTGGGGGGGAGGGAAGGGTTCTAGAGGCACAGTATATTTTTTTCCTGCGGAAACTGACATTGCATTAAACAACACCCTTGGGCTAGGTGCTTCGGTTGCCTGCTCCCCATGCAGAATGCATATATTTGTGAATAAAATGAGCATGTGAATTGTGAATAAAACTGGGAGTTCCCATCTCTTGGGAACTTTGAAGCCACATGCCTAAAACAACACCATTGCTCAGCATCAAGCAATAGGTAGTGGCTAATAGGGCAGAAGTCAAGGAGACCAACAGCAGATCGAGCCAGAGCCAATGACAGCCAGAGCCACTCTGTCATCAGTTGTAAGATGATAGAAGGTAGGGGCTGGCTGAGGGCAGACTGAGTTTAGTGGGGGCAGTGCTCCATTTGCCCTAATGAGTTGGCCTCTGCTGGTCCTAGCTCTCCTTGAGAACAGCGCCTGCAGAAAATTATCTTGGTGGCTTTCTATATTCAGACATCACCACCTCTACAAGGACCTTTCACCATCATGACTTGAACAGAGTTGCCCACTTCTGAATCGGCCTCAGACCTTTTGACAGCAGTTGGATCTGCAGTCGAGTAGCCACTTGCACATTGCTTAAAAAAGAGGGGAAATGCCTCAACCAAAGGAGGATGAAAGTGGGTGCTGATTTGCAGGGAAGATTCTGACCAGGTGACCTGTGTGCCTGCTCAGTCTGTGGTCCAGGTGCTAAGTGGTGAGGGGCTACTTTAAGGCCCTTCCTGCTCTCTCTTCTTTACATTCTTTATCTTTGGACTTGCCAGCCCTTTGAAAAGAGGATGCCTTCAAGTAGAGAACTGTCCTCTGTAAAAATAGGACACACTGGCCACGCTAGCCTGCAGATATCAGCTGATTATCATTTTAAGCAGCTCTTCGCCTGCTGCCTTGCAGTGCAATTCTATACATGTCCACTGAAAAGTAAGTCCGTCTGAGTTCAATAGGGCTTACTCCCAAGTAAATGGATATAGAATTGCAGTCTTATCCCAAAAAGAGACAAGCTTGCAATATTCCTATTCTCACACTAGGGGTTATTTACTTGCTGAAGGCTGCGCTCTCTCCATTCTCTCCCCCCCCCCAGCTACAAATTAATCCGTCTGCTTTATGTTACATTCATTTAGTCTGTAATAGCCTGTCCTCCATTGCTTTAAAAATCAAGATGTCTGTTCTTAAGGTTAAAGTCATGTTCCGAAAAATGTAATTCTCCTACAATATGTTATTGACAGATTAAAAATGTGTACCAGAATGTAGAAATGAGGGATGGACAGATCAGCATCATTCTGTGCCACTTTCGTATGCATTCATTCATAAGGCTGTTCCACTCTATTTTCTGAAGATTTTTTAAAACCACTCTGAACATTTTCATTTACATTATGTGCATTTTCCCTATGAGTATTCTTGTATGCACTCCCCCCCCCCAATATGCGTTCTGCATGCATGCATTCAGTGGCGGCTGGTAGGGTGTAAAGTAAGGTGACCAAGGGGAGGTGAAGCCAGATGGAGCCAGAGTCCATGCAGGCAGAGCCAACTAATTTTAATTTTGACCTCAAGCTCTTTCCTGATGAATTCTACAACAGGCAACACTGAAACTCAGGAGAAGGAAATTGACAGCCAGGCTCACACACTGGTCTGGTTGTAAATAAGAAAGCAGGCAGGTGGGGGCTGGCTGAGGGCAGACTAAAGTTAGCAGGGCAATGCCCCATTTGCCCCAAGGGACCAGCCCTCACTGCTTGCATTGCAAGTATCCAATGCCAGAGTTGACGTGTTGTGGGAATGGATTCCGCTTAGCTGATACGGACAAGCTGTTGGTGGTGATATGCCCAGCCATGTGCCCTGTTGACCCCTCTCCCCCATGACTTATTAAACCTATTAAATCTGGTTGGGTCCAGAGCATGGTTAACCCTCCATTACATGAGGGGTGTTCCTTGCTGCCTGGAAAGAACCTAGTCCTGGACCACTTGGACTGGAACAAGTTGGAACAAATTGACCAGTTGCAAATACCCCCTTCTTAGGGAAGGTGGTGGAGAGAGTTGCAGTGGGCAAGGTGCAAACATCACAGATTATTTAGATCCATTCCAATTTGGGTTCAGGCTTAGCCATGGGACTGAGTTGGCCTTGGTCACTCTGATGGATGATCTTTAAGAGGGAGCAGGACAAAGGGAGTGCAGCTTTGCTGTGTGCTTCTCAGTCTCTCTGAGGCTTTTGATACCACTGCCCATGGTATCCTCCTGGACTAGCTCCATGTAATGGGAATTGGGGCCCTGTGTTACAATGGTTCCAGTCCTATGTACAGGACTGAGTCCAGAAAGTAGCATTTCAGCACCCTGGCAGTTGCGCTATGGGGTGCAAAAGGGCACTGTTCTATCCCCAATGCTATTTAATATGTATATAAAATCATTGGGCATGGTTTAACAATCATTCCCTTTTCCTAGGGAGTTCTGGGAATTATAGCTCTGTGAGGGAAATTAGAGGGTTTTCCTACCAACTCTCAGCATCCTTAACAAACTACAGTTCCCATGATTCTTTGGGGGAAGGCATGACCTACCAGCTCTCAGCATCCTTAACAAACTACAGTTCCCATGATTCTTTGGGGGAAGGCATGACCTATGATACTGCTTTAAATACATAGTGCAGATGGGTAACTTAGTTACTGCCCCACTAACCTCTGTCTGTCTCTAGCAAGCTCCCACCTGCCTGTCTTCTTTCTTACAACTAGTCCAGGGGATGGCACTGCCTGTCAAGTTTCTCCTTGACCGTGTTCCCCTTGTAGAACTCAGCTGGGAGGAGGAGGAGGCCAAAACTTGAATTAGTTGGCTCCACCTGTCATTGGCTCTGGCTCCGCCTACTGTTGGGCTCCCTGCTTTCTGCCCTACTAGTCCCAATGGGCACCAGCCATCACTATTTGCACCAATACATATAAATTAGCATATTATTATTATTATTATTATTATATCGTTATTGTTAAATGTATATCCCTCCCTCCCAGGAGGAGCCCAGGGTGGCAAACAAAAACACCAACACTATAAAACATCATAAAAACAGACATCAAAATATATTAAAACAAAACATCTTTAAAAACATAATAATAATAAAAAAGCTCTAAAAACATCTTAAAAAGCAATTCCAGCACAGACGCAGACTGGGATAAGGTCTCTACTTAAAAGGCTTGTGAAAAGAGGAAAGTTTTCAGTAGGTGCCTAGATAGAAAGATAACAGAGATGGCGCCTGTCTAATATTTAAGGGAAGGAAATTCCAAAGGGTAGGTGCCACTACACTAAAAGTCAGTTTCATATGTTGTATGGAACGAACCTCCTGATAAGATGGTATCTGCAGGAGGCCCTTACCTGCAGAGCATAGTGATCCACTGGGTATATAAAGGGTAAGATGACCTTTGGTTACAGGGGCCTCAGCCAGGGCCCATCCTGGCCACCCTCTGGCGCCGGCCCTGACACCAAAACCAGAACTTTGAACTTAGCCTGGTAGCTAATGAGCTTATGCAAATTTAATGCAAATACGTGTCCCTGTTTTTGGCAATGCATAAATGGCCATTCTACTTCTATCATCCTGGAGCATAAAGGCAATGGGATAAGTGACTGACAAACACTAGGCCCTTGTATTTTAAGCTGAGTAAAATGAAAACGGTTCATGATTCATACCATTTAAAGAAGTTTAGACAAATGAAGTTATTCTGTATTTCACTTGTCACTTTCCTGCATTAGCTCCTCACACATCCTAATGTGGCCACCCCTTCACGTTTCCGGCTTTGTGCCTGAATTTGATAAACCTTTGGCTAGTGGATAAATGATGGATGCAGACTGTGGGGAGTGGATGTTCTGTATGGAGCATATCATCCTCATCTGCTCTCCCCCACATTGGCCCTTCTCCCTCCTTGAGTTTGTAAAAATGGGGAATGATCTGAAGACCATCAGAAGAGGAAGGCCCATTGAGAATGGAAGATGTATTAAAACAGTTGCATCCTTGAAGACATTGTAAGTGCTGGAGCAACATCAAGGGGGAGATTAGGGCTGCTGCTACAAAGGGATCTCAGAAAAGGAAGCCAGGTTGAATGGCCAAATGTTTGACAACACAGAGCTAAATTCCTCCTCACATCTTCCAAGCACAAAGCCTCAGAACCGCCGCTGTTGCCTGCAAACTTCAGCAATCCTTTCTTATTTGCAAACAAGCTGCTGTGTGATGGGAACCCCCAGTCGAGTCGCAAATGCTTGTAGCTTTTTAGTTATCAACAAAACATGTATCAGAGTTTGTTAGAAATCTCAACAAAATGTGAAGGGCTAGATCATGAAATTTTAGTGCCGGAGGCAGACAATCCAAACAGCATCCATCAACGCATGCTAATAGCGTTATCCACAGGGAAGAGCTCCTGCAGAAGCCCTGTGGGAAATGAATGGGAGCTGTGGAATTGCAGGACTGTTGACATCAGGGATGGAGAACCTGTGACTCTCTAGATCAGCCTTTCCCAACCAGTGTGCCTCCAGATGTTGTTGGACCACAACTCCCATCAGCCTCAGCTATTGGCAATGCTGGCTGAGGCTGATGGGAGTTGTGGTCCAACAACATCTGGAGGCACACTGATTGGGAAAGGCTGCTCTAGATGCTGTTGGACTCCAATACCCATCAGTCACAGGCAGCATGGCCAATGGTCAGGGATGATGAGAGTTGCAGTCTAGCAACATCTGGAGGGCCAAAGGTTCCTTATCCTTGCTCTAACAGTAGGAGCAACATCCTCATCTCCTAGTACATGTCCCTGGGTAGGGATGGAGAAGAAATTGGTTCAGATTTTAATGTGGACCTACCTAATTCACACTTCCTGAAACAATATGTGAACCAAAACACAGCTTCCCTAGAAAATTATCTGGATTTTGTGATGCAATTTTCTAACCAAACTGTGTGCACAGAAAATGTATATATTAGGAAAGCATGGATAAAAAATACAAATGTTAGAGGAAGTAACATATATAATGCATTACATTAAGGGGAATTGCTTACAAAAATGTGTATAATGCATAATTGCATACAAAGATATGCATATTAGGAGAAAATTACACTAAAATGCTGATGAATATTCATGAGGACCTTTTTAAAAAATTCACAAAAATTCATGGATAACTGAACTTAAGATTGGAAATAAGAGAAACCGAAAGAAACCAAAATGGACAGTTTTGTCCACTCCTAGCAGTGGGAGGCTTTCAGATTTTGAATGTGAGTTGTTAGAATGGTCATTCTCCAAGGTTCAGCTCCTTCCCCAGGAGTCTAGACATTCAGTTGCCTGACTGAGTAAGGGATGGGAATGTGCACAAGCACAAAAGGACCATATACATTTAACAATAGCTTTTGTGCTTTTAAAACAGGAGTGGGAATCTTTGGCCTTCTAGATATTGCTGAACTACAACTCCCATCAGCTCCACCAAGCACAGCCAATGGACAGGGATGATGGGAGTTGTTCAGCAATATCTGGAGGGCTAAAGTTTCCCACACCTGAATCAATTTTTTTTCTCAATTTTGCATCAATTTTTTTTCTCCTACCTGATTTTTATGCTAGTCTTAAACTGATTCTAGTGGTGGCTTTTAGCTCATTATTTTTGTGCTGATTTCCTTTGTTTATAGTTGGTTTCACTGTTTTTTAAATACATTTTTGGATTGTAATTTGTATTTCAATAAAGTTAGTAAACTGCCCAGAGGAGTTAGTAGGCATGCAGTATATTAAATACATGCATGTTAAAATTAGTTTTAATTTGTTGGGTGTATTGATCTTTTATCCATTTTGTCCCATTTTCTTTTCTTTCTTACTTTTTAATTGAATTTGCATTATTATTGCTTAGGTCACTTACAGATAACCCATTTATTGAGCTGTAAACAGAATTTGTTTGCACAAAGTTTGTGGGGCAGTTAGATGACATCCACTCTGAGTTTTAGTCTGAGCTTTCAAGGAGTGGTCCAAGGTGCTGAACCATAGGTGCAGCACACTGGACAGCTCCTTCAAAGTTCAGAGTAAAACCTGAAGTAGATTCCACTGCCCCACTGACATGGACCCACCAGCCACCATTGGCTCTTAGCCCCCTTGAGAGCCATTTGGTGGAAAGGCAGGATGCAAACTTAACAAACAACAAAAAGAAAGTACCATTTTACCTGCTTCATTGAATGAGGTTCATTTTGAAAAGTCAATACCGTATTTCAAGATAACTATGAGTAATATCAAACTGTGTACATGCCATACATTTAAAGCACATTTTCCAATCAAAGAATCCTGGAAATTGTAGTTTATCCCTCACAGAGCTACAATTCCCAGCACCCTTAAGAAAACTACAGTTCCCAGGATTATGGGGTGGGGTGATGTGCTTTGAATGTATAGTGGATATGCACAGTAGTGTTGTGGAAAATTCAGAAGTGCAGGGTCCCTTCAGGATAGACATGCCAGGCTCCGTCACAGCTCCTCTTCCTTCTAAGATTATACAACCTTCAAAGATTATACAATGAAATGAGTTTTCAGTCTCTTACTTTGTTTGGAGTACTTTCTCTTAGCGATGCTTTGCAACAATCAATGCAGATCTCCATATGTTGCCTTTCAGGTAGATCTACTATTTTCTGTGCACGTACATGGGCAAATGTACTAAGATGCTGTAAATTAAGGAACTTCCTTTGCTGAGTTTCCTTCCTTGGTTACCATACTAAGACTGAAGGGGAGTGTGTTAGCTACTGAGAAGACTTTTCCCTGTGGCTGGCTCACTTCCTTTCACCGATTGGCTCCAGTCAGCAGGAAAAAACACTGAAGACTGAACCTGCTTGGACCCTGCTCCCCAAAATGTAAGGGTTCTAAAAACCTCTGGGATTCCTGGATGACTACACCCCAGATATGCAGCCTCAGTTCTACTCAGTGTAGTCCCAATGAAATTAATGGACCTAAGTTAGTCTATTGATTTCAATGTGTCTACTCTATGACCACCACTGGGTACAACTCTATGCTTTTTTGTAGATCTTTAGCAATGTGTAATTGGGGGGGGGAGGTTGTTTTGAGTACACAAGAATGTCCTTTTTTCCCATCTGCAAAATGTTGGAAGATACAGATTAGAAGGAGCAAGCCATTGTGCGACAATTTGGCACCTGGGAAGTGCACAAACTGACTTGGACCAAAGCTAGTGGCCCATGGAAGATGGGGCAACATTAAATTTCAGCTGCTGGTTGGCAGGTCAGGAAATAACATGCTGGCAAAAAAAATAAAGACAGGGACATGGAACTCGTTACATTTTTACATTTTTTATTTTTTTATTTTTTACAAACCCCATTATTTTTTGTTTTTTAAAGAAATAGTGTATCAGGAAATCTGTATTGCCTGCTGTTCAGTTAAATGGTTCCCATCTTATTGTTAGCTGCTGTGAGTCAGTTTATCAGGAAAACTATGTATCTGCAGTACAATTATCTTCATGTCAGTTGCCCCCTGGGCTGCCAACCAGAGAGGAGTGTGCTTTATCCATTTTGGCAATCTGTTCTCCTATTTTTTCTTTTTACTGCAGGGTGGGAAAACTTTGGGGCTCCACAAGCCAGATCCTTATCAGGATTGTCCAAGCAGGGCAAATTTGAAAGCTGGGCAGGGAAATCCACCTGTCAATCACCTGACATCACAATGGTGTCATGTGCAAGGTACTTTGAAGTCCTGAAGTTTCAGGAGCTGTAGTGTAGTGGCAAATTCAGAAGTGCAGGATCTCTTCATGATAGTCACAGCAACCCCCTCACAGCCATGCCCCCTTTTCCATTTTCCTTTGTCTCCCTTGCTCTTCTCATCATCTTGCAAGTTCACACTCCACTACAACAGATGTCCTAGAAGCCAGTCAGCATGAAAGGGGAGACTGTGTGTTAGCTACTGAGAAGAGTCAGCACTTCAGCACAAAAAGACAAAGACTCTTCTAAGTGGCTAATATATTCCCTTTTCATGCTGATTGGCTCATACATAGGGACCTGGCTGGGACCCTACTCCCAAAAAAGTAATGGGTCTAAGACCCCCCATGATCCCAGATGACTACACTCCTGCCCAGTAGTAACAAACCTTTTTTTATTCTTTCAACTAACAGTCACACTAAACTATTCATTTCTGTACTCCACTGCAGTATATATTCCAGACTCCAATAGGTTATGAGTCCAGTTTACGAAAGGTGCAGAAAGTTTTGAATGAAATAATAGCTCAGGCAAGCATTAATGGGTGTGCCTTGATCCCAAAGATGCAACCAGAAAATTTCCATGCATAGCTATACAGAACTGAGATACAACTGGGCGATGAAAGACTTCTGGGAGTTCTGAGGACAGAAAGACATGCCAGTTAAGGGGAACTCGGCCCAGACAATTGGTGGCTGTACCGTGTTCCGGTCCTCATTACACCCACAGGATTGCAGGTAGTCTTATCAGCCAACCCTCGGATCTCCAGTTGCTGCTTCTTAATGCCAGATCGGTAAATAATAAAACCTCCCTCATCCATGATTTAATTGTGGATGAGGCGGCCGATCTGGCATGTATTACCGAAACCTGGGTGAGCGATCTGGGAGGTATTAATCTCTCCCAGTTGTGCCCACCTGGATATTCGGTCCAGCATCTGGGTAGATCCGAGGGTCGGGGAGGGGGAATCGCTGTGGTCTATAAAAGTTCCATTCCTCTCGTTAGGCACCCTATCCAGGTGGCCAATGGCCTGGAGTGTCTGCACATTGTGTTGGGTCAGCGAGACAGACTGGGAATACTGCTGGTGTACCGTCCACCCTGCTGCCCAGCAGCTTCCCTAACTGAGCTGACGGAGGTGGTCTTGGATTTGGTGTTGCGATCCCCCAAACTTCTGGTATTGGGGGATCTCAACATTCATGCCGAGGCCACCTTGTCTGGAGCGGCTCAGGACTTCATGACTTCCATGACAGCCATGGGGCTGTCTCAATTTGTTACTGGCCCTACGCATGTGTCGGGACATACTCTAGACTTGATTTTTGCCACTGGGCTAGGGGATGGTGATCTGGGAGTGAGGAATTTTACATCTATTCCTTTGTCATGGACAGATCACCGCCTATTGAGATTTAGACTCACACTGTTTTCTCCCCTCTGCAAGGGTGGAGGACCAATTAAGATGGTCCGTCCCCAGAGACTAATGAATCCTGAGGGATTTCAAAGGGCCCTGGGGAATTTTCCGGCTGATAAAACTGACGACTCTGTCGAAACCCTGGTCACTCTGTGGAATACGGAAATGACCTGGGCAGTTGACACAATCACCCCGGTGCGCCCTCTCCGCTGCAGAGCTCAATTGGCCCCTTGGTTTACCTTGGAGCTAAGAGTGATGAAGCAAGAAAGGAGACGGCTTGAGTGCAAATGGAGGCGAACTCCTGACGGTTGTAATTATGCTCTTGTGAAGGCCTCTTCTAAACGTTATGTGAAGGCGGTGAGGGCAGCAAAGAAGCAGTACTTTGCTGCCTCTATTCGGTCATCTTGTAACCGCCCAGCGGAACTTTTTAAAGTTGTCCGGGGACTTCTACACTCTAGTCCTCTGGATGCAATTCAATCATCAATAGCCCGCTGTAATGAATTCGTGAGGCACTTCCAAGATAAGATCACTAACATCCGCTAGGACCTTGACTCCAATATTGTAGCAGTTGAACCTAATGAGGTGTCCAGAACACAGTCCTGTCCGGTTTTATTGGATGAGTTTCAGTTAGTAAAGCTCGAGGATGTGGACAAGGTGCTTGGACAGGTGCGGGCGACCACTTCTGCTCTGGATCCTTGCCCCTCATGGCTAATAAAAGCTAGCAGGAATGGAACGGCCGGTTGGGCCAAGGAGGTGATTAATGCCTCTTTATGAGAGGGAGTGGTCCCACCCTGCCTGAAACAGGCGGTGGTGAGACCGCTTCTAAAAAAGCCCTCCTTGGACCCCGATAATTTCAACAACTATAGACCGGTAGCAAATGTTCCATTCCTGGGCAAGGTTCTAGAGCGCGTGGTCACTCACCAACTCCAGGCTCTCTTGGATGAAACTGATTATCTGGATCCATGTCAATCGGGCTTTCGGCCGGGGTTTGGTACAGAAACGGCCTTGGTCGCCCTGTATGATGACCTCTGTCGGGAGAAAGACAGAGGGAGTGTAACTCTGTTGGTTCTCCTTGATCTCTCGGCGGCTTTTGATACCATCGACCATGGTATCCTTCTGGGGCGACTCACGGATTTAGGAATTGGAGGCACTGCTTGGCGGTGGCTGCGTTCCTATCTTGGGAATCGTCTCCAGAAGGTTATGCTTGGGGAGCACTACTCGAGTCCCTGGGTACTCCAATATGGGGTCCCGCAGGGTTCAGTTCTGTCCCCCATGCTCTTTAATATCTATATGAAGCCGCTGGGTGAGGTCATCAGGAGTTTTGGAGTGTGTTTTCAGCAATATGCTGATGATACGCAACTCTACTTCTCCTTTTCATCTTCCTCAGGTGAGGCTGTCGATGTACTGAACCGCTGCCTGGCCGCGATAATGGACTGGATGAGAGCCAATAAACTGAAACTCAATCCTGACAAGACTGAGATGCTGTTGGTGGAGGGGCACTCTGCCCAGATGATTGATGTCAGACCTGCCCTGGATGGGGTTACACTCCCCCTAAAGGAGCAGGTCCGTAGTTTGGGGGTCTTATTAGATCCGCTCCTGTGACTTGAGGCTCAGATAGCCGCGGTGGCACAGAATGCATTCTACCAGCTTCGGCTGGTAGCCCAACTACGACCCTATCTGGACAGGGAGAACCTCGCCTCAGTTATTCATGCTCTGGTAACCTCTAGATTGGATTACTGTAATGCACTCTACGTAGGGTTACCTTTGAAGATGATTCGGAAACTTCAGCTAGTGCAGAATGCTGCGGCCAGAGTTCTTACTGGGACGAAGAAATTCGACCATATAACACCTATTCTGGCCCAACTGCACTGGCTACCAATATGTTTCTGGGCCAGATTCAAAGTGTTGGTTCTTACCTATAAAGCCCTTAACGGCATCGGACCGCAATATCTGATGGAACGCCTCTCTCGCTATGTACCTACCCGTTCACTGCGCTCGACATCTAAGGCCCTTCTCCGGGTCCCAACTCATAAGGAGGCCCAGAGATCAGCAACTAGATCTAGGGCCTTTTCAGTGGTGGCCCCCGAATTATGGAATGCCCTCCCAGATGAGATACGCCTGGTGCCTTCTTTGTTATCCTTTTGGCGCCAGGTAAAAACCTACCTCTTTGCCCAGGCATTTTAACCTTAATTTAATTTTAATTTTATTGTATTTTTTATTTTTAAGTTGTATTTTAATATTGTTTTTAATATGTTTTATAACCTACACTTGCTTGTATTTTAATTGTGGTTTTATCTTGTACACCGCCCTGAGAGCTTGTTGCTATAGGGCGGTTTAGAAATGTAATTAAATAAATAAATAAAAAGACCCACACAAGGAGTTGAGAGCATTGTTGAATGGGACTCAAAGGCACTGTAACGCTAAAGCTCTATTAATTCAATATTTGGTTGACTTGCAGCTCATATGTGTGAAAAATGAAGGCACTGCTAGAGATATGTTGCTAGCCTTGAAAAATCTATATGGGAAAATAGAAATGCAATATGAGATCTAGCTTTATAAAGAACTGTTCTCTACTCGATTAAGGGAGGGGAATAGCCGCTTAAATTATATGGAAACGTTGCTACTTTTGATGGATCAGCTTATTGCTTCAGAAGGGATCCATACAATGAACAGAAAACTGTAGTTTTGCTGGCATCTTTACCAAATGAGTATTTTCCATTTATGTCTGGTGTTGATGCAAAATTGAACTCAGATTTTAAAATGCTATTGGCTGGCTTTAAGAAGGAGGCAAATAGATATGTGACCTATCCTAACCAAGGCTTTACTTGATCGAATTACACAGCCAAGGGAAAACAAAGGGACAGGGAATTTGCATATGTACCACCCAAAAGCCAGTAAGAAAATGGAGCTCAACATGAAATGTGTAATTGTAACCAGAAGGGGCACTTCAAAATAAACTGTCCAGCCAGTGGGAGCTCATACAAAGACACACTAGCTAGCAAGCAGACAGTCAGAGAACAGATTATTCAAACCAGTTATACCAATCTAAGCCAAACCAGTCAAAGCCTCACAGTTATAGATGTTTTTCAATAAAACAGAATAATTCTAAAAGCGAACTATGGCTAATAACATTGTAACTGCCCCACATAACGTCCAATGTAAACTTTTTCAAAAAATTGAACCCAGATGAAAGTGGAAATGTGTTTTTAGTAGACAGAAACTCTGTAGCCATAAAAGGAACTGAAGAGGGTGTTCTGGACTGCAATACATAAGGCCAGCACCCTGCTGAAGCTAAGCAGGGTCAGCTCTGGTCAGTACCTGGATGGGAGACCGCCTGGGAACCATATTTAAGCCGCCTTGGGTTTCAATCATGAAAAAAAGGTGGGGTATAAATGTAATAAATAAATAAATAATAATAAATAAAGAGATATTATGTACATTCCTGATTTGGATAGAAATGTATTGAGTGTCTCCACATTAACCAAAAAGGGCTTTAATGTGAACGTTTGTGATAACTTGTGCACTGTAACCATGACTGAATGATTATATGCCAAAGCCTTTGAGAAGCAGGTGTTTTTGAACTACATTGCACAAAAGAACAGGCAGACATGATAAAATGCTGTGCAAATACAGATTGTCTTGAATTATGGCACAAATAATTTGGATATTGTGATGTAAACACCGTATGTGATATGGTAAGAAAGCAATCAACCAAAAGCATAACAGTAAAGGTTGTTACAGTGGCAAGGGCAGGTATGTGAACTGCATGAAGGGGAAGAGCACAAAGCCATCCATTCTCAAGCAGAATCAAAAGCACTCAAAGAAGCCACAGAAGCTAGTACACAGTGACCTGTGAGGACAAGGGAGGAAACCATCATCTACTAATACTTGTAGATGATTATTGCAGATACTGCATGAGTTATCTACTGAAAGAGAAGAGCTAGTCCCTGCAACTGCTGAAAGAATTATGTTGTGACTTTGAGCAACAAAGTTAGCAGGAAATCTCAAGCTCTTCAAACAGACAATAGGGGTGGGTACATGTCACACCATACCCAAATTTACATGAGAGAGCAAGGCATAGCATACAGATACACAACACCATATACACCTGAGAATGGTGTTGCAGAGAGAAAGAATACATCATTAATGGAGATGATAAGGTGCATGTTGCTGGACTCTGAGCTACCTAACCAGTTCTGGGGAGAGGTTGTAATGACAGCTAGATACTTGCAGAACAGACTGCTGACCAAGGCAACAGGCAAAACTCCATTTGAAATGTGGCATGAACAAAAGCCAAGCATGCAGCACATTAGAGTGTTCAGATCCAAGGCCTATGCTGGACATCAAAACTGGACAACAAAACTTGACAACAGAGCCCAAGAGGTAATAATGATTGGCTGCACTCCAGAAAGCAAAGGCTGCAGAATATTAAAATCCAAGAACAGGAAAAAAATCCAGTGAGTAACACTGTGTACTTTGAAGGTGAGAGAACCAACACAAACCATGCTGATGTAGAGTGCTCAACAGAGGGAATTCACAGACAGAAGGGCAAATAACATACCAGGCAATACGCAGAGCTGAAGTTTACCCACTTCCATCATCAGTCAAAGGTGAAGAGATGGAACATACACAGGCAGAAGGGGATGTGGGGCAAGCAGAGAAAAGTGCAGAGCTGGCAGTTACCATGCAAGCAGATGGGGCTCCTAAACCAGAACTCAGACACTTATCCCAATCCAACAAAGGCATACCAGCCACATGACTGTGCTACCTAGTAAAGACAGCACATGAACTCTCAATGTGGGAAGAAACTGAAAGAATGCCTGCAACAGAAGCTTGTTAGTGGAGAAAAGCTGCACAACAGGAGACAGAGGCTCTACACAGAACTCTTGGACAATCACAGAGCTACCAGCAGGCAAAAAACCTGTGGGATGTAAATGGGACTTCAAGGTGAAACAAAATGAAGAAGAGGAAATCCAGCGATATAAAGCCATATTAGTAGCCAAGGGCTATTCCCAGAAATATGGTGAGGATTACAATGAACCATTTGCCCCTTAAATGAAATATGTCACAATAAGGACACTTTTAAGTGTGGCAGTGTCAAGAAAGATGCATGTTGAACATTTAAATGAAAAGACTGCTTTCCTACATGGAGACATCATGGAGGAAATCTACATGGAACAACCTGACTGGAAAAATGAGGAGACAAACCACTTATATACCAAACTCCCACCTTCACCTTCACTGTTGTTGCCTCGTCTGCAGAGGAAGGGAACTATAGCTGAAGGCCCCCAGGTAAAGTATGGATGCACGAGGCCCAGATGGTAATGAAGCCCCCTCGCTGGATCGTCACCTTGTAGTGGTGAGTGGGCTTCCGTGTTCCAATGAACCTTATGAGCAATGCCATCGGGAGTCATGTACTCCCAGCAGGGTCACCCATGGCGGTAAGGTCAAGGGAGAGGAACCAGACAAAGAACAATCCAAGAATGTCCTCAACGGCAGAACAGGCAGAGGATAATAACGTGTATGTTACAACGGCTATGAAGGCAGATGAAGGATGCAGCAGATAAAGGACTTCCAATCGTCGTGGTACCCATGCCATTGGATCAAAGCCTTTTTCTGTCAGGATTGTGTGTTGATCGTGGTGCGCCGGTCTCCCCACATAAAACAAATGCACACACAGGCATCTTCCGTAACAAAAGTCCCATGGTGATCAGCAAATGATGACGGGAGCAGGACTGTGAAATCCAGAAGCCCCTAGTCATGAACTGGTACATCGGCGGTGGATACAGATTCAGACGGATCCTTTGTTAAAGACTTTATTTTGGAAGACAATCTTACTTGGTCATGAGTGATCGCCAAGAAGAAGGTAATGAAGCACAATTTGGAAGACTTGGGTTCTATTCGATGTAGTGCTAAGGCAATCTTTCTGTCAATGCAAAGGTTTCTCCTTGTGTGACAGAACTATCTCCCCCTCTCCTCCTCCTGCATGTCCCCTAAATCTGTTCTGAAGGTTCTCCCAACCCTCCAGAACAGATTTTGGGATGATATGGCATGTGCAAGGGTAGGGGGAAAAACAGAATCCCATTGCACTAGCTTTAACTCTAGTACTAGCACAAAAAGGTAGTTGAACTCCACCCTCAACCTGTGATGTAGTGAAGGAGGGAATACCAGCGGGAACCGCCAGGTTCTTTCCCTCCTTTTCTTCAGAGCAGGAGCAGTGGTGTTATTTGCCAGAGTCCCAGGGTAACTGATGGGCCCTTCTTGTCCTGGCATGTGAGTGAGGTAATAATGAGGCTTTCAAGTTTGTTTGCAACAGATTGTTAATTAATTAATTAATTAGTAAGAACATTATATATTTAGTAAGGACATTTATAATCTTCCCGTCATCCAAAGGTTCTAAGATGGGAAATACATACATGGAGGGTATGGGGAGTAAAAAGTTAAAACAAAATATTACAACACCAATATAGAATTTTACATTCTACCTAAGTTTAGACCTTACAAGATCTGAACAGGGTGGTTCATGACAGATGCTGTTGGAGGTCACTGATTCATAGGGTCGCCATAAGTCGTAATCGACTTGAAGGTACATAACAACAAAACCTAAGTTTGGCAATTTTATCTGCTTAATAGTGTTCTCACGTTTATATTTATACACAAATTGCAACTGCTGGTGTTTAAGTTAGTTTGGTAATGTTACGTGCTTATGCATGTTTGCATTTTATACTGTAATTGCAAAGGCCAGTGGCTGATGCAAATAAATACCTATCTACATCACTATAGTGCTTAATAAACTCACAGTGTGGTAAGAACCACAAAGCAGCAGCAGAAAATACAGTCTCTGCACATCATGCACCCCCCCTTTCCCATGGCCTGTACAAAGCACAGAGGATGAGCATAGAAGAAGTCACAGAATGAGGGAAATAATCAAGTGGAGGCTTCCTTGCCTTTGATGGGGTTCCTACTTCATGCTAGCAGTTTAAATGGGAATACATTTCCCCCCCAGTATTGTTTGTGTATCGTCAATATGGTAAGTATACTGTTGCTGTTTGGATGGTGTGGATCCTTCTTAGGGGTGTGGCTATCAGAGCTGACATGATGAGCTCCTAATACTCAAAGTTTACTACTACACTGCTGGACTGGACTGCGTCTTTACTGGTCCCGTTACAATGTCTATTCTTTTTCAGAGCACTGCCCAAGATCCTCTCAACTGCACAATGCTAAAGGCTTTACTGCTGTATTTATTTAACTCTGCAGTAGCCTGCTTTCCCCTGATTTAAAAGCTAAGGGGATGCTTGTTAAAGATATGCTAGAAATATATACATATATTTGTTCTACAATATGTTGTCAACAGTTCAAAATAAATCTCACCAGCTGTAGCATATGAAATGGCAGGCTGTGTGTACCAATTCTGGCCTTGTTGCTCATGTATATGCATTTATATAGACATGTGAATCAGCGACAACGTGCAGGTGCCTCATAACTTTTTGCATGCAGAAGGTCCTGGGTTTAATTCTCAGCATCTCCAGCTAGTGTTGGGCAAGTCTGAACCCTAGAGAGCAGCAGCTGCCAGTCAGTGTAGGCTAGTCTTTCCCAACCTCCAGATGTCCTCATATCCTCCAGATGTCAAACCATCTCAGACCCTACAACTGGCAGGGGAGATCCTGCTGGTCATGCCACTATGAGGGGTTGCCCAGTTGGCTGTGACCTCTGACAGGGCCTTCTTGGTGGTGGTTTCCCATGTGTGGAATGCCCTACCTAATGAGGTGTATCTGTCTTCCTCATTAACTTTAGGAAGAATCTAAAAACATTCCTCTTTACCAAAGCATTTGGTGGCTGAAATATCTGCTCCTCGCAACCCTTAAATTGTTAGCTTGTGGGAGTAGGTTATTGTGTTTTTAGAAGTTTGCAACTAGCTTTAGACCGTTGTTTTTAAATTATTTTGAGAATTTTTAATTGTATTCTGTTGTTGACATGTTTGCTATCCTGGGCTCCTTTGGGAGGAAGGACAACATATACATTTAATAAACAAACAAAACTACATCTCCCACAATTCCTGACCATTAGCCATGGCTGGGGCTGATGTGATTTGTAATCCAAAACATCTGGAGGGCACGCCAGGTTGGAGAAGGGTGGTGTAGACAATGCTGAGCTAGATAGACCCAGGTCCAGCATGGCATAACTAGCTTCCTATGTAGAGGTTCTGCAGGAATTCCATCGGGCAGGGCTGTAGCTCAGTGGAGCAGCACATGCTTTGCATGCAAAAGGTCCCAGTTTCAATCCCTGGCATCTCCAGACACAGCTGGAAAAAAACACTCATGCCTGAAACACTGAAGAGCCACAGGTAGACAATGCAGAGCCCAAGAATTAGAAAGAGTCTGACTTGGTACTAGACAGTGGATTTCCAACCTATTTAGGCCTGAGAGAACATTTGGACTTTTGAGCAAGTGCCATGATGGGTGTTATCCTCTCTGGTCACTTCTCTCCCCTCTCCCCTGGATCAGCCAGGGAGAGAGGCAGAAAGAGAGAGAGGGCATACAGCGAGCCTCAGGTCTCCAGCCCCTCCCTCCCTTCCAACTTTGTTTACATGGCAACTGAGCATGCTGCAATCTGCAGTGCCAGTGACCTGGTTCCCACATCACACTAAACCATGGTGTGTTTTTCAAACCATAAGGTAACCGCAATTTGTCTCACAGATGATCAAACAAACCGTGATATGTTTCTCCAAAGTTTGGCTTGTTTTGCAGCTGCTTTTGCCTTTTGCCTTTGTGCACATCTGGGATGGGGTGGTCCAACAAGCCAAGGTTAAGGAAGGGTTCTGGATTCGCACATAATGCCGAGTCATAGTTAAAACAAACCAAGGTCTGTATGCTAGTAACAGATCGTGGCTTCAGATCATGATTTTTTGGCAGTAAAGAAACCGTAATTACACCAGTGGGCAGGGTTCACACATATGAGGTACGCCTGGCGCCGACGCCGACATACAATGAGGTACGCCTGGCGCCGATGCTGCTATCTTTTCGGTGCCAGGTGAAAACCTTTTTATTCTCCCAGGCATTTTAAAATGTATTTTAATAATTGTTTTTATAGTGTATTTTAAATAGTATCTTATTATTGTTATATTTTGATGTTGCTTGGTTTTTGTTGCTTGTTGTTTTGATTTTTGATTCTGTTATATTTACTGTATCTATATATCTTGCTTGTTTTATCTTTTATGTACACCGCCCAGAGAGCCTTTTTGGCTTAGGGCGGTATATAAATTAAATAAAATAATAATAATAATAATGCTAAGCCATAGTTTGATACCCCATCCATCCATTTATGCACCCACTGTTTTAATTTGTCCAGAGGCATGCTATAAATTTATTCAAATCTGTGTAATGGGCCTGTGCCCCACCCCATGTCCCCATACATGACTTCTTTTGTACAATGGGGGAAGCTGCTTCTCTGTGGTGAAAGTCTGTGTAAGACAGGCCAGCTAGCTCTCCACTTGCTTCCCCAAAGCTGAATTAAAGCTGGATGTTAGTGTCTAGCTAGGAAATTCTCTGGTCTGTGGGTCTTCTTCCAGTCAGCCCATCTCTCCACTCATCCCTATCATTGCAGCAATGAGGAGCAGTTTCCCAAATAAGTACCCAGGTGGGCAAAGCAAACTTATTCCCTGGTTTCACATGGTATCATTACAATCCATCCCATTCCAGAACTGTATGCTTTACCCACTGAGCTATGCTTCCCTCTTCAAGTCTAACATGGTATCCCTTCTTACAATGTGCTGAGACCCAAAACACCTCAGGACATGCCAAGTTGCAGTGGCCTGGTGTGCACTTAACACTACATCTTGTTTTAATAAACCACGGTTTAATTTGATAATCTGAACCCAGCCCAGAGACTCAACCATTATTTACAAACAAACCACACTTGTAAGCCATGGTTTGTTGTTGGCTTATAAACCATCATTTATGTTAACCACGGCTTAGCATTATATATAAACCCACCCCTCATCACTGATTAGCAAACATTTTAGACTGGAAGGACCTGGGCTCAAATCCCCGTCTAGATATAATAATAATAATAATAATAATACTTTAATTTATAGGCCGCCTATCTAGCCAATGGCCACTCTAGGCGGCTTACAATAAAACATGATAAAATACAATAAACAATAAACAATATAGCCAGTACAGTGTAATACAAAAATTACAGTATTTAGTAGATTGTTTTTACAGTTCTAGGACTAGTTCACCTTGGAAGTCTCAAAGGTCGTAAAGGCCTGATGGAATAGCCAAGTTTTCAGACCCCGGTGAAATATATCTAGGGAAGGGGCATGACGAAGATCCATTGGGAGGGAGTTCCAGATCGTGGGGGCCGCCACAGAAAAAGCCCTCTCAGAAATATAAAGCAAACTTGGTGAGCTTAAATCAATGGGTATCTCTAAGCCTAACTTACCTGACATAGTTGTTGTGAAATTCTGATGGCATGCTCATGAAAGACAGAGATGGGGGGGGGGGGAATAAGAAATGAAATATTGTTGAGTTATATAATATGGATGTGGGAGAAATTCAAATCAGTTCACATTTAAAGCCAAATTTATCAAATTCGAACTTTCCAAAACCACATGAGAACTGAAACACAACCATCCTTTGGTATTTGCATTTATTCGAATTTTGCGATGTAGTTCGCCAACCAAGCAATGTTTACAAAAATGCATATATTAGGGGAAGGTGTGCAGAAAATGAATATATTAGTGAAAATAACATACAAAAAAGCATTATTATGATAAATTGTTTGCAAAAATGTATACATTAGTCAAAACAGCATACAAAAATGTATTTATTAGGACAAATTTGCACTAAAATGCTGAAGGATTTTCATGAAGGTTTCTGTTAATCACAAATTGCTGCAGAAATGTGGAGAACTGAATTTAAGTAACTGAGAGAACCGAAATTGACACATCATTCCACCCCTGTTATATAACCTTCTATTTTCCTACCAATTCCTCAAGCAATGAGTAAGTGTTTGAACTAATCAAGGGCACTCCCAATCTGTTGCCATTTTGCAGGTGGGATTTAACCGCATATTTGCAAATTCAGGTTCTGCAATTAAAGTGGATTTGGCAACAAACCCATTTTCCAAAAAACAAAAGCCTGGACTTTTTGCAATGGCAAGATGCACTGAGAAGCTCCAGATAGCAATTGTTTGATGTAACTTCATATAATCTCACACAAATCCGAATGAATGCTCAATAAACAGATTGCATCATCTAACCTCCTCACAAACTTTGTGCAAACAGATCAGGCTGAATGCTCAATAAAGAGGTTGTCTGGAAGCGGCCTTAGCTTCTAAGTATAATGGTATGATTTGTAGTACAATATGGGGTTGATATCGTTAACAGTTTTTTTCCCAGATGTGATTCTGGTGTTGAAGTAGTTTTCCTTAATGCTACACAAAAAAACCAACCCATGGTATATAGATTTATAAAGCATCTTAAAATTGTTATGGAAATATGCAGAGATACTCAGCATCTGAGCTGCATGTGTGCCAGCGTGTGTATTCACTTAAGAAGCCGGCTTTTACCCTGCATTTAGATCACTAGACTTAAGACTCAGTAAAATAAGAAAAGCTACTTTATTTATAGAAATACATATCAGATAGGAAAGGCATACCTAGTTCTAGCTAAGTTGGATGTGCAATGCCCAAACTTGGGTATTGCCCTCATGGCTCAGGAGAGACAGCAAAGACAAAGATGTCTCCTCTGTCTCGGACTGTCAGAGACAAAGGAAGGAGAGGCAGGTCAGTTTCTCTGAGTGTATCAGTTTACAATGGAAGGAAGTTAGGTAGAGAACAGCACAGGAAAGGTAGGCAAGCCTAGCCAGCTGGACCCTAACTCTGTGTTCCTTCTGTAATACAAACAAAAGAACCCAAACAGGAGTTGCTCTTGCCCCACTTCCAACAAAAAATGAGGAAGAGAAATAGCTTGGGAAGACAAAATGACTGTCCATAGGCTTCCCCCCTCCCTATCTGTTTTTTGGTGTTAGCCAGTGTCAACCTCCCTCCTGACTCTTTAAATTAGCACCCCATGCTGATTGCTCAGGAGGTGTGGATACAAGACAGCAGGAGAGCCAAAGAGAAGGATTGAGGTTAGTGCCAGTGCAGTGGCAAAAGAGATTGAAGGTTGCTGTTAATAACCACAAATGCTGTTCTTGGGGCTGATAATTTAGCGCTTAGAGGAAGATGGAGAGAGAATGATAATGCATAAATGACAGTGCTTACTTTGCCACTCTAGATTCAGGTGTACAAAGGCTCCTGACCCTTTATGCTGACCCACATTCTCAGCCAGAGTTTGTTACCATTTCAGATAGGACCACCAGTGGTGCCTGGTGCCCATTGGAGCTGGTAGGGTGGAAGGCAGAGAGGCCAACAGTAGGTGGAACCAGAGCCAATGATAGGTGTAGCCAACTAATGCTAGTTTTTTCCACATCCTTTTCCCTACTGAGGTCTACAGTGGAAACGCTGAGGAGCAGGAAGCTGGCAGGCAGGGCCACCCCTGGACTGGATCTAAGTAAGAAGGCAAGCAGGCTGGGCTGGGGGAGAGCAGGTTGACATTGCGACCACAGTTCAGCAAACTTTGTTCTGCTCTGTAATATCAAAGCATATACCGCACATAACTCATCATTTAATAACGGTAGTCTTACCTTTCTAATGCAGTGGATTAAGTGCCCCCCTTCAGCTCTGGCATCGTAATCAAAACCAGTGCTGTATTATGAAAACCACAGGCCCTTAGCTAGGGCCTCCTGGGCCTGTTTGATAATCTGGCCCTGATCAAAACAGCCTCAATCTCCGGGAGGAAAAAAATTATTAAAGTGCGGGCCATGTAAGAATATTCTAACACTGTTCTGCAACCTTTCCAAAGACTTCCTGAATGGAGCTTGTAAACTGCTGTTTGAGAACCTCTGCCCTAGAAGATTTGGGGGGGGGTAGTTAGCAAGGTTGTCAAAGGAGACAGCTCTGCTAACCGTTGTCACAGAAATGCTGCAGTCATATCAAAACAGCCACAGCAGTACTGAAGTCCTGCCCCAGGAAGTGGTACTGTTCCTGTTGCTCGTTCTCGTTTGCCACTGGCACCAATCAGGCAGAGGATGGAAGAGCTCTTAAGTTCCTTGGGCCACCTCCACTATTTCATGCTTCACTGTGACACACACACACCCTCCTTGGTTCCTACCCTTCTGAACTCCTTGCTTTGCTCCCTGGCTGATGAGAGCTTTTAGGTAGCGCATAATATGATTTATTATAAAGAGCAGTAATTTGTACTTGGAACATTTTGAGCATTTTTACAAATGAGGCGATATTGTCGCTGCCACTGCTTCCATGGCAACCTCTGGTTCCATTTGTTTCTGAGGGCTGCATGCTAATAATTAATATACTGATTTCATTCATGCAATGTGTGCTCAGAACACATGTGGAGGTGGCCACTGCTGGGATTTACCTGGGTTATATGAAATATTCATGGCTTAAGGAAACTAGAAGTAAATTATTTCCTCCCCCCACCCCCCAACTTCAGTCCTCAGGTAAGTTCTGTTAGATTTCCTAAAAGCATATGAGTGAGCCTATCAAGGCTTAATTTTATGAGTACCATTATCACTTTGGGTTCCTCTTGATTTCTCCTTTCAGATGCAACCGTGCTTGGGTCCTTGTTACATTTTGTTACATTGTTACATTGCAGCTCATGCAAAATGTAGCAGCTCGACTGCTCACTGTGGCAGGATATTGCCACCATGTTACGCTTCTGAAAGAATTGCACTGGTTTTCAGTTCATTACCAGGCTAGGTTAGGTGCTGGTTCTGGTTTATAGAGCCCTATACTGCTTGAGACCAGGATCTCTGCAAGATCATCTTTCCCTTTACATACCCAGTCAACCACTGCACTTTGCAAGTGAGGGCCTCCTACAGATACCATCTCATCAGGAGGTCTGTTCAGCACAATATAGGAATCTGACCTTTAGTGTTGTGGCACCTACCCTTTGGAATTCCCTCCTCTTAAATTTTAGATAGGTGCCATCTCCGCTGCCTTTTTGCTTTGACTTGAAGACCCTCCTCTTTCAACGAGCCTTTTAAGTAGAGATCTTTCCCAGACTACATCTGTATTGTTTTTAGATGTTTTCCTTGTTTTGTCGCTTCTGTGTCTGCCACCCTGGGCTCCTTTGGTACAAAGGGGGGGGTATAAATTTAAATAACAATAATACTAATTTTACAAAGGGAGGTAATAAAGCAGTAACTAGGACATCAAGCCTTTCTGGTGATCCAAGATGTACTGAGTGATAAACTGCACCTCCAGATGATCTCTTTATTGAAGATTTATCCTGATTTACTTGCGCAAAGCTTACTCAGAGGTTATACAATGTCCAGTCATTACTGAGCATTTGTTCTAATTTGTTTGAAGTATGACTGTAAACTCTTCCTGTTAATCATTTACTCATCCCCAACTTTTCCCCACATTTCCCCATCACTTTCTTAACTGCAAAAAGTTTTTTTTAAAAAGTGGGCTTGTTGCATCAGGGCAGCAGAGCAGTTTAATCCACTTTGATTGTGTAAACATAAAGTTTCACTGTGCCCTTGAATCCTGTACACAAAGTAAGGGCATTCTGGAGCTGACCAAAGATAGCTGATGCCAGGATGGAGCCACCTGTACTACTAAAGATTGTTTTAATTATGTAATTGATAAATGGTATTTTAATAACACATTTTATTTGTTCCAGTTTAGCTGTATTTTAAATTATATTTTAGGTTTGTAACTCACCCTGTGACTTGATTGTGATAAAGGGAGGATTAGAAAACTCTTAAACAATAAATACATAGTGGGAAACCTAATGATCTCTCAAAAGAAAGTCCCAGAGCAAGCACGGGGAACCTTTTTCAGCCCAAGAGCTGCATACCTTTCTGCGCAACATTTGGGGGGCAGATGGCAGCAGTGGGCAGAGTTAGAGGCAAAAGTGGGCAGAGCAAGACATGTAAAATTTACCTTTATACAGGCAGTCTAGTTTGTACACACACTCGTGCACCTCTCTGTATCTTCCATCCAGGCAATCAAAGAGTTATTATCAGAGGTCAAGGGCCCATTTCAGCCAGGCAAAAACACTCAAGGATGTGATGTAGCCAGGGGAAGGGGTGTGGCCTGGAGAAAGTACTAAGGGCCAGACAGAGAGGCCTGGAGGGCCACATTTGCTCCCCAAGGCTAAGAGTCCCCATTTCTGTGATAGAGGGTTGGGCTTAGGGACAGATAAATAACTGAGTCATGGAGCAAGGTGAGGACTCAAGTGGGAAGCCATTAATGGCAGTAATCAATGGCGGTTTGTCATGATGATGATTTACTACCTCCAGGACTGAAAAAAGAAAGACTAAAAAAGGCAAAAAAAATATGGCAATATAGAAAAGTTAATGGGGGGACATTTCAGCCTACCGGAACACTCTCTCAATGACCATAAGCTCGCCATATTTAAACTAACCTCAAAGGGAGGCTGCAGTGTGAACCGTTGATTTAAAATGCATCAAGACTGCATACATACCATACATTTAAAGTACATTTAGAATCATAGAATCTTAGAGTTGGAAGGAGCCTATAAAGCCATTGAGTCCAACGCCCTGCTCAGTGCAGGAATCCAACTTAAAGTATACCCAACAGGTGGCTGTCCAGCTGCTTCTGAAAGGTCTTCCACCAAAGAATTCTGGAACTATGGTTTACTTAAAGGTGCTAAGCATTGTAGCTCTGTGAAGGCTAAACTACACCTCCCACAATTCTTTGTGGGAAAGGCATGTGCTTTAAATGTATGGTGGGAATGTTCTCTGCAGTATAGAGGTGAGGCAAGACTTCAGTGATATACTGGAGAGCTCCTTACAGGGCTCAGGCTAGACGTAAGATGTTGCTTCAGCAACAGTCATCCTGTAGGTGAACCGTAATAGCAGCTGTACCTCTACCTCAGTGGCTAGCGTCCTCTTCAGCGAGCCTCTTCACTCAAAGGGGCCCAGCCTGCTATTGCAGTCACTGACTCAACAAAGCAAAGGATACTGTGGTTCCACTAGAGCAGAAGTTACCAATGTGGCATCTTTGGTGTTGTGGTGCCCTTGAGGTCTTCCCCAGGCACCCACAAAGCCTCTGATGCCCCACAGACACACAGAGACACTCACTGCCCCTGTGGCCATGAGGCAGGCTGCCTTTTTCTCACTTGAGAGAGAGCCCTCGCCAATCAGGGTCAACCACACTGAGCTAGATGGGCCAATGGTCTGGCTCAGCATAAGTCAGTTTCCTATGCTCCTAAAGAGATGCGCTTCCAGCTTTTGGGGGAAGGGATATAGCTCAGTGCTGGAGCACACGCATTGCGTGAAAAAGGCCCCAGGTGCAACCCCCAGCATCTCCATGGGCAAATCCTTCTCTGAAACCATGGAGGAGCTGCTGCTAGTCGGTGTAGACCATACTGGCTCTCTATAGAGCAGCTTCTTTCTGTTCCAGGGCCATGATACTGAGAGAGGAGGAGGCCCACCAGAAGATACTTTGCCTGCCACTCTTCCAGAAGCTGAAGCCTGCCCAGCTCGCTTAGCTGAAGGAATCCATAACAGAGAATGGCTTGCAGCAGGAGCCAGCAGCAGTGAAGGTGCTCATCATAACGAAAGTTAGATGCAAAGTACCAATTAGGTAATTGATGCCTGTGAATTATTCACTGCAAAGAGCTTGAAGACAGGGGTTAATGCACTGGGGTGGCACAAGTTCTTTATCCGATCCTGCTTCACACCTTGCAGCGCACTTAAAGACCATGCTGTCTCTCTCGGGTGCCTAAATCTGTCTCCTAGAGCCTGATCAGCAATTCCAGTGGAGGGAGGGAGGGAGGAGGAAAAGATGGCAAAAAGATTAAAGCTGCTGACAGTCCATACATTTTAAGCACATTTAAAGCAGATAACATCCCCCAGAGAATCTGGGAGTTGTAGTTTGTTAAGGGTGGTGGAAATTGTTGCTCTGTGAGGGATAAACTACAGTACTTGGATTCTTTGGGGAAAGCCATGTGCTTTGAAGTTACCTTTGAACCTGGGAGTTTCTGCATGCAAAGTAGATGCTCTGTCACTGAGCTACAGCCCTACCCTTAGTCTTCTTGCATATGCTGTGCAAAGTAGAAATTGTAAGGCAGTGGACCCTCTGCTTGTCTTGGGGGCCCTGATCAATGCCTGACCTTGCATCCCTCTGGAGCTGGCTAATGGAGTGCAAGGTTCCAGGTGCAAGGACCTTCCTTTTAAAGATATCCAGTCATCGAAGAGTGGGGAGGAATTTAGAGAGGATACAAATGCTCACTTTGGCTCTTGAGCCTGATGGTGCAAAGTGATAAATCTTGAAGCTGACTCAGGGCTTGCATGTCTATGCTGGACAAGCCTAGCTGCCTCGCAAGCTATGGTGCAATTGACCTTCTGTGGCTGGGCCTGCCTCCAAGAGTCACATCTTTCCTTGTAGAAGGGCAGGACAAGTGACTTGCAGAACATCACTATGGAAATAAGGACCAGGAATGGTTCTAGGCCAAGCAGTGGTCAGGTGGGGAGTGTTTGAGTGTGCACTCCATTTGTGCAACTTTTAGCAATCCTGTTTCTTTTTTTAAAAGTGGATTTGTTGCACTCGGGTGACAGAACACTTTAATCGACTTTAATTGTGCACACCTGAAGTTTCTAGTATGTGCTTGAATCAGTGCCGCAAAATCGGGACAATCTGTTCTGTAGGTACCCCAAGTGCTTTCCCCCCACCTTCTATTAATGAAAGCCCCATAGTATAAGGAAGCCACACTTCTAGCATGTCTCCAGCAGCAAGGTTGAGTTGGCTTCTTTCATTAAGACATGTCCCAATTTACATCTGTTTAATTAAAACCTCCCACTCGTGGGAACTTGCCCTTTGCAGGATCCTTCTTCTTTATTAACCTTCCTTTGTTCTATTAATTGCAGGTACAGACAAGGGAGGGGAAGGGAGGGGGAAAGAAATAAGAAATAAAGCTATTGGCAGCAGTAACAATGGATTTTTAAAATAAATACACCACCAGCTCCCACAGACCGTGCAAGAGAAAAAATCTGCTTTCAACAGTGCAGGGAGCTCTCAGACAAGACAGCAAGGATGAGTTGATGGACAGGTGGTTGTGTGTGTGAATGTGTGTGTGTGTGTGTGTGTGAGAGAGAGAGAGAGAGAGAGAGTGAGTGAGTGAGTGAGTGAGTGAGTGAGTGAGTGAGTGAGTGAGTGAGTGAGAGAGAGAGAGAGAGAGAGAGAGAGAGAGAGAGAGAGAGAGAGAGAGAGAGAGAGAGAGAGAGAGAGAGATCTTGCTCAGGGTAGCAAATTTTACCAGTATACCCACAACTGGAGTCAGACAATCCCAAATTAAAGCCACAAATCAAAAATTCAATTGCCACTGGGGATGGCCAAATGTTTTAGCCAGACTGGATTATTGTCATTATTAATCACTTCTACAGCATCATAAATATGGATGACCCTCAAAACATCCATGCCCGGTCCCAAACAGTTGCCACTGTTGAATAGTTCATTGCTAGGAAAAGTATGGCTAAAGGCCTTGTGGCCAGGATGTGCTCTCAGATAGCCAACCACTTCATCCTCCCACTCTCAAAAACCTGTTGCCCCACTAATGCAGCTGCTCACATGTGCAGGAGCTCCACTGAATATATGGAGCTCCCATGTACTCCAGGTTACCCTTCACTGCTTTAGGAGAAGGAGCAGCTCCACCAACTCATTCTTTTTCAGGAGAGGAACATCTCCTTGTGGAGTTATCTTATCTTCCTATTGATGATGATGATGATGATGATGATTTTATTATTATTATTTAGTCCATTTATATACCACTTATATTTATATAAAACTCTAAGCGGTGTACAGCAAGTCAAAACATCTTAAAACAACAACTGCAAAAGACAATCAATAAAATACAGTTAACTGAACAAAACATCCTCTTTAGTATCAATGTAATATAAACATTGCATATAAAATTAAGTACAAGAAATACATAACAGACTAAACAGAATATTCCCTACGTTTCAAGGAAAAACGAACATGTTAAAACAAGCTTATTTTTAAACATACTAGATTAAACAAATCAGATTTCTTAATCACAGTATAATAAAAAGCAAAACAATGACAACAGCCGGCCCCCATTATAACAGAATTTTATCTTACTACTGTTGGGAAAAGGAAAAAAATCGTTTAGTTTACTCAAACACACCCTTACAAAATCAGTACATTCATATTTAAACATATGAACATTCTAAACCAACATTGATGAGTGATGGGTGAATCTCTGAGCTTCAGTTTCTGGGTGTGTTTTTTTTTCATTTTTAAGTTCAGTTTTCCACATTTCTACATCAATTTGTGATTTTTAGTCCTCAGGAAAATGTAGTGTGCGTTTCTCCTAATATACACATTTTTATAGGGAAGTTTGTCTAATATGCACATTTATTTTGCTAAACATTTCCCCTAATATATACTATTGCATATTACTGCATGTTATTTTCACTAGCATATGCCTTTTTATGCACACATTCCCCTATTATGTGCATTGTTGTACCCATTATTTGGTTGCATTGCAAAATTTTGAGAAGTGCAAATGTCAAAGGAGGAACTCTGTTTCAGTTTGCATATTTTTTGAGGAAGTGCAAATTAGTTTCCCATTAAAATGCGAAAGGAACAAAATTTCTCCCCCTCCCTGCTGCTGTTGCTTTTCAAGAAGAACTGTAAGGGCCAATTTCTCTTACCTAGATTTTGATGGCTCGGATTAAGAAGGCATGGGGCCAATTTTCCTTTGGCTTTTTATGCTGTATTTGTTACATCTGAATGGGCATTTTACCACGTGTGTGTGTTGTCAGGTGCTTGTTTTAGCACAGGGCTGGAGAATCTGTGGCCCTCCAGATGTTGTTGGACTCCAACTCCCATCAGCCCCAAACAGCGTGGCTAGTGATGAGGGATGATGGGAGTTAGAGTCCAACAACATCTGGTGGGCCACAGGTTCCTTCCTTATCCCTGCTTTAGCATGCTGATACTCAGTGGCGGCTGATGGCTCCATATTAGTGGGGCAGTGGAATCTGCTCCAGGTTTTAGTCCAAACTTTCAAGGAGCTGTTCAAGGTGCTGAGAGCTCCTTCAAAGTTCAGACTAAAACCCAGAGCGTATTCCACTGCCCTGCTGACATGGAGTCACCTGCTGACACTGCTGATATCCACCACAACCCCTTGAAGTAAAGAGGACTAGAAATATTTTAGTCAGGCACCTAGGAATCTGGAATATATATTACATATTTCTGTGAAGTTACCATTTGATGCTGATTCTTAAACGAATAAAGTAAAATTCCTGGTTCTACTTTGGAACCTTTTATGATAATGCTCCTGTGCGCAAATCTGTCTTCTGAGTTGCTTCCCATGTGTCATTAGGTAGGGCTGATAGTAGGATTGAAGCAGCTGCCATTAGGCAATAGATACTGGAGGCTGGAGAAGCAGGGAATGGTGAGAGATAGCTGTGTAGGCCACAAGGACTGCACTGCACTCCCTAAGCTAGACTGCTGCCCTCAAGTGTTGTAGAGGACCCTGTCCCATTGCTGGTGTTGAAGTAAGATTCAGCTACTAGTCTGGTTGTCTTCTGCACATGGAAAGATGCGACTCCATCTTGTTCTTTGCCTCAGGCAGCATAGATTCTTCCGTCAGCCCTGCATGAAAGGCTCCATCTGCACTACAGAGTTAGGAGACACCAATTCCCTATGGCTTGCTGTTTGTGGAATGCCCTCCCCAGTGAGGTGTGTCTGTCTCTGTCACTATTGACTTTCAGGAGGAATTTGAAAACATTCCTGTTTACCCAGGCATTTGATAGCTGAAGGAGACTGTTTTTGGCAATCCAAAGATCAGGGAATGGAAGAATATTTTTAACTGTGACTACTGTGTTTAGCAGAGCCAGTGTGGTGTAGTGGTTAAGGTGTTGGACTACGACCAGGGTTCGAATCCCCACATAGCCATGAAGCTCACTGGGTGACCTTGGGCCAGTCACTGCCTCTCAGCCTCATGAAAACCCTATTCGTAGGGTCACCACAAAGCGGAATTGACTTGAAGGCAGTACACTTACATTTACTGTGTTTTAGTATGTTTTTAACTGTGACTGTGTTTTAGAATGCTTTAAACTGTTTTAGAATGTTCTTTCTTTTTTGTTATTGTTTTGTTGATATATTTGCCACCCTGGGCTCATTCGGGAGGAGGGGTGGGATATAATAATAATAATAATAATAATAATAATAATAATAATAATAATAATAATAATAATAATAATAATAATAATAATAAATAAATAAATAAATAAATAAATAAATAAAGAGGGTTGATTGTTAAACCCTTTTGGAATTCTAGCTTTCTGAGGGGAATAGAGGTTTCCTAACAACTCTCAGCACCTTTCACAAATTACAGTTCCCAGGATTCTTTGAGGGAAGCCAAGACTATTTAAAATGGCATAAGAGTGCTTTAAATGTACAGTGTGGATGGGTCAACTTTAAAACCTAGGATGCTTTCAGACTGTTGATATTTTGGGGTGGGTTTCAGTCACGTAGCAGCAAATTCAGGTTGTGAAGTTATAACTGATTGGGAGGTCTTATGCGACAAACCCTCTTCCCCAAAAGATTGGACTGTTTGCAACAAGGAAAGTGACAGGGAAATGTGCTGGATAGTGAGATAATCCTTCTTGTTTTGATGCAACATCATCTAACCTCCACATGAACAAATTAGCATGAATGCTTAACATATGAGTCATCTGGAAGTGTCCTTTAAATCATGACCTTCTTTGCACGGACAGTTTCTGTTCGCCATAGTCAGCACTAGTTCTCCTCCTGTGCTGATCTTGCTAAGTCCATGTGAAGCTAGTGTGGCAGCACCTACCCTATGGACCTCCTCTTATATATCAGACAGGTGCCTTCTCTATCATTATTACATTGCTTGTTGGAAATGTTCCTCTTTTGACAAGTTCTAAGTAGAGGATTTTTTAAAGCCCAGCTGGTATTTGTAATGGATTTGAATTGATTTTATATATATGGGTGTGTGTTCTGTTGTTTTAAATTTTTTGTGTGTGTGTATTTGTTTTTCTATATGCATAAATTCTATATATGTTTTTATTGTATTGTAAGTCACTTCCAGTTGCCTCATGGGAAGCTATTTATAAATAAAATAATCATCATCATAATGATAATAGCAGCAGCAACTTGAATGGGGATCACCTCTCACCCTTCCCCTGCCTGAATATGTAGCCTGTGAGTGTTTAGAGCCCTGATTAGAACAAAAGTGTAGTGGCAGATTCAGAAATGCAGAATCCCTTCATGATGGTCACAGCCACACACTCCCTTTTAAGATTATACAATCATCTATGATTACAGAATAATCTGGCCAGGGTTAAAATACTATTTTCTGCTTCTCTATCACTGTCGCCATTTGACTGTCCCTTCTCACTGTCTGAGCTTCGCTTGAATTACTGAGTTCAGTGTCTACACATTTATCTCCTGCTGATACCAAACTGCTTGATTGTGTAGATGGGATGCTATCATCAGCATTCACTGTCTCTTCTTCTGCAGTTACAGAATCCTCATGCTCCACAACTTGTCTTGGCTTGGCTTTTTGAAGTAGAAACTAATAAAGGCTTGCTTGCAATGGACACTCATTGGGACTCTTCTTAGTAGCTAACACATTCCCCTTTCATGCTGATTGGCTCATAGGACACTGGAAATAGAGGGGCTCTATTGGGACCTGGCTCCCTGAAAAGTAAGGGATCTAAGACTCCCTGGGACCCTGGACAAATATCCCCCTGGATTTTAAGCATCAACAACCCATTAAATGTGGCACCTGGATCACTTCTAGATGACCTGTTTATTAAGTATTCATCCTGGTTTGTTTGCAGGGAGGTTATACAGTGTCAACTGTTTATTGAGCATTCATTCTGATTTGTTTCTTGGGAGGTTAGATGGTCTTGTCAAGGAATTGTTATCCCACACTTTCTAGTGCATTTACCCATCACCTTCCTTACTGCAAAAAGTATTGTTTTTATTTGTTGGGGGGGGATTTTTTAATGCAAGAATGCCAAACCCACTTTAATTACACAACCTGAATTTGCTGGTATGCAATTGAATCTCTCCCACAAATTAACAACAGTCTGGAAGTGCCCCCACTTGGTCCTCCTCAGATTAAAGTTTATCCATTTGCATGTGATTGTTCCTGGCCTGGTGATAGATCTGAAGAGACTTACTGAAGGATCTTTCAGGCTGAAATGAGATATTACATGAAGATAATGTGTAACATTCCCCTGATGCTCCTTTTTAATAAACTAAAATAAATAAATAAACCCAACTGTTTCTAGAAGGGTAGACAGGATGAGAGAAGCAGCAGGATGCTTAACCCTTTTCCCACCAGTTGATTCTCATCTTCAAACTGAGCCCCTGCCCCCCACCTTGCTAGTGAAGTTCCAAGTGTGTGTTTTACTCTCACAAACACTGAGCTATTGAATTCTGTACATTATATCTAGTGGGCTGTTCTTGAGTTGAAGAGCCAGCGTCTTTCTATCTGAAATGCTTGTTCAAGGGCAGTTATGTTTGACTTGACGCAGCTATCAACTTCCCCTCACAGTCTGGGTTTCTTACATCTCCTTGGAGGGCTTAAAAGTGAATAGATTTCTAAAGAGCTTATGGATTTGGCATGAACAATGCCAGGATGATGGATAACATGAAAGGGGGTACTTGCTAAGTATACTTCCATTGGTCCATTGCATAACTCTCTTAAGGATGATGAGACGCTTGTAGCCAAAGAAGCGGTGCACTGTTTCATTCAGTAGGTGATTCCATCTCTCTGTCCTTTCTCTTCCTGATTCCTTCTGGCTTTCTCCACCTCTCTTTAGTCTTCGGGACTGTTCCATCTTCCAGATCTCGGGTCTAATTCCACTGCCATCACCTCCCCCACCAAAAACCCCCCTACTTCTCCTGGAGTGCTTCTTTGTCAAGCCTGTGATTCCATCTTTATTGACAGAAGGAATTCTGGGAAGGGAGGAGCCCAATGGCATCATGATAAGGCAGCAGCTCCCAAACTTCTTCCCCCCCCCTCCATGGACCACTTGAAAATTGCCAAAGTTTTTTTCCTCACTTAAAAATTGCAGATGGTCTTAGTGAACCACTTAATGATTTTGTTTGCCTGTTGCAGCAATTGTAATGCACTGTGCTAGATGCTGCATGATATTTCATTGTGTTTTTATTGCTTCTTTTATTTTTTATGTATTATATTTTATTGAATTCCACAGAATTCAGACTGTAATCTCTTCACCAGGGCTGCTGAGTCCCCCTCCCTAAATCTTTTTACAACCAAATGCTACTACTTTCTTTAAACAAGTTTTTAAGTGACTTGGGTTTAACTTCTTGTGAGAAAGAAATGAAATACATTTCATGGGAGAGTTAATATGTTTATTAAAAATGGCACTGTTCACAAACTCACGTGAAAATAAACTTAACATTTTTAGTACTACTATGTGATGTTCCACACCTGTATGTTCAGATGTTGTATGGGTTTGTAATATATGCTATATATGGTGAGTTAGTATATTAGAAGTGGTGAGTGTTGGGAGGGGGGAATGAGTGAGATAGAATGTTTGGCTGGTTTGTGATTGGCTGAATGAATGGTGGTTGAGAATTTATACTGGAGCACTTGACAGTTGACCATTAGGGAAGAGTTTGAAAAGTGATAGGGACTTGGTATAGATAGGGCTGGATATTTGAAGAGTGAGGGTGGGAAGAGCAGTTCTAGTGTGAGTAGGTAGGCAGGACATTATTATTGGTGTTAACTGAGCAATTTAATGAGTCTGCTTCATTCAGAAGTAAGCATTGTTGATTTGTAACCACATGCTTAAGAACCTGAACACAAATATTCCGGCAAAGTAAAATCTGTTCTTTAAATAAATTTGCTTGTTTTCAAGAAAACACCTGGTTATTCGGCCAGCTGCTGTAAGGACTGCTAAAAATAAACAAGAGTTATGAAAAAGCATCAAACTGTGGCAGTGAAATTACCTCGGAATTACAGTAGGAGGTTCAGGGGTTACCAATGTGACACAGATTGTTGAGGCCCTGGTCGCACTGTGGAATACGGAAATGACCCGGGCTATTGACACGATCGCTCCCGCGCGCCCCTTCCGCTGTAGAGCTCATACAGCTCCGTGGTATACCCCGGAGCTGAGAGCGATGAAACATGAGAGGAGGAGGCTGGAGTGCAGATGGAGGAAAACTCCCAGTGGATACAATCATGCCTTGGTAAGTGCCACCAATAAGTTGTATACAAAAGCGGTAAGGCCAGCAAAGAAGCTTTATTTTGCTGCCTCTATTAGATCATCCCTATGCCGCCCAGTGGAGCTTTTTAAAGTTGTGCGTGGGCTCTTACACTCTGGCCCCCATGATACTACAGAAACATCAGAAGCCTGCTGCAACGAAATTGCTGGACACTTTCAAGATAAGATCGCATGTATCCGCAGGGATGTTGACTCCGATGTTGCGACAGATGAATCCATTGAAGTATCCGGAGCACGGCCTTGTCCTTCATTATTGGTTGAGTTTCAGTTGGTACAGCTCGAGGAAGTGGACAAGGTGCTTGGAATGGTTTGGGCAACCACGTCTGTTCTGGATCCTTGCCCATCTTGGCTAGTGAAAGCTAGCAGGGCTGGGACCACCGGTTGGGCCAAGGAAGTGGTTAATGCCTCCTTGAGGGAGGGAGTAGTCCCTGGTAGCCTCAAGGAGGCAGTAGTGAGACCTCTTTTAAAGAAACCCTCCTTGGACCCAGATAATTTGAACAACTATAGGCCGGCTGTTCCATCCCTGCTAGCTTTTATTAGCCAAGAAGGGCAAGGATCCAGCACAGAAGTGGTTGCACGAACCTGTCCAAGCACCTTGTCAACGTCCTCAAGCTGCACCAACTGAAACTCATCCAAGAAATTGGGACAAGGCTGTGCTCTGGATACCTTGCTTGATTCACCTGCTCTAACACTGGAGTCTAAGTCCTGATGGATGCTAAAGATTTTATCCTGGAAGTGCCTAGCAAATTCATTACAGGTGGTTAATGCCTCCTTGAGGGAGGGAGTGGTCCCTGGTAGCCTCAAGGAGGCAGTAGTGAGACCTCTTTTAAAGAAACCCTCCCTGGACCCAGATAATTTAAACAACTATAGACCGGTGGCGAATGTCCCTTTTTTGGGCAAGATTTTGGAGCGGGTGGTTGCCAGCCAACTCCAGGCGCTCTTGGATGAAACCGATTATCTAGATCCATTTCAATCCGGTTTCAGGCCCGGTTTTGGCACCGAAACAGCCTTGGTCACCCTGTATGATGACCTGTGTCGGGAGAGGGACAGGGGGAGTGTGACTCTGTTGATTCTCCTTGATCTCTCAGCGGCGTTTGATACCATCGACCATGGTATCCTTCTGGGGAGACTCACGGAGTTGGGTGTCGGGGGCACTGCTTGGCAGTGGTTCCGCTCCTACTTCGCAGACCATCACCAGAAGGTAGTGCTTGGGGAACATCACTCGACACCATGGACTCTCCATTGTGGAGTCCCTCAGGGGTCGGTCTTGTCCCCCATGCTTTTCAACATCTACATGCAGCCGCTGGGTGCGGTCATCAGGAGTTTTGGAGTGCGTTGCCATCAATATGCTGATGACACGCAGCTCTATTTCTCCTTTTCATCTTCTTCAGGTGAGTCTGTTGATGTGCTGAACCGTTGCCTGACCGCGATAATGGACTGGATGAGAGCTAATAAACTGAGACTCAATCCAGACAAGACCGAGACACTGCTGGTGAACGCCTTCCCTGCTCAGATGGTGGATGTTCACCCTGTTCTGGATGGGGTTACACTCCCCCTGAAAGAACAGGTACGTAGTTTGGGGGTTCTTTTCAATTCTTCCTTGTCTCTCGAGGCCCAAGTGGCCTCGGTGGCACGGAATGCATTTTACCATCTTCGTCTGGTAGCCCAACTACGCCCCTATCTGGACAGGGACGACCTCGCCTCCGTTGTTCATGCTCTGGTAACTTCAAGATTGGATTACTGTAATGCGCTCTACGTAGGGCTGCCCTTGAAGACAGTTCGGAAGCTTCAGCTGGTGCAGAACGCGGCTGCCAGACTATTGACGAGGACCAGTCGGTTTTCGCATATAACACCTATTCTGGCGCGTCTGCACTGGCTCCCTATTTGCTTCCGGGCGAGATTCAAGGTGCTGGTTTTGACCTATAAAGCCTTATACGGCGTGGGACCTCAATACCTTGTGGAACGCCTCTCTCGCTATGAACCTACCCATTCACTTCGTTCAGAATCTAAGGCCCTCCTCCGGGTACCAGCTCATCGGGAAGCCCGGAGGGTGGTTACTAGATCTAGGGCCTTTTCTGTGGTGGCCCCTGAGTTGTGGAACAGCCTCCCCGAAGAGGTACGCCTGGCGCCTACACTTCTATCTTTCCGGCGCCAGGTAAAGACCTTTTTATGCTCCCAGGCATTTTAATCTTTTAATTTTCTTAATCTTTCTACTTTTAACATGTATCCTTCTTAATTTGTGTTGCATTTCGTTTTTGTTGTGCTTTCTGTTGTTTGTTTGTACATGTTTTTGTGATTTTTTACTATGATATATTGTATTTTATCTTGTTTGTTCACCGCCCTGAGAGCTATTCTGCTAAGGGCGGTATATAAATTGAAATAATAAATAAATAAATAAATAAATTACATTTAAAAATCTATCTTGAATGCATCTTCTGGATTTCTGTTACTTCATCCAGGGTTTCACCATGAAATATGCACATTTTTTCTAGTGTGCTGAGTGTACAGGGAAATTAATTCACAGTATGCAGTAATGAGATATGAGGCTAATCTATCCTTACCCTGGGTAGTGCTAGTGCCATCTCTACTTTTCTACTTCAGCAGAATCCTCTTCATTAGCTTTTTCTTCTTTCAAGAATGCTTGAGAATCCAATAACTGGGTTTCACTATCTCTCTCATCACCACATAATGATTCTGAAACAAAACCCAGACTGAATAAACTTGCTGACTTTTATTTTTTACTCTTTTTTTTAACTTATTTTTCTCACTTTTCTCTTCTGTGCTCCAGGCTTGTATTTGTGCTCCGTAAGGTTAATATCACCATAAAACAATGCCCAAATTCATGTTGACCTGTTCCAATGTGTTCTAGACCAAATAATAAGAAAAGTTGACATGTATTCCCATCTATTAGTTTTCTCTTATCTATTTATACTATGGTATACTATTCCTTTAAGAGAACTATAGGAAATGCTTGTTGAGCAAATGCAGACTGGGGCCTAGTAATTCCATAAACTGGGAACTGGGGCCTACTACTGGGCGTAGTAGTTCTATTCTTGAACTGAGACTCTCATGTGTATGTTGTATTAATATGTGTCAGTGCTTATAGAAGACTTGGATATGCTGAGATTTAGCAACAGGCATTATATTCCGTCTCTGGTCTATTGAGATACCAACATTTATTTTGTAATGTATTGTTTGTTTATTTCACAGTCCAGGTCCCCAGAGGCCCAGGCCCCCCAGAGGTCTGGGCTCCAGGGAGTTTGCCCCCCTGCCCCCCTCTCCTCAGCCCTGTCCATAGAAGAGCAACTTACAGGTTCGTTTTCTTGTGAGGGAAATAGTGGAGACTTATAGATTTGTTTTGCTTTTGTAATAAACTGATTTTTACAACTATATACAGGAAGACAATGAGGACATTGAACTTGTCAAGGATTATCAATAGCTCGGCACAGTCCTTAACCAAAATGGAGACAATAGTCAAGAAATCAGCAGAAGGCTAGGACTGGGGAGGGCAGCTATGAGAGAACTAGAAAAGGTCCTCAAATGCAAAGATGTATCACTGAACACTAAAGTCTGGATCATTCAGACCATGGTATTCCCGATCTCTATGTATGGATGTGAAAATTGGACAGTGAAAAAAGTGAGTAAGAGAAAAATCAACTAATTTGAAATGTGGTGTTGGAGGAGAGCTTTGGATGTTTGAACAAATTAAACCAGAACTATCACTAGAAGCTAAAATGATGAAACTGAGGTTGTCATACTTTGGACACATCATGAGAAGACACGATTCACTAGACAAGACAGTAATGCTGGGAAAAACAGAAGGGAGTGGAAAAAGAGGAAGGCCAAACAAGAGATGGATTGATTCCATAAAGGAAGCCACAGACCTGAACCTAGAAGAGGTGAACAGGGTGGTTCATGATAGATGCTCTTGGAGGTCACGGATTCATAGGGTCGCCATAAGTTGTAATAGACTTGAAGGCACATAACAACAACATAGGAAGAGCCATCAGCCATAAGAACATAACATAAGAGCATATAAAGAGCTTGCTGGATCAGGCCAGTGGGCCATCTAGCCCAGCATCTTGTTCTTACAGTGGCCACAGTATATTGTTTGTTTTTTCACAGTCCAGGCCCCCAAAAGCCTGGGTCTTCTCCCAGAGGTCTGAGCCCTGGGGAGTTTGCCTCCCTGCCCCCCTCTACTCAGCTCTGCTCTTCCCAGACATGCTGCAGACCACATGAATGAAGCTTACAGACTTCCAGTGGTCTGTGAACCACAGTTTTGGAACCCCTGTATTAAGGTATTGGCTGGCACTACCTCTAATAGTGCTGATGGGATTGTAAGGCCGATGAGAAAGAAGAGGAAGGCATTCACATGCTTAGGGCAGCCCTGAGGATTTCAGCAGTGGAGGCTGCTGGCACCAATGTCAGTGGGGCACTGAATCCACTCTGGGTTTTTGTTCAGACTTTCAAGGACTAAAACCCAAAGCTGATTCACTTATCCATTGACTTCAGAGCCAAAAGCCTCCACTGGGTTTGAAGAAATACAAAAATAGCTTTTAAATTGTCTTTATTTTGATTGATTTGATACATATACAGAAGGTACACAAAAGAAAGCTTAAGAAATACACAAATTCAGAAACCAATTGAAAGAAATTTTGTAACCTACTCCTGAGGTCTTTACATTCAAGCGGTATATAAATTTTGTTTAATAACTAACTAAATTCATCTTCTAGAAAGGTTTGCTCAGTAAGTCTTTCTATATTATATATTTCACACCGACATGTTCATTTCTCTGCACCGATCCAGTCTCAGAGTCTATTTCTCCATCAACAAACATTCAGGAATTCCGGATTGAGGATGGGGCTCTCTGCCATTGTCTTTCCTCTCCTTTTTTAGTTGATGTAAATAACGAAGTTGTATGAATCTGTTTTAGTTTGTCCTATAGCAAGTTTCAGCTGGTATGTTAGCTTTTCCGGCAACGCAATTTGCCAGACCTTCCCATATAAATAAATAACAATCCCCCCTTTTAAGAACAACTTAAAAAGGGGGAAAGGGGGGTAAGACTGAGCAAGCCAAGTAGCCAGAGGGATATTGACTGCCAGTTGGAAAAGGGGAAATGGAAACTGATGGGGGGGTGACGTATTCGTGTGTAATGCCTGTCTTGGACCTTTAACACGTACCAGCAGTAGGGAGCCTCAGGACCTGGGACCTGATGTGGCCCTGCAGACCTGTCTGTCTGGCCCCCAGGACTCTCACCAGCCCTGCTTTGCACCCTCCTTGAATGTTTTTGACTGGCTGGAATGTGTCTGTGAACATGGATAATGCCTCTTGCTTCCCTGAAGGGGGGAGAGTGAGAGTGAGAGTGAGAGTGAGAGAGAGAGAGAGAGAGAGTGAGTGAGTGAGTGAGAGAGAGAGAGAGAGAGAGAGAGAGAGAGAGAGAGAGAGAGAGAGGTGTGTGTGTGTGAGTGAGTGAGTGAGTTAAGTAGTTTAGTGTACAAAGGGGAAAATGTACATTCATTACTCCATCCAGTTTTGTCTCTGGCCCTGCCCAGCACTGATATGTGGCCCTTGGAAAGTTGCCCAGAAGGGAATCCCCTCTCCCAGTTTATAGTATCCAGGAGGAGGGTGTTATAGCTCAAGAGTTGTTTCTCTGTGGTGTAGAGCAAGTGATATCCATGGGAGCTGTTTACCAATATTGTGTAGTGGTTAGAGTGACGAACTAGGACCATGGAGACCAGGGTTCAAATTCCCATTTAGCCATAAAGCTCACTTGAGTGACTTAGGGCCGGTCTCTGTCTCCCAGCCGAACCTACCTCACAGGGTTGTTGTGAGGATAAAAATAGGGAGGAGGAAAACCATGTGTGCTACCTTGAGCTCCTTGGAATAATTGTGAAATAAACATGTAATGTAATGTAAGCATTGACCACACCTGCTACACATGACACAGAGAGAAAAAGCTTCCATCAATTTCACGGAATGCTCCATCTTTCAAATATTTTGAGACAGAAAATCCAAATGATGCTAAGCCAGCTACCTAACATGCAGCTCAATCCATCCTTTCTGAAATGAATGTGAGCTGCACAAGAGCGCTATGGCCAGTGCAGTTCTGATGCTGGAACCCATTTCAGACCCTGTGCATTGAAAACGTCCCTCCACATTCATGAGGCCTGGAAACTTCATTGTTTTTTTTACTTGCCAGAAATGTAAACTCTATGCTGCCGAGGAGATGCTGGGCAAAATATTAGGCAAACAGAATAAGACTTGCAGCCACAACCTGGGCCTCAGGTGCAGCAAGCAAAGCAAACCTCCTGAGTTAATGTGGACTATAGCTTGGCCATGTTGGAATGAGGGAGCCCAGTACACAAAAGCAAACAACAATCTGGGCTTCCGAGTAAAGGAGATTATAAGGATTAAAAGAAGATGAAAAGGGATGTTTACAATTATTATTAGCTTCAAAGTCTTCCCAACTAGAACAGACGGCCAATGTCCATCTGTTGTTTTAAATCCGTGTGGCCTCAAAGGTTGAGTGCATGACAGCTGCACATGAAATTTAATGTTCTGCTACAACCTGGCCTTTAAAATAAAAACAACATGATTTTCACAATGCGAGGCTGCATCCACAGTACGTGCGTGTGTGCCCAGCAAGGCTGGCAGGTGTGTGATTGTGTGTCTGGTGGGCTGGGGCCTGTCGTGTCCAGGCTGAGGCTCAGGAACCAGACCAGTTGATGAAAGCAAATCAGTTTTTATTAAAGTAATATCCAGACAAAGACTACGCCGTCTCATGAACTTTAACTACTAAACATAACCTGCGACATAGAAGAGAGTTGACAGAACAAGGAACCGCTACTCCCCCTGTCCCTTAAGAAGGGGGCAAACGGGCGCGAATTCTCTCACTCCACCTCAAAGTGCCCTCATCCACACCCCGCCTCTCCTCCTTCTTTTGCCGCCTCTTTTGCTGACTCCTTGTACGTGGTGAAGGGGGTGCCACCGCCCCCTCCCCTTCTGAGAAATCTGACTCAGGTATGGGGGAAAGCGGGGGGGCAATGCTTAAACCATCTGGCTGTTTCTCCTTGCTTTTTCCTGGATCAGGAGGGGGTTGGATTCCTCCTTGCCCTCCCTCCTTCTCCAACTCCTCCAAGCTCGGAGGGGGAGGAGGCATGGGAAGCTCACGGTAAGAATCTATGTCTGTTGGACATTCAAGGTCCTTGCTCCCAGACAGTTCTGAGATTCCCTCCCCCTCTTCTGCTTCTCCTTCACACGACTCTGTCCAAATGACCCCTCCCTCTCCTCATTGTCTGAAACTTCAGGGCCCCAATCCTGCATCCTGACAGGGCCTGGGGTGGTATAGATAAAGGTTTTTTGTTATCAGTATTTTTATTAATGACAAACTGAGCAATCTGTGTAATAACTATAAAAACAAAAATATAAATATAGCCATCAGTGTTACAGAGAAGGTAAGAAGAGCCCTGCTGGATGAGGGCCATGGCTCATCTAGTCCAGCATCCTGTTCTCGCAGTGGCCAACCAGATGCCCATGGGAAGCCTGCAAGCAGGACCTGAGTACAAGAGCACTCTCCCCACTTGTGATTCCCAGGAACTGGCGTTATCCAGAGACATACTGCCCCCTTCCAACAGTGTAAGTAGAACATAGCCATTGTGGTATTCAGAGACATACTGCCAGAGGCCCATCTAGTCCTCCATCCTGCTTTCTATCACTTCCAATGAGATGCCTCCAGCAGGCCTTAAAGGAAGGAAACTTCCCCCCGCCTAGTTGTCCTCATATAACAACTGGTATTCAGTGGATACTTCAGATCATGAAGGTTCCAGTTAGCAGTCATCATCAGCACATCTTGTGCCAGCGAATTCCATAAGATGGTTCACGTGTTGCATGAAGAAGTTCTGTTTTTATCTCTCTTGAATCTGCTTCCCCATTCCTCTTATAGGAAATACAACGTCCGGGATTTTGCAAACGGCTCCACAATATGCTCTAAGACCATAAGAAGATCCTGCTGGATCAGGCCAATGGCCCATCTAGTCCAGCATCCTGTTCTCACAGTGGCCAACCAGGTGCCCATAAGAAGTCTGCAAGCCTGCCTTAGCGCAACAGCAGATCTTCCCCTCCTACGGTTTATAGCAACTGGGATTCAGAAGCATGCTACGTCTGACAGAGTGTATACATCAAGCGTAGCCATTCTTGAACATTTTGTTGCATGTACGCAATTCATCTTCTGACATAAAATACAAGCTCGGGATTTTCTTCATACAAATTACATGTGCAATTTAAACTAAAGAGTGAGAAGGAGGCTTGTGATCCAACTGAGCCCAAGGAAGAATGGAGACGAGGCTGTGGTGTAGATGTAAATGGCGACCTGCAGAAGGATCTTTTTGTCATAGCCGCTCTGAAAAATGGCTGAGATTTTAAGAGCCTGTGAAAATTGAACTATAGTGCTGCTAATATTAGAAGGCTTGTTATACTCTTTGAAATTAATTCCATCAGCACTTGCATTAGCAGTTCCATCTGCTGCAGCATCTCTCATCTGGCCACAACTTTATGCTCCTCAACCAGCTTTTTAGAGGGGATGAGTGAAAGGGACAATATAGACTAAAAAGGAAGGAATGGAGAGGCAGGCATAGGTGGTGCACCAGCAGTAGACGGAGGCCAGTCCTCTTGGGTAAATGGGACACTGCCCCACCAGCCTCATTCTTCCCTCAGCCAGCTCCCACCTGCCTGCCTACTTACTTACAATCAGTCCAGGGGGGTGGTAGTGCCTATAAGTCTTTATTTACTCATTTACTGGATTTATGTCTCCTTGTTGCCACTTGTAGAATACCAATGTTGTCCCCTCTAGAACTCAAAAAGGAGGACAAAACTAGAATGAGTTGGCTCATTGGCTCTGGCTATACCTACTGTTGGGCACCCTGTCTTCTGCCCTACTAGTCCCAATGGGCACCAGATGCCACTACCTGAGAGGGCAGGGAACTGGCAGGGCAAACAAGAGTTTTGGTTGCTAAAGCCACTCTAGCTGATTGTAGGTAACTCTTGGGAGTTTGAATAGGGGATTAGTTTGGGTCTAATGATCACAATATTTAATAATTGTATAGTGCTGGAATCGCCAGTGTGGCTGCCATGGTACCTGTCAAATCCTTTGTGTCCCCCCCCCCAGTGTATATTTTCATTTCCTAAAATAGTTTATTTAGGGCTGATTGGGGGGGTTGCCTTTTTTTTAATCTGTGTTTTATTTGTTTTGGTGTGTGCATATATATGTTTTGCCTGTGATTTAGAGAAGGAGGTTCTGAGCATCACCAGTTTTTCTGCAGTGAAATGGTTATTTTGTGGTACCCATGACCGTTTCTTAGATTTTCAAACATACCCCCTGGCCCCAAAAGGGAGCACACCAGGAGGAAGGCTACAGAATGGAGGAGCCCATCTTTGGGCCAGAGGGCTGGTCCTTTGAGGCTCTGAAGTTCTCTACAAGGGGGAGGAGCCTGGAGACAGAAGCTTAAAGGCCTCAGTCTACTCCCGACCTTTGACAGACCACATTGGTTGCTTGGAGCTGTCCATGGTCCAGCACCCTTCAATCTGCCTTGCTGCTTTATCTGTGGGATCCTGCATTGGACCAGAATATGGGGTGACGGAACATAAGAAGTTGCTTTATACCACATCAGATTGTTTGTTGCTGTAGTCTAGCATTTTCCCAGTGCTCTCCACTGTCCCAGGCAAATATCGCCCGCTTCTTCATCCTCTCTTGACCCTTTTTTAAACTGGAGATGCTGGGGATTGAATCTGGGACCGTCTGCACATCCATCCCTTCTTCCTGTCGCAAGGCGAGGCCAGAGAAAAGCAGAGCGTCCTCTAGGGTCCATGTGACTGCCAACCTTCAAATGTCAGTGGAACAGTGGAGGAAGAATGCAGGGGAGGGCAGCTCCAGGACTTTTTCTTTTTTTAGAGCAGGATGATACCACCAGGGTAATCAAAGGAGCAGAGTTTGGGAACGCCTGGCCTACACTGACTGGCAGTGGCTCTCCTGGGCTTACTGCCTGGGCTTCAGACAGGGCCTTTCTTTCCCTGTCCATCCTGGAAATGCTGTTGGGGATTCAACTTGGGCCCTTCTGCATGCAAAGCAGATGCTCTGCCACGGAGCTACGGCTCTTCCCAACTGAAAAGCAGAGAGAGGGACAAAAACGGATAGGATAGGATAGCTAGAAGCTGTATGCTTTTTAATTGCACTTTTATTGCGTCTTTTATTTTTAATATTGTATTTTACAGTATTACCATTGGCATGCCATCGAATTCAAATTGCAATACAATCAAATGCAACATAATAAAAGAAGCAATAAAAATGCAATTTAAAATCAATATGAACATTTAATGTGGACATGCCATGGACCACCTGAATGAAGCTTGTGAACCACTGGTGGTCTACGGATCACCGTTTGGGAACCTCTAACTGAATTGCATCCGTGGGCGTAAGTCATTTTTCATGGCGGAAGAGTAAAAGTAGACAATCGTACAGAATTTATAGGGATGAACCGCATTCCCCTCTATCCTCATTCTCTTTGTCTGTTGTTGTGTGCAGGGGAGTGACTGAGGACACTTAAAGACTGCAACTATCTGCAGTTGGGATTCAATCGCATAATGTCAAATTCAGGATGTGCACAAATAAAAGTTTATTTGGATCTCAAACTCACTCTCAGCCCCCCCTCAAATTGGACACATTGCGATAAGGAAAGTGACTGGTAAATGCACTGGAAAGTGTGAGATAACATTTAGATAGCAACATCCCCAACAACAAATCAGAATGAATGCACAATAAATAGCTAATGTCATCTAACCTCCATGCAAATTTTGTGGACACAAATTGGGGTGAAGTCTCAGTAAACAGGTTGTCTGGAAGCCACCCAACTACTTACAGCTATGTTACAGGCATATGACATGGATTTGCGTAAAAAGTACATATGTTGATTTGTAAGCAGAGATGGCAAATTCAGTCAAACTCTTAAAACTAGGGGTGTTGTTATGGGGTGACCTGGGTCTTTTGTGAGTCCCCAGCTCTCTCTTTGTTTATAACTTTTCCTACAGGGCTGCAGGCCATGCTGTAAAGCACAGTGTCAGTGAGATGCATTCACCCTGAATTACCTGGGAAGAGGGATGGATTGTTATAACACCCTGGGAACTGTAGGGGAATAGAGATCTCTTAATAACTCTCAGCACCTGTAACAAACTACAGTTCCCAAGATTCTTTGAGGGAAGCCATGGCGGTTGAAAGTAGTATCATGGTGCTTTAAATGCAGATAGGGTCTGTGTGTGGATAGATGATGCTCTTTGGGCTACATGAGAATCCACAGTGAGAGAATTAAGATCACTATTGATGTTCATTATTTCTCTCTCCTACCCATGGAATTGTGATTTACTTGGTATAGGCTTAAATTTCCTAGAGAAGACACCGTCCTGAAACGAAGGCAGCCTAAAATTCATTTAAAAAAACACAAATGAAATAAATTATTTTTTGAAAGATCAGCTGATTCAGAACTTCAGAATGTTTGCTGGTTTTATTAATGATGTATAAGCTGGTTTTTCTGTGCAGTGTATTGTATTTTAAAACTCTTTGTTTGAGAAGGATTCATTTTATGGGAAACTGTAAGGCCCTTTGTGGAGGAAGTTCTTCAAAAAGCAGGACTTTTTTAATAAATAAAAGCTGATGGAGAAATTTGGATGATAATTTCAGAAGCATGCCTAGTAAGTTCGTATTTGGTGAATGCAAGCAATCCTGGGTCAGGGGAGTCCTTTGTGATATGAGGTTATTAAAAATAAGCTACTGATAGGGATGGAGGATAAAATTGATCCAGTTCACATTTAAAGGTGGACTTACCAAATCCTCACTTTCCAAAACAATACCTGAGCCAAAATATAACCATCCTTCAAAATTTGCACTTCTCTGAATTGTCCAGCGCAGTTCTCCAGCCAAGTGATGCATATACTAGGGCAAAGTGTGCATATAAATGCAAACACTGGTGAAAGTAGCATACAACACTGCATTATAATAGGGGGAATTACTTTGCAAAAATGTCTGTATTAGGAAAAATAGCATTAAAATGTATATTGGGTGAAATTTGCAATAAAGTTCTGATGAATTTTCATGAGTGCTTTTTTTTAAAAAAACCATAAACTGATGTGGAAATGTGGAGACCTGAACTTAAGATTGGAAAAATGAGAAACTGAGAGAAAGTAAAATTTATATATTTGCCCATTCCTGCCTAATGAAGTGGAGAGAGTTCTCCAGCAGTGACCTTGCCACTGGCTTTTGAGATAGTGAGAAAAATAAGAATGCTTGTGTCAACTCTGTCACAACTTCAGTTCTGACAGGATCTTTCAGATCAGCCCAGCTGCACCATTTCAGTACTAGCAACCTGGGCAGATGAGGTCTATACCCAAGACAGGTTCCCTGTTCTGGGCTCACCAACAGACCCTGGGTCAGCTCCAGAGGGCAACAAACAGAGCAGATGCTGGAGCCCTGCAGAGGGCCAGGTTTGAAGAGGTTATTGGCAAAATGCCCTCTGTTGAATCTCCTCTTACATCCGTGAAACCCTGGGCAGATTTAGCTGGTGGTAACAGAAACGGGCATCATGTCAATACACCACCATTTAAATTTCCCACAATTCCTACTGTGCAGCAGTGTAGCTAGATTATTTTTAGACCACAGGTGGGGAACCTTTTTTGCACCAAGGGCCAGATCCTTGTCAGGATTGGCCTCGTAGGCCACCCACATGATTGAATTATATGAGTGAGGGAGATATCCTCTTTCTCCACACAATGCATAATTTTATGCACCTCTGCCATGCCTCCTCTTTAGGGATAGGGGAGAACTTCAAATGAGTTCACATTAATAGGCAAACGTACCAGATTTGCACTTTCCAAAACAACATATGAACCAAAACAGCTCTCCTGTGAAATATGCACCTATCTGTATTTGCTGTGCAGTTCCCCAGCCAAGTAATGTGTACAAAACTGCATATACTTCAGCAAAATGTGCATATAAATGCATACATTTGCATTATACTAGGGGAAATTGCTTTGCAAAAATGTGTGTATAAGGAAAAATTGGATATAAAATGTATATAGTAAGAGAAATTCACACTAAAACCCTGATGAATGTTCATGATAACTTTAAAAATAATAATAACAATCATCATCATCATCACAAACTGATGTGAAATTGTCAGGAGTAAAGCACCAACATTTATAACAAATAACATGCACCAGTGGGGGGTGATGGACATAAAGGCAACCTATTCTTCCCTTGCTGATTCCTTCTTTAAAATAACCCCTTGTTGAAATGCATATTGTTTTTCTCAGCCTTTACTTCCTTCCTCTTTTCTTCTAGTCAGTGTTAGTGTGTGAGAGTGCTAGCCTCATGACTCTATAATGGCCACGTGTATGCCTGTACTCAGAATGTCTTTCTTTCCCAGGAATAATCAACCTTAAGTTCCTTCATTCACCCAACCCCAGTCTTACCAGACTATTTATTTCTGCAGTCCACAGCAATATATACCAAATCCCAATAGAAATATGGAGAACCAAGCAATATCAGAAGAAATGAGAAGGCAACTGAAACTGACAGATTCTTCCTACTCCTCTTTCCCACCTATCCCCCAATGGCTGTAACTTTTCTTCAGGAAGTGTGGGGTGGGGGTTGCTTTTCTCTGTCCTTTTGTGAGTGGAGCTGACTTTTATAAAGCAGGATGGTGCTGAAGATGGCTGCAAAAAGGGTGAAGGAGTGTATGATTGAGTCTTCACATGAGGCTTTCCCTAGAGAGATGCAGCTTCCTATTTATCTTCCTCTGAGAAAATTGCATTCTGTGGCTTGTGGTCATTACAGATCCCATGACACTCCTTGTAAAAGTCGCCCTCGTGGCCTCTTACTGCCATCCCGCCTGAGATGCACTCGGGAGGCAATAATTGAACTGGGCCTAATCCTGCCTGCCTTTGCTTGGTACAATACCCCACCACCACCACCTTTCCCTGATCATCTCTATCCAGATGGTCTTTGACTGCATCAGCATTGTTTTCTTCTATGATGATCTGTTGCTGTTATCGTAGCCTGCTTAAGCTCAGGCAAAGACTCCCCAGTGGGCAGCAATATATAAAAACCTGAGAGCAAAGTAAGAAATTCAATTGTAAACTGTTATGTAGTGATAGCAAATAAACCTTCCACCGGCTTCTCAACCCCAGCTGGGCCAACCTGTATATATATATGGATTATGAAGTTGGGTTTTATATTGGATCACAACAGGCCATTAAGTGGATGGGGGGTGAAATAATAAATCAAGGTGTGTGGCATGTTTTTATAAAACACTCAGGTTTACAACAGATGTGTATGAGCTCTTTTGAAACCAAGAAAGCCAGGACAAAAGAGCAGCCAGGAGTTCATAGCTAGGCATAACACAAAATGTGAAAGAAGGAGTAGTTAAACAAGGACAGAAAGATGTAGTCCAGGGCTGATTGTACCATGAAGTGATGTGAGGTGGGTGTTCCTCCTTGATCCTGCTTTAATAATGATGATGATGATCATGGTTTTTATCAGCCCCACTGAACAAGAAGCTATGAGAGGCAGAAGCTACAAAAGGAAAGCTTTTAATAAAAAGTACTAGGAATAGGGGAGAAATTTGATTCAGTTTGCATTTAAAGCTGAATCTATCAAATTTTCACTTTCCATAACGATATGAGAACTGAAACACAGCCATCCTTTAACATTCACACTTATCTGAATTTTGTAATGCAGTTTTCCAACGAAGCAATGTTTACTAGAATGCATATTTTAGGGGAAAGTGTGCACAAAAATGAATATATTGGTGAAAATAACTTAGGAAAAGGCATTATATTGGGAGAAATTGCTTGCAAAAAAAGTGTACACTAGCCAAAACTGCATACAAAAATGTATTTGAGAAATTCACACTAAAATGCTGACGAATTTTCATGAGGATTTTTTTTTTTAATTGCAAATTGCTGCAGAAATGTGGAGAACCAAACTGAAGATTAGGAAAATGAGAAACTGAGAGAACCGAAATGAAAGGTACAATAGCCCTAAAGAGTCAATAGTATTTTGCCAGTCCATACTGAACAGATTGGTGTTGCAATTATTGGTGTTGGTGGCAACTATGGTGTAGTTACCATAAATCAGACCTGGGGGGGGGGAAATAGGACAGCACAGAAAACATTGGAATGTTACAGGATGGCACCACCATCATCTGGATTCTCCTTGCTCTCCCTACCCCCACCAAAAAAGTGAGTAGACAAAGGACAGCAATTCTAGACCAAATTGCTAGTGTGGAAGCAATTCATGTTATTGTAAAGATTGCCACAAGATAATGTGTGTGCAACACTTTGAACACTACATCAATGCTAAGGCATATTATTACATGCTCCATTTGTCCCTATTTACCAGGAGGACAATCCCTCTTTTCTGGTACTTGTCCTTGGTAAATCACTGCTTTGTCTCTATTTTGCCTTAAGGGGTATTTTGAGAAATGCCTTCTTTTTTAAAAATGGCCGGAGTGCACACAGAGGAGATAAAACTGCCGGACCTCTGGAACTGAAATCTCTGAAGCAGCAATCCTCTGCCCTCTTGCGTAGAAAGACGTTCCGTGGAACAGTAGGGCTTACTCCAGAGTAAATGTGCATAGTTTGGGGCTCCAAGTGGGGTGGCTGACAGATGTATCCATGCATCTGTATTAACCACATGCTGCGTGCAGCCTGCCGCTTCACAGCCTGTGGGCAAGTGGTGGATTTTCATTTTGCAAAGTTAAAAGTATAGCATATTCTAGTCTCTCTTCAGCCAAAAGAACAGACACCCTCTTTGTTTATAAGCCCATGCAATGCAACTGGCAGTAAACAAATAGACCTTATTGCAAGCTAGGATTCTGCCTTCAACAACGTGGAATATGTATTTGTTTCTGATTTATCTTGAATATCTCTATCCTGCTTTTCTTTCATTAGGGAGCTCAAAGTAGCTAATATCATATATATTATTCTTTCATTAGGGAACTCAAAGCAGCTAATAGTATATATTATAATAATAGTATATATATGTACACACACACTATCAAAACAATGTAATAAAATATTATACAGTAATAATGTTGCGCACACTCTGACCTCTGAGTGACGAGAGACTTCCAGGGGTTCCAGTATTTACCCAGGGTTTGGTTTCCTTGAAATGAAGATCAGCAAAAACTGTGGTGTCTTTATGATATATGGTTTTATTTACACATATACACAACCTGAGCATAAGATGGAAGGAGCTCATGACATTAACACTCCCACAGACATTGCTTTCCCATTAGGGTTCTAGGAGAGGCTCCCCAAAGCGTGAGAAACTGAGAGAAACTGAAATTGACAGATTTATCCATCCCTACTTGTGGGAAGAATTCAAGTGTGTACAAGGAAATTTAGTTTTTTTGCAGAGATAAAGTAAATTAAAGTGCTCTGTTGCCCTAGCGCAACAAATACACTTTAAAACAAACTTCTTCTTTTTTTTCTTTTTGCATTTAGGAAAGTGATGGGGAAACGCAATGAAAAGTGTGGTATGAATGAATGCTTAGCGGGAAGATGTATAAACACCCTGCAAGCAGATCAAGATGAACATAGGGTAAGTGCTCATTTGTTGCATAACCGTTGTGTAAACCAGTTGCTGGAACCCGCAGGAGAGGAGAGTGCTCTTTGCACTTAGGTCCTGCTTGTGGGCTTCCCCCAGGCACCTGGTTGGCCATGTGAGCATGGGATGCTGGACTAGACGGGCCATTGGCCTGATCCAGCAGGCTCTTCTTATATTCTTAAACAAATCAAAATGAATGCTATAGGTTGTCTGAAGGAGCCCTGAGTTATACAGCTTGTTGCCGTTGTCAGCAGCAGTCATGCATTTGTGCTGAAATCTTAGGGCACCATCTTTTTCCAGCCGAATATGCTCAGAATACTCTTTTTCTACAGCCCTTGTTAGCATTTAATGTACCTTCTTCACACAGTTGCTTTTTAAAAATGCTAATCCTTCTTCGTGGGGAGAGGCTGGAGGGGGGGTCGGCCTTTTTTTATTGATTTCTGCTCCCTACCAGCCTGTTGTCATGTCTTTGTCACGGTCTCCTGACCTCAAACTGCTGTGACACTTTGGAGAAATATATTCTGCTACACCCACACACCATTAAGCGCCTGAGCTGGCATACTCAGTATGGTCAGGGGGAGAAGTAAACATCCGGGGGGGGGGAAAGGATGCTTCCCAAATCAGTGCAGCACAAGAGCAGCCCATATAAAAGCGAGGAAGCAGCAGTGGAGGCTAATGTCCATTGAGACTGGTGGGGAGAAAGTCTGGGAGGCCAACAGTAGGGGGTGCCAGAGCAAATGGCTGGTGGAGCTAGAGCCAGTGGTAGGCAGAGACAACTAATTCTGGTTCTGTCCTTCTCCTCAATGAATTCTACAGAGGCAACACTGAGCCTAAGCAGGAGGATGCTGAGAGCCAGTGCCACCAGCCTAGATGGACTGTAAGTAAGAAGGCAGGCAGGTAGGGGCTGGCTGAGGACAGACTTAGTGGGGCAGTGCCTCCACTGCGAAGCAGGAGTTATTCCAAGTCTAGAACATTAGGTACTTCATCTCAAAATACTTTGGGTCAAGCCCAGGGTCTGAATGTGGCCCTCCAAGACCCTCTGTCCTTGGAACTGTCTCCAGGCCGCCACCCCCTGCTTCACACCCTCAGTGTTTCTACGTGGCTGGAAGGAACTCTGATAATGCCTCTTGCTTGTCTGGGTGGAGGAGAGAGAGGGACGTGAGAGTGTGTGTTGAAACCAGCTTATTGCACAAAGGTCAAATTTACATCTGTGGCTCTGCCTGCTTTTGCTTCTCACCTTCCTCACCATGCGGCCCCAGGAATGTGGCTCAAAAGGGAATGTGGCCCTCAGGCTGGAAAAGATTCCCCACCCCTGTTTTTAATAAGTAGAACCTGAAGAGGTTTTACTCGAAGCTCGCCTGTATTTTGGAGCTTGGAATGAATCTGTTTCTGCAACCGTCTGGTGGGGAGATGAAAGAATTACTGAGAGTGGCAGTAGTAGTACGCAGGGGGGTGGGATCAGCAGGAGTAGAAGCCTTGCAGCTGAGGCTCATCCTCCAGAGGCGGGGGTGGGGGGGAAAGGCCCACATAAAACCTCTGAGGCATCAAGTACACACCATGCACTTTAAAGCAAGCTGAAAGGTTGCAGGTTAGCTGCTAGCAGGAAGAGCTCTGAAAAAGTGTATGGATGCTCCAGGAGTTATAGGAGCCATATATGCGGCAGGCTGCATTTCTGACCAGTGATCATTTCCGCCCCCCGGAAATCTGCAGGAGTAAAGGGGGCTGGGAAAAGAGAGATGGCGGCAGAGAGAAGAACCTGCGGGAAAGAATCAAACCACTGCTGCCCAAGTAAACAGTGCGATGATATATTTAGCTAATGAGAAGGCAAAACACAGAAAGCTGCGTAAGACCAGGCAAGTGGGAAGGTGAAAGGAGCAGGGGGAGGGCATATAAATCTCCACTACACGAACCGCTCACTGCATGGAGATGGATCGTGAGGGGGGTGCCATTGAACGGCAGAGAAATGATCTGGACGTGGTCAGTGGCTGTCAGCTGCCAAATGGCCAAGCCGTGGCCATCATCTGGCGGTGTTTCATTTGTTCCCAGAGATCGTGAAATCAGCTGGGAAAGTCCAGCATGCAGAATCGCAGGCAGCCTGTGTTGTGGCCTGGAGAAATGATACCAGCTGAGTGACAAGCAAGCAGGCGCTCGGTCTGCCAGATGCTATTCCATGAGGGTGTTTTGGAAAGTAATGAAAGTTCTGCCATGCAGCGGAGGCAGGCACATTAGTCATTATTTTCTGAGGTAGCCCTTATCAAAGCAGCACAACTCCATACAGGAGGGGTTCTGTTTCATCTCAAAACTGCCATGATAAGGCAAGATCGTACTTCACAAGTCCCTGTGGGCTGTGTTGTGCCGTAGCTTCGCATCAAGGGTGGCTGGTGCCCATGGAGACTAGCGGGGTGGAAAGCAGAGAGGCCAACACTCGGTGGAGCCAGAGCCAATGACAGGCAGAACAAATAAATCCTAGTTTTGTCCTCCATCCCTTCCCCAGCTGAGTTCTGCAAGGGCAACACTGAGACTAAAGAGAAGATCCTTGGACAGGATGTAAGTAAGGAAGCAGGTAGGAGTTGGCTAAGGGTAGACCAGTAGTGTAGGGGCAAATTCAGAAGTGCAGGGTCCCTTCATGATAGTCACAGCCATGGCCCCTCCCATCCTTAGGTTGGATGGGTGGGTGGGTGGGTGGATGGATCGATGGATGGATGTAGGGCACGTGCATAGAAACCTCTGACTTTGTGCAGCTGGAATTGTCCTGGCCAACCCTGTTGGAATCAGACTTGCGATCACTGATGTGCTTTTCTCCATTATTTTTTAATGCAAAACTAGAGCAGTGCACTGATCAGACTATAGGTTGCATGGGTCTCTGAAACTCTGCAAGGCATTTCTAGGCATGGCTGCTCAAGCGAAAGAGTCACAACTATTTGACACCCCTCTGAGACTCCTTAAGTAATCTCTGGAGCATGCACACTACTTGCGTGGGAAGTGTCTCCTGGATCAGGCCTGGGCCATCAAATGGGCACTCCTACGGACAGGCCAGAGAGTGGGTTCAGTCTCTTCACACCTGCACAGACGGTGATGTAACCTGGGTGACAGGGGTGGAGACGTCTCTGCCAGATCTTCCCCCAGTTCCACCTCTGCCCTCGCCTCCACCTCCTCCTGCACCAAGGAGCAGAGCAGGAAGCAGCTTGGGAGGCATGACATAATCCAGAGGTTTGCCGATGGGAGGGTATCCCTCAGTCTCAGTCTTGTGTACCACAGCCTGCGCTTCCAAAGTGGGGCCATCATTGGACAGACTACTGAAGTCCTCCCCAGTTCCACCCTCCTCCATTTGCAGACCACTAGACCCCTCCCTGGGATCCCAGTTCTCCTCCTCCTCCGTTCCACTCTGCCAAGAGTTCTCCACCAGGCTCACGGTAGGAGTATATCCTACTATATAGAGCAGAGTCACATCCACTACTCCATCCACTTTTGTTTCTACACCACTGGCATGCGGTCCTCAGAAGGATGCTCTTGAGGGAATGTGGCCCTTGGGCTGAAAACGATTCCCCAGCCCTGCTGTACAGGTTCAGAAGCCACTGCCAGACTTCACCACCATCCCAACCAGCTACTTTGCATGTGCTACCTAAGAGCTGTCCCAGATGGAACAGACTGCCTCGTGTCACGAGATGGTGAGCTCTCCTTCACCTTCTCCTTTAAGCAGAGGCTGGAAGGCCATCTGTCAGGGGTCCTGTAGTTGTCTGCACTACAGATCCTGCACTGTGCAGGGGATTGGACTAGATGGCCTCCAGGACCCATTCCAGCTTGAAAATTCTAGGACTCTGTGTTGCAGTTGCCTAGCAACCAGTGGGCTAGCTCTTCACGCTCCATTAGACATTTCGCCTGTGAGCATTCCGTTTCTTTATTTGCTAAGCACCCATGAGCAACTACAAAGGAAGCTGCCTTACGAAGGAAGGGAGCAAGCTGTCTTCTACTGAGCCAGGGCCTTTGGCCCATCTAGCTCAGTATTGTCTACACTGACTGGCAGCGGCTCTCCAGGGCTGCAGGCAGGTATCTTCATTCCCAGCCATCCTGGAGATGCTAAGGATTGAGCTTAGGGCCTTCTGCACGCAAGGCAGATGCTCTGCCACTGAGCTATGGCCCTTCTCCCTGCCTTATACTGAGTCAGCCCATTGGTCTGTCTGACCAAGCATTGTACGCTGACTGGCGGCAGCCTCAGGCAAGGGACCTTTCCCATCACCTATTATTTGGGGTTGTTTAATAGGAGATTGCCCTGGGGTCTTCTATATACCATGCATGTGGGCCAGTCATTGCCTCTCAGCCTCATGAAAACCCTATTCATAGGGTCGCCATAAGTCAGAATTGACTTGAAGGCAGTACATTTCTACCTTTGAACGGTGGTGCTTTCCCAAACCACCTGTTTCTCCTGAACAAAACAGCAAAACATTTCCAGTCGCTACATGTCCCATGGTGTCCTGGCTACCCCCTGCAGAATCAGACTCAGGACCACCAACTTGGTTATTGCCAAAGGCTTTCATCCAGAACTTGGCACATGATGGATATATAGATCTGTCTCCAGGTTTCACAGGTCTTGGTGGCTTTGCTAGATGCTTCTAGGCATGGCTGCTCAAGCGAAGCTGTTGTCGCAACAATTTACATGCCCCAGAATCCCCCTTAAGAAGGATCAGGGCGGGCACACTACTTGCATGGGAGCTGTCTCTCGGATTGAGACTGGACAAGCAAGCAGGCGCTCCTTACGGGTAGGTTGGTCTGCTCACACCTGTGCAACCGACAATACGTCCTTGGCAATGCAGGCAGAGGCCCCTTGGCCAGCTTGTCCCCGTGCTCTGCCTCCAACCGTACCTCCTGCTCTGAGGGTGCGTTAGCTTCAAGAGGTGGATCAGGAGACTGCTGAGGTGGAGTAAGGGGGCAGCCTACTAGTGAATCACCCAGAGCTAGCCAGCACCTCGGGGACAGGCAAGGCTGTCAGCCAGCAGATCACTGGACCTCTCTGTGGCTTTGTTGGCCATTCCCTGCAGACTACTGAGCCCCTCCTGGATCCCAGTTCTTTTTGCACATTTCCCTAATATAATGCATTTTGGGGTGTTTTCACTCATACATGCATTTGTACGCACATTTTACTTCTGTATCTGCATTTTTGTACACATCTTGGTTAGAGCGCTGCACTGCAAAATTCAGAGAACTCTAGATTTTGAAGTATGACTGTTTTGGTTCATGTATTGTTTCAGAACGTGGGAATTGGGTAGGTTTGCCTTGCATTTCCCAAGAGAGCAGAGTGGTGGCGAGACGGGCTGTGTAGATGCACCAGCAACAGTGTTGGGTTAACTCTGCCAATGCATCCAAACAGCTCTTCCATTCCCCAGCAATGTCTAGGTAAGGTGCAGCAATGCTGGCATCTGGGGAGCATCTCTGCCACAACACACCTGCTGTTACTGGCCTTGCCCATTAATTATCCTCCATGAATGATTTGCAGATCAGCTGCACATTCTGTTCACTCCCAAATGTTTAACAAGAGCAACAACAACAAGGTTTATGTTGAGAATAATTTTAGTCCGCCATACATCCAAAGATCTTGGGGCAGGTTACGTGATTTAAATCAACAATACGACACCCACTTAAAGAAACAGAGCAGGTAAAAATACAAACTTAAATTTAAAATCACCCTCTTCTCAGTTAGGTTGCTCAGATGAAGGAAGCTTGCAGGGTTGGGAGGCAACCAGGAATGGATTTTTGTGTGACAGGACTGTGAACTCACCTCTAGTACTGAAAACCAAATTCCTGGGCTGAGCGTTGTGTTCAGACATCCAGTTGCTTAATTCCAATAATATGTCTCCCTGGGAGCCACTCTTTTGCACCTGGCTTTAGCTGGTGGAACTTGGGGCTCTAGGAAAAATAAAAAAAAATGCAAAACTGTTGATCTCACAACCTTGAGATCTGCCTGCTCCTGATTCAGTTCCTTGTGTGCAATAGCAGATGCCTGTTAAGAGGGTTAAAATGAACAGACCTTGAGCTCTACATGTTTTTTCCCTGTAGTAAGCAAATATTCTATTCACCAACTGAGTTACCTTTCAGTGCCACCTCCCCATTCTCCTTCAGCTTCTAGGCAGTCAGAGGAAAAGGCTGAAGGACAATATTTTTCTCCGGTCTGCTGAGATTCATAGTTAAACAATACCGGTGAAATGGTGAATCTCTTCTCCTTTCCTCTCTTATTAAAGCAAAGTGGCTGCTGACTCCTCACGACGTCTTGAGTGAACTGAGCGATTGGGCATGTACAGAAAAAAAAAGGATAAGGGCAGCCCCTGGCCAAGGAACCAGTGTACTACTGTTGTGGCTGGGCCTAACATATAGGGATGGGGTGAGGGGAAGGCCCTCAGCCTGTATATTTGAAGAGAGGGACTTGTTTGCCTGCAGTGGTGCTGAATTAAAGACATGACAGACTGGGACTACTTATGTATTAATATCCCTCCCTTCCTCCCGAAGACTCTCCCTTGCAAAAGAGGCAGGCAGGATATTGGGGGCCCAAAGGTGTGGGGTTCTGGGAGGTTGCCCAGTTTTTCCCCAAGCCACCACTGTTAGATGCTGCCCTCCCACATGTTCTGAACAGAGGAAAGATGCAAAGGGCTTCTCTGTGAGCAAGTGCGGTCGTGGCTGACGCAGGTGCCTTTTCCCCATCGATGGAGGGGCATGCCAACACCATTTTGTGGTCTTATCTCCTTTTTTCTCCTCTTTGAGAGGTGGTGACCATTTGTGTTATGCTACACACCCACCCGCTAGCCCAAACATCTTAGCGACCCTTGCCTTCGAGATTGATGTGGAAGCAGTGGACTTTGACTGTCTGTTGGAGGGTTTAAGCTGTGTGCCTCCAAAATACCAATAAACCTCCAGTGACTTCCTTCCACAAGGGACCAGAGTGTTGAGCGAACATCTCATCACTCAGAGAAGTGGGATTATATATTTTTTAAATGTCGGCAGATCAAATGAGTCAGCCACGTCCTGGCAGGATTGCCAGCCTGCCCTGACAAAATGTGCTTTATAAGGTGTGCTTGAGCTGTGGCCTCTCCCCTTTCAGACACAAGTAAACTAGGTGTTTTATGCACAAGGTGGAATGAGCATACTTCTATTTTCCCAGTGCTGAACTTCTACAAGGAGGGGTGCTGGAGTTTCATCATGCTTGGAAGTTTAATTTAATTGAATTAATTTTTGGTCCTCTCCTTTCAGTCCATAACACATCCCCAAGGCAATTCACAGATCTATGTTGCAAAACAAACACATGCACTGTTAAAATGATTAAAGCAATTAAAGCCTGTCTTAAAACTGAAAGCCAACATTTATCGGTTGCAGAATAAAAAAAGAAACTAAGCCAAACCTCAGTATGTAACTGTTGAACAGTAAGTGGTTTAACCACCCTTAAATGCCCATCTGGACAAAACAGTTTAAGCGCGATCCCCCTGAAATCATTTAATCTGGCAAGATTCCCTGTAAGAATATAAAATGAGCCCTGCTAGATCAGGCCTGCCTAGTCTATCATCCTGCTGTTGCAATGGCCAACCAGACAGATGCCTATGGGAAAACCACAAGCAGCATCTCACAACTCTTCTTGCCTAAGATTCCCAGCCACTGGTATAAAATTCCCCACCCCTGTCAGAAGTCAGAACTGAAAGAAGTGCCCATCTCAGCAGCTACAGCTAGGCCTGACATAGATAGGCCCCATTTGCTCTATATATACCCCACGAGAGTGGCTGTATACTATAGCCAGTGCGGATTTAAAGCAGTATTGTATCACTTTCAACAGTCATGGTTTCCCCAAAAGAATCCTTGGAACTGTAGTTTGTGAAAGGTGCTGAGAGTTGTTAGGAGACCCCCTTATTCCTCTCACAAAGCTACAATTCCCAGTGGGGTTTAACAATCAGTCCCTCTTCCCAGGGAAATGCCTGACATTTTAAACTTTTTGTGGTATAAGTTACCTTTCAGATTTTGTACATTTTTATTGTTATAAGCTGCTTCAAGAGTTACATGGTGAAAAGTGGGGTATATATATTTAAAATAAATGTTTAGTGCAGATGGGGCTATAGTGTCCCTTTCCAAAGCTGCATCGGGAGCCAGAGGCATTTTGGGGAAAAGATGGTGAAGACAGCAGCTGCCGGATTACTGGGGGCAATCACTATGAGGGAATGTGGTTCTTGGTCTGAAAAAGGCTCCCCTCCCCTGCGCTAATGCACCTGGCATGGCTTATCCTTCCCCTTAAGAGCCCAATGTTGAGAGAAGCACGAGGTTGGAGGGGAAGGAGAGAGACCACAGCAGTCTCTCCCTGCTGCTGTGGGAGGGGATTGCCAGAGTGGCACTGATGGGGGACAGAGAGCACCTTGGGCAGAGCCCCCTCCAACTTGGTGCCGGGTCTGCTAACAAATTTATTGTTGCAGATATTTTTGTGGACCAGAATCCCTGTCCTTGAATGCAAGATTTCTTGCAAGGATTTTTATTCTTCACTCATATTCACACAACGGTTTATGAAAAGGATGAAACAATTAAAATGTAAATAATTTAAAAAGCCACACTTATAAAAGCAGAATTAAAACTGCATCTGAAACAGTCAGGAAAATAAAAAGAGCTATGCCTGGCACTAAAAGGAAAATAAATTAGATGCCAGGCAAACCTCTCCAGGGAAAGCATGCAACCCTGCAACCCAGGCCCCACCACTGAAAGGACACTCTCTGGTGTCCGCTCTCATCTCAGACAGCAGGGACACCTGCAAGAGGCCATCCACAGATGATCTTAAAGTAAGGGAAGGTATGTGTGGAGATATTCAGGTCCTCAAGTACCCTGAAGGGCTTTAAAGGGAAAAAACATAACTTTGAATTAGAAACTGGCTAGGAACCGCTGCAATTGTTATAGCTAGGGATGGGGAAGAAATTTGATATGGTGTGCATTTTAAGCTGGATTTTTCAAATTTGCACTTCCCAAAACAATATGAGGACTGAAACATGGCCAGCCTTCAAAATCGACACTTATCCAGATTTTGCAATGCAGTTTTTGCAATGCGTACAAAAATGCATATAGTAGTATAAAGTATGCATATAAATGAATATATTAGTGAAAATAACATACAAACATGCATTAAGAGAAACTGCTTGCAAAAATGTGTACATTGATCAAAACTGTATGCAAAAACACGTTTAGTAGGAGAAATTAGCAGGGTAAATGCTGAAGAATTTTCATGAAGATTTTTTTTAAATTCACAGATAGCTAAATTTAAGATTGGGAAAGCGAGAGAACCAAAACTGACAGGCCCTTCCATCCCTAGGCATAGCACAAGCATAGTATGGTCATTAACGCCCAGTCACGGTTAGTAGCCACATTCTGTGCTGATTGCTGTTTCCACACAGTCTTCAAGGACAGTGCCTTGCAGTAGTCTACCATGGGGGTTTCCCAATAACAGATAACTGAGGCTTGGCTTATTGGCATTCTCCTCAATAAATGAGTGTGTGTGTGCACGCACGTGCAAAAAAAAAGCAGGACCAAAAGGTTGTGAAATATAAGAGGCAGCAGTAGACTACAGAACCCAGTAAGATAAGAACAGAGTGACCTGGCCACAACCTAGCGCCCTACATTCTTCTCTGGTCTCTTCTGCCTCAAGAAGGACCAATGTGTTGTGCTTACAACTAGGGAGAGATCCAAATAACTTGCTATATTATATATATATATACGTAATTGTGATTAACAAAACAGAGGTTTTTATTGTTCTACCAAAAAGTTTCGGCTTCCGCCTTCATTAGCTGCTAACATACAAATGATGTTACCAAGGTGGCAGTTACAGGGCTTTGAGGATGGAATGCTCAGAGGGGCTTCATTTGCAGAAGCTGTTTATACTGTCCTCCAGGTTCAGGCCATGTGGTGCCAGTGTGTCCAGAGAGTAAATCCAAAAGTTCTCCCTTTTAGTCAATGCTGCTGGATCTGTTGGCATCTCTATCGCTGTTATCGAAAAGTCCAACAGGCTGTGACCCTCAGTGTTGAAATGTTTTGCAACTGGTTGCTCCACTTTTTTTTGTCAAGATTGCCGATTTGTGGCTTCTGAAGTGTGTGCGTAGGTCAGTTGTGGTTTTTCCTACATATTGGATATGACATCCTGGTCTTTCGCATTCGATGACATAAATTATATTGCAGGACCTACAGGTGATGTTCTGTTTGATGTAATATGTCCTGCCTGTCCTAGTGCTTGTAAAAGTAGCTGTCTCCCTGAGGTACACAGAGGTGATACAGCAATTGGAGTGACAAGGATGAGACTCTGGATTGGTGATAGGTGACTTAAGCACAGCTCTCACCAACAGTCTGCGCAAATTAGGAGGTTGGCGAAATGCTATAACAGGAGGCCTGCTGATGGCTCTAGCAAGATGTTCAGAGTTTGCCAGCAATGGGTAGCTCTCCCTGATTGCTCGGTGATAGTTAGGAGATGCTGGATGGAAATCTACCACAAATGGAATCCATTGCTCTTTGCTCTTTGACACCTCAGTATGATGGAAGAGGTTTTCTCTGGACAGAATGGAGGCTTGGTGGATGTTGCAATCGCTAATATGTGGAGGATATCCTCTTAAAAGAAGGTGTTCTTTAAGTTCACTGATCCTTCTCCGGTATATATCTTCAGTGTTGCAAATAAGTTTGATTCTCAGAGCTAAGCTATATACAATGTTTTCCTTTATATGCTTAGGATGGCAGGATTTCCAGTTTAAGTAAGTGTGGGCATCAGTGGGTTTGCTGTAGAGATCAGTGGCTATTTTGTTGTTTTCAATGATGAGAAGGACATCCAGAAAGGCATGTGCAGATTGTCATTTGTACTATTAAATGTAAACTTAATAGATGGATGGAGTTGATGTAATTTTTAAATTGTTCTAAACTCTCTCTACCATTTGTCCAAACCATAAAGATGTCATCAGTGTATCACCACCATATAAGTGGTTTGTTGATGGCCTTTTTGAGGATCTCCTGTTCTAGTTTACCCATAAAGAGATTCGCATATGATGGAGCCATGCGAGTCCCCATAGCTGTGCCCTGTAGTTGCAGGTAGTGTTCTCCACTGAATGTAAAGTTGTTGCAAGTCAGGACTAGTGTAGCTAAAGTTGTGAGAACCTCTGTTGGAGGATTGTTCGTATCTCTGGTGTTAAGAAACTCATTTAAAGCCTGAATCCCATCATTATGTGGTATATTGGTGTAACAAGATGTGACATCTAAAGTAGTATAGTATTGTGGAATTGATACTGCTTGTTTAAAGACTCAGTTTAAAGACTCAAGCAAGAAGTCCTTGGTGTCTTTGCTGTATGATGGGAGGTTTTGTACCATGTTTTGTAAATTTGAGTCAATGTACAGAGAATATATATATATAAATGGGAACATGATGGTTTCTTTCTCATCAGCCCCTAACAGGCAACCTGAAATTTTTTGCTCCTAACAAAATTTAGGTCTACCTGATGCCACCTGCATTCCAGCTAGACTGTCATACAGACTGTAGCCTGAGGGGCTTCAATATCATGTTCAACATTTTTTCTCTCTCTCTTCTCCCCCTCCCATTTTGCTTAAAGTTCAGCCTGAAGACCTCCGCTGATTGGTGTGAAGACAAAAAGAGTTTGTGGGGGAGAGTGAAGGTTGCATCCCACACCATACATTTAAAGTACTCTTTCCCCAAAGAATCCTGGGAACTGTAGATTGTTAAGGGTGGTGGTGGGGATTGTAGATCTGCGAGGGTTAAACTACAGTTTCCAGGATTCTTTGAGGGAAGCCAGGAGTTTTAAATGTATGATGTGGATGAGACCTGTGGAAGAGCTGTGTTGATCTCTACAGGGGAAAGGCAGGGTATAAATGTAGCAAATAAATTTTGGACAATTCTGAGGGTTTTTTTAAAGATGTGTCCTCCAAAGATCACAAAATATTAGAACTAAGAACATTAGAAGAGCCTGTTGGATCAGGCCAGTGGCCCATCTAGTCCACCATCCTGTTCTCACAGTGGCCATCCAGTTGTCCATGGGAAGCCTGCAAGGAGGACCTCAACGCAAAAGTACTGTCCCCTGTGGTTTCCAGCAACTGGTATTCAGAAGCATACTGCCTCCAACAGTTGAGGAAGAGCATAGCCAGCAGGGTTAATAGCTATTGATAGCCTTCCATCAGTCTTAATGAAAATAAAAAATATATACTATTAGATGTGAATTACCAAAAGATAGTTTGGATGCCGTAAAGGAGTCATGCTTCAGAAAGCTACTGAGATGGCAAGCTGTCTGTTAACGGTAGCCCAGATGGCTATATGTCAGGAATGGAAAAGCCAGAGTCTCCTTCTGTAAAGGCCTGGATGACAAGAATCTGGGATAATAGGTGGTATTCAATGCTAGTCCTACTCATGTGTAGATACATTGACATTAATAGACACGCCTAACTTAGGTTCATTCATTTCAGTGGGTCTGGACTTAGTTGACTACAACCCATAGTTTACATTGAGGCTGCAATCCAATACATGTGTAAAAAGTAAGCTCCATTGGGTTCAATGAGGCTTACACCTAGGTAAGTGTGTATTGGATTGTAGAGCAGCCTTAGTTAACAAACATAAGAGTTCACAAAGACTGGCAAAAATAAGTTTATTGAGAAATGGAGTTTATTCATTTTGTACTTGAACAACAAAGTACAAGAGATACAATTAATCTGTACACATTATTGGGTGAAATATGGATTGAATTAGCACAAACCTAGCAAAATTACACAAGAAGATGTTAAATATGGTATTTATATAGGGATTATCAGTCAGTCTTGTAGTGTTGATAAACATTTTGAGTTGCTTATTTTTACAAGCTCAAATTATTCAACATAATGTATTATGGACAATTGTGAATATAAATCAAATTAAAGTATTTAATATGGAATGATAGACTAGAAATAACTATCTACGGAGAAATATTATGTATATTGAAACAGATACAATTTATGGTAGAGTCACATTTTAAAACCAATTCATAATTATCCTAAGCATTTTTGGAATTTTATGAAACTTTCTGTATAGTACTTCACCAATAAAGAGAGGAATTCTGGTGAACACAAAGCTTCCTCACTATTTTGATATTTTTAGATGGTCGTAATGGCATTTGGATGTAAAAAATACTGGGAACTGTAGTTTACCCCTCACAGAGCTACAATTCCCAGCACCCTTAAAGAAACGACAGCTCCCAGAATCCTTTGTTGATGGTGGTAGGGAAAACTCTTGAATTTAATGCTAGTCCTATTCCGACTAGACCCATTGAAGTGCATGACTGAGGCTAATTGATTTCAATGGGTCTACTCTGAGTAGGCCTCAGCTACAACACACAATCTCGATTAAGTCCTGCTGGAATTTTTTCTGTGTGTGACTAAATGTTTATCAACTTTTAAAGACAACACAAACTCAACATACAAAACAATGTAACACCAAAACATCAAGCTGGTGCCACAATTTTATAAGCCAAGAATCGAAAAGTAAAGTCAAAAGAAGATCAAAGTGCAGAGGAGGCCAGGCGCGCGCACACTCCCTGTATTGGCAACCCTGTATTAAAGACAGAGGATCAGGGAAAGTTTTTCAAAGATTTACTTGTTAATATATTAAGTATGAGTTATTTGTATTATGGCTTTATTGTGTACTTTTTATAATACTAGTGCGGGGCTTTGTACATCGCTTAGAGATATTTTTATATTTTAAGCGGTATAGAAATAGTCTAAATAAATAAATAATAAAGATGGCAAACCCTCCTAGGACGGCACGGGCCTCAGGTCCCCAGCCGGCCCCAGAGACCCAAGCTCGCCTGTTTGGCCGCCTCCTCTGCGTGCCGCTGGGCTTGTTGCTGCGCGCCAAGCAGACCCGGGCGAGAGTTGCCTTCCGCCGACTGGCACCGTTGGAGCCCGGCAGGCAACGGGCCGCTCCGAGCGCCAGCTGCGGCCGCAGCATTAACCCCGAGCGGGAGCGCTCGGCGACGTCCTTCCCTTCGTCCCACCCCCGGGATCGTCCCTCGCCTTGCCCTGGCGAAGGAGGGGCGAGCGCGGCAGGAAAGGCGGGGCGCTCCGGGCCGCGCCGGAAAGAAAGTGCAAAAAGTTTTGCCGAGAGTGTTCGGGAAGCGGTTCCAGGGCGAGGAGCGCTTGCTTGGTGTTGTCTCCGCGGCCGCCGGAGCCGCGCCGCCGGCATGGACGCTCTCAAGTCTGCCGGGCGGGCCATCATCCGGAGCCCCAGTATCGCCAAGCAGAGCTGGAGCAGCGGCAGGCACAAAAGTAAGCCCACGGAGGAGGCTCCTCTGCCCATGCTCTGCCCTCGTCTCCTCTCCCCTCCCTCCTTCAAATCCTCGGCCAGCGTCCAAAAGAGCGGGGGGGGGGATTTCCTCTCTACGCGCCTGGAGAGGGAGATTCGGCTCTTGCTGCGCCGATCGCCCGCGTCTGGGGGTGCGCGGGGTGTTCTCTGATCCTGGACTGGAGCGCGCGCGGCGTGGGGTGGGAGGGAGTGGGGGGATAGGGTAGGGTTACAAAGAGCCGGAGTCACGTCGGGGGCAGGGTTTCCTCGTGTGTGTGTGTGGGGGGGGACACGATCGAGGTGGGAAGGGGAAGCGTCGGTGACCAGAGAGCGATTGGAGAGTCCATCAAAAGTTTCTTGTGACACGTAGACAATATATATATACATACACACAGAGGGAGATGCACTTAAACCAAAATACACACAGTCTCTCTCTCTCTCTCTCTCTCTTTAAGGAGCGGTCTCTCTTAAAATGGTTGGGTTTAAGTTTTTTTTCAAATCACCTACTGGGAGACCAGGGTTCAAATCCCCACACAGCCATGAAACTCACTGGGTGACTTTGGGCCAGTCACTACCTCTCAGCCTCAGAGAAAGGCAATGGTAAACCCCCTCTGAATACCGCTTACCATGAAAACCCTATTCCTAGTCAGAATCGACTTGAAGGCAGTCCATTTCATTTTTTCACAATTTTGATACAAGCCACATGCAATGCTTTGCAAAAGCAGCACAGGACATCTGGGTTCCCTGTAGGCTTATTTGTGTGCTTTAAGTTAGACTTCTGCATTGAGCAGGGGGCTGGACTCGATGGCCTTATAAGTCCCTTCCAGCTTGACTATTCTGTGATTCTATAATAACACAGACAGGAACACAAGGAGGTTCTTTATACCAAATCAGACCCTTGGCCCATCTTGCTGGGTGTAGACTAAACAAGGGGTTTCCAAGCTTTTTTTTTAACCTTACGCACCACTTAAAAATGGCTGACTGTCTTGGTGGACCACTGGATGATTTTTTCTTGCCTGTTGTAGCAGTTGTAATGTGCTGGGCTAGACACTGTATGATTTTTAATGGCTTCTATTCGTTCTTTAATTGTATTTTCTTGTATTTGCGTTCCCTAAAATTCACATTGTAATGCGGTAACATCCAATATAAGAAATAAAAGGAGCAATTGAATGCAATTAAAAATCGGTATGAATTTTTAGTGAGCACATGCCACGGACCACCTGAATGAAGCTTGTTTGTGGATCACTGGTGGTCTGCTGACTGCAGTTCGGGAACACCTGGTCTAAGGTGACTGGCAGCGGCTCTTCAGGGCTTCAGAGGGGAATCTCTCCCAGTTTTTCCTTGAAATGCTATGGGGGATTGAACCTGGGCCCTTCTGCATACAAAGCAGATGCTCTACCACTGAGCTACGGCCTGCCCCTGACTGAAAAGGGGACGAGAAGGAGGATAGGGAGGGATCAGGTAGGAGAAGCAAATTAAGTAGGTCACCCTCTATTACATCTGCAGAGGTCCTTGACTTCTGAGTAGACATGGATAGGATTGTGCTGTCAGGCCAAATTCTTCCTGAAATCCCAGTGAAACCTTCAGAAGGGGGATGTGGAATCTGTGGCCCTCCAGATGTTGTTGGACTTGCAGTTCTCATTCTATCCAGCAAGCATGGCTGATGGGAGTTGTATCTCAACATCTGGAGGGCTACAGTTTTACTCATGCCAGGTTCAGAAGTTGAAAGTCTTCCGAAAAAGAAAAGCCTTGCTCCCCTAAAGAAGCAGGTTTGAAAAAATATTTTGTCACTTTCGTGCCTTGCTGTCAAGGGGCACATTCTCTTGGGGTAATCTCTTGAGGGCCACTTGCTGGTGGTCAACAGAGCCAGAGTCATTGATGGGTGCCACCAGAGACAAAAATGTTCCGGATTAACTAATCTGGAATAAAGATGTCCTGCTTTTAATTTTCACCAGGCTACCACAGATTAAAATTCCCAATCCTGTGCAGGTCTACTCAAAAGTGAGCCCCGTTGGTTTTGATGGAGAAGCTCACAAATAAGTATACAGAGGGTTATTTTATTTTTGAGTACAATAGATCAATACAGCTACTATCCTGGAAAACAAGTGACAGTAATTCCTTTCTGACTTTAGTGTGCTATGAGCACACTATTGCAGAAGCCTACCAATTTGTTCTCTGGCAGCTGGAGGAAAACACCTCTAAGACTCTTTTAAAGCCAGGAAATATAAGACGGAAGGGAGGAAACTCTCATGGAAAAACAGGGCATCTTCAGGAGGTGTTTTTGGGGCTGGAGGCCACAGATTGCCAACCTGTGCCTGTTACAACTAGGCTTGTAACTAGGGCTGCATGAAATGAAATGAAATGGACTGCCTTCAAGTCGATTCCGACTTATGGCGACCCTATGAACAGGGTTTTCATGGTAAGCAGTATTCAGAGGGGGTTTACCATTGCCTTCCTCTGAGGCTGAGAGGCAATGACTGGCCCATGCACACCATATATTTAAAGCACCTGACACACACACCCCAAAATCCAGGAAGCTGTAGTTTTAAGAGTGCTGGGAACTGTAGCACCTATGAGGGGTAAACTACAGTTCCCAGGATTCTGTGCAGGGAAGAAATGCACTTTATATGTACAGTGTATACACAGCCTCAGCGCATGTAGCTGAAGCAGCCACATACTGCTTCTGAGTCTCCCCCTGCCCCACTCCCTCTGTTGCAAGTGGGGGGAACCTTTGGCTCTCCAGATATCGCTGAACCACAGCTCTCACTATTCCTGGCCATTGGTCATGCTTCCTGGGGCTGGCGGGAGTTGTAGTTCAACAACATCTAGAGGGCCAAAGGTTCCCCGCACCTGCTGTGTTGTTTGCCATGAATCAATATTTTGCTTGTAAGCTTTTGGGGCCTGGGACTTGTACTTTTAAAGCACCATGCACAATAATGATAAATATCACAGTTCAATATGAACACCCAATTCTAGCCCTTCCTGGCTCTTTATCCAGTTCACACCTCCTTGGCCTTGGTGATTTGGCATCGACACCATCCATTTAGACATTATATATCCGTGGTGTAGTGGTTAAGGTGTTGGACTACAACCTGGGCAAACAGGGTTCGAATCCCCACATAGCCATGAAGCTCACTGTGGTACCTGGGGCTAGTCACTGCCTCTCAGCCTCATGAAAACCCTATTCATAGGGTTGCCATAAGTCGGAATTGACTTGAAGGCAGTACATTTACATTTAGCCCTTTATGAGTCATGACTTTATGAGTAATGGCTTCCCCAATGAATCCTGGGAACTGTAGTTGTTTAAGGGTGCCGAGAGCTGTTAGGAGACCCTTAAACTACAGTTCCCAGGAGTCATTGGGGAAGCCATGATTTGTAAAGTGATACAAGAGTACTTTAAATGGATGGTGTGGATGTGGCTGTAGTTATCAGATGCTCCCAAGACATTCCTGCTTCCCCTCCCCCAAATTCTGCCTAAATATTAATTAGTGGATTGGATGGTGGTAATATGTTTTTAGCCCTGTTTGGGCGTTCAGTTCTTTCACATGATTAGAACCATATGGCCTTGGGCCAGACACTGTCTTTCAGCCTAACCTACCTTGCAGGGTTGTTGTGAGGACAAAACAGGGAGCGGGAGAACCATGTACACCACCTTCGCGCTTTGGAAGAAAAGTGGAATATAAATAAAATGGATGAATGAGAATTGTCCTATTTGCCAGAGATCCTGGACACCTGCTGCCAGTCTGGAGTGGACAACCCTGGGCTGTCTGCATATAATTTTTTTTAACATGATATAAGGCAGCTGTCTACGTTCCTCTGTATACCAAGAATGGAGAACCTGTAGCCCTCCTGGTGTGGTTGGACTCCAATTCCCATCAGCCCCAGGCAGCATGGCCAATGGTCAGGGATGATGTAGTCCAGCAGTGTCTGTGGTTGGGGGCGTACTTTCCCCATCTCTGCCTGGTTGGCTAGAATATGGGGTGTGGAGCATGAGAAAAATGCAAGCATTGGATTCTCTCCACCTTTCCGCAATTGTTGCAGATGGCGGCAGCTGTTGTTTTTACCCTTGAGATAGTGCAAGTTTCCTGTTGTTGGGGGCCACGCTGACTTGGTGGGTAGTGCTTTCAACACAATAGGTGTTATTTCCCCCCACGTACTCAGTGACAGGTGGCTGTATTGAGGGCTGTCGGGAATGCTTTACCTTAATTAAATAGGCTAGTAACGCAAGGAGTATGTGTGTGTGTGTGTATGCGTGTTCCCTGAACGATGTGACGCGGCTTAATTGCTTAGTCATGAGGAACTCGTTGCGGACACAGCCTTGGGCGTGCATCTTCTTTCTCTTAGCAATGCTATGATCTGCTTTTACATTGTGTGTGTGTGTGAGGGTGGTGGATGTGGGGATGACCCTCAGTTGCAGCAGGAGATTCAGTTAGGTGAGCAGTTTGCACCTTTATAGAATGTTTTCTGTTGAGAGCCAATGTTGTGCGGTGGTTAGAGTGCTGGATGATGAGTGGGTTCAAATCTAGGATGGGCCATAGCTCAATGATGGGGCATTTGTTTTGCACTCAGAAGGTCCCAGGTTCAATCTGTAGCATCTCCAGGTAGGGTTGAAAGTGACCCCTTCCTGAAATCCTGGAGAGCCACCGCTAGTCATTGAAGATGTAGGAACCTAGACAGCTGCCTTAGACTGAATCAGTATAAGCTCGTTCATGAAGCTCAGTACTGGGGAGGGCCATGGCCTTGTGGTAGAGCAGAGGATGTTGGAAATAGGAGTGGAAATTCCCACATCAGAGGTCAGTAATGGAAAATCACGCAAACAAATACAAGCAATATTTGCTATTGTTCTTCTACTCTGTAAATATGTTTTTTACTGCGTCGTTTCCTTTCCATTGAAATGCACTGAAACAAATTATGTAATTATGTACAGCTCGGTCATACTAGCGAGCGAGATGAATAATGTGGTTTTAGCAGAAGCCGAACTGTAGCGGAACGGAAACAGTGCTGGTTGCTACAAACGGAGAATGGGACGGTGACAGCTGCCACCTTACATCCCAAGGGAGAGCACATACAAAAGGTTCCAGGTTCAATCCATGGTGTCTCCAGGTAGGACTGAGAGACATCCCTTTTGGAAACCCTTAAGAGTTGTTGCTGGACAGCATAAACCAAATGTGGCCTTCGGGACTCTCCTCAGGCCAGACCCCACATCAGCCATGCTTCATGCTCTCCTCGATTGCTTTTGCCTAGCTGGAATATGTCCCGAGACTGTGATAATGCCTCTTACGTGCCTGGGTGGAGCTGTATGCGTGTGTGTAGAAATTTGACTTTTACATGGCTACTCTATAAAGGTAAGAGTTGCATCCAGGCCCGGCACTAGTAGGTGGCCAGGTGTGGGCACAGGCTGAGGGCTCTGTGGCTGGCTGAGGACCTCTACTGCTAGCCAAGGGCCCTGCGGCTGGGAGGGTGGAACTCCTGCTCTGCAGTCCTCGCCAGCATTGGGTCTCAGGCCGCAGGTGGTGCAGATTGCGGAGCAGGAGCTCTGATCTCCCAGCCAACGTTACCCCTACTTGCGCAGCCAGCGGGCGCTTAAATACTCCTGGTTGCTTCACCTCATGCATTAGTGTGTGTGCCTGCTATCACCACGATGGCGGCAGGGGTGTCAACGCCCCCCCACTGCCATTTCGGGTGATGGCAGGCATGCATGTTGATGCGCAAGGTGGTATTTAAGTGCAGGTGCATGCACATACAAGGGGGAGGCAGGGGGCTGCGGTGGACTGGTGCTGGCTCGTTGCATCTATTGCTCTGCTCTCTTTTGCCTCAGGCCCTGCCCACACAGGCAGGTGGTCCCCGGAAGCCTCTCTGCAAGAGAATGCAGCCCTCGGGCCAAAAAAGGCTCCCCAGCACTGAGCTAGATGGACCAACGACCTGACTTAATACAAGGCACCTTGTAAATCCCATTGAGCTCAGTGTGAGCTACTCCCAATTATGTGAACGCAGGATTGCCGCCCAAATGAGTGAGCCTTCTTAACACTGCTGAAAACCAGGCAAGGAGCAGCAGTTTCTTAATTATCACCCCACCTACATTCGTGGTCTAACCCACAATGGCAGGTTGAGGACAAGCATCCAAGGTAGGCAGGACAAAGAGATGGCAGATGCTGATCAGTGGAGTTGATGAAGAGCTTGATGTCCCTTGCGAGGAACCTTCTAAAAGCCACATGCCAGTGATGGGTGGAGTCAGGGACAAAAGTGGGCGGAGCAATGGACATGCTCTTCCCTTTGAACAGTAGGCTATATTAGCCACACAGAAAGCAGAGGTTTCCCCTTCCATCTCTCTGTCATCCAGCCATGCAAGCAAGAGGCATGATCACAGTTCAAGGAGACATTACAGCCGGGCAAAAGCACTCAGGGAGGGTGGGGAGCAGAGCCAGTGGGGGGGGTGGCCTAGGGAGGGGCCCCAGAGCCAGCTGGAGATGCCAGGAGGGCATGTTGCATCCTGCGGCTGAGGTTCCTCCAGCCTGGTCTGTACTGATCAAAGTCCTGAGTTGTGCTCCTGAAATCATGTGATCCGGAGATGTGTCCTCTCCATTCAGTTTTTGATGCAGGTGCATATGACAAACACCCTTCAACGTTTCCCTTCCAGTTTGTGCAAACTGGCATAATCCTCTCCTTCCAAGGGATGTGGGAGTTTGTATTTGCTTCTGTTGCTCGGGTATGGTGCACGGGGGCGATTCATAGCTGCGTTTCCTTGATCGGTTCGAGGCTCGGGTTTTTAGGAACACAGGAAGCTGCCTTATACTGAGTCAGACCATTGGTCCATCTACCTCAGTATTGTCTACACTGACTGGCAGCAGCTCTGCAGGATTTCAGACAAGAGTTTCTCTCAGCCGTACCTGGAGATGTGGGGGATTGAACCTGGGACCTTCTGCATGCCAGGCAGATGCTCTAACACTGAGCTATGGCCCTTCCCAAAGATAAAGCATGTGTTGCGATTTCTTAGCAACTGCACACACACACAGAGTTACAACAAAGCTTTGATCAACACAACTTTTTTGCTTGAAGAAACATACCTTCTTATTTTTCTGCTTCAGTTTCCCAAGGTTTTCTTTCCCTGTTTGTTTATTTATAGAAGTATTTATACACTGCCCTCTAGCAAAACATCAAGGTGATGTACAGCAACATAAAAAAAAAAACACATTTAAAAGCAATACGTGACAAGTGATAATCATGGAGAAGCGCCGTGGCTCAGGAGCAGAGCTCCTGCCTGGCATGCGGAAGAGCCAAGTTTCAATCCCCGCCATCTCCGTGTGGGGCTAGGGAAGATTCCCTACTTGAAACCCTGAGAGCTGCTGCCAGTCAGTGCAGACAATACTGAGCTAGGTGGACCAATGGCCTGATTCAGTAGAAGGCAGATTCCTAAAACTAAGACTGGAATGCAATGGGCTATTATTCTTTGAGATTACAAGGATGTTTAGATTTATATAGCTGTCCATCAGTAAACATTCCGCGGGTGGGATACAGCAAAAGGCCTTCCTTCACCATCAGAGGCCTGTCTCTGCATTACTCTGTCTGAGAAGTGCTATATGATGACCAGGGACAGGGCCTTTTTCAGTGGTGGAACCCTGGCTCTGGAATGCTTTCCCCAGAGGGGCTTATCTGGTGCCCCAATAAAGCTTTATAACAATACAAGACAAGGGCCAATTTATTTTAGCTGGTTTTTAAAGTTTTATCTGTTTTGAGTCTAACTTGATTTTTTAAATTTTTTGTTTTTAGCTTTCTTGTATGTGTGAGTTGTCTGATAGTGTTATTAAAAACATTATTCGAAGCTGATCTGATAATGTGCTACGAGAGCAATGTATAAATCTTAATAATAATGTTCCGGAGGAAGTGATGGTAGAAGCCAGCTTTGGGGGGGAGGGAAAGATGTGTGGACGAATAGAAAGAATCCTTTATTTTCTTTGACAGATCTGTCATAAGGCTCTTGCAACATCCCTTGGGTGTTTAAGGTGAACTGCTGGTACCAGCCTGTGGACTGGGCATAGGGAGCCTCTTTCCATATTACAATATTGGGATTGTGTGTGCGTGTGAATGATGAGCATGTGTGATTGCTTTTTGCCACTCTCTGTCCCCCCCCCAAAAATGATGTGTCTGTAGTTACTTTCCCACAAGTGCCAATTACGATACCTTTCTTACCTGACACTTTGCAGTGGTAGCTGGTGCCGTCAGGGCAGTGTGGCAGTGGACTCTGCTCCAGGTTTTAGTCCAAACTATCAGGGAGCTTGCCCATCTCCTTGAAAGTTTGGACTAAAACCTGGAGTGGATTCCACTGCCCCACTGACATGGAGCTATCAGCTTCCACTGTTAGTAGACAAGAAGAGGGCAGCATTTTGAGTGCAGCCTTTGCCAACATGGTGCCCTCCAGATGCTTTGGACTACAACTTCAATCACTCCCAACCAGCATGGCTGATGAGAGTGGTAGTCCAAAACATCCAGAAGGCATCAGGTTGATGAAGGATGCTTTAGTAGCATAGCACATGCTTTGCATGCAGAAGGCCCCAGGTGCAATCCCTAGGCTCTAAAGCTAAAAGGATCCTAGGTAGCAGAGCTAGGAAAGACACACACACCCTCCCAGAGACCCTGCAGAGCCCACTGCCAGTCAACATAGACAATATTGAACTGGATGAATCAAGGGTCTGTATATGACAGCTCTGGGTATGTGCAAATCTCTCTTTGATAAAGCCAAGGCTGGCTTGAGCAGCTCTGTTGACTAGGGTGTGGGCATGCCATAGGCCACAGAAGTCTGAGCAAATAACATTTAATAATGCAGGAGGAGTCCAGAGAGAAATCCTGATAACGCTTTACTGAGGGAACTGAATAAAAACAGTGTATAATATGAGAAAGGAACAGAGGTTTTGTCTTTCTTACATCAGGCCTTGTACATACCAGGGAGATATACAACCAAACATATAGAGGAAAAACACCCTCAGAACTACACAGTCAATCAGAGCACACACTACCTCAGTGAAGATCATGCCACTGTGCCTGGTTCCTAGATAACACCCCTGTCCCCCTCTTAGCTAATTGACTAACATTGGCAGGAATAACGCCTAAGTTCTAAACTGAATGATCCCTGCTGTTGCAGTCCTAATAAGGAGAACCAGTGTGGAGTGTAGTATATTTGGGTGTCAACGGGGCATGCCCTGAGTTCCTCAAACAAGGGTGGTTCTTTCTTTCTTTCTTTCTTTCTTTCTTTCTTTCTTTCTTTCTTTCTTTCTTTCTTTCTTTCTTTCTTTCTTTCTTTCTTTCTTTCTTGTTCCATGTCCCATACTGCTAGTTTAGTGCTTAAGTGGTCAGGGATGATGGGAGTTGGTCCAACAAATATCTGGGGAACCCACATTAAAGAACGCTGATACAAAACACAACAAACTTCCTTGGCTCTTACTCGGGGAATTCTTGATACTTTAAGTTGTAAGAGATGCTTCCTTCCACTCTCTGAACGTCTATTAATGGCTTGGATCCTGGATACAAGGCATTTAACAAGGATGCTAATTGGTTTTGTACAATTGGGAACCTGCAACAGAATGTTGTGGCGTGGGATGTTCCTGTTGAGGATGCCAATGATGCCCCCTTCTAGGACACTCCATCCTGCCCCCACCCCTGGCTTTCTAACAGCCTGCCAGAATTCCATGCTCACCCAATGTGCAGCATACTCAGTCCTCATTGGTTTGTTTTGTGGTTTTCTTCTCCCTAGGTTTTTTGTACTTTTGCAAATCTTACAGTTCCCCCAGGCCTGCTGATATCTTCCTCTTGTGTGTCGATAGTGCCATTTTGGTTATAAAATGATCTATATTCAAAGTATGACTTCAGTATTGGGATTATATACTCTGTGTAGTATTAATTGCTGTTTTCCATGGCCACCATGCAACTGTTCAGAGACAAATATATTTATTTTATTTATTTAACAAAAATTATGTACTGCTTGTTTGTTACAAAACCTCTAAGCAATTCACAATATATATTAAAATTATAAAAACAGTTAAAAACAAGCATTTAAAAGACCATTAAAATCAGCAATAAACTAAAAAGAGACTAAAATATATCAACATCTATGTGTCTGGATAGATTTGCCTAAATGGAAATGTTTAAAGCAAGCAGTGAAAAGAATACTGTACATTGAAGACGCCTGCCTGATGACAATAGGCAGTGAGTTCCAAAGTGTAGGTGCTGCCACACTAAAAGAGTGATTTCTTGCAAGTGCAGAGCTAGTATTTTGTAGCATCTATAAGAGTGCCAGCTCTACAGATCGAAGCAGTCAAGTGGGCGTATATGGAGTAAGGTGATCCCACAAATAAACTGGCCCCAAACTGTTAAGGGCTTTATATACCCATATTAGTACCTTGAACTTGGGCTGGTAGCAAATCAGCAGCCAGTGCAGATTTCTCCTGTCAGCACCCATGCTGCAGCATTCTGCACTACCTGCAGTTTCTAGGTCAAGCGCAAGGGAAGCCTCACAAAGAGTTCATTGCAGTAATACAGTCTTGAAGTCACCAGTGCCTGAACTACTTTGGTCAACTCTCCTGGTCCAGGAATGGCCATAGCTGTTGCACCAGGCACAGATGAGAAAAGGCGCTTCTAGCCACTGAGGCTACCTGGGCCTCCAATGACAGAGCTGCATCCAGAAGCACCCCCAGACTGTGTCTCTATTCCCACAGGGAGTGCATCACCATCCAGGTGCAGGCACTGACCAATTCTCTGGCATGGGAACCATTCACCCACAGTGCCTCCATCTTGCCAGGATTCAAACTCAGCTTATTTTCCCATATCCCATCATTGGGTCCAGGCACCAGTCCAAGCCCGCACAGTCTCTCCTGATTCTGATGTTATGGGTGAAATAGAGCTGAGTGTCACTAGCGCACTGAAATATACCAATACGTATGGATCCTGATCACACCCTTGGGTTCTGGTCATAAAGTGTGTTGCAGTTGAAAGCCTATTTTAAGCACTCTTTTTTCCTCTTTGTCACAATTTTTCATAGAACGGAACTCCCATAATGTACACCTGTAGCATATATTTTAAATGCCTGCAGTAGACAACTCTGCATATTACGTTGAAGGGGAATGTCTGCCTATTAGTGGTGAATATAGCAACCAGCTGGAAAAAGAACCTCCCTTAAAGAGAGAGGGATCAGCAGTCCTCTTTATCACTCTGTGCAAAATGCCACTATGCTAACATTTTTTGTTACTATATGCAGTGTTTTGCACGATCCTTTCCCCATATTCAAAACAACTGTTGCAGAATCAAATGTGGGTGTGTCACTACTATGGTTCAGCTTGTGTTTCCTTCCTCTCTTGAGACAAATGCCTAATTTTTACAAATTGCAGGAAGACAAGGTAAGTCTGTGGCTGGGCCGGGCCACTTCAGGCTGTGGGGAAGGGAGGCTGAGATGATGGAATCCAACTCCCTCCTTTTCTTCCCTGCATATAGAAAGCTAGACAACAGGAACGAGGGTTTTCTCTTGGCTTTCTCCTGGCTTTCTCCTATATGTGCTAGCTTTCTATGGGCAGGGAATGTTTGTGCTTGGAGGAGTGTTCAGTTGTGTGAATCGCTCCCCCACCTTCAGTCTGAAGTGGTACTGCCCAGGCACAGCATAACTGTCTCTCTTGCTCTTTGTGAGTTAAATTGTTCATAAATTTGCTCCCCCCCACGCCTCCCCTTAAAAAAAAGAGTGACCACTTGCAGTCTGACATTGACATATTCAGCTGTAAAATAATCTTTGCCGCTGAAACAATAAGTGCACTTCTCCTTAAATAGTGCTTTAGAATGTTTAAGTTTCTTAACAAGTTTCATCTAACTCCATCTAGTCTAGTATCCTGTTTCCATCAGGGGCCAGCCAGATGCTTCTGGGAAGGTGACAAGAAGAGCCTGAAGCTCTTGCCCTCTCTTTCAGTTTCTGGTATGCAGAGGCACAAGGCATAAAACATTGCAATATGTAGTGCTCCTGATCCCTGTTCCATGTCAAATGGCCATGCCCTCCTTTACGATACTCCATTCTGTTTCCCTTCCCATCCAGTTTCCCTGACCCTCCAAGAGTGAGCATTCTGTGGCATCTAAACATGCTCAGACCTATTTGGCTGTTTTGGGGGTTCCTCCATTAGAGTTTTTTTGGTACTTCTATAAACCTTGGGGTTCTCCCAAACCTGCTGATGCCTTCCTCTTATGCGTGGATGTTGCCATTTTGGATACATGAGGATTAACTCTCACACCTGAACATTGGAATTAGTGGGAATGATGATACCACCTCTGAACCTAAAGCAGGTGTGGGGAACCTGTGACCCTCCAGATGTTGCTGAACTACAGCTCCTATCAACCCCAGCAAGCAGTGGCTAGGGATAGTGGTAGTTCAGCAACATCTGGAGGGCCAAAGGTTCCTCACACCTGATCTAGAGGTTCTGTTTATTTAACATGGCTACTGGTAGTTATCAGTAGACAAACCATGGGGGACAGGTGCAATCCCCTTAAAGCCATCTAAGCCAATGACCATTGCTGCATCTTGTGGCAATGAATTCCATAGATCTGCATAATCTCGTAGCACAACCTTGGGCACATTTTTCTCAGCAGTAAATCCCACTGGTCCCAGTAGGATTCACTCCTATGTATGTCTGTATAGGACTGAAGCCTTTGTATAACTTACTCTTTTATTAAATATTTATAATAAGAATTATTTAATTTATTTAAAAGCATTTCTATACCACTTAATTTTTTTTTAAAAAAGTCTCTAAGTGCTGTACAGTCTAAAAAAGAAACAATATATCGTTAAAACAAAAACACAGCCTAAAACAGATATAGAAAAGCATATAAAAGTGAATAAAAAAGAAATTCAGAGGATTCAAACAGGAAACAGACACACCAGAAATAATTACAAGCGCTCTCTCCAGTTGTTAATTTTTATTATTATTTTGGTTGTTAGCTTTGAAAACAAACAGATAACAGTATACCCTGAGGAGAATAGTAGCCTTTATCATTATTGCAACACCCTGCAAGGTAGAACAATCGTCGTTATCTCCTATAGTGCTGGTGTTTTGGGGACAGATGAGATGACAGAGGCAAGATTTGAATTTGATGACTCACAGCTCACAAGCAGCACAAAGCACTAACTTCTTGCTATGATAGAGACCAAAATGTATATTGTTATGTTATTCTTCCCAGTGGGCAACACAAAACCATGAACTATGCTATGGAGAAGGGCCATATCTCTGTGGCAGAGCATCTGCTTTGCATGCAGAAGGGCCCAGATTCAATCCCCCATGGCATCTCCAAGGGTTGGAAGAGACTCCTGTCCGAAATGCCGGAGAGCTGCTGCCTGTCAGTGTAGACAGTACTGAACTAGATGGACCAATGGTCTGACTCGGCATAAGATGGCTTAATAGCACCAGTTAGAACAGCCGCAGCAAGAATAATGCCGAATAATAATGCTTAACATTTGGCTTTTGCTTTCAAGTGTACAGAGTGTTTCACATGTGTTGTCTTGTTGTAATCCTTACAACATCCCTTTTAAAGTGTTAGCACTGGAGCTGCATGCTAGCAGAAGCTGAACTGTAACAGGATCGCTCTTGAAGGCGCACATGTTGCATGCTGAGACTCTGAACTTCAGGAAACAAGAAACTGACATCTAGTATAGGAAATACATAGTCAGCACTAGGATCTTTCCTATCTAATAACTGAAGCTGGAGGTGCAATGAGCCATTCTTGCTCTTTCATCTCTATACAAGAGAGACCAAGGGAAGATGCCTCCTTGCCCAAGGTGGGAGGAAGAAGGGAGGAGCAGGAAATGAGGTCAGCAACCCTAACAGTCTGGCACCTGAAAAAAGGCCAGCACAGGTGAGGTCAGAAGAACAGTCTAGGAAGCATGGAGGTTCCCCTCTCTATCTCCCTTTCCCCATGCAAACCCACCAGCAAGCTGAGTTGCATCCCAGCACTTCCCGGAGCTCTTTCTTAACAATCGGGTAAGATCAAAACGCTTGGCCCTGCAATAATCCTTGGATGAGGCAGATCACTTTGGACCTCATAAAGGATTAAGAAACTTTTAAGTTCTGAAATTACAGGGTTGCATCTGGTGTGCTTGTGTCAGCATGTAACAAAAGGCTCTTGTTTGTTTTTTGGTATTTTTAAAAAGTAGTTCAGCTTAGTTGTCTATAGGGCTGAGAAGAAATTTAGTTCAATTCACATTTTGACGCAAACTTACCAAGTTTGTACTTCCCAAACCGATATGTGAACTGAAATGCAGCTACCTCTGAAATTCACTTTTCTCCAAATTTTGCTATGTGATTCTCCAAGCAAAAACTGTGTACATAACATATATTCGGGGAAAGTGAGCACAAAGGTTGTGTGTATAGATGAAAATAACAGAGGAATAATACATTTTATTAAGGAAGATTGCTTGCAGAAATGTGTATGTAGTGGGAGAAATGCTCCCAAAATGCATACAAATATTCATGCAGATTTTTAAAAAGTTCACAAACTTGCATAGAAAGAGGGCAAACTGAAATTAAGGTTGCATGAAGATTGGGAAAAAATGAGAAACCAAAATAGGCACATCCGTGCATCCCTAGTTCTGTAAATGTTCAGGGTCAGGGACCATCTGAAATGATGAATAATAAATAGAACATTATGGTCCTCCCCTAACAAGAAAAACATCACTGAATCTACCCATGTGTGGGAACACAAAGTGCGGGTAATCATCATGTACCTTCTGTCCTTAGACCTAAAAAGAAAGGACAGGATCAAAGTATAAAAGAAGAAAGTGCAGGACATAAGAACATAAGAAGAGCCTGCTGGATCAGGCCAGTGGCCCATCTAGTCCAGCATCCTGTTCTCACAGTGGCCAACCAGGTGCCTGGGGGAAGCCCGCAAGCAGGACCCGAGTGCAAGAACACTCTCCCCTCCTGAGGCTTCCGGCAACTGGTTTTCAGAAGCATGCTGCCTCTGACTAGGGTGGCAGAGCACAGCCATCACGGCTAGTAGCCATTGATAGCCCTGTCCTCCATGAATTTGTCTAATCTTCTTTTAAAGCCATCCAAGCTGGTGGCCATTACTGCATCTTGTGGGAGCAAATTCCATAGTTTAACTATGTGCGGAGTAAAGAAGTACTTCCTTTTGTCTGTCCTGAATCTTCCAACATTCAGCTTCTTTGAATGTCCACGAGTTCTTGTATTATGAGAGTTCTTGTATTATGAGGTCAGTATTATTACCCCCATATTGCAAATTGAGGGGGCAGGGGCTGAGGTAGAGACTTGCCTAACGCCAGCCGATGAGTTTGCAGCAGAGGTGAGATTTGAATCGGGACTTCCCCAGTCTCTTGGCCACTATGTTAAACAGTGGATATTCTTTACTCATAGTCAGTTTCTTTCTGCACTGCCCTTTCCCAAATATATCTCAGCTCAAAGCAAAAGGGTTATAGCTATAAGTCCTATTCAGAGTACACCTATTGAAATTAATGGACCCAAGTTAATTTTGTCCATTAATTATAATAGGTTTACTCTGAGTAGGACTATCATTGGCTACAACCCATAGTCTAAATACAGTAGTACAATAAATATATATATTAAATACTGTACTATCACTATACTAACCCCCCCCCAAGAATTAACAGTTCATTTAACATCAAAATTTGAGTCAGTGTAAAGCTCACCAAGAGGTCAAGTAAAAATATCCAGCAACTTCACATCCAAAAGTAGCCCCAAAGCTGATAACATTTTTACACCAACGTCTTTCCCAAGGCTTTCATTGGTTTCCACCATCTTTTTTAAGTTTTATGTAATTTATTTCATTAAGATAATCCACTCTGCTAAAAAAAAAAACCTCAAGGCTGCTAAAAATAAATTCGGAAGAAGAATTGGAGAGTTATTGTTTAGGATTGATTGGTGCCTGAATTTCCTCCTTTTCCTGTTTTCTCTCTCTGCCTCCTTTTACGTTGTGCCTTATTTGGTGATCCACTGGCAGGCTTAAAATCTATCTTGTGTTCAGTTCTTTTTTAAAAAAAATATTTGCAGAGCACATAGTAAACTTTAGTGTATGGGTTTTTAAAAAAATAAATCTGGGATGAATTGCCAGATTTTGTCTGTGATCCACCAAAGCTGTGATTGCTTGTGTTAGTTCAGCTAGGTTCTGCTGCTTCCTTGGGATTTCTTGATTTCCCAGAAAGGGCCAGGCTGTCCTCATTCTCCTTCTCCCACGCTTTTGGGGGGGGGAAGGATTTAACAACCACTCCCTCTGCATTCAAAGGTGAGAATGGAGTGGAAATTATTCAGCCAGCTCTGTACTGAGTGGCCTCATTACCCAGCTCACCTTGGGTATGAGGGCAGTGGGATGTGTTAATTCAAATGCACATATTTAGATCTGCCAGGCGTGTGACACCTATGCTGCCCTTGACCACAGCAAAGAGCTAATAGTATTGTCCCTGGGGTTATGAAAAACCACAAGCCTGCTTTGTGTTGTCTGTTCCATGTTAGGATGCAGTGGCTGTGGCACTCCCAAGATGATAATCTGGCTTCCAATTGTGTCTCACGCCAGCCATTCACAGTCTCTCTCTCTCTTCCCATGCTTCTGGATGTGGCACTGTAGTTTGTAAATCTTAAAGGTGTGTCACAAACCAGGGAACTGGCTGTCCTCCTGTTTCATAGAATCTTAGAGCTAGAAGGTACCCAGAGGTCATCCAGTCCAGCCCACTGCTCATTGCAAGATCTACATTGCAGGATGCAATTACAGCAAGGGGGGAGAACCTTTTTGGCTCCATGGGCCAGATCTTTAGCAGGATGTGTGTATTTGGGGGGGGTGTAAGGTGCTTTTGAAGTCCTGAAGTTAGGACATCAAAGCACTTTGCAAGGTGCAGCTAAAACGAAGGGCTTTCCCCCTCCATTTTTAGCAGGGCTTTCAATGCAAGCTCCTTCCTGAATCAGGATTTAACTCCTGCTCGTCAGCTGTCAGAGTTCGAGGACACATTGCAGCCAGGCAAAAACACTTTTAAGTAGGGTGCAAAGCAGAGCTAGTGAGGGTATGGCTCAGGAGGGTGTGGTCTGGTGAGAGTCCTGGGGGCTAGAGACAGAGGGCCGAAGGGCCACATATGGCCCGGGCCTGAGGTTCTGCATTCCTGATCTGCTATCTCGGCTGCTTGATCTTTTCCTTGCAAAAATTATGAACAAGGCCACAAGGAATCCAAGTAAGATGCTTATCTCCCCTTCCCTTTATTGCACAGCGTATCACTATAATAAAAGCACTATAATGTTCCAAATGTCAAATAGCACCCATAATCTAAAGCTGCTGACTTCCTTATGGTGGGTTTAGCCTTGCGGATGGGGGGTTATAGTGTCAGGGAGCTTTACAGCTCCAACTGTGGATCATCTGCAAGAGCAGATGAATAAATTATTAAAGTTATATCTCACCCTTCCTCCCAGAAGGAGCCCAGGGCAGCAAATAACAAGCAATAAAACACTAAAAACATATTTTAAAAAATATTTTAAAAGATACTTAAAACATATTTTAAAAACAATTCCAATACAGATGCAGACTGGGATAAGGTCTCTGCTAGACTCCTGTCTAACATTTAAAGGGAGGGAATTCCAAAGTGTCTATGCCACAATACTATAAATCTGCTTCCTATGTTGTGCAGAGTAAACCTCCTTATGAGATGGTATCTGCCGGAGGCCCTTACCTGCACAGTGCTGTGATCAACTGGCTATATAATGGGTGAGATAATCTTTCGGGTATCCGGGTCCCAAGCTGTATAGGGCTTTATACACCCAAACTAGCACCTTGAACTTAGCCTAGTAGACCTGGCTTCCCCAACCTGGTGCCCTCTAGGTATTTGGGGACTACAGCTCCAACCCCTGATCATTGTCCATGATGGCTGGGGCTGATGGCAGTTGGAGTTCAACAACATCTGAAGAGCCAGAGATTCCCCAGCCCTAGACTGCAGCTTCCATCATTCCTGATGGGAGTTACAATCCAAAAGAGCAGGAGGGTATCACATTGGGGAAGGCTGTCTTGTGCATTCAGGAACTTCATGTGGCATATAGGCCTTATGGACCTGTTCCATTTTGGAATGCAGGTGGGAAAGGATCACATTAATGGATGCCTCCTCATGCCAAAAATGTCCTAGTGCATCAGGGAGGTAGCTTGGCTTAGAGCTGTTCTACCTGGCATGCTAGTTTTCAACAGGTAGAGAGTTTTTGCTGTGGGGCGGGGCATTCAATTGTGCTATCCTTGCTGAACATGGATGAAGAGGCTTGCATGGAGACCACGTTGGCTGGTGGAGGAGGGAAAGGAACAATTTGTCCATCCTCTGCCAGCTTCCACTTTCACCTGTATGGAATTGCTGGATGACTAGATGAGTAGTTAAAATATGAAGCTGCCACTGCCCTTTAAGACAAAGGTGAGGAACCTTTTTCAGACCAAGAGCTGCATTCCTTTATGGTCAACCTCATGGAGGCTGCATGCCAGTTGTGGGCTGGGCCAGAGGCAAAATGGGTGGCGCAACTGATGTAACTCCTACTTTGTACAGTAGGTCATAGAAAAGTCAGAGATTTCTGTGACACACACACACACCTTCCTCTCCATCTTCCAAGAGGCATTATGAGGGGCATGGTCTGAGAATAAGAGACATGGCCTGGGGAGAGTCCCAAGAGCCAGCTAGAGAGGTCTAGAGGGCCACATTTGGGCCCCTGGTCAATAGCTCTCCCTATCCCTGCTTGAAGATTGAGATTGCCATCTTGGGTTGATGTTGTATCTTTGAAGTGGCCATCCTCAAGGGTTCCATTTGCTTGCTGATTTTTTTTGAGTCATTCTAGGCTATAGTGTTTCTCTGGAACTGCAAAATTCTTCCCACCACAGAGAACAATCCTGCTGTTGTTTATAAAGACCACTTAAACCAAGAGGAGACTGATCAGGAGCCCTGATCTTGCCGGGGGTCATTGACTCTGTCTCTCTCAACTTCCTTCAACCTCTCATTAAGCATGCAAACAAATTGCAGGCTGAAGCAGTTTCTGCTCTTGTTATATCAGGATAACGGACATAACCCCATATTTCTGAGACAAGGAATGGATGTATGGGGGGGGGTTGTTCCCCCTTGGCTGTCTCTCCCAGTCGAAAAGTTGCCAAAGCATGTGCATCTCATTAGCGTTGTCCTCTTTTAAGCTGTAACATACTTAACACATCGTTCGAACTTGCTAATCTTTCTGCCACATAAACACGGCGTTTGAGAGGCACGTGAACGGCTGCTTCTTGGAATGCTAAGCAGTATCCAGTATGTGAAGTGTGCCCTGCTTGGAGAGTTAGAACGCAGATGGAAGGCGGTTGATTTTTTTCCTGGATGCTGCAGCTGGCTTGAGCTAACATAGCTGCAATGAACAGTGGTAAGCTTGCCGGCTGTTTTTTTCTAGACCAGCTTGGGGACCGGTAAGAGTGGTTGTACCAAACATCTGGAGGGATAGCAGGTTTGAGATGGCTGTTTGACTTTACTCTTTAATTATATAGATATATAAAATTGCTCCATTACCAGGATTTATTTCTTTATATGCATCCCCTGCCTTTTCTCCCAAAGAAGCCCAGGATGGCTTTCAAAATACTTTTCCATAATATTCTCTATAAATCAAATAATAATAATAATAATAATAATAATAATAATAATAATAATAATAATAATAATAATAATAATAATGATGATGATGATGATGATGATGACCGGATGGTGGATGTTCAACCTGTTCTGGATGGGGTTACACTCCCCCTGAAGGAGCAGGTTTGTAGTTTGGGAGTTCTTTTAGAACCATCCCTGTCACTTGAGGCTCAGGTGGCTCGGAGTGCCTTTTACCAACTTCGTTTGGTGACCCAACTACGCCCCTATTTGGATAGGGAGAACCTCGCTTCAGTTGTGCATGCTCTGGTAACCTCTAAATTAGATTACTGCAATGCGCTCTATGTGGGGCTGCCTTTGAAGACGGTTCGGAAACTGCAGCTCGTGCAAAATGCAGCGGCCAGACTGATAACGGGGACCAGACGGCCCGAACATATAACACCGATTCTGGCCCGCTTGCATTGGCTGCCTATATGTTTCCGGGCCCGGTTCAAGGTGCTGGTTTTAACCTATAAAGCCTTACACGGCGCGGGACCACAATATCTAGTGGAACGCATCTCCCAATATGAACCTACCCGTACACTACGCTCAACATCGAAGACCCTCCTCCGGGTGCCTACTCAAAGGGAAGCTCGGAGGGTGGCAACAAGAAAAAGGGCCTTCTCAGTGGTGGCCCCCGAATTGTGGAATAGTCTTCCTGATGAGGTACGCCTGGTGCCAACATTACTATCTTTTCGGTGCCAGGTTAAAACCTTCATCTTCTCCCAGGCATTTTAATAAGTGTTTTAATATGTGTTTAATATGTGTTATAAACGTTTTAAATTTAAAAATTTTTTTAAGGAAGCCCATTTTTAATGTTGTTTGAATTGTTTTAAATATGTGTTTTATTGTATTTTGATATTGTCTGTTGTGAACCGCCCAGGGAGCTTCGGCTATGGGGCGGTATATAAATTTAATAAATAAATAAATATTTACTTTTGTTTTTAACAATGCTTTAAGTCACTTGGAGACCTTTGGGTAACAAGCAACAAACAAATCTAATAAATAATAAACAATACTAAATGTACATGGGTATATGTATATACATCTTTATCTTATGCATGCACACCACACTCACTCTCTGCTCCTGCTCCCCCCTCCTCCATAATGCAGGTGTGGGGAATCGGATCCAGCTAGTGGGACAGATCTTCCTCCCCCGCCCCTTGCAGGCCAAGTTTGCTGGGTGGGGCGGGGCCACCGCCTGTCAATCATGTGTTATTACAATGATGTCAGGTGCCCCCATGGATGGTCAGTTGATTGTCATGGTTTGCAAAGAGCTAAGCCCAGCACTACACAAGCCCTGTTGGTCATGGTTTGCAAAGCAAAGTGCATGGGGCATTTGGAAGTGCCAACAGTCAGCTGATCAGCAATCAGGTGCCTGCAAGCCTCTCCTTTGCCCCACCCACACCTGACATCATATTCAGATATAGGGCTTGGCCAAATTGGGAGTCCTGGTGGATCTAATTAGGCCTGCAGGCAGAGGTTTCCCCACTGCTGCAATAATGTATAAGCTGATTCCTAGCATTCTGCCACTTGAGTGTGACCAAGCAATGGGAATGACCATAGCTCCATCCATATTCAACCCCAAACTTAAATGTGCCTGGCTACATTATTTTATTTATTTATTTATTAGATTTATACCCCACCCTTCCTCCCAATAGGAGTCCAGGGTGGCAAATGACACCAAGAATAACAGCAGCTGACTCTTTTTGCTCTTGCTGTTGTGACGTCCGCTCTGTTGGTGTGATGTAATCATCCTAAGAATCATAATAATAAAATGTTAAAGGCGGAAGCAGCAAGCTATCTGATCAATGTTTTTAATTTTCTAGATACAAAGAGATGCTAGGCTGCTGGTGTTTCTGGGAACAGCACCCTCTGGTCAGGCAGCCTCCCCAAATGCCTGTTGTTCCTGGGACGTTCTGGAATCCCTCTGTGGTGGGTGGAAATGTACCCTGCAGCTAGTCAGGAGCACTCTTGCCTGTGCTTGCCTCATATATTTCACAGTTAAGCCCTGGAATTGCAAGCAGGTACTGAGGCTGACTCCTGGTGAGTCCCAGCACAAATCAAGCCCTATCCCAGATGTTTGCCCAGAAGCGGTTACGGCATGTGAAAGGTAGCTTCTGAAATCTACTTTTTCTTAAGTGTAAACTGAGAATGGTTAGCTGAGTGTCTCTTGGCCCTAAGGCATTCACTTAACAGATGTGGGCCAGGTGTTTGGCTGTTAACTCTTTTATCACTTCTATATAACTCTGCAGAATCCAGAGCTCAGTAGCAGAGGACAACCTTTGCATATACATGAGGTTCCAGGTTCACTCATTAGCACCTGCCTGGCTTCTGGTACAAGAATTAGATGCTGCCCATGACACTATAAGGTTTACTGCTGCTGTTATGCCATCAGTAGGGATGGGGGGAGAAATTCACTTCACATTTTGATACAAAACTATCTAATTTGCACTTCCCCAAACAATATGCGGACCAAAATGCAGCTGTTCAAAGGAAGTTGCGTTCATCTGAATTTTGCAACACAGTTCTCCAACTCAATCTTTGAGGAAAATGTGCATTAAAATGTATATACTAGTGAAAATAATATGCAAAAATGCATTGTTAGAGAAAGCTGCTTGCAAATATATATATTAAGCAAAATTGCTTATTAAAAGATATATATTAGGAGGAATATACAGAGAGAAATGTAGAGTAAAATGCTGCTGGATTTTTGTGAACTTTTTTTTAATTGAAAATTCACAAACTGGTCTAGAAATGACAGGAATTGAAATTGATATTTTCTTCAATTCCTAGCCACCAGTATACATGTGCTAAATACTGTCTCTCAGCCTCAGTGTTACTCACCCGTACAAGGGTAAATACTTACACATGCGGTTGTAAGAGTTGTTACCTTAAACAACAATTGATTGATGAGATAGGTAATTGTTTTGGCAATGGATGAACTTGCAGATTGGATGTTTTGATACCGTTTTTGAAACTTCCTCTCCCCTTGTAGAGATGACCTTTTTTGTTGATCTCTGCTCCCCAATTAGTGGCAGAAAACTAGAAGTTGGCTTCTAACTTGACTCTTGATCAGTGGCTTCAGAAAGTGTGGCAAACCGCACTCATGGGAAAACTACCAAAGCAGCTAAAAGCAAGGAATGACGACACAGATTTTGATTATTTTGTTGAACAATGGCATTAGCTTTATTCAGTCTCTTCAAAACAGCGAAAGAATAAAGGTCCCACTGGCAACACAGCTTTACGCTGTAAAGCAGTTTATAAATTTGTATAACAACAACAGCATGGACAATTATGGGTGGATCTGTTAAGATCTTGGCCACTGTAGTCCATGGGTTGGTAACCTTGAGACTGGATTACTTCAGTGCACTGTATGTTGAGTTGCTCTTGGGCCTGGTATGGAAGTTCCAGCTGGTGTAAGATGCAGTGGCTAGATTGCTGATGGGGGCAGACAGCTGACAGCATGTGATGCCTCTGCTAAAACATCTGTGCTGGCTGCTCATATCCTACCGGGAGTTTCAAGGCTATTGTGTTGATATACAAAGCCCTCACAACTGGAGTCCAGGACACCTTAAGGACTGCCTGGGCCCTTATATTCCAGCTTGACCGCTAAGATTATCTGGAAGAATGCTGCTAGTTCTCCCCCATGTTACAGACACCTGAGGGGTCTCAACCAGAAGTCCAACATTTAGTGTCACTGGTCCCATGCTCTGGAACACTCTTCCAGCAGAGATTTGGCAGGCATCCTTGCTGTTGACTTTCAGGCTTCTCTTTAAAGACTTTTTTTGTGCCATCAGGCCTGTACAGCTGTTCGAAATGTCTTTGAAGTAGCCAGTCATTTTAATAATTGTTTTGTAGGGCTTTTAAATGTTTTTATGTTGCTGTTAAACCACCCTGATGTTTTGCAACAGGGCGGTGTATAAATACTTTAAAAAATAACCTATCTTATCTTTATCTTATGTTATCTTTGTGAACATCCAAAAAAGTATGGAATTTATACTTACCTCAGTGCAGGCAATGAGAAGTCTAGACACTTGAGGACAGGGGAGTGATTGGGAGGAAGGGTTGTGCCACTTCTTGTTTTTTTTTAATGTACATTGTATTATTGAAAGTCAATATTTTTTTAAAAAAAACTTGCTTTGCTTTCACAACAACCCTGTGAAGGAGGTTGTTCTTATCCCCATTTTATTGGAGGGGGGACGCTTGACAAAACTTCAAGCTGAGTCTGCCGGAGTGGTGGTATTTGAACCCACCGCCCCCTGGTCCTTGCTGGTTGTCACCCAGGGATAATGAGGGTATTGGTTGCTATGTGCTGTTGCTAAAGCCAGCGCTGCCTACTCAAATGATGCCCTCCCTGTCCAGTGCTCTGTCTTCCTTGCTGGGTTCCTAGTTGAAGGGCTTGGAAATGCTAGACACCAATCATCCTGGGCCCCCTCGGAGGTCTGGGTCTTCTGTATTCATGCTCTTGCGCCGATGGGTTGAGTGGAAGAGGAATGAGGTACAAAGGTTAAGTGGCTTTTGCAGAGTCTGCAGAAAAATGTCAAAGCAAGGATTGAAAGGAGGAGCTTCTGACTGCAGTGCTCGTTCCCACACAGCCGTGCATGCTTGTGAAATGCTTTTGAAGCCGGAGGGTGGGTGGCGGAAGCATTGCTGAGCTGTTTGCAGCCTTGTAGAAGGTCACACATTCAAACACTCTTTATTTGTACAGCTTGGAAACCGGGCTGCAACACAGGGACTTGGTTCACACAACACAGTGAACCAAACTGTGATTTACCAGCACCGCACAGGATCTCAGAGATGAGCTTGCAGCTGCTTTGCTCATTCCCTGAGCTTCTTGTTGCCATGCCAAGCCGCATTAAGGTTTGGTTTAGTCGTGTATTGTTTGACCCTGGGCTCATGGTCCACCTAGCTGCTCACTAATCATGGCCTGTTGCCAAAAGCAAACCTTTGCTGCAGGTCTTAGTTAGCGAGGAGATTGCTTAATCATGTGCCCGGATTCAGACTATGCCAAACCATGGCTATGGCTGCATACACGCCATACATTTAAAGCACATGACTTCCCACAAAGAATCTTGGGAACTGTTGTTTGTTTGTTAAGGATGCTGAGGACTGCAGCTCTGTGAGGAGTAAACCACAGTTCCCAGGGTTCTTTGTGGGAAGGCATGTGCTTTAAATGTATGGTGTGCACTCAGCCTTAGTGTGACTCGTCAGCAAAGGGGGCCAAGGAGGAGCAAAGTGGCTGTGAGCTCCTCTCGGAGAGTCAGCATGTTAGTGCACCCCCAGTAAATTATAGTTTGGTTTGCCATGTTGTGCAAACCAGACCACTGTCAGTATTCAGATGCCATGATTAGCTCTGGTTTATCGATATGGAAATGAGTCCAGCCTCCCCCAGCGCTCATGCACTGTCCCTTCCTCTAGCATGGCTGCAAGGAGGAGTTTTGAGGAGATGGAAATGCTCAGTGGTAGAGGATCTGCTTTTGCATGCAGAAGGTCCCAGGTTCAAATCCCTGGAATCTCTAGGTAGGGCTGGGAATGTCTCCTGCCTGAAAACCTTGAGAGCCGCTGCCAGTCAGTGCAGACAGTATAGGCTAATGGTTTGTCTTGGTATAAGGCAGCTCCCTATCTTTCAGAAGCTTTTGCTTCTGTTTTTTTTTTTTTAATTCACAGCCGCTTGCTGTGTTGTCTGAGCCTGTGGCAAACTGTGGTTAATGTGACCTACAATACATAAAAATCTAGCACAATTATAAAAGCGGATAAAATCAGAGCAATTATTAGAAACACAACAGATAGATGGCAGTTAAAACCTTACTGTTGCAGCTCAGCTAACAGATTAAAAAATAATCTCAACAGTATCATAAAATGTCAAGAAAAAACCAGCTGAAATGGATGGGGTTTTTTTTAACCCATGTACAAACCTGAATTGAAAAGGCTAATTGAACTTCCAGGGGTAAAGAATACACTTCTTGTAGAGGCACTGCTGTGACCAGCAGCCTAAATAAATACATTTGTATCATGGAGTCGGGGAAGCTTAGATTACTCTTTAAAAAAAGTGTAGCCCAAAATCACACATGTTGATAGGTCTTCATTGCTTTTAGATTAGTTTATTGCTTTATATTAGATTACTTTGGCATTTTTTTAAATCTCAAAAGCTCAAGGCAAGGTAGAGTTCTTTTCTTATTGCATTTTTGGCCTCGCAGCAGTGCTGCATAGTTCAGTCTGGAAGATGTGCCCGAGACCAGGGTTGGAATCCCCACTCAGCCATGAAGCTCACTGGGTGACCTTGGGCCAGTCACTGTCTCTCAGGCTAACCTACCTCACAGGGTTGTTGTGAGGATGAAATCGGGATGGGGAGAAAGCCATGTACACCACTTTGAGCTCCTTTGAGGAAAAGTAGCATATAAATGTAACAACAGAAGGAAGAATCTGGCTGGCAGTGCCAACCCCTGGACTGGCTGTAAGTGTGAGAGAGCAGGCAGGAAGAGGCTGACAGAGGTTGGTGGGGCATTGCCCTGTTAGCCCTAATTTTATTTATTTATTTATTGTGTTTGTCACCTAATTTTATTTATTTATTGCATTTATACCCCACTTTTCCTCCAAGGAGCTCAAGGTGGTGTACAAACATGGTTCTCCTCCTCCCAGTGTTGTCCTCACAACAACCCTGTGAGGTAAATTAGGCTGAGAGACAGCGACAGGTCCCAGGTCACCCAGTGAGCTTCATGGCTGAGTGGGGATTTGAACCCTGGTGTCTCAGGTCCCAGTCTGACACTCTGACCACTACACCACACAATGGGCCACCCTATGTGTTAATTTAAGTTTGCTTATTTTGTATACATTTGCTAGTTCTATCACTCTCTCTCTCTCTTTGTAAGTGTGCAAGGTGCAGAATGTTTTATTTTTAAGTAGATGCTCATCAGCTAATAATTTTGTTTATTTATTTATTATTTGATTTATATCCCGCACTTCCTCCCAGTAGGAGCCCAGGGCAGCAATAATATAATAATAATCACTTCCTAGCTCCCCCTTCAACTTAGATATAGTTTGACTGCTCATCAGGACTGCTCATCAGAACTGCTGAGACAAGTTCTATCTGAAGCCTTCCCTGCAACTTTAGCTTTTTTTAGATTTTGTGATCGAGGAAAGCAGGAGGTGATGTAACATGCCAGTCATACCCCCAGGGCTGTAAGGCTGCAAGTTTGGGTGCCTGTATGGCTGCATTTGATTTGGTCGATGGAAGTCCGGAAGAGTTCTTTTGCAAATTTGCCTCTCCTTTCTACAAGGTATATCCCCTGAAACACCTGAGTAAGCTTAGCAGCCATGGAATAAGAGGAGAGCTCCTCTTGTGGATCAGGAATTGGTTAAGTAGCAGGAAGCAGAGAGTAGGAATAATGAGCAGTTCTCCCAATGGATGGATGCAGAAAGTGGAGTCCCCTAAGGATCAGTATTAGAACTGTGCTTTTGACTTGTTCATGAATGATCTAGAGTTAGGGGTGAGCAGCGAGGTGGCCATGTTTGGTGATGACACTGAATTGTTCAGGGTTGTTAAAACAAAAACAGATTGTGAAGGGCTTTTGAAGATACAGAAGGCTTCTTGGTTGCCAGGCCCGGCCTCCAAGAGGTCTTCTGTATCTTTAAAAGTTGTGCAGGGGGAAGGGAGAATTCCACCTTGTGGTTTTTCCCATTACAGAGTTGCAAGAACACCTGCACTTGGCTGATTTTCTCTTCTCCTAAAGACACAGGATCAGTCTCAGGCCGTGGACCTGGCAACCCTAGGCCTGATCCAGCAGGCTTTGCTTATGTTCTTATGTACTGGTCATGGACATGGCATTATCATTTCGTGAAAGTTTACCTTCTATAAAATGGGCACGTTAGTGACCTATATTAAAGGGTTGTGGTAGAGATAATGGAAATGGTGTTTTATTTATTTATTTATTAGATTTATATCCCACCCTTCCTCCCTGTAGGAGTCCAGGGTGGCAAACAAAAGCACTAATAATACTCTAAAACATCATAAAAACAGACTTTAAAATATATTGCAACAAAACATCTTTAAAAACATATTAAAACAAAACATCTTTAAAAACATTTTGTAAAAAGAAAGCTTTAAAAACATATTAAACAGTAGTTCCAACACAGACTATAGGCTAGGCTATGTTCCTATATTGGTTGATTTTAAAAAACATCCAACCACCATTGATCACTTGATGTGGTGCAAACAAAGCACTGTCTTCTCCAGTGACTCAGCAGGGTACAAACAAAACAATTCATAGTTTGGTGGTTTTGCTCTCATCTTTTCAGTGCATGGTTATGCACAAAGGCAATTCTGCTCAATGGTAACTAAGCATAAAAAAGGAATAGAGATTATTTCTAGAAAGATTAATTCAGAATCACATACATTATATAAAAAGAAAAATGCTGATTTAAAAACTTTTTTAGAGAATCTTCTTCTGGTTCGAACTTAGGATCTGCTATAAGCAATATGTTTTTGTTTTAATTTTTTTTTCTTGTAGCCATGCTGTAATAAAATAGATCCATAATCAATTCCTGCTTGCTAGCCATGAGGCTCACAGGGTGGCCTACTGGGACCAGTTGTTATTGTTTTGCAGGGTTGTTGAGAGACTTGCATTATATTTCAACACATCGAACAGTTGGACAGGAAAAAAATCTCTGCTCAAAAGGCTGATTTCTGTTAATGTGAGTGGCTTGTTACATCGCTGTGTTGACATCTAAATGTGTCTCTGGCTTGACCCAACAATGCATGGCCTCTGACCTCCTTTGCTCATCTCTATGGAGCATTGTATCAAAAGTATAACACAGAAAGCAGGGGCATTCACTTGGCTGACTGATTTTTTTTTAAAAAGCAAGCAAGCTGATGTGCTTGTCTTTGGCTAGCCCAGCTGTTCCCTCTGCTTGGCCTTAACTGAGTGCACCAATATTGAAACTCTGCCCCTGTGGATAAAAGCATGGCATCACTCTCTAGTAGTTGTGCTGGCTGGGACTGATGGGAGTTGTAGTCCAAAAACATCTGGAGGGCACCAGGCTTGCAAAGACTTTTAGGTCTTTTCTTAATTTGATGCACACTTTAAAAGTGCAATGTATGACACTGCCCTCTGCGTGGGCCCTGGCCCTTTGAATGCATGCTTGATGGAGGAAGGAGCTTTTCTAAATCAGGCTAGTGGAGCCTGTGACAAGGAAGTTGACTTCTGGATTGTTTTTAATGCTGAATATTTATTTATTGCAGTATTTATTCATGCCCCATCGTCACAAACCCTCAAAATTAATACAAAGTCTACAATAACATTCCAACTAAAACAAACCAACTGATAGCCGCAGAGGGTGATAACATCTGCAAAAGCCCAAGTGAACAAAAGTGTTTTTAATTGCTCTCTGGAGGTTAGAAACAAGATTGATAGATGAATATTTCTGGGTAGGGCATTCTACAATTTATTTTTTATTTATTAAATATCCTGCCCTTCCTCCCAGAAGGAGCCCAGGGGAGCAACAAAAACACTAAAAGCACTCTTAAACATCTAAAAAACAAAGGACTTTAGAACATCTTTAAAAACATACTAAAGCATCTTAAACGTCTTAAACATCTTAAAAACATCTTTAGAAAACATTTAAAAACACCATAAAAAGCAATTCTAACAGAGACTGGGATAAGGTCTCTACTTAAAAGGCTTGTTGAAAGGTCTTCAGTAGGCGCTGAAAAGATAACAGAGATAGTGTCTGCCCGATATTTTTGGGGAGGGAATTCCAAAGTGTCAGTGCCACAACATTAAAGGTCCACTTCCTATACTGTGCAGAACAGACCTCCTGATAAGATGATACCTGCAATCAGGAAATTCTCCATGGTGACACACCATCTCTAGTCACCACTAGTCTAACCACCAAAAGTAGGGATGCCTGAAGCAGGGCCTTTTGAAGACTTTATTAAGTTGCAATCCTATCCACCAAGGGAGAGGGAACCTGTGGCCCTCCAGATGTTGTTGAACTATGAGTCCATCATCCTTGACAACTGACCATGCTGGCTGATGGGAGATAGGCATCCAACAACATCTGGAATATCACAGGTTCCTTATACACTCTTTCCTCATTGTAAGTCCAGTTGCAGTATTTATTTATTAAATATGACTTAACTGAGTGCCCAGTTTAATGCACTTTTGCAGAGGCAGATGCAGATGAGGCGATTACAACAAAACCCCAAAGCAGAACTGCTGGTTTGAAGCATTTGCAGGTAATGATGTGGGTTAAGCAAGCTTGCCTGTTCTGTGTAGCTGCCGTTCTAGCATGCCATATTATTGAACACAGTGCCTTCCTGCTGAGTCATCTTGCATGTTTTTCCTCTGAGGAAATTTGCTTTGCAATTAGGTAGCATAATTATGAGTCACCTAGGATTACCTTGCAGGGTGTGTGACCTTAAAGTGGTGAGTGTTTCTTGCTCACTTTAAAGCAAAAAACCTTCCTTTTGTTCACAAAAAGAATTGATCATTGTAGCACATAGTGTTTCTTTAGACAAACACAAAGCCCCACACCTTGATCCGGAATCTGGTTGAAGAAACTGCTCTCCCTATTAAAAGCTTTGAGGATTTGGACAAATCTCCCTCTTTTAAGTCCTTCCCGCTGTTCCTATGAAATCACCCTTTTTGCCTGAGTTGTCAGGCATTCACAATCCTTCAATAGAAACTAATGTGTGGTGAAATGGCGAAAGATCAAGGGTGTGGCACATTGCTGAGATGCCAAAGTAATCCTTCTGGATGTGGGCTTGGGAGTTCCTGCATAAAATTGTGAGAAAAAGGTCTTGCTTATCTTATGTTTGAAATTTTCTAAACTGCATCTTCTTCTTCACCACCAACAACAAACATTAATACAATAGTAAAACAACAATTGCAGCTGTATCCAGTGCTAGTTTTATTCAGAGTAGACCCACTGAAATGAATGAACCTAAATTAGTCATTTCTATTAACTTCAGTAGGTCTATTCTGTTTACTTTTTAAAAAAAATCAAAACATAATAAAACCTGAGAAATAATAAAGCCAAAACCATTCAGCCAGCTAAGACAATACAGTAAATGTATAAAGTGCTGCCGGCCCAGGAATTAAAAGAAGCAAGCTAGTCCAAAACGGCCAGGTGGCAAATATGACCACAATACTAGCATTTGAGAAGCAAAGTCTGTATCTTATCCAGGGCTGTGCTGAAAATATCTCCTGGGTTTTTTTGTACACCCTCTCCCCAGCTATTCTCTATCCATAAGAAAAGAAATTGTTTTCAAAAATTATGAAAGGGGAGATAAAAAGTTCACTGAAATTCTCATGGCTTTTGATAGTTCTTGCCTAACTTTTGAGATGGCCAAGAGATGCTTGCAAGGATCCTATCTTTCGTTCTACAAATCATCTCACCAGTGTGGTCTGCGCTGTGCAGCTTTCCCAGGTGCCCGCGCTTCCATAAAAGCCCAGGGGAATGGCATCATCAGGTAACTCCTCCTACTGGGCTTATTCACACAGGAAATGTGGGCTGCTGAGGAGGCTGAAGAATGCAAGGGACATGGTTTTTAAAGGAAAGAAAAACACAAAAGCAAACCTTTTCCATCTTACAATGATAAGATGCCAGTGTGGTTTAGTAGTTAGAGTGTCAGACTTGGGCCTAGGTGACCATGGTTCAAATCCCTGCTTAGCCGTGAAGCTGACTAGGTGACCAAGGTCTAGTCGTTGTCTCTCAGCCTAACCTCCTTCACAGGATTGTTGTGAGGATAAAATCTGGAGGGGGAGAACAGTGTTTGTATGCCACCTTGAGCTCCTTGGATGAAAGGTGCGATATAAATGTAGTAATAATAATGCCATGAGACAGAAAAATGTATGGAGTGCTCTTTGCAAAGGAAGGAACCTTCAGAAATTGGGTAGACAGATTTTGGCACAGCAGTAGTCCTCCTCTCTTACCTCTGGTCAGTAATGGCACGTCTATTACGGCAAATGGGGCAGTGCCTCATCAACCTCAATCTGCTCCCACCCACCTGCCTTCTTACAACCAGTCCAGGGGGTGGCACTGCCTGTCAGCTTCTCTTTAGTCTTAGTGCTGCCCCTGCAGAACCTTCAGCACAGAGGAGGGTGGCGACAAAACTACCATTAGCTGGCTCCATCTCATTGGCTCTGGCTTCTCCTGTCACTGGCTCTGGCTCTGCCTATTGTGGGTCTTCTTGCTTTCCGCCCTACCAGTGCCAATGGGCAGCGGCCACCGCTGCATCTAGAACTCCCTTTCAAAATTAATAGGTGCTGGGGCAATGAATTGCCTGCCCTTTGTGTTTCAGCTCAGATCCAACCCTTATTGCGGGGCGGGGGGGAGCTACCTGGCACGGGTGTTGGAAATGGGAGAAGCCACACACAGTTACCTTCTCAGTTTTCATGGGAAGGCTTGCAGGGCGAGCGTGTCCCCAGGCCTTTCTGAGCAAACAAAAGACACCCTTCTCCCTCTTGCTTCAGGCTGGCATCAGACGATAGCCTGAGCCTGTGTCTAATTTTAGTCTCTTGTCTCCTGCTTGGGTCTTGTTTTGCGATATCCTTCCTGCAATCTTTTAGAATGGCTCTTTGCTTTCTGCAATCCATCGTGGCTGTGCTGGCTTGAGCTCAGTCGGGAGGAATCTGTATTGTGTAGGCTTCTTGTGTGCGCTTGGGGGGGGAGGTGTTCCTGTGTTTGTAGGAATTTCCTTGTACTTTCGAGGGGGGTGGGAAAGAAATGTTGAAGGGAAAAGTCGCACCACCATGAAGTCTTGTCCATTGTTCCTTACTTTGTGGCAGAAATTGAGTTTACTCCAGAATACATTTGTTGATTATGATGATTTAAGACTGCCTACTATAAACTGCAGACTGCTTAGAGTACTTTTTGTTCTAGTCAGCAGTATATAAATGTTGTTAATTAGTTATAATAATATTTATTCATCGCCTTCTGTATATGTACCTTAAGACTGTGTACAAAATATAAAAACAACTAAAACAGTTACAGACAACACGAAACAACAGACTGCAATTTTTTAAAAAGCATACAAAATGGACACTCATTGGCAGATACTTATTCATCCAGCTGGGAAGGCTTGCCAGTATTGTTAATAATGATTATTTCACAATAATTGTTTAATTATAAAGGTGGGTAAGAAATTATCATTTGGATTTCTTTCCCACTTTTCATCAAAAGGTCCCAGGGCATGTTACAGCAAACTAAAAATGCCTGGGGAGTTTCTAACAGGCCAGATGGAGAGACCTAGACACATTCATCCCCCACCCCCTGGGCCCCTGCGCTACAGTAATGTGCTGCATTGCAGTTCAGAATTGAGACTGAGAAAATCTCAAGATGCCACAATAGGAATTTTATTTGTAAGGAAGTCCACTGAAGTCGTCAGTGAACGTGAAAAAGTCGCTTTGTTAATAGAGAACTCTGTATACTGTTTCTACATTTTATTTTGATCCCTTATGAAAGCCTGAACTATTCACAGGCTGAAAAACGTTGGCCTTTCTTACAAATAAAATTTTGTTGTGGTATCTTCAGAGTTCTTTCATTTTTGGGTTGTTTTGGATGCTCACTGGTTTTTGCTGTCCCCCCCATTACAGTTCAACACACCCTCTCTCTGTATGTCTCACTCTATTTCACTGGCCCCTTCTGCACTATGCATTTAAAACCATATCCTATCTCTTTAACCGAGTTGTTAGGAGACCCCTGTTTCTCTCATGGAGCTACAATTTCCAGAGTGGTTTAACAATCAATCCCTCTTCCTGGGGAACTCTGAGAATTGTCGCTCTGTGCGAGGAACAGGGGTCTCCTAACAACTTTCAACACCCTTCACAAACTACAGTTCCCAGGATTCTTTGGGGGGACTCCATGACTGTTTAAAGTGGTCTCATAGTGCTTTATAGTGCACAGTGTGGATGGGATCTCTCTCTCTCTCTCTCACTCACTCACTCACTCACACACACACACACACACACACACACACCTTCCCTTTCCCCCACAATGCCTTAATAGTGCATACCTGTGCACTGCGACAGCCAACACGTCAGCATGAGCAGTAACTTCAGCTGAAAAATTGCTGGCTGCGCATTCTTCTACTTGTGGCGACTGGCCAAGAGGATAATAATTTTGGCTGAGTGACAGCGCTAGACACCACATGGGCCTTGAGGTTGTGAAAAGTTAATGAAGAGGAGAGTATATTTAAGTCTGTGCACAGATGGTTCATCTCTTTGACATGAGCTCGGGAGGGGGCATGCGTTTGAGGATGGTCAATGTTCGTGGGGAGAGTTGAAGCAAGCTCACAGGTTGTGCCACAGCATCCTGTCCTGTGAAATCGGAGGCTGCGTATACATGAGACATTTAAAGCACATTCTACCCCCACCGTACTCCACAGAATCTTGGAAACTGTAGTTTACCCCTCACAGAATGACAATTCCCAGAGCTTTTAACAAACTACAGTTCCCACAATTCTTTGGAGAGGGTGTGTGTGCTTTAAATGTATGGTATGTACACAGCCTCAATCTGAAAGCCGTCTCTTTTGAACCGTGCTTGACTAGGCCCAGGTGGGCATTCTGGTGTCAGCCTCCTGGTTGGTATGTGGCTCTCGGGGTGTATGCTCTAAACTAGCTTCAGAGCAGGATTAGGGATCCTTTTTTTTTTCAGCCTGAAAAAATGGTTGGCGACAAAACCACATAATGAATTCATATGCATGTGGGGAGAGGAGGATTAAATCTTCCCTTTCCAGCTGCCACCCTCCCCAAAATCAGCCTTCTGTGTGGCAATTAGGCTTAGCAAAAATGGTCCCATTCACACAACTGAGACCTCACCCGACCACCTAATTGTATCAAAGTTCAGCCCTGCTTAGACCTCAAAGCTAAGGAGGAGGAAGAGAAGGACCCTCCAGTAGATCTTCACATTGACAGTAACCCTGAAGAACCACTGGAGAAGGCCCATGGTTCAGTGGTGTCCGGTTCAGAGCGGGAACCACGAGTCGGAGACGAGGGTGCAAGGAACTCTTGCTTTATTAACGTAATGGATACATCAAAGGCTGAGTGCCTCATAGAAAAGACCCGATGCTAACTCACTGCAAATCCCTAACTACCCTCTAGACATGCTCTGCAACGTGTGATGGAAGTTGACTCAGCGCCCCATTCACAGCACAGCAGTCTTAAATAGGAGAGGTCTTGGAGCGTAACCTCTCACGCCTTCGCACACCCGCCCTCTGCCCTGTCCGCTTCTCCCTACGTCTACCTGTGAGTGAGTGCAGTGGTAGCTGAAGTAGGTGCCTTTTCCCTCCTGCCCTTTTAGATGTCAGCCATTACGTTGTGCTGCCATGGCAGCCATTTTGTGTTATGCTCCTCTGCAACAGCATCCACTTAATGACTGGCTCCTACAACACACTCTCAAAATACCAAATTTGGTGCCCACGGGCCCAAAAAAGTTGACGACCCTTGGTGCAGACAACACTTAATTAGATGATCCAATGGTCTAAGTTGGTATAAGTTTGGTATCCTATGTTCAGGATATCCCTGTCCCGCAAGGCTGGCTCTCAGACCTCGCACCCCACCCCGGGGGCACAGAAGCAGAGGAGAGAGCAAACCAAAGCATTAGAGCTGCCGTCCTAGTGTCTGGCTACCTGGGAGGCGAGGGACGCACATGGAAGCACTTTCTTGGATCACGGCCTGACTGAGAGGCAGGAACAGGTGAAGGTTCCAGTGCCTATACAAGTTGGGAGGATGGGAGGCCTTTGGTTGGATCCAAAGCCTCTGCAGGCTGCATTCGACTCACAGGCTTGGAGGTTCCTCAACACTGCTTTATACGAGAAGTGTACAATGGTCAAGGAGATGGAGAGACTCTCCTGTGAGGAAAGGTGCAGAATTTGGGGCTTTTTAGTTTAGAGAAAAGGCGAGTAAGAGGAGACATGACAGAAATGTATAAAATTATGCATGGCATGGAGAAAGCGGATAGAGAAAAGTTTTTCTCCCTCTCCCATAACACTAGAACTCATGGGCATCCAATGAAGTTAAATGTTGGAAGATTCTGGACAGAAGAAAAGACTTCTTCATGTAGTACATAGTTAAACGATGGAGTCCCCTCCCACAAAAGCAGTGGTGGTCACCAGCTTGGATTGCTTTAAAAGGGGATTAGACAAATTCATGGAGGAGAAGGCAATCACAGGCTACTAGCAGGGCCGGTTATAAAGGGCGTCCAGGTGGGGCACTGGCCCGACGGCCCCTGGAGCTACGGGGGGCCCCTCAGCCACCCCTCTGCTCCCCTTCTGTGATCTGCGCCCCCCCCACCTACCTGTCTGCTGTCTTTTACCATTACCCTCAACAAAGATCCCGGCGGAGGCATCATCCCCTTAGGGAAACCGCGACCACCATTTTCGTTAAGGGCAATAGTAAAAGACAGCAGACACGTAGGTGGGGGGCTATGGGGGGGGTGTGCACACGTGCACACAGCACACACACATTCTGGGGCCCAGGGCAAGCTGATGCCCAACGGCCCCAGCATTCCTGGAGCCGGCCCGGGCTACTAGCCATGATGGTTATACTCTGCCTCCATCATTGGAAGCAGAATGCTTCTGAATACCAGTTGCTGGAAGCCACAGGAGAGTTCCCTGGGAAGAAGGATAGACTGTTAAACTGCTCTGGGAATTGTAGCTCTGTGAGAGGAATAGGAATCTCCTAACAATTCTCAGCACCCTTAACAAGCTACAGTTCCCAGGATTCTTTGGGGGGAGCCATAATTATTGGAAGTGTTATAATAGTGCTCTAAATATATGATGCGGATTTGGTCCTGCTCTGACTTTTGGACTTGGCTAGTTTGTGGACTCCTGGTTTATTCTTCCATCTTGCTGTGCTTGTCAGTTCTGACCATTGGCCTGTTCTTTGTGGTTCCCAGCTCCTGACTCACCTTGTAGGGATATAGGAAGCCGCCTTATACTACATCATGCCATTGATCCAACTAGCACAGTATTGTTTACACTGACTGGCAGAGGTTCTCTCCAGGGTTTCAGGCAGGGTGGCCTTTCCAGCCGTACTTGGATAGGCCAGGATTGAACCTGGCATGCAATGCAGGATGCTCTAACCCTGACCTGTAACCCTTCCCCAAAGGGATGACTTTGGTGGATGAGGCTATCAGTGGCTACTAGCCACGATGGCTATGTTCTGCCTCCACTGTAAGAGGCAGTATGACTGGGAATCTCAGGTGAGGAGAGTGCTGTTGCATTCAGGTGCTGTTTTGGGACTCTCCCACTGGTATCTGGTTGGCCACTGTAAGAACTGGATGCTGGACTGGGTGGGCCTTTGACCTGTTCCAACAGTGTTCGTTTTACTTCTTAGGACCAGCCCTGAGACTGTATGGTTGCTTTTTTTCATATTAAGGGGCATCCAAAGCCTTTGCTTTGGAGTGGAGTGACTTATAGGGAGAAGGTTGGGCTGGCACCTCCTCATCAACTGGAGAAGTAGAGCCAGTAGCAGTGCTGCTTGAGAAGTAGGGTAGAAGGTAGCCAGGAGTCCACAATCAGTGGCTGGCCTTGCTAGCCACACCAAAAAGTTGTGGCTGCCAAATTCTTGCCTCTGTTGCTCCCTTGTTACCTTATCTGCGGCTTGCTGGGAGCAGGCATCACCAGCTAGCAATGACTAAGGAAGCCTCACCACTGGTACCAGCACCAGCGCCACCCTGTTCTGTGAGAAATGGGTTTGGGATTATGTTGATTTGGCCCACTGCTGGGCAAAGGTGTCATCAGGCTATCTATGGCTACTAGTCATGATGCCTATATATGACCTCCAGTATCTGGACAGAGGCAGTATGCTCCCAGTTAGGGATGTAATCCATTGGCCGGTACCTGTTTGAAAGCTTTCCGTCAACCTAACAGGCTGGCATCAATTCCGAGGGTCAATCTGTATCCACTAGCCGCTGCTTTTACCAATCCAATAGTTCTTTCGCTCTGAAAAAAAAATTAATAATATTTTGAAGGAATATTTAAAAATATCAGTATTTTGAAGAAAATATCAATATTTAAAATGGAAATATTGATAACATTCTTACAATCAATGCTTTAGAAGCAGATTTTCTTTTAAGTCCATTTTCAAAAATAGCAGTGGAAATTCACTACCTGAAAATCTGATCCTTAGTGACTGAGAATAAACAAATTAATGGAAAATTCAGTACCAAATCCGAATTGGGTGGAATTCTAGCACATCCCTACTCCCAGTTACTGAGGATCCTGAGTGGGACAATGCTATTTCATTCACATCCCACTTATGGGCTTCTTATAGACACCTGGTGGCCACTGTGAGAACAGGATGCTGAACTAAATGGCCCTTTTGTCTCATATAATAGGGCTCTTCTTACCATTTTAGCTGCTGGGACAATCCTTTCACACCGCTACAGCTTCAAAGATGGAAGGAAAATCAGTTGCCTATCACATTTGCCAGACGATAACGGCACACTTGGCAAGACAAGCAAAACCCTTGAACCCTGAATGCAGCTATTCCCTCCCTCTCCATCCACCACCACTGTATTCCATGATATAGTAGTATATATTCCATGGTATACCGTGGAGCTGAGAGTGATGAAGCAAGAGAGGAGGAGGCTTGAGTGCAGATGGAGGCGAACTCCTGACGAATGCAATTATGCTTTGGTAAGTGCCTCTTCTAAGCGGTATATAGTAGCGGTGAGGGCAGCAAAAAAGAGATATTTTGCTGCCACAATTAAGGCATCTCTCTCCCGCCCGGCGGAGCTCTTTAAAACTGTACGAGGGCTTTTAGATTCTGGCCCTCGGGATATTATGGATTCATCTGTAGCCCGCTGTGATGAGTTCGCGAGGCACTTCCAGGATAAGATCGCATGCATTCGCCGGGACTTAGACTCCAATGTTATGACAGTGAGTTCCAACGAAGCATCCAGAACGCGGTCTTGTCCTTATTTATTGGATGAGTTTCAGTCTGTACAGCTTGAGGATGTTGACAAGATCCTTGGATTGGTGCAGGCGACCACATCTGTTCTGGACCCTTGCCCCTCTTGGCTGGTGAAAGCTGGCAGGACCGGAACCGCCGGCTGGGCCAAGGAGATAATAAACGCCTCTTTGAGAGAGGGAGTGGTCCCTGACTGCCTAAAAGAGGCGGTAGTGAGACCGCTCCTGAAGAAATCCTCTTTGGACCCAGATAACCTGAACAACTATAGACCTGTGGCGAATGTTCCGTTCTTGGGCAAGGTACTGGAACGGGTGGTTGCCGGCCAGGTCCAGGGGCTCTTGGATGACACTGATTATCTTGATCCATTTCAATCTGGTTTTAGGCCCGGTTTTGGCACCGAAACAGCCTTGGTTGCCCTGTACGATGACCTTTGTCGGGAGAGGGACAGGGGGAGTGTGACTCTGTTGATTCTCCTTGATCTCTCAGCTGCTTTTGATACCATCGACCATGGTATCCTTCTGGGAAGACTCACGGAGTTGGGAGTTGGGGGTACTGCTTGGCAGTGGCTCCGCTCCTACTTGGTGGGTCGTCACCAGAAGGTAGTGCTTGGGTAACATTGCTCAATACCCTGGACTCTCCATTGTGGAGTCCCGCAGGGATCGGTACTGTCCCCCATGCTTTTCAACATGAAGCCGCTGGGTGCGGTCATCAGGAGTTTTGGGGTGCGTTGTCAACAGTACGCTGATGACACGCAGCTCTATTTCTCCTTTTCATTCTCCTCAGGTGAGGCTGTTAATGTGCTAAACCGTTGCCTGGCCGCGATAATGGACTGGATGGGAGCTAACAGACTGAAGCTCAATCCAGACAAGACTGAGACGCTGTTGGTGAGTGCCTTCTCTGCTCAGATGGTGGATGTTCATCCTGTTCTTGATGGGGTTACACTCCCCTTGAAGGAACAGGTTCGTAGCTTGGGAGTTCTTTTCGATCCTTCCCTGTCTCTTGAGGCCCAGGTGGCCTCGGTGGCACGGAATGCTTTTTACCATCTTCAATTGGTAGCCCAGCTACGTCCCTATCTGGACAGTGACGACCTCGCTTCAGTTGTTCATGCTCTGGTAACTTCTAGATTGGACTACTGCAACGCGCTCTATGTGGGGCTGTCCTTGAAGACTGTTCGGAAACTACAGCTAGTCCAGAATGCAGCGGCCAGATTGTTGACGCGGACCAGAAGGTCCGCTCATATAACACCTGTTCTGGCCCGTCTGCACTGGCTTCCTATTTGTTTCCGGGCTAGATTCAAAGTGCTGGTTTTGACCTATAAAGCCCTACACGGCATGGGACCGCAATACCTGGTGGAACGCCTCTCCCAATATGAACCTACACGTACACTACGCTCAACATCTAAGGCCCTCCTCCGAGTACCATCCCATCGAGAGGCTCGGAGGGTGATGACTAGAACCAGGGCCTTTTCAGTGGTGGCCCCTGAACTGTGGAACAGTCTCCCCGATGAGGTGCGCCTGGCGCCGACGCTACTATCTTTTCGGCGCCAGGTGAAAACCTTTTTATACTCCCAGGCATTTTAAAGTGTATTTTAAACAGCATTTCCGTATTTTGGATGTTGTTTGGTTCGTTATTGTTTTTTTTATTATTATTATTGTATTTATTGTATTTATATATTGTGCTTGTTTTTATCTTTTTGTACACCGCCCAGAGAGCCTTCGGGCTTAGGGCGGTATATAAATTAAACTAAATAAATAAATAAATAAAATAGATATAGTAAGAAATTTCACAGACCATTCTGCGTCTGTGCCAGCATGTTGCAGATGTGACCCCACCAGGATGCAATGCACAAGGCATTCCGCATCAAGTGGCAGTTCTTGATGAGCCATTAAGGGCAGCAGAGTGGGAGGCTGGCAGGCTGACCCATCTAGCGCAATCCAGCAGGATCTTCCAGTAATTCTGTTGCTCAGCGCCTGTGCATTTGTGGAGGCTTGCACAGAAAAAGTCCCTGTGGATTGTGCTCTGTGTTAATTAGTACAAATGATACAGCTGTTAGTTCATTAAGGGTCAATCTATAATTAAGCATAGCATCTTCACATTTCTTGGCCCAACTATGCATGTTATCCTTAGGAATTGGTTCCAGCTAACGTTTCTTGGGCAGCCTGTTGTTCCTTCATCCCTATGCCACAACTTTGGCCAGTATGGAGGAGTCTCATCTCATCTTTATTGTTTGCTGCCATTGACCAGCCATACAGGTACAAATATTTAAACGCAGAGGAGTCTTATAGGTGCTAGAGTTCACAAAACACCACCCCAGCCTTTGCATGAACCACTGCAAAGCTACACGCTGCAAGTCTTCAAAAAGGAGTTCTGTGCAGCCTCTGAATTCTACATTTACTGCACCCCCAAGATAATTAAGGAACCGTTTTTCCTCCTGCAGAAGCTTTTTAACACAAGGAGTGGCTAAAGCATCTCCGCTTGTTTGTGCAAAACTCAGCACAGCATTATAAGTTTTATCTTTTTAGTTTTATCTATGAATTACTTTTTTTATCTCATCTGTCATGAGTGCAATTCAGGATCAGGGGAGAAAAGCCAATTCAGCGGTACCAGTTTTCAGAAATGATTTATTCATTTCATCTATTCAAGAGATCTCAGTCATACCTCTGAGGGAGTCTCGAAGGGTGTTGGCAAAGGAGAGGGCCTTTGCAGTTGTGGCTGTTTGTCTGTGGAATGCATTCCCCCGCGAGGTCCACCTGGCACCTTCGTTGACATATTTTTGGTGCCAGGTAAAGACTTACCTTTCCCCCCAGACTTTTGATAGACTGAGATGATACTGTTTGTTATTAGTGTGCTGCCAAAGCTTCCTGTGGCTGTTTTGAGGGTGGTGGTTGTTTTTGTTTTTATGATATATATTTTTTGTGTTTATAACAGTGATGTAAGTCGCCTGGAGACCTTTGTGTAACAAGCGACTAACAGATCTAATAAATAATATTGTCAATACATTCACAGATGCTCTGCAGGGATTTTGTTACAAAGCTAGTTGCTCTGTCTGACTAGGAAGACAGTCTAAAAGCACAGAAGAATGGTGAATCTGGGCAATGATAGAAGCTTCACACTGCTGCTTGGAGTGCTGCAGAGGTCTTCTCCCCAAAATGGTCTATCTCCAGCGTTCTTGTACTGTGCTGTGTCTCTCACCATGTGATGAGTACACTGATGTGTTGATTGTAGAACAGGAGCACTCCATGCTGCAATGTTTTGTTGCAGGTCCCAATAGTTCCCTCTGTTTCCAGTGCCATTGCTCAGGAAGAAGGAATCAGTAGGCTTTGAGGAACCCTTAGATTTGCAGAAGTACACACACACACACACAATCTTTTGGGGGGGAACCTCTACGCAGAGGGAATCCAAAACAGCCCAATGAGAACTGAGCCTGCTCAGTGGACACGGAACGCTGACTGGGACTCTGAACAGAAGCACTCCATGTTGCAACATTTTGTTGCAGAGCGCACTTTTGATCCCTTACTGTTCAAGTGAATGTAGCGCAATGCATTTCTACTAGAGCAGTGGTTCCCAAGCTTCCCCTCCCCCCACAAACCACTTGAAACTTGCTGAGGGTCTTGGCAGACCACTTATGATTTTTCTGCCTGTTGTAGCAATTGTAATGCACTGTGCTGGGTGCCCTGTGATATTTAATTGTATTTTTATTGCTTTTTTAATTTCTCATGTTGCACTTGATTGTGTGACAGTTTGCATTCCATGGAATTCAAATTGAGAAACATAAGAAAAGCAATTAAATACAATTAAAATTCAATATGATTATTTAATGCAATGCATGTGCCATGTCCTGTCACCAACCTCCAGTCCACATACATGCAGTGAACTACCAGAATGAAGCTTGTGGACCACAGTTTGAGAATCTCTACACTGGAAGCAAGATCTGTACCTTTCAACTCTCTCAGATTTAAATGCTAAGAGACAAGGAGAGGAGGCTGAATGATTGGCCTAGCACAGTGGTTCCCAATCTTTATGAGTATGGAACCCCCTTTGTAAGCTCAAAAATCTTTGTGACACCCCCCCCCACGCTAATTGTAATTTTAGCCTGTTAACTGAAAAAATGGTGTGTGGCAAAATCACATCAGCAAATATCCCTTTCCATTAAAAGCTCCCTTCAGATAGGGAGGTGTTGCTTTCTTTTCTTAATGCAAAGGTCCAATCAAATTGGTATCCCCCTCCCTCCACACACACACAGTATGAAGATGTGGCGGCACCTACCCTGTGGAATTCCCTCCCCTTGAATATCAGGCAGGCGCCATCTCTGCTATCTTTTTGGCACCATTTATTTATTTATTTATTATATTTATATACCGCCCCATAGCTGAAGCTCTCTGGGTGGTTTACAGACTTTCCTCTTACAACAAGCCTTTTAAGTTGAGACCTATCCCAGTCTGTGTCTGTGTTACAATTGCTTTTAATATGTTTTCTTTAATAATATGTTTAACCCCTTTTTTTAAAAAAAGATGTTTTTAAAGCTTTTTAAAAATGTTTTTAATGTTGTTTTAATGTATTTTAAGGTCTTTTTATGATGTTTTAATGTGTTTTTAGCGTTTCTGTTTGGCGCCCTGGGCTCCTGCTGGTAGGAAGGGCGGGATATAAATCAAATAATAAATGAATAAGTAAGATGTACAGTCCTGTCTCCCAACCCCAGTGGGTTACAGTGTTGGACTAAGATCCAGGTTCAAATCCCCACCCAGCCATGAAGCCCACTGGGTGTTCTTGGGCCAGACACAGTCTCTCAGCCTGACCTATCTCACAGGGTAAGGATAACATGGGAAGTGGGGAGACCATGTGTACCACCTTGAGTAACTTGGAGGAAAGGTGGGATAGAAATGCAATAATAATTAAATAAATAAATGCATTTCTGCTGCAGTACCAGGATCCCAGCCTCAGCCAACCTGCTGAGCTTTTTTTTTCTTTTTCTTTTTCTTTTTCTAAAAATAATAATCAAGAAGCAGCAATGTGTTTGTGATGGGAATGCTAGATTGTGCACTACAGACAACAAGGTGCACAGATTGAGGAGGGGGTTAGTGCTTTTAGGCCAGAGCTTGGAAAAGTTACTTTTTTTGAACTACAACTCCCATTAGCCCCAGCCAGCATGGCCACTGGATTGAGCTGATGGGAGTTGTAGTTCAAAAAAGTAACTTTTCCAAGCTTTGTTTTAGGCCTTGGGATGATCATCAGAACGGATGACTTGGTTAGCGTGCACTTGGGGAATGAAAGCAGAGCAGAAGATAGATCAGTGCACACACACAGACACACAGACACACCTGCCCCTCCTGCAATCATCTGCAGGTGTGCATGTATTCGGGCACGTGAAGTCCTCAACTGCTGTAGCCTCTTGGAAAGAGAGATTGGGGGGGCGGAGTGTAGGTGGAAGAAAGGAGGGACACTGGCACACACATTTAGCCTCAGAAATCAAGGGTGAGCAAGTCCTGTGCTTCCGCACTGCTTCTTGGCTCTGTCTGGACTGAAGATGAGATCTGGGTGGCCTCACAAATAAGAATAATTTTTAAAAGGAGGTGGCAGGGAAGCAGGAACCAAGAAAGACAGGCAGGCTAGCTTCCAGGAAGGAAGGGGGAACCAGCCTTTCCTTGCAGCCTTGCTTCTTTTTGCTTCACAAAAAGCCCTCTCCTCTTGTCCTGAGCGAGGGCATCATCAGCAGTGGCAGTGCGAGGAGACAGGAGTCGGAGATAGTAATCCCCTCTTTTTCCTGGGAGCTCCGCCCTCAGCCTCCTTCTGCATTTGCCACGGGTTTTATAGGCAGACACTTACCCTCAGCATACCTGAAAGACACTCTGCTGCTTTGGCAAAAGTCCTCCCGCCTTGTTTGGAGAAAGGAGGAGGTGTTGTCTGCAGTGGCAGTGGGGAGCAGACAGCATCCAGGGAGGGTGGTTGTTGTTATGTGCCTTCAAGTCGACTACAACTTATGGCGACCATATGAATCAGTGATCTCCAATAGCATCTGTCGTGAACCACCCTGTTCAGATCTTGTAAGTTCAGGTCTGTGGCTTCCTTTATGGAATCAATCCCTCTCTTGTTTGGCCTTCCTCTTTTTCTACTCCCTTCTGTTTTTCCCAGCGTTACTGTCTTTTCTAGTGAATCCTGTCTTCTCATGATGTGTCCAAAGTATGATAACCTCAGTTTCATCGTTTTAGCTTCTAGTGACAGTTCTGGTTTAATTTGTTCTAACACCCAATTATTTGTCTTGTTCGCAGTCCATGATATCCGCAAAGCTCTCCTCCAACACCCCATCCAGGGAGGGAAGACTTTTAAAAAATAATAATAATAATAATTTGTTTCTTTACTGTTCACGCCCTCCCCCCCCCGATTACTTCGCAGCCCACCTGGAGGTCATGGCCCCCAGGTTGGGAACCACTGCTCTGGCAGATAACAAATCCTTAACAAGGGAATGCCAAGGCAAAAATTTGACGCAGTGGTTTACTAGCAGCAAAGACGAGGTAATGGGGACTGTCCCAGGCTAAAGGGAGCAGTTGAGCATATACCTCTTCTGTTCATTCATTGTTTTGTCCCAAGTGTCCTTACGAATAAACCTCCTTATCTCCACAGAGCTCCCAGAAAACTGGACTGACACCAGAGAGACCTTACTGGAGGGCATGCTCTTCAACCTGAAGTACCTGGGCATGACACTGGTCGAACAGCCCAAAGGAGAGGAGCTGTCTGCCGCTGCTGTCAAAAGAATTGTAGCAACGGTGAGTGTCCATGGTCTGGTTTTTAAAGTCACCCTTTACTTTGTACCCTCACACTGTCCTGAGGACCGCAGGCACAGAACTGCACATGCAGCCTCCATACTTCTGCCATATTGACTACAGAGCGGCGCCCTGAAAGTTGACTTCTATGTTCCGTCCAAACTCAGGATGGGTTTGAAAGTTTGAGGTAGAACTGGAAACGTGGGTGACTCGCGCTTTTGTTTTCCTAGTTCTTTGTAGCATCTCCAATGGGGGCTGTGCCTCCAAGGGTGGTCCGATCATTAGGCTGAATGCAGCAGCCACCTCAGGCAGCAGATCCCGGAGAGGGATGGGGCAGGCAGGGAGCAACAGTGGGGTGTTAGAGGGAAGAGCTTTGCATGTCATGCAGTGTCCCCACTGTGTGCCCTTAGTGAGCCTGCTGACCTTCTGGCACTGTTGAAAGTAAGATTCAGCTGCTAGTCCAGTCAGCTTTTGTACATGGAATTGAGGAAGGAGGGTACCTCACCCTCCACCTGAGGCAGCAAAGTGTCTTTGGCTTGCCCTGCCTGCTTCCGGGGTGAGTAGGCTCCGTTTTATAAATTATAGTGAAACACAAAACAGGAAGTGCACGTTTCATGCATTTCCTGTTCCTTCTGCTGCTCTCTCACCCTCTAGCTCAGATGTGGGGAGCCTTTGGCACTTCCTATGTTGCTAAACATAGCCCCAGCAGCTGAACAGCTATGTTGCTGAACATAGCCCCACCAAGCATGGCCAATGGCCAGGCTTGATGGGAGTCGTAGTTCAGCAACATCTGGAAAGCCAAAGTTTCCCCACACCTGTTCTAGCTGTAACTACAAGCAAGGATGGGAGAACTGAGTGTAGAGTTTTCATAATGTTGACCAGTGCAGCATGGCAACCTATGGAGTTGCATGTATGTGGTGTCTGTAACGCGGCTATGGGAATTGATATGCATGAGTGTGTTCCTTATGCTTAGTTCTGGGCCAAGACAAGTATTTCCTCACAATGGGTGTGGGGGAAGGAGTGATGTGGGCATTCTGATAAAAACTACAGAATAATATTAACCATTACCATCCTTAACTCTGCTCACCAGAGAACAGCCAATTATTAAAAGTCTTGCACCACTTTCAAGGATGCTTGATGAATTCAAAGAGCAGAGCACTACTTCATTTACTACTGTGGGTGGATTTTAGATTGTTCAAGGAATGGACGTCGTACCAAAACTTACAGTGTAGATTCTCACCCATTTTAATATGCATCATCTGGCTGTTAAATCACCTCCCTGTTATCCGGAATTCCCTGCAACGTTTTCATAAAAGAAACTTGGAGAAGTGTGCCCTTAACTCATGGCCTTGCCAATTAATTGGTGGGGCCAATTTTAATGAGCGAAAATTTTAGTTGATTAATCTGTAAGTTAGATGCTTGCAGCCCTAACTTAAATTGTAATCCAGTTTCTTTGCTGATTTTTAAAAACATCTTACTGATTTTTTTTTTAAATGTCACCACATTTTGGGGATGAGTGGGTTGATATTTGCATAGCCTGACTCCTACAGCAAGATCAAAGGACTTACAATTGTTCAGTACAGTATGTGAGTGCTGTTGTGTGTGTGGCCAAAATAGCACCACCTCTGGACAAGTGAAAGGTATCAATAGATTTTAAGGACCCCTGAAGTTTGTGTAGGAAAAATCATGAGCCGGTGGTGTGGTGGGAGGAAGGACCCAAAATAGCCCAACAAGTGCTCAGTGGGCATGGTCATCCCGGGCGGGGGGGGGGAGATGGAAAAATGTGGAGGGGGAGAAATATAATGGAGCGGCTAGACTCTTGAACAGCATCACTTCACACTGCAACATTTTGTTTTGTTGCAGGTCCTACACACGTTAACACTAAATTGGCATACAGCCTTGCACTCTAAAGTCATGTAGAAGAACCTCAGGGAAACTTACTCAAGTAACATTAAAAAAACTATTAAAACTTTCAGTTCATAAAATAGAAAGTAGTTCATAAAATACATAAAATGGTTGCAATTATAGGAAATTAGCAACATAAAGGGTTTGTGATTTATAGCAGGTTACTGAAGACTTGCTTGAACACAGGCGGCTTTGCATATCTTTCTTAAAACCTGTAGAGCTGTACTTGGCAGTGGATTGGTGCTTGCCCCCATTGAATGAAAAGGAAAAGTATCCTGAGCACGGTCCCACCGCAGGACCAGTGGGCAAGACGCTCCTGTGGGAGAACCTTTGTACACAAAATGGTCTCGTAAAAACACTGGGTTGTATTCAACTAAGCTCTACTCCGAGCAGACCTATTGAAATTAATGGACCTAAGTTAGTTATGCCCATTAATTTCAATGGGTCTGCTCTGAGTGGGACTAGCATGGAATACCACCTTTTGGGTTTTGTCTAAGGAAGCTCAGTGGCAGAGCATCTGCTTTGCATGCAAAAGGTCCCAAGTTCAATCCTTGACATCTCCAGGCAGGGCTAGAAGAAATGCAGGAGAGCTGCTGCCAGTTAGTGTAGACAATACTGAACTAAATGGCCCAGTGGTCTGACTCAGTATAAAGCAGCTTCCTGTGTTTCCTCTGTGTGTGTGTATTTTATGGGGCCAAATAAATATATAATACATTTGAATTTTATTGTGTTGCATCCATTGTTCAACCTTTTTAGTCTGTTTCCCATTCCTCATACCATCATGGAGTCTGGGAATTCACTTTTACTTAACCTCTGAGATTTTCAGAAGAGTTTCGAGGCCTGGGATGGAACATAAGAGCCTGCTAGATCAGGCCAGTTGCCCATCTAGTCAAACATCCTGTTCTCACAGTGGCCAACCAGATGCCCGTGAGAAACCTGCAACAACGACCTGAGTGCAAGACCACTTTCCCATCCTGTAGTTTCCAGCAACTGGTATTCAGAAGCATACCGCCTCCGACTGTAGAGGTGGAGCATAGCCATAAAGGTTGTTCAGATGTTGTTGGACTCCAAATGCCAACAGCCCCAGCCAGTGTGGCCAGTGGTCAGGAAGTTGTAGTCCAGCATCATCTGGGAAGCTCCCTGTCCCTGTTCTAGGCCATGTGAAAATACTCCTAAAATATACTTGTCTGTTCATTACCGGAACCTGCAGTTACAATTAGGTGCTGTAAGTTATGTATATTCTCCAGACTGGCATGAGGACAAATGCTCATGGTCATGCAAAACCAAATGCCCAGGGTTCTAAACCAGAGGACATCAGTAAAAAAGGTGTCCCCGCACTTATAGTGTGAGTCATTTCTGACTCTTAGGGTGACGTCTTGCGATGTTTACAAGGCAGACCATATATATGGGGTGGGATTGCCAGTTCCTTCCCCGGCCTTTCTTTACCCTCCAGCATATGCCAGGTACTCATTTTACCAACCACGGATGGATGGAAGGCTGAGTGGACCTCGACCCCTTTTACCGGAGATTCGACTTCCTCCTTCCATTGGAATCGAACTCCGGCCGTGAGCAGAGCTTCAGCTGCATTACTGCCGCTTACCACTCTGCGCCACGGAGTACTTCGCATCTAACAGAAAGAGTAGGTCAGTGATGCAGCAGAAGTAGAATATTCTAGACAACTGGGGGCTGCAACAATACGTACTTGTGCAATATCTTCCTCCAAGACATGCCATTCTCTTCCTCCCCCCTCCATGCCTGATAATACCTCTCTGTTGTGCAGAGGTGGTGCTTTTTTGATAAACGAGTGACAGCACTCATGCCTGAACATCAAAAACAAAGGGAATGATGTCCCATACATCAGTGAATGTGTGTGTCTATATGTACGGTAGGTTGCTAGACATGCAAATAGGCCTGGGAAGAGAATGGGGATTGGTTGTTTATTGCTATCGTTATTACAAAGGTGTTCCCTACGGTTTTTGGTTGTGAGCTGTCTGTGGGATTCAAGTTACATGGAAAGGCAGAATTAAAATATGTATTAAAATATTTATAGCAGAGGGAAATGGTAATATCCCCCTATGCGCAATTCCTAGGGAGAAGGGGCATTTGGAACACTTTTCCACAGGTGAAAGATTTAGTTTCCTCCAAACAGAATATTATGTCCCCTCCTTCTGAGAGTTCTGATCGGACCTCTCTGCCCCATCAGCAAAACTACCCCTGACCTTCATCCCAGACCCATCTGCATGGCTGGCAACCAACATACTTCATACTGAGGAAAGAGGCAGAGCCTACCATGTTTAACAGGCCATGAAGTAGAAAACCAAGAATGGTACGGGCATATCACAGTGAGCAGTGACCAAGAAATCTGCTGCACCCAGACTTGTTCTCTGTTGGTTCAGAGGCAGGGCTGTGGAGTCGGAGTCGTGGAGTCGGAGTCGGGAGCAATTTTGGGTGGAGTCGGTGTCAGAGTTGGAGTCGGTAGAAATGTACCGACTCTGACTTCCAAATAAATTTTGATTGACAAGAAGGAATTTTGGGTGGAGTCGGAATCGGACAGTAGAAAAATAGAGGAGTTGGAGTCAGAGTCGGACAGTGGAAAAATAGAGGAGTTGGAGTCGGAGTGGAAGGTTTGGCGTACCGACTCCACAGCCATGGGTAGATGGCAGGAAGGCAGATTATGGCTAAATATTAGGAGAGACTTTGTAACAGTATGAGCTATTCAGCACTGGAACGGACTGTCTCAGGAGGTGGTAGGTTCCCCTTCATGGAGACATTTTTAAGGAGAAGCTGGACTTCTATCTGCTAGGGGTCTTCGATTGCATCTTATGCTGCAGATCCTGCATCGAGAAGGTGATTGGACTAGATGGCCTTCAAGGTCGCTTCCAGCTCCATATTTCTTTATCTGCCATTTGGTGGCAATTCAGAGAGTTGAGAAGAGCAGGGGTTTTTTTGTTCCTAGGCCTGAGCCAAAACAGGGTTGTGAGATTAGCTGTGAAACATGCCTTTTTATTTGAGTGAAAATTCAGAGGAGGGGGGTGAAATGGGGTGAAAATGTTATCCCATTAGAGTCAGGCAGGAAGCATTGCCATTTGATTCAATTTCGTAATGTCGTCACGTAACCAAATCTGATCAGCTACATGATGCTGCAACATTTTACTGCTGCCTACGCCTGGGATGGGGAACCTGTGGGCCTCCAGATACTGTTGGACTACAGCTGCTATCATCCCTGGCCATCGGCCATGCTGGCTAGGGCTGACAGGAGTTGAAGCTCAGCAACATCTGGAAGGCCAAAGGTTCTCCTTCCTTGGTTTATATCAGACCACCCTTGGCTTTTTTCAGCCAGAGGGCCACGTTCCCTTTTGAATAACCTTCTGGGGACCACATGACAGTGGTGGGTGGGGCCAGAGGTAAAAGAGGGCAGAGCAACTAATGTAGATTTTACCTTTGTACAGTGTACTAGTTTCTGTATACACACACATACCTCTCCATCCAGGCAACCAAGCAGCATTGTCAGAGGACACCTTCCAGCAAGGCAAAAACATGCAAGGAGGGTGTAAAGAATGGCCAATGAGGGGTGTAGTCTGGGAAGAGGGTGTGTGGCTTGAGTACAGTTCTGAGCAGAGCTTGGAAAAGTTACTTTTCTGAACTACAACTCCCATCAGCCCCAGCCAGCATGGCCACTGGATTGGGCTGATGGGAGTTGTAGTTCAAAAAAGTAACTTTCCCAAGCTCTGGTTCTGAGGGCCAGATAGAGATGCCTGGAGGGCCATATTCAGCCCCTTGCTGAGAGGCTCCCCACCCCCAGTCTATACAATTAGCTGCATCACATAGTCAGCAAGAAGGCCCATCTTTTTTTTAAAAAAATGAAAAGCTCCAAAGAAGCTCTTTACAAAGCAATGCAGAAGAGCAGAACTGTGCAAAAAAGACAGTTTTGGGGGCTCTTTCCAAGTAGCAAATTCTGCCTGTTAGTAATACATATATAGTAAATGTGTGCCATTTTGATGATACATTTCCAAGTTGATTTATCTCTGCCAGACCCATGAAACACCTGGAATGTTTTCTCTCTCCCAAAGGCAAAAGCCAGTGGTCGAAAACTCCGGAAAGTAACCCTGAAAGTGTCTCCCAGAGGGATAATTCTCAGTGACAGTCTAACAAATGAACCAATCGAAAACATCTCGATATACAGGTATGTCCCAACTGTAGTTTTTAAAGATGCAAAGTCACTTTTAAAGGTACACTAGTAAGAGCTGTTAGGCTGGTGGGTACAAGGAACATGGCCGTCTCAGTGGTGACCCCACACCTCTGGAACTCCCTTCTCAGGGGAATACATATGGCTTCGTTGTTATGTGGGAATGCAGCCATAGAGTCCTCTAGTATATTACTATAGTGTTATATACTTACTCATGTATATATTTGGGTTAGTCACACTTCAGCAAATGCATGAAATTGTGTGTGTGTAAAGATGGGTGCAGAGGGAGAGAAGTGAACATTGGGTTCAAATGTCACGAAAAGCAAAAAGTACAATCTGTGATATTTCAATTGCAGCTTAAACATATGCAGAATAAACATTGCAGCCATTCCCAACAGCACTGTTTGATGATAACACAGTCATCATAGCTTTGCTACGCTAATTAACGCCTACAGCGGGACAGGAAACCATCACTGTGATCATCCCCAAATGAAGAGAATCAAATGTCTTGATGAAGTTCTCATTCTGCAGTTTTATGCTGTGTAAGTTCCCTTTGTTGAAGAATTGCAGCCCGCGGTCGCTGGTGGCTAGTGGGACAGGTAGGGCCGCAAGCAGAGAGCCCGACAGCAGGTGGACCCAGAGCCAATCACAGGCAGATTCTAGTTTTGCCCCCATCCTCCTCCCTGCTGAGTTCTGTAATGGCAAAGAGGTGGAGCCTGAGGAGGCTTAAGCTGGCGCCTGGCTGTAGGTAATGAAGCAGGTTGGACCTGGCTGAAAGCAGGCATGAGGTTAGTGGGCCAGTGTCCCATTCAGCCTAACTCACCAGCTTCCACTGATTGCAACTATTAGATCAACAGGAAGGGGAGTGGAGGCTGAAGGAAAAGGAGGGAGATTTGTCTGCCAGCGCCAGAACCAAGTGGTGAGTTGTAAATGGGCATTTATACCCAGTTGGGGCCGGGCTGTTCTTCATTTGCTGGCTTTCTGTGGTGCAAATCCCTACTGGTGTTGCAGATGGCAGAGGCCAGGCTGCTGATCTGCAGCCTCAGGGCATGGTCACCGTCAGCTATGGAGGAGGACTATCCGGGCTGAACCCTTAAGTAAACACAAAAACAGTGTGGTGTAGTGGTTGGACTGGGACATGGTTGGCCAGGGTTCAAATCCCTGCTCAGCCCTGAAGCTCACTAGCTGACCTTGGGCCAGTCACTGCCTCTCAGCCTAACCTACGTCACAGGGTTGTTGTGAGGATAAAATCAGGGGAGAACCATGTTTGTACATGACCTTGAGCTCTGTGGAGGAAAGGTGGCATATAATAAACGAAAGAATGGATGAGGAGTTCTTTGGACTTGCACGCACCAAACTTTATCGTCAAAATTGGTGTCTGTCCTCTTAAGTCTTGCACTGTTGTATTTTTCGTCTGTTCTATCTGTTTGAAAACATAAAAATAAAGGTTTTTTTTAAGGGTGGAGGAAGCAAACTCCCCACAGCTGCTACTTCTCTGGCTGACTGATGGGGCCTGGCTGATCTTCTTCTTGCTGTGGTGGAATTGCAAGGCAGGGAGTGCAACCCTTTTGTCCTTCACCCTCACTTCTGTAGTCTGAGGGCCACTGTTTTTCCCCCTCCCCTCTCATTTGTTAGGCGCACAGGAGTAGCCAACATGGTGCCTTCAGGTGTTTTTGGACTCCAATTCCCATCAGCCCCAGCCGGCATAGCCAGATGGGAGTTCTACATCTAGCAACATCTGGAGGACACCCATGTAGGCTGCTTTTGAATCTACACAAATAGCTGGTCATACATTCAATGTAGTGGCCATCTTGAGCACAATATCATATAAGCAATAAGGCAGGATATAAATTATCTTAAGTAAAATAAATGCATTTACCTGGATTGTACCACTTGAGATGGGGGGAATTACATGCATGTGCGTAAGCGCACATTCACACGCATTAAAGTTTTTTTAAAAAACTCCTTCATGCAGTGCCTTCACCAATCTGGTGCCCTCCAGCATGGCCTGCTGTGGGGGGTATCCAAGCTCCCACCATCACTGAATTCACCATCACCGCCAGCTTTGCCTGCCGCTGAATTTTGCTGTCTGGGTGAAACACAATTGCAATGAGCAAAGCAAATGCAGGGAGTCATCTCCATGACCTTTCCTCACCATGTTAAGCACACTTTCTCCCTGCAGTCCCCCTGTCAGGTGGGCTGGAGGCAGTGTGATTGTGGTGGGAAGGAAGACATGAGTCCCAGAGTTCTGGGCATAACAGCCAAGAGAGCAATTCTTAACGGTACCATTTCTTAACGTCAGTGAGTTCTCATCACAGCCAGCTTCAGTGGAAACAGCTGAGGGAGAGTCATTAATTCTGCCTGCAATGGAAGAAGAGCTGTTGGTAAATGCTGCTATAAGATCAACTCCATTTGACTCTTCTGCTCCCTGAACTGTTTTTATTCCAACTGGTTATAAGAACTATAAGAATTGGTGCCTGAGTTTGTGTTCCTCTGCCCTCCTCCTCTTCCCTTTTTCCTTTTGTGATGTGTCTTTTAGATAGTCCCTGCACACAGCCTTAATATTTTGTTTTATTGCTGTTATGTAAGCTGCTTTGGGAGTCTTTTCAGCTGAAGAGCGAGGTAAAAATGCTTCTGCTAAATAAATAACACCCATCTGTACAACAGGTGGCAGCTGAATGTGGGGGAAGGACCTCTCAGCAGATTTTAGCAGGCAGGCAGGATTCTGTGGGAGCACACAGGCCTTTAATTGCCTGTATTATTAGATGGAAGTTCTGCTTATGAATTTCCCAAAGCCAGTCGGGGGGGGGGAACTGCCAGGACCAAGCCGAGTAGTCTCTCTGTCTCACAGTTCTCATTGGGCATGAGTTTACTGAGTGGTCTTGGGTAAATTGCTATCTGATCCTCAATTTTTCTTCACAGCTGTAAAATGGGAACAATAGTCCTGGTCTACCTTGCACTGTTGCTCTTTATGAGTATGACTGAGATAAGGACTGGTTTTTTAAAAAATACTTTGCAGATTTGAAATATTGCTCAACCTCCACAACTTTTATTTTATTTCTTACATTTATATACCACTTTTTCCTCCAAGGTGTTGTACGTGGTTCTCCCCTCCCCATTTTATCCTCACAACAACCCAATGAAGTTGGTTAGGCTGAGAGACAGGGACTGGCCCAAGGTCACCCAGTGAGCTTCATGGCTAAGTGGGGATTTGAACCCTCGTCTCCCAGATCTAACACTCTTAACTGTTAACTCCGCTGGCTTTTGACTCAGGATCAGGCAAGAATCCTTGGTCATTAGTTGAAAGACGTTCTGGGTGGCATCTAAGGCATTTTTCTTCATGGCCTCTTGCAAATGCTGTTAGAAAGCTCATTAATTTCAGAGGCTGCTGGGAGTGGTATTTTACCCTTAAAGATTAATAAAGATTGTACATGCCACTTAGCAGAGGTGGGCCCCTCTGGAACCTTTCTTTTTTAAATTATTTTTTCTTGCTGAATGGATTTCAGAGTCTCTACCACTGTTACAAAAACTAACATTTAACAGCTTAAATAATAAATTATAGGGAAAGGGGGAAAACATAACTGCCTTTTTATAAAAACAAAGCAATGTGAAGCTCCATATAAGACAAATGTAGGCCACATTGGAGCATAACAAGAAACTTAATGTGATGTAAATTAATTTTGAATGTGGCTTTTTAAAGCCTAGAAACTCCACGGGGAGATTGGGAATTCTTTTCCCAAGATAAATGGGCCTCTTGTGTGTGAAAAATAAAGTATGCTTGGGACAGATGTGTGCTATGGGACAACCTTTTGAGGATATCATAATTTCACGACCAACTCTACTAGTATTTTGAGAATTTATTTTTCACTCTTGCACCATCAATATGCATGGCACTTTACAGAATACAAGAAAACATAGGACGCTCCTTTTTACACATAATGCCAAGCCATGTTTTGTTAACAAACCACAAGTTGGCCCACAGACAATCAAACTATGGCTTGTTTCTCCAAAGTTTGTTTTGTTTTCTGTCTTCTCTTGCCTCTTGCCTGTGTGATTCGGTGAGCGTCTGCTGTAAGGTGGTCAAACAAGCCATGGTTAAGGAAGGGTGCTAGTTTTGCATGTAGCACCAAGCACAAACCAAGTGTCATAAGCCAACAACAAGCCATGTTTTTCGATTGTGGTTTGTTGACAGTAAACAAAGCATAGTTAAGCTGGTGGTGTGAACCTGAATCATATCATTGGTATTGGTCTTTTTATTATTTTATTCATTTATATCCAAAGCTGTTTTGTTTTGGTGTATTTTAGGGTCTGTTTTTATGATGTTTTGATGTGTTTTTAGCGCTTCTGTTTGCCGCCCTGGGCTCCTGCTGGGAGGAAGGGCGGGATATAAATCAAATAATAAATAAATAAATAAAATTTTCACCCAGTCCATAGTAGTGTCATCCTGCCGAGAGGGATGTTCCTCAATCCTATGGCTTGAGTACTTCCCCGCCTGCCACCGCAATGGTGCTTTAATGGTGCTGGCATCTGTGCTCTCAGAGTTTAAGGAATGTCCTCACAGACACCATTTCTCAACACTTTTCTTCAGTTTCTCTTTATCATTTGTAGCCAAAGACCCCAGAGAGTTGGGGACAGTGCTGAGCTTTGGAGGAAGCTTCAGAATGCATCTGCAATCCCAAGATGCACAGGAGCAAACTAGTTTCTTCCTCAAGTGGACAGCTCCCTTCTAAGTTGTCCTTAAAGTAAGTGCACTGTGATGCAGGGCCGCTAAACATACAAATAAATAAACAGGAGACTATAAATCCCCAGGACAAGATGTAGCCTTCATTCATTCTCTCCTCCTGAGAAAGGTTATCAGATTGTCATAAGGCTTGGTCTGGGGGAAAAAGATAATTCAAGTTGTGCTGACTCTGTTCAGTTGCACTGTTGCCAACCCCATGAAATGAGTGATTTACTGTTTGAAGTCATGTTGTGAAGTTACAGTAGGGATAGGGGGAACTCCAGGCCCTCAGGACTTTCCCTAGCTCACACACCTCCTGAACCACATCGTTCTTGAATGCTTTGGCCTCACTAGAATGAGTCCTAGAGAGCCAGTATGGCGTAGTGGCTAAGGTGTTGGACTACGACCTGGGAGACCAGGGTTCAAATCCCCACACAGCCATGAAACTCACTGGGTGACTTTGGGCCAGTCACTGCCTCTCAGCCTCAAGGGGAGGCAATGGTAAACCCCCTCTGAATACCGCTTACCATGAAAACCCTATTCATAGGGTCGCCATAAGTTGGAATCGACTTGAAGGCAGTACATTTCCATTTTCCATAATATTGAGTAATCTACAGATGGTGTCTATTCTCCATGAATTTAGTTAAAGGAAACCATTTATATATTTTTTAATCTCTTTTTTAAATCTCTGAGAGCCAGTGTGGTGTAGTGGTTAGAGTGTTGGACTGTGACCTGGGAGACCAGGGTTCAAATCCCCACACAGCCATGAAACTCACTGGGTGACTTTGGGCCAGTCACTGCCTCTCAGCCTCAAGGGGAGGCAATGGTAAACCCCCTCTGAATACCGCTTACCATGAAAACCCTATTCATAGGGTCGCCATAAGTTGGAATCGACTTGAAGGCAGTACATTTCCATTTTCCATAATATTGAGTAATCTACAGATGGTGTCTATTCTCCATGAATTTAGTTAAAGGAAACCATTTATATATTTTTTAATCTCTTTTTTAAATCTCTGAGAGCCAGTGTGGTGTAGTGGTTAGAGTGTTGGACTGTGACCTGGGAGACCAGGGTTCGAATCCTCACATAGCTATGATGCTCACTGGGTGACCTTGGGCCAGTCACTGCCTCTCAGCCTCAGAGGAACGCAATGGTCAACCCCCTCTGAATACCACTTACCATGAAAGCCCTATTCATAGGGTTGCCATAAGTCAGGATCGACTTGAAGGCAGTCCACTCAGAATGAGTCCTTGCATTCTGATAATGCTTCTTGTTTGCCCTGGATGGAAGACAGAGAGGGGTGTATGAGTGTGCGTAGAAACTAGTCTACAGCACAAAGTTACAAAACACATTCATTGCTCTGCCCGCTTCTGCCTCTGACCCGTCCACCTCTGGCATGTGGCCCCTAGAAGGAATGCGGCCCTTCAGCTGAAAAAGAACAAGCACAGTCTGCCTTATACTAAGACCACTGTTCCATCTAGTGCTGTGCTGCCTACACCAGACTTTGCAAATCAGGTGCCTCCAGATGTTTTGGGCTACAACACCCAACAGCCCCAACTAGCACAACTGCTGGCTGGGTCTGGTGGGAGTCAAAAGTCCAAAACATAAGGAGGGCACCAGGTTGGTGAAGGCTGAGCTACACCAACCGGCAGTGAATTTCAGACGGGCCTTTCCTGGCCCTACTTGGAGGTACCAAGAATTGAACCTGGGGCCTTCTCTACCATTGAGCTATGGCCCTTCACCAACTTAGAAGGGAACACTTCACCTGAGGAAGAGACTGTTTAGCTTTCTGTCATCTTGGGACTGCAAGTGTGCTTTGAAGCTTCACCCCAAGCTCAGCCTTGTCCCCAACTACTTGCAGTCCTTGGCTACAAACGATAAGAGAAATGGATGAAAAGGTGTTGAGAAGTCTGATGAAGATCTGGTAACCTTCCTCAGGAGGTGAGAACAAAGCCTATATCTTGCCCCGGGGATTTATAGTCTGTCATTATTACTATTTTAATGCAAAGTGGTCCATTTTTAGGCTTTTATAGGCTGTGGGCATTGAGGAGAGGCAGTGTGTGCTAAGGAACAGTTAGCTCTTCCAAGCACCTGGAATGCACATTACACACACACCCCATCATCCTGTCCTGATGCCCCTGCTGGTGCAGAGCCTGCTGTAACAGAATAATGGGGTGGTACATTGCAAAAGACCAAGAGTTGTCAGGATTGCCTGAGCTGAAAGCAATCACTTTCTCTCTCTCTCTCTTAAAAAAAAAAATTGGCAAAAATACTCCTTAGAAAGCAGAAGATGCTTTGGGAAGATGGATGGGTATTTGTTTTTCTGCATTTCCCTGGTGTTATAAGATCTCAGCCCGGAAAATTGCGTTCTCTTTGTTCTGATCTGATAAGCAAACTTTATGAATCTGTATGCAGTATGTGTCTGAAACTTTCATTCATTACTCTTATTTGTAAGGCAAAGCTTCACCATGTAAGTGCCATGCCGCATTGTGCAAAGCACAGAACTTTATATCAGGTGCAGAATTCAGCATCCTGTCAGCTGTTGGTTTTCTAAGTTTCTAGGCCTCATGGTGCAAAGATTAGCTTGGAAGTAAGTGGCCAGTGACTGATCATCTAAAATATCATGGTGGGGAGGCTGAGATGTATTTCCAGTATGGGAGGGAGGCTTTAGTACAACTCCTGTTTCATTGGTACAGAATTATATTCTCTCCTTTCCACCCACCGAACTGGCTCCCACATTTTGCAAATAATGCTGCATTTATATATAAATTATAGGAAATGAAATTATGAAATTATAGGGAATGAAATGGACTGCCTTCAAGTCGATTCCGACTTATGGGCGACCCTATGAATAGGGTTTTCCTGGTAAGTGGTATTCAGAGGGGGTTTACCATTGCCTTCCTCTGAGAGGCAGTGACTGGCCCAAAGTCACCCAGTGAGCTTCATGGCTGTGTGGGGATTCGAACCCTGGTTTCCCAGGTCGTAGTCCAATGCCTTAACCGTTACACCACACTGTACAAAGTGTTTGTATTCTGTACCAGACTATCTTCAGAATTGCTTCTTCCCTTTATGTACCCACATCAACACTCGGACTAACATCTGAGGGCCTGCTTCGTGGGGCTACCTTGCCATCTGCATTTGCTGGATGGGACCTTTTCAGTTGTGCATCCCAGCATTGGAATGCCTTCACGGAAGGGGAGGCATCTGAACCTGGCTTTGTCGCTGCTTGAATTCCAGCAGGCTATGAAAACTCTGGTTATTTCAGAGGGTCTTTTGTGCAAAGCGCTGGCTGATTGATTTACTGCTGCCCACACTACAACGCCCTGCTACTGAGGGTGTGGTTTGGCTGATTTTGCTGTTTAACTGCTTTTGTGGAGTTTTTTGCCCTATAGTTGCATTTTTATGATGCTGTGTATTTTACACTGTGTGAAACATAATTGCTCACTCTCTTGTGGGGACTTTTTAACAAAGGGTGAGGGAGAAATGGTTTAAATAAAATCGTTATTTAGCTGTTTTACCTCACTATTCTTATCAATCAACCAAAGTATAAAAACACAAATCAGATATGAAAATCAATGCCGTTAGAAAACAATGCAAAACCATACAGAGAAATGTTAGGCTGGATCATGAGTCCATAATGCAGATTTATTAACATTAGGCAAGCTCTCTTGTTGTGCTTTTAAAAAGATGACTGCTAAAAACTTTTTTTTATTTCAGCAAGTCTTTTCCAGAGAGACGAATAAGCTATGCATGTCTAATTTGATTTTGGGTAGTATTCAGTGCTAGTTCTACCCAGAGTGCACTCACTGAAGTTAATAAACATGACTAACCTAGATTAATTAATTTCAGTGGGGCTACTCTGAGTAGGGTTTAGAACCATTTACAAAAGGTTGTATTCCACTATCTATACTGCATAAGGTTTCTTTGATTAAGCATTTTGTACATTCTTATACACAAATAAAAATAATTGCTATCCCATATCTGCCCTATGGCAGGTCAGAAACCTTTCCGTGAAACCTTTCTTTATAGGTTGGAATGTGAAATGTGGAAAGAAGTGGCAAGTTCAGCTTCATAAATAAGCCCACCAAAGTTTCTAGCCTACTGAGTCCCTGGGAGAGGAGGGTGGAGACTTCCACCCCTCTAGCAGCCTCCTTTTTCATTTCTATGGGGAAAAGTTTGTCTACCTTTTCCATAATAGTAGAAGTTGGGGGAAATCCAATGAAGCTGAATATTGGAAGATTCAGGACAGACAAAATGAAGGACTTCCTCACCTTGTGCATAGTTAGACTGTAGAATTTGCTCCCACAAGTGGTAGTGACAGCCACCCGCTTAGATGACAACAACAATAATAATTCCATTGATATCTCGCCCTTCCTCACAAAGGAGCCCAGAGCAGCAGTCACTGATTAAAAACAGACAATGATTAAAACATTTTTTAAAATTCTAAAAACAATTAAAAACATTATCTGAACCAGTGATCTCAGAGTTGCCAGGAACAGTATTTTTCAGCCATCAAATGCTTGGGTAAGCAGGAATGTTTTTAAATGTCTCCTGAAAGTCAGTAATGAGAGAGACAGATGCACCTCATTTTGTGCGTGTGTGTGGGAGAATTCCACAAATGGGGACTGTTGTGGGTCAATGCCAACTGGGCAGCTCTCAGTGGTGACACCACCATCAAGGCCTCATCTGCCGATTGTAGGGTCCAAGAGGGTTGATACTGGGGAAGGCACTTTCTTAAGTACTTGGGTCCTAAGCCATTTAAAAAAGGGAATTAGATGAATTCATGGAAGATAAGCTACAAGCCACAATGGCTATGTTCTGCCTCCACTGTCGGACAACTTGCAGTATCAGGAAAAAAGGAAGGTTAAGTGTAGAGCATGTGCAGTCTGGTGTTTTAAGTCTTTCTGCCCCTCTTTTCTAAAAATAATAATAAATGTGGCTCTGTTTTGTCAATGTTTACAGGATATCCTACTGCACAGCGGACAAAGTGCATGACAAGGTGTTTGCCTATATTGCACAGAGTCAGTACAGCGAGAACCTGGAGTGCCACGCTTTCCTTTGCACCAAACGGAAAATGGTCAGTATTATGCAAAGGGGGCTGCCTTTAATGAGACATCTGTCATGTTCCGGTCCAATGCCAGATCCCACGGAGAAAGTGGCAAGGCTGAAGGGGAGGCAAGGCTGGTGAAAGGTTGCTGGACCATGGATAGCTCCAACTGAGCGACTTGCTCCAACAAAGGTTGGGGAGCAGACTGATGCCTTTTAAGCCTTAGTCTCCAGCCTACCTCTTCCAGGATCCCTTATAGGAAGCTCAGAGCCTTAAAGGGCTGACCCTTTGGCCTGAAGACAGGCACTCCTCCTCCATCCCATAGCTGCCTCCTGGTGCTCTTCCAGCGCTGCTGGACTGGTGATGTCTGGTGGGAGGCATCTGGCCTCTCAGGGGAAGGTACCTATGAGGGTCCAGGATCATAGAACCACAGAATCATAGAATAGTAGAGTTGGAAGGGGCCTATAAGGCCATCAAGTCCAATCCCCTGCTCAGTGAAGGAATCCAAATCAAAGCATTCCCGACAGATGGCAGTCCAGCTGCCTCTTGAATGCCTCCAGTGTCGGAGAGCCCACTACCTCTCTAGGTAATTGGTTCCATTGTCGTATCGCTCTAACAGTTAGGATGTTTTTCCTGATATCCAGTCGAAATCTGGCTTCCTGCAGCTAGAGCCCATTATTCCATGTCCTGCACTCTGGGACGATCGAGAAGAGATCCCGGTCCTCCTCTATGTGACAACCTTTCATGTACTTGAAGAAGGCTATATCTCCCCTTAGTCTTCTCTTTTCTAGGCTAAACATGCCCAGTTCTTTCAGTCTCTCCTCATAGGACTTTGTTTCCAGTCCCCTGATCATCCTTGTTGCCATCCTCTGAACCTGTTCCAGTTTGTCTGCATCCTTCTTGAAGTGCAGAGACCAGATCTGCCTCTGTAAGTCTAGGAGGGTCCTCTGGGGGCTGCAGCAGAACAGACTCAGCTACAACAATCTCCCTATGTCCAGCAGTCAGCAACAGTTATTATTTTTGTATGGGGAAAGTGAACATGAGAAGAACCTGCTGGATTAGGCCAAGTGCCCATCTAGTCCAGCATTGTGTTCTGCTTGGCCAACCAGGTGCCTGTCAGAAGCCTACAAGCAGGACCTGAGCACAAGAGCACTCTGTGGTTTACAGCAACTGGTATTGAGAAGCATATTGCCTCTGACTGTGGAGGCAGAGCGTAGGCATTGTGGCTAGTAGCCACGGACAGCTTTCACCTCCACAAATGTGTCAAATCCTCTTTTAAAGCCATCCAAGTTGGTGGCCGTCACTGCCTCCTGTGGGAGTAAAATCTGTAGTTTAACTCAGGGCTGTGGAGTCGGTATGTCAAACCTTTGACTCTGACGCCTCTATTTTCTACTCTTCAACTCCGACTCCTTCATAAATGGCAAATGTATATTAATTTATTAATATTAATACATTAATTATTTATTTATTTATTTATTCAATTTGCATCCCACCCTTCCTTCCGGCAGGAGCCCAGGGCGGCAAACAAAGCACTAAAACACTTTAAAACATCATAAAAACATCTTAAAATACATTAAAACAAAACAGCATTAAAAACATTTTTAAAATAACTTAAAAAGGGTTAAAAACATTATTAAAAATATATTAAACAATTCTGACACAGATGCAGACTGGGATAGGTCTCAACTTAAAAGGCTTGTTGAAAGAGGAAAGAGGAAAATATTAATTTTATTTTGAAGCCAAGTCAGAGTCAGTACATTTCTACCAACTCCGACTCCACCAAAATTGCTTCCACAACTCTTACTCCACAGCCCTGGTTTAACTATGTGCTGTGAGAAGTGCTTTGTTTTGTCTGTCCTGAAACCTCCAACATTCAGTTGCGTTGGATGTCCATGAGTCTGAGGGTTATGAAGGATAAAACCCTCTCTCTATCCACTTTCTCCATGCCACGCCGGCAGTGCTGGGAGAGGCTGTCTGTCTGAACCCCTGGAGAGTTGCTTTCAGTCAGTCTAGATATTACTGAGCTACATGAAGTAATGGTTCAATTCAGTATACAGCAGCTTCCTATGTTCCTATGACTAGAGGAAAATAAAACTTGGAGGTGTTTTTTGTTGTTTTTCAACAACAATGTTTGGTTGCTGACATCCCTAAGTCTTAAAAATGCCAAATTCTACATGTGTGCTGTGATGGGTATATGTGAATCATCAGGAAAACACTACACAGATGCAAACCTTGAATATTTGCTGGAGAGGTGGGGCTGCTGAAACAAAATCAATCAATCAGTCAACTTTGTGTGTAGTCCTTGCATCTCACTCTGTATCCTTTATGTTGTTCCCATATGGGGAAGGGCCGTACATAGCTCAGTGGCAGGGCACCTGCTTTGCATGCAGATGCACCCTGTTTTAATCTCTGGCATACTACCCTTAACATACCCGATCTCGTCTGATCTCAGAAGCTAAGCAGGGTCAGGCCTGGTTAGTACTTGGATGGGAGACCGCCTGGGAATACCGGGTGCCGGGTGGTTTAGAGGAAGGCAATGGTAAACCACCTCTGAATACCTTTTAGCATGAAAACCCTATGAATATATCCAAAAAGATTCATAGGGTTGCCCTAAATCGTGATCGACTTGAAGGTATATAACAACATCATAACATATAACAACAACAACATCTCCAGGCAGAGGCGTTGTCAGGGAGTGGCCTTGGGTGGAGGGCAAGCCCTGGGTCTCCCTTTCCATCCATTCTTTTAAACTTTAAAATGACTATCTCCTGTTCTCTCTCTCTTTTTAAACTTTGCTTGGCTGGGCACATTAGTGCAGTGAAATCCCAGGCACCCTCCATCTTAATTTGCCCAGAGGCAACAATACATACAAATTAGCCTAAGTTCATTTGTGTCATGGGCCTGAGTCCTTTAAGTACTTGTCAACACCCCTCTCTCCAGGTAGCACTCAATTTCAGTTTCACTGCCCAGATGGAGAAAAAGCATTACAAATAAATAAATAAACAAAATCAGAATTTTGCAAAGGAGAACAGAATCTTAACCCAGACTTTGCTAACTTGGTGCCCTCCAGATGTTTTGGACTACAACTGCCGTCAGCCCCAGCCAGCACAGGACTTGCAGTCCAAAACATCTGCAGGGCACCAAGCTAGCAAAGGCTGGGTTAAGTCATCGCCTTCCAGTGCCTGATTGTCTCCTAAAAAAGTGCCCTGCCACCAGATTCACCTTACGAGGTAAATCATCTTAATGGATGCTTTGGACCTCAGTGTCATTACCAAAAGTCCTTGTAGATGCAGAAAGAACAACAAAGTTCCTCTCTCTCTTTTCACCTCTCCCTCTCTTTCTCTCACTCTCTCCTTTTTTATCCATGGGCAAAAACGTGTTACTTCACAGAAATACGGGGAGACGGGGTGCATAGACCTTGATTGTATGTCTTAGTTTCCAGTCTCTGTCATATAATTAGTCTATATTTTTAGCGGCTGGGCAATTCTCACCAGTATCTGAGTCTATTAAACTTGATTTGAATGTGACAGCTGAAATTGTAAACAGCTGTGAGGAGCTTCATACTTAATTGCCATATTTAAGGAGCGGGTTTTCTTTTGGGGTTGTTCTTTTTAACCCATCATAAGAAAAAAATATGTTTTGCTGTTCTACAAAGATGTAAATGGCTTAGATTTTCAAATGAGATTGCCTTCTCTCTGATATTGCATTTGGCTCAGATACAAGTTTTGTCCAAGCTTCTAAGTAGCCGCTCCCCTGAGGCAAGGAAAACTTGCTTGTAGGCAACTAGGTAGTAAACTCTGTAAATCTGGACGGGAGCTGGGAAATACAGGCAGTTGGTGATCCCAAACTTTCCAAAATATATTGCAGATGCAAATTTTATGGTGTATACCACTTGGAGATTTTTCTCTATTTTAGTGATACAGAAATGTATATATAAATCCATTGATGAAATAACTTCAGCACTTGGGAGTGCTTCTGCAGGCAAGAACTGCATTTGATTTTGGTTTGTTTTTTTAAAGACAGCTTTTACAGAAGGAAGTCTGGTCTTCCAGATAAAGAACAGAGCAAGTAAATAACATTCCCTCCACATACACGCACTTCAGAATTTTAGACCAGTCTATCAAATTTGCACTTTCCAAAATAATATGAGAACCAAAACACAGCCATCCTTTGAAATTTGCACCTATCCAGATTTTGCAACCCAAGAAAGTTTTTTAAAATGCATATATTAAGGGCAAGTATGTGCAAAAATGAACAAATTAGTGGGAAAAACCATACAAAAATGCATTATATTAGGAGATGTGGCTTGCAAAATGTATACATGAGTCAAAACTACCTGCAAAAATATGTTTAATAATAGAAATTCACAGTAAAATGCTGAAGAATTTTCATTTGCAGAAATTCAAGAACTGAATTTCAGATTGAAAAAATAGGAAGTGAGAGAACCGAAACTGACAGATCTTTCCATCCCTAGCCCACACCATGTTGCAGTCTGCAGTTGCAGTGTCTATGGTGGCATGGTAAAATTGGGCTGTGAGCCCGGACGTGGTTGAGCATTCCAGATGACCACTTTATCATGGGCTTGTTCAGTTCATCCTACACAAAATCTGTTATTACAGATTGAATGTAAGCCCCCACAAATGGGTGTGTGAATTCACTCTCTGAGTTCTGCAGCTGCCTCTCTCCGCATCAGTGGGCGATGCTGCTGGCATCTGTATTGCGTTAGTCTTGAACAGTGGCCTGGGACTTGTAGAGCCATTGAATGAGGAGCGGGTTCCTGGCTTAACATATCTCAGCTGTACAGAACCTCCAAATGATTTAAATCTACATGAGGGACTGTCTATTAATGCACTGTTATAATCACTGTTTGTATCGTCTTCTTCTTTCTACTTCCCAGGCTCAAGCCGTCACCCTTACGGTTGCTCAGGCATTCAAATTAGCATTTGAATTTTGGCAGGCATCCAAGGAAGGTGAGTGTATGAGTTTGCCTGTTGCTCTCGCTGCCTTCTTGGTATATCCTGGGTTTTCCCACCCGGTGCTCTTCAGATGATGATGGACTACAACTCCCATCAACCCTAGCCATTGGCCATGCTGGGTGGGGCTGATGGGAGCTGGAGCTCAGTAATATGTGGACATCATGTTAGGTATGGCTGATATCTCTATATCAGCCTTTCCCAACCTTTGGGTCCCCAGATGCTGCTGAACTACAATTCCCATCATTCCTGACCATGGGCCATGCTGGCTGGGGCTGATGGGAGTTGTAGTCCAGCGACATCTGGGGACCCAAAGGCTGGTCTAGATCAGTGGTTCCCAACCTGAGGGCCGTGACCCCCAGGGGGGCCATGAAGTAATCCAGAGGGGGCAGCGAACAGTAAAGACATTAATTATATATATATATATTTTAAAAGTCTTCACTCCCTGGACACTGTCTGCTCCCCACTGCTGTGGCAGACGACAGCTCCCTCTGGCTCCAAATGAGAGGGGTGGACTTTTGCTGAAGCACCAGAGCGTCGTTCAGGCATCCAAGGGTAAGCATCTGCCTATAAAACACGTGGCAGATGCCAAAGGAGGCTGATGGTGAAGCTACCAAGAAGAAGTTACTATCACCGACTCCCACCTCCTTACACTGCTGCTGCAGATGACACCCTTACTCAGCACGAGTGCTGCAGCTGAAATGTATTAATTTTATTATTGCATTTATATCTCACCTTTCCTCCACGTTGCACAAGGTGGTGCACATAGTTTTTCCCCTTTCCATTTTATCTTTACATCAACCCCGTGAAATAGGTCAGGCTGAGACTGTGTCTGGCCCAAGGTCACCCAGTGGGTTTCATGGCTGGGTGGGGATTTGAACCTGGATCTTAATCCAACACTGTAACCCACTGCTGTTGGGAGACAGGACTTCATACTGGGGGGGGAGGGGATACCAGTTTGATGAACCTTTGCATTAAGAAAAGAAAGCAACACCTCCCTGTCTGCAGGGAGCTTGTTATGGAAAGGAATGTTTGGAGATGTAATTTTGCCATGCACCATTTCTTTCAATTAACAGAGGCTGAAATTACAATTAGTGGGGGGGATTTTTGAGCTTATAAAAGGGGTCCCGTACTCATAAAGGTTGGGAACCACTGGTCTAGATAATATGGAAGGGAGATGTTGCCTTTTTTTTTTTGCTGCTGTTTGACTTTCTCCCAAGAAGCAAACAAAATATAAATACAATTATTTTTAAAAAATGGAAGATATGGAGAATGAAATTTCTGACTGCTTAGCTCATCTAAGAAGCTGGTATAGCCCAGTGGGGAGGAGAGCCTGGCTGGGAGTCCAGAGTCTGTGAGTTCAAATCCCCGCTCATGTCTCCTGGGTGTCAAGGGCCAGCTAAAGATCACCCCCCAGTGAGTGGCTCAGGGGTTACGTGCCCTGCCACCTGTGCAGCCGTGGGAAAGCGGCATAGTCCCAAGGAGCCCAGTTGCTCCCCCGCTGGCAGTTGCGGACAAGGAAGGGGCTGGCTTGTGCAGCTGTGGCAAGCTGCGCAGGCCCTAGCCAGGTGGGGAGGACTAGCATCAGAGGGAGGCAATGGTCAACCCCCTCTGGATACCGCTTACCATGAAAACCCTATTCATAGGGTAGCCATAAGTCGGGATCGACTTAAAGGCAGTCCATTTCCATTTCAGCTCATCTAACCACAGATTTCTCATAGTTGTGGCAGCAGGCTGTGGAGCTGAATAGAGATTGGATGCCCTGTACCTCTTCCATCCTGTACATCTGCCCCCATCGTATTCCTTTGAATGTTTTTTTTTAAGCATTTGATACCTCGGATTGCTTTTTGTTGGTGCTGTGGACGCATGTAGACTGTACAGTATAACATGAGGCTGTTGCCTCCTATGGCATTTTCCCCATCCTCTTCTGTAACTTACACCATGGGTCAGGAACCTTTTTGAGCCGAAGGGCTAGGTTCCCTTGTGGGCAACCTTCTGGGGGCCACGGACCACTAGCGAGCGAGCCCAGATGCACATTCCAACCATCCAAAAGTCAGAGGTTTCTACACACACACACACACACACAATACATCTTTCCATCCTCCTTCCAGGCAAGCAAGAGATGTTATCACAGTTCAAAAGCACTCAGGGGAGGTGTGGCCTGGTCCAGAGGGTCATATAGAAAAACCCAGAGGGCCACATATGGCCCCTGGGCCTGAGGTTCCCCATTCCTAATGTATAAATAATTTTATCCTGTGTCATCATCGCACTGTGCATTCTTTGCCAGTGGGGGCTGGTGATGTGGGGTTGGGGACTACCAGTGTGGCATCAGGGCATGGATCGAGTTTCGCCTGCACATTATGGAACAGGGAGAAGCTCACAGGGCTGCCACTTTCAGTGGCAGCTCTGTGTTTATCATACTTGGTGCACTTGTGGACTGATAGTCCTTACCCAGGAAATTTGGGGTCGGGGTGGCAGATCTGATTTGGCCTTCTAGTACTTCATAGCAGTGTCCTGAGAGAACATGCAGGGAATTCCTTTCTGTGTCATGTGCCTAGGTTTAGTCTCACGCCTGCCTCAGGTTCTACCATTCTCCATTGTCCAAATGTCTCTCCTGTTCTCTTGAATTGCACTAGCAAGCCTTCCTTTCTGCTCTTTTATGCCTGAAACGGTCTCCCAGAATATTGACTTGGTGCCAACGAGGGTGCACTTTCCTCCTCAAAGCCCATTTCCCCCCCCCCCTGTAAAGCCTTTTGCTTCACCTGGAAACTTCATCTCCGATAGAAATAAATCTTCCCTCATTCCTCTACTGACATGCATGCCTGGCTCCAACTCTGGCATTGATTTCCATGTGCACTGTGCTTCCAGTAGGCTTTTTTCCAAGTACGCAGCATTTTAGCTATTTAAATATTTATTTGGGCCTCTTTAAAAAAAAGGGGGGGGGAATTCCCTATTCTTTACGTGTGTGCGCACGCATGCTTCTTGTATGCCATCAGGGCCAACCAATCAGCACTGTGCAAAATCAAATGTGTCAGTGACTATGATTGTTATAAGGGTTGGCCAATCGGCCCGCTGCACAGTCAAACTGAATAGGTAACTTCATGATTATCACATCCAGTGGACCCTGTGCCAGGTCAGATGAGGAGATGACTTGGTGATTGTCATAATGGCCAGCCAATCAGCGTTCTGTGCTATCAGGCTTTCCTTGAAACAGAAGGAGCCTGTTGCTCCCAGGCTCAATTAACTTTTGGAATGTAAGCATCTGCCCTAAAGGGGGCAACTGCAGGCCCACAGCTAGCTCGCCCATCCAGGGTCTGTCTGTACATCTGCCTCTGGCATAAATATCTCTAATTGCATTTACCATCATCCACCCCTTCCCCTCCTTCCCCTCCTCCTCTTTTTGTGCTGCTTATAGTAGACCAACTGGCAGAAGCTTATCAAGTGATGCTTCTTTCATCTCTTTTATTTCTGAGCAGAAAAGCTTCACTGGCCCTTCTCTGGGGCTTTTTGAGGAGGCTCACAATCAGCAACATGATGCCTTTGCCTCCCCTTGCCCTCCCCTCTGTTGAAATCTAGGTTGCAAAGGCCATCTTAGCACAGGACTGTTCTTCTTGCTTAAGGGACTCCATATAACACCCGGTATATTATTAGGGCTGCGTAAATCGTATTATAAGAACGCAGGAAAATACCTTATAATGAGTCAGGCTATTTATCTATCTGTCCCAGTGTTGCCTGCTCTGATTGACAGCAGCTGTCCTCTAACCTGAGATCCTTTCAACTAGAGGCCTGGGGATTTGAATCCGGGACCTCCTGCATGCATATCAGAAGCTGGGCCACTGAGCCACAAGCCCCAAAGGCATATTATATGTTTCACTGGAGGACTCCATATCTCCTTCCTCTCTATCTCAGGGGTGGGGAACCTTCTCCAGCCTGAGGGCCCCATTCCCTTCCAGACAACCTTCCAAGGGCCACATGCCAGTGGTGGGCGGAGCCAGAGGCAAAAGTGGGCAGAACAACAAATGTAAATATTATCTTCGTACAGTAGACTAGTTTCTATACACAACTCTCTTCTTCCAGGCAACCAAGAGGCACTCCAGCCGGGCAAAAACCCAAAAGGAAGGTTCAAAGCAAGGCCTGTGATGGGTGTGGTCTGGCAAGAGTCACAAGGGCCTGATAGAGATGCCTGGAGGGCCACATTTGACCCCTGGACCTGAGGCATCCCATCTCTGCTCTGTCTGATGGATGCATGTGGGGAGTTGCCCTAGTAACCACCCCTCTGCTTGGATAGCCCAAGGATGTGGGAATCTGTGGCCCTCCAGTTGTTGTCTGACTCCAGCTCCCATTATCCCTGACCATTAGCCCTGTTGGCTGAGGCTGATGGGAGTTTGAGGGCACTGCATTGGCTACCCCTGGCCTAGAAGAAACAAGGTGGGTGGTTACTAGGCAACCACCTAAGCATTTTCTGTTATTCCATCCACCACCATCAACCCTGCCATTGTCATACACACTCTTCCTCACATGCTTCATGAAAATGCTTTCAGCTGGGCCGTCCAATCCCGGTCAACTGTGTGGTGCCAGTGGAGGATATGTTGATAGCACAAGACCATCTGTCCTGTTGTCAGCGATGGCCTGGTTAGTGTAGCTGCAGGCTAGATCGGCAGCCTTCCAAACAGACTGTAGGCTTGATTGGATGGCCTTCCCAAGTCTTGGGGTCGTGCCAGTATGAAAAGGCCCCTCTCTGTTTGCTGCACATGTTCAGCAATTTGGCACTAGGGAAAGGTTGATTTGAGAGAGAGAGAGAGAGAGTTTTTTTCTGGAAACCCCCTTCTCTGCTCAGCTGCCCCTCCCACATGTTCATTCCTTAGGTAGACTAAATTTATTTTATTTCTTTATTTATTCTGCTTTTGTGGCTGGGATTAAACCCTCAACATCTGGGAGGTGGTGACTGATGTCTGCTATCTCCCTTAATTAGATCTTAATTTATTTTAACTGTGGCCTCATTTGTATTTTATGTGCTGTTCAGCCACTCTAGGGATGCCTGCTTTTTTCCAGCCAAAAGGCAGGATAAAAACATTAAATGTAAAATGTAAAAAAACATTAAAATTATGAATATGTGGCACGCACGTCCTCGAAACAGACCAGTCGAGAAGCATCATGAATAACACAAGTTGTTAGATTCCAGTAACGTATTTTTATTTTTTTCACAAAATTTATATACCGCTTGATTGTGAGAAACCTTTAAGCAGTTTACAAAAAAAACACCATTGAAATTATCAACAAAAAAGTTAAAAACAAGTAATTATTTTTTTTAAAAAAAATTACATATTTATTAATTTAACAAAATGTAGGTGCTAAGCTGCCTTAGAGACGCTTCGTATATGACGATATGCTGTGTGATCAGTTTCTGTGCAGAAAAAGGCATGTACCCTGGATCGATTAAAATGCATTGTTTTTTCATGCCAGGTGATCAGGTGGTTGCTGTTCCTGTTCAGGACCAGCATCACTATGCAGCATCTTGGGGCATTGTTGCAGCCTCCAGCTGACAACTGCCCTGGACTTTCTCTTAATCCCTGTGCCCCCATCCCCAGTACTCAATGCTAGGCAGCCCAGGTGGCTGCCATTTTAATTACCCACAATGTCCCCAATGTAGCAATGCTTTGGGCCATTGTGGGAAATTAAAATGGTGGTCCCAGGGAAAGCTGCTGTTTTAATTTCCCCCAGAGTGCTGTGGAGTGATTCTGTAGTAGGGTCACTGTGGGGAAAGAAAAATTGTGGCTACTCAGAGGACCATGTTAACCGGGTAAGCCCCCTCTGGGGGCTGGGGACAGGGAGGCACAGGTTCAGGTGTTGGAAGTGCAATAGCCGGGTTCAGTGAGTTTGTAACTTAAGGATTAGTTCTGTTAATGTTAAAGTCAACTAGCCAAGAGAGTGATGGGTGGGGGTGCTGCTTAGCAACCAGGCAGAGAAGCATGATCTTCAGTTGGGTAGCACATGCTCTGATTAGCTGTGTAGTTCTGGGGGGGGGGAGTCTGTATTTTGGTTTCATGTCTTCCTGCTATGTATAAGGCCTCAAACTACACGCTGTTTTTGTTCAATTTGCTCAGCAAAGTGTTATCAGGACTTTTCTCTCTGGATTCTGTCTGCATTATTTAAGTGACTTTGCTAACAGCAGGAAGATGTTTATCTTATGCTGCTGGAATTGTTAAATCTGTTGAATATTGTTATGTTATTTTGACGGTGTGATGGATTTGGGAGTTGGTTTTTTTTGGAGAATTGCACTTGATTTTAGTGGTTTTATGATTGATTTCTTAGGCACCCTTGAGTGTCTCTGGAGAATAAGGTTGGAATGAATATATTCAGTTTTTAAAATATTACTACACACACACTGTCAACCCTTGGTACCAAACTCTGTGTCTCCTCAAAGCACTGTGGATGTACTTCTGCTTGGAATGGTCCCTTGGATGCTGCTGAATGTATGCTCTTTCCCTACATTGGGTATGAGTAAAGCAGTGGTAGGGAATCTGTTTCAGCTCAAGGGCCGCATTCACTTCTGGGCAACTTTCCAGGGGCCACATGTCAATGGTGGGTGGGGCCAGAGGCAAAAGTGGGCAGGGCAATTAATGTAAATTTTACCTTTGCACAGCAGGCTAGTTTCTACACACATTCATACATCCTCTATGTCCTTCATCCAGACAAGCAAGAGACATTATCCAGGGCCAGTTTGGGTGGGTGTGTGTCAGGAGGGCCATCTGGCCCAGGGGCTCAGGTTTAGACACTTTGACATTTTTTGACATCTGATGCTGTCCTGCCGGAACTTGAAGAACTGAGACTCAGACTGCTGTGTTTTTTTCCTTTTATTGAAGTAAGAAGACAGTTTCAATTCAGTGCGCTTCATGAATCTATCTATGGCCTACTCAGAACTGAGCATCTCTCTAGGTCTAACTAGGCACGACTTCGCTGCACTAAGACGTTGACACAGCAACTGCTCCCCCCCCTCCCTCGGCTTAAGTAAGGCTGAGTGGGGACCCTACTTGCGTTTGCTAACTGTCACTGTTGGGAGCATGCAGGCAGGTGAAGACTCTGCCTCAACTGTGCCTGTTGAATCTCCCGCCGCATTCGCCTCCTGGCACGAGGTGAAGGCAGAGCCCCATCATCGTCACACTTCCCCCTCAGGGAGGAGGGCTGCCTGCGGGCAACGCGGGCGCAGGGAGAGGGGAAGCATCAGGCTGGGAAACAACTGGCTGGTCAGGTTGACTCTCCACAGGAGGATCCAGAGCTGCTGGAGTTGAACTGTCAGAGTTCAGAGCTGGGGCACCTTCTGAGTCCAGCTTCCCGCTCGGCCTCTCACAAGTCCTCCTCCTCCTCCGCTTTGTTCTCGTCGGTCCACCCCCCTCCAGCGGGGCTCATGACAGATACATTTCAAACCAAAATGTGTCACATTCTCACAGTTAGAAAAGGTTAGAAAAGCATCAGTTAAATAATAATAATAATAATAAAAGTATGTCTCACTCTATTTTTGGTCCCTTATTTTGTTTTAAGGTGTTGCCAGTTTTAATTTTATTGTGGTTAGGGGCCTAAAAAGCTGGAAATGGCCCAGGCCTCTCTGAGAGCGCCAGGCATTATTAGAGTTCAAGAACACATTCCAGCCAAGCAAAAACACTCGGGGTGTGAAACAGGGCCAGTGAGGGGTGTGGCTAGGAGAAAGGGGGTGTGGCCTAGAGAGAATTCCAAGGTCCAGACAGAGAGGCCTGGAGGGCCACATTCAGGCCCTAGGTGTGAAGTACCTCACCTCTGTTGTTTACTCGAGGGTTCTGATAAGGCAATTACTGTGCAAGTGGCAAAATTTTTGAACTTGGCCATTTTGACCAGACCCTGTAAGATTGTGAATGGTAATTAACTGAACTGCTTTTGCTGTTTGCCACAGTTTTTGTTTTTAAGTAGTTTTATCCTTTAATACTTAATTCTATGCTTTGTACTTGTGGTCAGTTGACTGTGAATAAAGATTGTTGTTGTTGTTGTAAGGTGATGAAGCAGCTTTGTGGCTTGTTAGTAAATATAACATTTAAAATTTTGCTGCAGGTAAACAAACTAAAAGGTTTCTTTGTCTCACTTTGTTTTCCCTATCAGAGAAGGAGAAGCGGGAAAAGGCCATCTTGGAAGGAGAAAGCACCAGCAGTCCCAGCTCAGATAGCTCTGCCTCCTCAAAAGGATGTAAGTGACCAAGGAAACGGATTCTGTTAAAAGGGGAACGATGGAGAATGACATGTGAAACCGCCTGCCTTGTACCGTGTCAGACCGTTGGTCTGTCTTGACCAGGACCAGCAGCTCTCTCCAGGGTTTTTAACTGTTGACATCCTCTAGAGCAGCCTTTCCCAACCAGTGTGCCTCCAGATGTTGTTGGACAACAACTCCCATCAGCCTCAGCCAGCATTGCCAATGGCTGAGGCTGATGGGAGTTGTGGTCCAACAACATCTGGAGGCACACCAGTTGGGAAAGGCTGCTCTAGAGCAGTGTGCCTCAACCTTTTTTAACTCAGCCCCCCTTTTTAGCTCACATAAAAATGCCACGCCCCGCATCAAACCTAGTTCCCTTAATTATTTTAATTTTCCAAAGGATTATTATTTTATTATTATTTATTTGACTTATCAGTCGCTTATCTGGCTGAATTGTCAGCCACTCTAAGCGACGTACAAAGCAGAACATGCAAACATCAAAACATTAAGAGACTAATGTGACGCCCTTCCCTGGCTCTCCCTGTCAGGTTCCTACCTGCGCGTGGCTACTGCCTGTCACTAGGCACCACCAGGGACTCCACCAGTCCGGACTGTCCTTTTTTTATTGTTTCTCTCCCCGCTCTAGCACAGATCTCAACAGATCCCCCTGCTAGGCAACTACCAGTCACGTCCTAATACTAGTATTCCCAGAGACTCTGAATACTGGTATTGTTATTCTCTTCACCGCTGCCATCATTTGTTACAGTTTCCCTTCAGCCTTGGTCATTACCTTACCCTCCCTTCCGGTCTGTGAAACCCCAGCCAAGGATCAGGCCTTTGGTAAACCAAATTAAGTCTTTATTAAAGATAACAAAGCTGACAAGATTAACAAGATTTCTTCTTAAGGCACATAAGCATATGGTTTTACTCAATACTAATCCGAACTCCACCCCCCTCCTTCTCCACTCTCTCCTGGCAAACAACTCTCTAAACCCCACCAAGCAACCCACTCAGTTCACCTCATCCACCCCCCCTCTCACTCTTCCTTTTATACGTTCAGCCATTTTAAACACTCAGCCAATCATCTAGCATTCTACAGCCCATTCACTCCCCCTCCTCTTTCACTCCACTTACCATGTATCTTCTAAACAACAACACTTACCATATATACATTAATATAGGAACATCACAACTAACAATAAAAACTAACAATAACGGAAAAGCTAAAAAAACAGGAACAGCAAACCAAAAACATTCATCTTCCTGGTAAAGGACAATCCCCAAACAAATGTCACTAAGAGCAGGGGTGGGGGGCAAGGCAGGTGGAAATGCTTGCCCCTTGAAGGTCCCAGCACAGTCTCATCCCTGCAGCAGGATTGAAATATTGTGCCTTTTAATTATAAATAAAATTTTTGGACTTAATAATAACAATGAATCAAAGTACATGTAATTTTTAAAAAATATATATTTATTCAAATTTGACGTACATTGCACACATTTTTTGGAAGCACCCACCCCCCGAGACCTTCATATGCCCCCGGGGGAGACACATACCCAGCAGTTGAGGAACACTGTTGTAGAGCATCTGCTTTGCATGCAGAAGGACCCAGATTCAACCCCCAACAGCATCTCCAGGAAGGGCTGGGAACACCTCATGCCTGAAACTGTGGAGAGCTGCTGCCAGTCAGTGTAGACAGTACTGAGCGAGATGGACCAGTAGTCTGACTCTGTATAAGGTGCCTTCCTCTGTCTCGTTCTGGAGAAGAGCCATAGCTCAGTGGTTTATCATCTGTTTTGCATGCAGAAGGTCCCTGATCCAAACCCCCATGGCCTCTCCAGGTAAGGCTGGGAAGGTCCCTGTCTGAAACCCTGAAGGACTGCCAGTCAGCACAGACAATACTGAGCTAGGTGGTCCAATGGTCTGACATGGCATAAGGCAGCTTCCTCTGTTCCAGAGCTTGGAAAAGTTACTTTTTTGAACTACAACTCCCACCAGCACAATCCACTGGCCATGCTGGTTGGGGCTGATGGGAGTTGTAGTTCAAAAAAAGTAACTTTTCCAAGCTCTGCTCTGTTCCTGTGATTAGACCTGGGAACGTCTGCATGCCAAACAAGTGCTCTACCCTTTGGGCCTTCCACTCCCTTAACAAAGGGGGGGAAACCTGCCTTCTGCTGCTTTTTAATGCTGGTGTGCTTTATTTGATACTTTATAAATATTGTGTTTTATTTTCATATTGTGTTCTGTTAAAACAAAAAGCAAGTGAGCTGCTTTAGAAAATTAGCTTGAAAACGTGGGGTGATTAAAATAGAGTTGCTGCTACATTTGCTGTTGGACACCAAAACTTACTGCATGGCTGCACTCTGCGCACTGAGGGAGAGTTCACTCGTGCAGGCGAGCTGCCCAATTCTTTGTCTAATTGCTGATTGGCAGCTGACCTCTAAGCTGGCTGGTGCTAATGGGAGTTGTTGTCCAAAATGTCTAGAGGGCACCAGACTGGGGACAGGTAGTATATTCCAGTTAGCAGCAGCTGCCCAGTGTCTCAGGATCAGAGAGGCCTTCTCCCAGCCCACTTACCTGAGCTAGTGGAGGCTGGCCCACTAGAGCGAGTGAGGCAGCACCCTAGCAATCTCAGGGTCCTTGACCAACCCACACCTGCCTGCCTTCTTACTTGCAGCCAGTCCAGGGGGTAGCATTGGCTGTCAGCTTCTATTAGTGTCGCCTTTGTAGAACTCAGCAAGGAGGAGGATGGGGACAAAAATGGAATTAGTTGACGCTGCCTGTCATTGGCTCTGGCTCCACCTATTGTTGGGCTCCCTGCCTTCCACCCCACCAGTCCCAATGGGCACCTGCCACTGCTGACTGGAACAGTAGTTCGCCCACCTCTTGGGCAGCCCTGTTAACTAAGATCCTCTAACTGCATATGCTAGGAATTGAACCTAGGATCCTTTGAGTGTAGAGTTACCTCCCCTCCTCATTTTTTAAAAAGTTTGAGGCACACCCACACAAGCATAAAATAATAAGAGCTGGATGTTCCCAGCAGAACTTCAAAATGGAAAAGGCTTTTTGCAGTGGATGTGCTTCTTGGTGAAAGCGTGCAAACGTGCACTCTCTCCCTCCCTCTCTTTCTCTGTTTGGCTCAGCCCTAATGCACATACTGGAAATGAATTTTTCCAGCTGGGTAATCATCATAATGCCATTATACAAATCCATGGTGCAACTGCTGTGTCTGTTTCACCTTGAAAAGGACATTGTAGAGCTGGAAAAGGTGCAGAAAAGGGCAAACGAAATGATCAAGGGACTGGAGCAACTCTCCTATGAAAACAGGTTACAATGTTAGGGGCATTTTCTGTTGTTCCCCCAACAGTCATTCACACTCAGTCCTCACCCACTTAGGGTTTTTTTCCTAAATAATCTTTTGAATTTCTGCAAACTTTTGGCTTTCCCAAAACCTACTCATACCTCCCTCGTGTGTGGGGTTAGTGCCATTTTGGCTACATAAGGAACACCATTCACAGCTTGAACATTGGAAATAGAGGGAATTATGCTCTGTGCCTTTCTGATATTGTTTGCTTAGATGCAGATCCCCTTAAGGACCTTCTGTTACACATGTGCGCACGCACTATGCAAGTCTCACGGAAGCTAATCTGAGGGCGGAGGTGGGGTTACATTTCTGGTTATCAGCAATCTCTGGTAACTGAAATCCCTTCCTCCTGTCCCAGAGATGCTGCAATTCAGGTACACGTCATGTACACAGATGTCATTGACCTCCTGATTGAAATCCATCAAGGACTGAACAGTCCTTTTGACCTCTGTGACTCCTCCATCATGAATCCTACGTGCCTTTTATTCCTCTGGGAGACAAAGGGAAGGCAGGGAGGGGCAGCCCTCCACATTCTTGCAAGCAGCTTTCTAAGAAAAGAACAAACGCTCCCAGGGACCCATTAAAACTCTTAGTGGTCTGGATTGTGCAGCTTGCAAAAATGGAGTCATGTCTTCCGAGTATTTTTGTTAAGCTATATCGTCCTTGTAATTGTCTCGTGTCAAAGGCTATCTTCTGAAGCCTGCGTGGCACAAATAACCTCAAATGAACTGATGGGGGAGCGAAGAGGGCACTGCCTGTCTTCTTCCCATCTGGGCCCATGAGATACTGCAAAGGGGCACAGAGAAAGCCATTCATAAAAGGGGCTCCCATCTAAACCGCCTGTGTTGCATTGATCCACATGTATATTTGATAGGAAAGAAATCCTCTTTAACATCCACTCCATTCCAAAAATGCCTCTCAGAGTAACGCAGATAAAAGTTGAGAAAATGCCTGGTGTTGAAAGGCCAGATGATTATTCCGTGCTCAGAATCTTTAAATCTGCTTTGGCTTTGTCCAGAGAGCTGGTATAGCCCAGTGGGGAGGAGAGCCTGGCTGGGAGTCCAGAGTCTGTGAGTTCAAATCCCTTCTTATGTCTCCTGGGTGTCAAGGGCCAGCTAAAGATCACCCCCCAGTGAGCGGCTCAGGGGTTACGTGCCCTGCCAGCTATGGGCAAGCTGCATAGTCCCAAGGAGCCCAGTTGCCCCCCAGCTGGCGGTTACGGACAAGGAAGGGGCTGGCTTGTGCAGCTGTGGCAAGCTGCGCAGGCCCTAGCCAGGTGGGGAGGACTAGCCTCAGAGGGAGGCAATGGTAAACCTCCTCTGAATACCGCTTACCATGAAAACCCTATCCATAGGGCCGCCATAAGTCGGGATCGACTTGAAGGCAGTCCATTTCCATTTTGGCTTTGTCCAATATTTTTGAGTCTGGAGTTTTTGTGAGTCTTTCAACCAATGTAAAGAAGTTTTAATTAATCTGCGGATGTTGCCAAAGCCTCAATATAGGCACCTTTTTGAGGATCTGAAGGGGTGTAGCTCTGTCATCTGTTTTGCATGCAAAAGGACCCAAGTCCTGTCCCCAGCATCTCCAATCAGGGCTGGGAAAGTCCCCCGTCTGGAATCCTGAAGAGCCACTGCCAATCATTGTAGGCAATAGAACCGGGAAGGGGAGCCACAGGCCCAGGGACTGAATGTGGCCCTCCAGGCCTCTTTATCTGGTCCCTAGGGCTCTCCCAGGCCACACTCCCTCACAAGCCGCTCTCCCCACCGGCCCTGCTTTGCATTGTTTTGGGGAGTTTTTGCCTGTCTTGAACCCTGATAATGCCTTTTGCTTGTCGGGATGAAGAGCAGATGTGCGAGTGTGAAGAAATGAACCTAACACCAAAGGTGAAATTGACATTTATTCCTCTGCTCACTTATGCCTCTGGCTCTCAGGCTGAAAAACGTTCCCCAGTCTTGCAATAGGTGGATCTATGGTCTGACTTAGGCACAAGGCAGGTCGCTCTGTTCCATTGTGCCTAAGCAAAAAGAATTTGCATCTTAATAATTGAAATCAACCATTCTAATATTTTTTATTTTTCATTCTCTACTACAGTAACAAACCATAATCAAAGTAGACTCAGAAAAGTAAATAAGACTTTTAACTCAGCTCAACTAATTAACATTTTCCCATGCTTTTTAGTCATCAAAATCATCCTGCCAATTAAGCTGATCACTCTACCTCTTAAGCCAACAGAGTAATTCAAACTCCTTTTGTGCTGGCTGGGGGGGGAGTTGGAGTGGGCAGAAGCGTCTCTTTGCCCAGCTCTCCTGGCAAAGCTAACCTCCCATTGACAACAGAGTCACGTAAGCGGCACTCTGTTGGTGCAGCACTCTCCCTTCCACCATGCCCCAAGCATGCAGGCAGGAGTAGCCAGTAGAAGACCCTGAAAGCTAGTCTCATTGCTGGCTCATAATGGCTGATTGTTGCATCAGCTACAGCAGATGTAGGGAACCTGTGTCCCTCCAGATGTTGCTGAATGACAACTCCCATCAGCTCCAGCCAGCATGGCCAGTGGTCAAAGCTGATAGGAGCTGTTGTCCCATCCCTGAGCGCTAAAGACTAATGTAGCTCTCTTCTCCCCCACACACACACCTTCTGTCCCAGCCACCATGTGCAGCAGGGCTGTGGATGCAATGATAACCATGTTGGGTGGTAGTGGTGGTAAGTTTGTATTATACCCTCAGGCTGCACTCCTTTACATGTGTATGAGAGACAGTATGGTGTAATGGTTAGAGCAGCTGAGAAAATCTGATGTAAAGGATGCACCTACCAGCCTTGCCAAGCAGGACTGCGTACAATGCTCTCCCTTTCCTAAGCACTCCCCTGCCTACACAGGCTTTGGGAAACCCTAAAAAAAGCTGCAATTTCAGTCTGAGAGGAGGGTCCACTGCCAGCTACAAACTCCGAAAGCACTGCTCAGGATGGGGAGAAATTCAGTTCAGTTTGTATGTAAAGCCAATTCACACTTTCCAAATCTGTATGAGAACCAAAAACACAGCCATCCTTCAAAATTCACACTTGCCTGAATTTTGTGATTCAGTTCTGCAACCAAACAAATGTTTACAAAAATGCATGCATTAGGTAAAAGTGTGCATAAAAATGACTATATTAGGAGAAAAATGCATTATGTTAGGAGAAATTGCATGCAAAAAATGTGTTTAGTAGGAGCAAGTCGCACTAAAATGCTGAAGATGTTTTCATGAGGATTAAAATTCCTGAAAATGTCCTGCAGGAATATGGACAACTGAATTTTAAACCAGAAAAATGAGAAACTGAGAGAACCAAAATGGCCGGATCCATCCATTCCTTGTCACCACTGAGCAAGTTCTATCCCACTTTCCCTTTAGAAAGGTGTTCAACTGGCCCTGCGTGCAGGAGGGACTGACCCGTGGGGCTACACAAAATATCCAGTCAACTCCAAGTTCCCAGTGGCAGGTTTATTAAGACTTAAGACAAGGAAGCAGGGCAAGCAATAAGAGAGGAAATGAAACAGTTCAAAATAGCACTATCCTAAATACACTTGCATAGGATCGATATACCACATTGGGCAAGATTTCTTATCAGAACCAAAATGTCACAGAACAGTGAGCCAGCTTTTGAGTTCTCTTGTTATTCTCCTGTTATTTTGTAGGATCAATAGTCTTGCTTGCATGCACCAGGGTAAATTTTGATGACAGACAAAAGGGAGCTTCATTTTTTCCCTCTTGAGGCCAGGGAGAGGTATTGGCAGGTGGAGAGGAATTATCCAATCAGGAAGTCTGATAGGAGTCTACGGTAAGCATTACATAGGCAGGTAACGCTTGGGAAGAGGAAGATTCATGCAAGAAGAGATGGGGACTGGAGGCGATGTCTCGCCTTAAATCACTGCTAAACAAAACTCATCAAAGGAAGGCTCATCCGGCTGATTCTGGACCAGGTGGGAGTTAACGTGACATGCCAACTTCGCCTGTTATGGAGAAGTTAAGTTTTTCGAACTAGAGATAGAAATTCTTAAGGAAACAGACTCTGTCTGCTCAACCCATCTTCACACCCAGGTTCAAAACCCCTTTCAGCCACAATGTCGCTCTGTCTCAGAGCTGCCCTACCTTGTGGGGTTGTTGTGAAGATAAAATGAGTGCCCTCTCCTTCTGGCATCCTTAATGGCCATCTGAAATCTGCTAGCCAACATAGCCGCTTCCCCTTGACTCCTATTTTCAATAATTTTTATTCAGATTTTCATAAAACATACAAGACAAAATCATAAAACATTCAAAGACAAAAAACAAAATCAAAAATAGTTAAACAAAAAGAAAAAAAGAAAAAAAAACAAAAATAAAAAGTAAAGAGTAAAATATTGACTTCCCATTTGTCAAAGATCAAATCAGTTATAAGTCTATAATATATAACAATCCTGTCTCTTAAGTCATATTATAAAATCACTTTCCTCCAGTAGTTATCTTACTTAATCATCAAATCTCATAAACATTACTTTATTCTTTCCACAAAAAGTCAAAGAGAGGTTTCAATTCTTTAAGAAATATATCTATCAATTTTTTTTTCCAGATAAGCATATCGATTAATCCATCTCATTACTAATTATGATAATCTTATTGTCATAACCATAGTCAAAATAAACATTTCAATTAATCCATCACATCAGAATCTGTTAGGTTCAGTAATTTCAGTAGCCATTGTTCTATTATCCCTATTAGTTCCATTTTCCATCTTCCATCTTCAGTAGTCTTGTTAAGTCCAGTAATTTCAGTATCCAATCTTCCATTATCAGTATTCCATAATAATCTTGCTGTCAAAGCCATAGTCATATAGTAAGAGTCTAATGGGAATTACCTCTATCCCAAATATTTTCTTGCCATCCATTCTGAATAGGTTGCTGAAATACAGCTGTAAAATCATATCTCTGTTCTTTTTTTCAAAATACACTGGGTCATCTCTTGAAAGTTTTTCCATTGTCACATGGCTGCAGTTAATTCCATAGATTTTCTCTATATTGGGCTCCATCACATCATTCCAGTCCAGAAGATTATCCATGCCATTAATAACTTTATCTCTAGAATCTTCATTAATTTCTTCAGAGATAACATTGAGTTCCAAACAATAGATTTTATTTCTAAAGTCCATAGACTCCAAATCTTGTTCCTGTTCCACGTTTGTTCCAATCTCCGGGATCTCCTCTCTCACAGGGACCCCTGTTCCAGTCTCCAGGGTCTCCTCTCTCACAGGGACCCCTGTTCCAGTCTCCAGGGTCTCCTCTCTCACAAGGACCCCTATGTCTTTAATCTCCTGTGTCTCCAAACAATAGATTTTGTTTCTAAAGTCCATAGACTCCAAATCTTTTTCCTGTTCCACGTTTGTTCCAATCTCCGGGGTCTCCTCTCTCACAGGGACCCCTTCCAGGGTCACCTCTCTCACAGGGACCCCTATATCTTTAATCTCCTGCTTCATTTTACTCAATTCAACTTTCAGCTCCTTACAACCCTGTCGCAGGTTTTGTTTCGTTATCTCAATCTCATCCATTATTTTCTGAAACATAGTTATTTCCAGCTTCTCAGCCACTTTCTTAATTGCCATTTTAAAAGAAAAATATAGGAAAACCACTTCTTATTTCAGCAACAATTGGGTTAATACTCCAAACTTGGTGACATCACAGTATAAACAGAGCAGACAGCCTTATCTCTCCATAGTTAAGTAAACAAAATGCAGTTCCCAGGATCGAAACAATTAATGGCAGTCGTCAAGAAACAGATTCGTCAAAATAAAATAGACCAAAAAGAGAGTAGTCTCAGACAGTATAATATTCTTCAAAATAAAAATCTGGAATAGAAATCCCTCTTCTGTGTATATCTTTAGAATGCAAATCCAGGACAGCTTTTTGCAACAAAAACAGAGATAAGCTATTAATTAGTGCGTAGCAGAGAGAAGTTATGGCTCCCCAGTGAGATGTCAAAAACCGATCAATCTGGCAAATCTCTTTTAAACAGCAACAATTTAAGTCAAGTAAAAGAAAAATATAGAAAGAAGGGTGCTTGCCTGTTAGTGCGTTCTCTCTTAGAAGATAAGATGAACGTTCGCTTTAACAGATAGAGCTTGCTGTTGAAAATCCGTCCCACCTTCGTCGGCTGGACCTCGTCCCATAAATTAATGAGATCTGGTCGTCCCAACAAAAATAGGCTTTGAGGTTAATCTCTTCGTTTCTCCCTACCCGGGAGAAGTTTAATCAGTCAAAAAAAAAAGAAAAAACTGACTGATATATCTGAATAAGCTTCTTTTGAGGCAGGAGCCCGTCTCAAAAGCAGGCACAGGCTAAGTCACCCTTCCCGGAAGTGACTTCCCCTTGACTTCCTCAGCTCTTTGGAGGAAAGCCAGGATCAAAACGTAATAAATAAAAGATTTGGGGGTAAGCTCCATTGAACTCAGTGGGATGTTCTTCCAACAGCATGGACTGTGGATTAAAAGAGCTGTGGTTGTCCATCTCCAGCTTTGAGATCATTTGTCCCTCTAAAGCAGAGGTGGAGAACCCCTGGCCCTCCAGATGTTAGACAACAACTCCCATCATCCCTGACCATTGGCTGTGCCGGCTGAGGTTGATGGGAGCTGGAGTCCAACAACATGCCCCCTCCCCTTTGAACTATATGTAAGGCACACTGCCTCCTCAGTGCCTTGTTGTCAGCCACTTTGGGCCCAGCTTGCTGTGCAAAGGGAGCATATAAATAAACTCAGTTAGCCAATCAGTATCTGGAGGGCTACGGGTTCCTTATCTCTGCTCTGCAGGGCTAGCTCAAGATATCTTGGTAACTAAGATGGTAAAGCCAAATGGTAGCCTGCCCCCACCCCCACATACACACACTAAGTAACTTGAGGCATGATCCACCTGTAAGTTCTCCATAAGCCCCCGTGATTGAGGGCTGATAACACTAGAATTTGGGGCCATCCAATGAAGGGGAATGTCGATTCAGGACCAACTAAAACAAACCAAAATCTTTGTCGCATAGTGCCTAGTTTAAACTCTGGAATTTGCTCCCACAAAAGGCAGTGATGGCCACCAGCCTGGATGGCTTTAAAAGAGGATGAGACAAATTCATGGAGGACAAGGCTTATCACTGGCTACTAGCTACACATGATGGCTGTGTTCTCTCTCCCGTGTCAGAGGTAATATGCCCCTGAACGCCAGTTGCTGGGAATTGCTGGTGGGCAGAGTTGCTCTTGCGTTCAGGCCCTGCTTTCGAGTTTCCCTTAATAAGCGTCTGATTGGTTGCTGTGAGAACAGGATGCTGGATTAGATCTGATCTAGCAGGCTCTTATTGTAAGCATCTCCCATTGATTTCAAATTAAGCTTGAACCAAAGGGTTTTCCAGGAAATCGTGTCCCTCATGGGTCAGATCTGCCAGTCGCTCTGCCATCTGTGATGGCACCCAAAATCTGCCAGCTGACATGCCTGCTTCAGCTTGATCCCTCCTAAGGAGCCTCCAGATAAATCGGTGCCCCACAACGTGTCTCCAGAAACTCCCAACTTGGAAAGGATATCTGCAATTCAAATGTGTGCTTATTTTGAAGGAAAGAAAGAAAAATAGGACATATTGAGACTGGAATGCAAAAATATGTTTTCCTAAAAGGTCCTGTAGGAATTTTGATGCATCAGAAAAACTTCAGCATCTTAAGCTGAAGCAGCATGGACCACAATGGGATATGGTGTTGTGCTCAGGGCAGAGGTTAAAATGGGATCAACAGTAGCCACTTTGCAGTGGGAATGGGGTGGTGTTTTTGAGGCTGAAAGGAGTATTAAATAAATACTGTGCCACAGCACACTAGGACTCCCATCTCAGAACCTGATTTTAATACCTCTTCTTGGAGTATGTGAAGTAATGACAGTGTTATTTCTGATTGTGCACAGAGCACCTTTGTCTCCCCACTGACGGATCATATTCTGTCCCTTCCAAAATGCACATACAGGACACATCCACACCATACATTTAAAGTGCTCGTATACCACTTCAGCAGTCATGGCTTTTCCCCAAAGCATCTTGGGGACCGTAGTTTGTTAAGGGTGCCAAGAGTTGTTAAGGAGGCTCCTATTCCCATCACAGAGCTACAGTTTGCAGAGTTCCCTGGGAAAAGGGATTGATTATTGAACCAATCTGGGAATTGTAGCTCTGTGACAGGAACAGGGGTCTCCCAACAACTCCCAGTATCCATTACAAACCACAGTTCCCAGGATTCTTTGGAGGAAGCAACGACTGTTAAAGTGGTATACGAGTGCTTTAAATGTATGGTGTGGATGTGGGTCATACATAATTGGGAGGAGCAACGTGAGGATCTAGCAGCCAGGCAGGCTTCATCCCAGCACCTCTTTCTGTAGAAATGTAGCATGAATCGCACGCTTTTCCAGAAATTTTTTTTTAACATATTTAGCTGAATTATGTTTTGTTTTGTTATATAAACAATCTCCCTTTTCAGCTAATATTGGCTCCCAAAGGAGCTTAACAGATAAAGTCTAATGCATGGATACAATCTCATTAGAGCTATGTGGAAGTCCTTAAATCATTTTAAGAACATGCACATGTGGGTCTTTTAACATAGTCCAGGTGCCAGGCTTATTCCTCTGGAGGTGAACTGGGAAGCAGAGGGTAAGAGTAACAGTAAATTGTACATATTGCCCATAAGCCATAACATAGTTAAAATAGCAATCAAAACAGAATCCAAGAATAGTACTAGCCCACAAAAGCAGCTGCCACTGACCCCTAGACTCTTGAAACACGTGGAAATATCTCACCAGTGGCAAGTTAGGTTTGGTTCAGGGTTAGGTTTATTGCATTTGTATATCACTTCTCATTTAAAAAGTCCCAAAGTGATTTACAAGCCAGTAAAAAAATACAATAATAAAAACAGATTTAACAATATAACAATGTCAGTGGTGTTGCCCAAATGTCTGGGAAAACAAATATGTCTTTGGTACTGAGATGGTGGCAGGATGGGCACCAGGCAAGCCTCCCTGCGGAAAGCATTCCATAAACTGAGGGGGGGGATTTTTACTACAGTTGGTTAGTGCAATTGTGGGTCCCTCGTGTCTTTTTTCTTTCCTTCATGGCGACTGGTGACTCCAAGAGGATTCTTCCTTGAGTGGCCATATGTGATGGAGCTCTGTCCTGAATCCTGGGGTGGGGAACCTGTGGCCCTCCAGATTTTTCTGGACTACAACTCTTATCATGCTGGCTGGGTCTGATGGACTCCAATAACATCTGGAGGGCCACAGGTTCCCCATCCCTTTTTTCTCCTACCCCTCATCTTCCTTAATTCCCCCCTTGCATTTCTGTCCACATATAGCAGTCACCACAGGGAACCTGCTAGACCTGGAGAACTTTGTCAAAACTCCTTTGACCATCAATGCAAACTCCATGGAGTTAGACGGAAGCATCTTCAGGCCACATTCTTCAGAAAACAACGTCATGTGGGTAAGTGTATCGGGTGCATACTGCAATCTTACCAAAATGTGCAAGTGGTATTATACTTAGTGGGAGAATTCAAATGACAGTTTAGTGTCTTGGGCTCGCACACTCCCCTCTCCTCTTCTAGTGCCCCCACAGGGAGTACAGAAGCTTTTGTCATGTCTTCTGAACTGACAAACTGGTTAATGTTAAGTATGGTTTGTTTGATGAAAGAAGCCAACTTCAAATCATGGTTTATGAAGTTGCTTGTTTCAACAAACCATAGGTAACATTAAACACGGTTTAGCATTTTGTCTGAACCCTAAACTGTAGATAATCTAAACTGAAAGCAAAAACTTCCAAACTCCTCCTCACAGCCACACCGGAGAGAGAGGGAGGAAGAGCATGAGCCCCTCATTCTTATCATGCTATACTGTGGTTTAGCATGATGCTTAATTATGATCAGTGAGTTCCTGATGAGCTCCTGGGCCCGATTCCAACATATATTCTCCACTTGTTGTTGAAATGGAATATAAATTATTGTCTTCAGTGTATGTGGGTCTGCAGATTCAGTTCATGCTTCATTGACCCAGTGTGCATGACACAGTAAACCATAACTGAGGTTTGCATGCATCTGCTGCTGGGTCTTCTCTTCCTCCTTGCAGTGATGCACAGTAGCAACACAAAGGTGCAGAGATAACAAAGAGTGATGGATAGGTAGGGGAGATTGTCAGGCAGACTAGCACTGGGATGAATGGTGTGTGTGAGAGAGAAAGAGAGGGGGGAGAGCAAGGAAGAAGGAGATAAAGGATGAAATATGTATTTACTGTGGTGTAGTGGTTAAGGTGTTGGACTACGACCTGGGAGACCAGGGTTTGAATCCCCACATAGCCATGAAGCTCACTGGGTGACCTTGGGCCAGTCGCTGCCTCTCAGCCTCATGAAAACCCTATTCATAGGGTCGCCATAAGTCGGAATCGACTTGAAGGCAGTACATTTACATTTTATGTATTGACTAGTGAAAACATTTATATAGCGTTGAATCATTTGCATTTCTAAATGGTATACATAAAAACAAACCATATATGAAACAAACAACAGACCAATAAAATCATCATAAAGCCAACCATTACCTTAAAATGCCTGCCGGAACATGTATAAGTGGTGTGCATGTGTGTGAGAAAGGATGAAGGAATGGTGGATGAATTGGTTGTGTATGTATAGATGAAGTGTGGGGAGTTGATAGATGAAGTGGGGGGGGTTGTGTGTAAGAGAGAGGATAAACAGATGAAAAAGGGGAAAGAGTGACGGGAAGGGGGAAGGGGGCACGTGTCTCTACCACTTCTGGCTTTGGCCCACCCCACTGCCAGCTCTGACTTTGCCCACTGAGCCGGCCATGTGTCCTTCAGGGAATGCGGCCCTCAACTTCAAAGAGGTTCCCCACCTCTGGTCTACACTGTCAGGCAGCAGCTGTCCAGGAATGTACATGGGGTGTTTTTTCCAGCCCTAGCTAGAAATCCCAGGGATTGAGCCTTAGACTTTCTGCATGCGATGCATGTTCTCCAGCACTTTCTGTGGACCCTCCCTGAGAATGTTTCATGGTTCAGCTTGGCAGTTTGTCTAGTGTGGGAGGCCAGTGCTGTTCCTTTCTCTCTCTGCTCTTTGGGAATTCTGTAGGACTTGCCAAGTGTTTTGTGTTTCCTGGTTTCATTTAAATGTTTATATATGTAAAAAATCAAGCCACTTAAGAAACAAGAGTGGTTTCCAGGCTTTCTGTCTAAAGGAGATATTTTTTACCTTGGCCTGTCTGCCCTTTTGCATGCAGCCCCTTCAGCAGACAGCCCTATAGATTATTCTATATGTACTAGGAATCCATTCACGGGGGCTGCTTGTCAGGATTACTGAGTTTTTCATCGATGCTTTGCATAAACTGGAAGTGCATTGTAGACTAGAGGTGGGGAGAAAGTAAATCAGGACGTGCTGATAGATTGCTGGATGTTTTGCAGTAGATGAGCAAGGAATTTTGAGCCCCAACAGTATATGAACTGCAGGTATAATTGCAAGTTAAAAAAAATAATCTGCTGCCGTGGCTGGTCTTGTGTTAACCATTTCTCTCTCATCCTCGTGGTTGCTCACCTGTAAAAGGGGTGTATTAGTTGTCTTTTGTGCAGCACTGCTAGCCAGTTCTAGGGATCCCACAAGTGAAGTCCCTGCTTGAAGAGCACGTTCAACTCTCCCCTGTGCATTGAAGTGGAATCATAGGGTCGGAAAGGACCCTGGAGGTCTTCTAGCTACCTGCTCAGTGCAATGCAGGCTGTGATTATAGCACCCCTGATGGGCAGCCACCCCATTTCTGCTTTAAGTACCCCCAGTGAAGGAGATTCTGCCACCTACTAAAGCAGAGCCTTCCACTGCCAGACAGCTATTTCCATAAGGATGTTTCTCCTAATGTTCAGCCAAAATTTGCTTCCCTGCAGTATCCACACATTGGTTTTGGTCTAAGAGAAGATGGGTTGGGAAAGGCCATAGCCCAGTGACAGAATATCTGATTTTCAGGAAGATGGTCCCAGGTTCAATCCTCGTCAGCTCCAGGTAGGGCTGGGAAAAAGATTCCTGTCTTGAACACTTGGGGAGCTGCTGCCAGTCAGTGTAGACAATACTGTGCTGGATAGACCAGTGATGTGACTCAGTGCGAGGTAGCTTCCTATGTTCTAAGCAGATTTTTTTATAAGCTTGTCCAGCACTACTGAACATAGGAGCCTGCCTTATACTGAGTCAGACCATTGGTCCATCTACTTCAGTATTGTCTACACTGACTGGCAGCGGCTCTCCAAGGTTTCAGACAGGCAGTCTCTCCCAGCCCTACTTGGAGATGCCGGGGATTGAACCGGGGACCTTCTTCGTGCAAAGCAGATGCTCTGTCGCTCAGCTGCAGACCTTCCCCTAAACTTCCCATTGAGCATTCTCTAATTTTATTTATCGATTTTGATTTGATTTGATTTCTAGTCCACCCTTCGCCATTAGGTCCCAGGGTGGGTTACAACAATACAGTATACTGATACAAAAATATATGAAACCGTTATAAAAACAAATGAATCCATTCCCAATGGAACAGGATGGAATAAGTCTCCAAGGGACCTCAGTGTTCCCCAGAACACTTTTCAAATGACTGCCTACAGTAGTCAGGGTTCCCCCACACACACACATAAAACTTCTTTTTTAAAAAGGTTCCAATAAAATGAACCCCCCACATTTTAATGCATGTGTGCTAGCTGAATAACTGTCATTTCAGATTCGTCTAATTTTTCCCTTTCTCTTTGTAACAAAGGCGATGGACGACGGGCTGGATGAAGCTTTTTCAAGGTAATTCTCTTAATTTGTTTCTTTCCACCAGGGGACTGCCCACAAAACAGACTTGATTTATGACTGCTTTTTTCACCTTCTTCATTTTAATGTTACTAATCAAAATCGTCTGCTATTTCTGACCCTTTCAGAGGTGCTTCATTAGTCTAATTGAACGATGGGATTTGCAGTTGCCTGGATAAGTCAAATATTTTGATAACTTCTTAAGGCAGGAGCTAATTTGTGCATAAGGTGGGGAATTAAATTCTGTTAATGATGTAGCCCTGGTTGGAACATGTTTGCCTTTGCCTGAGCAGAGGCAGCAAATTGAGGGAGCAGTGCTTGCATTTCAGTTCCCCACCTGCAGGGGGAGGCATTTGATGGGAAATTAAAGCAGTAGTTGCACAAATACTCACTGGAGGAGGTGAAAGAATCTGGTCCGATGTCTGGCTTCTGAGACTTTTTATTGTATAAAGTGACTGATAAATGTGATAGATAAAATAACAATATTAATAATGAAAATAGACCAGGAGTAGAAAACCCAAACGATCTGGAGAATAAACTTCCCCACTCATCAGATACATGGATGCCAATTCCCTTCTCAAGATGATGAGCATCCATTTTCCCAGAATCCTGTTTGTGCCCACCATCTCCTACTTCCTCAAGTGTGTACCAGACTGGGAAGTACAGCAAAGGGAGTGCTTGTAGGATTCCCATTGAGATATCTGGTTGGCAACTGTGAGAACAGGATGCTGGACTAGATGGGCCTTTGGCCTGATCTGGCAGGGCTTGTCTTATCTTCTTATACCAGAGCAGTAGAGTAGTGGCAAATTCAGAAGTGCAGGGTCCCTTCATGTTGATCACAGCCATGCCCCCTCCCCACTTTTTTTGCTGTGAGGTTGAGAATGAGATCCTTATTAATGCCTGGGAACCAATAAGCATGAAAGAGGAGAGTGTTAGCACTGAGAAGAGTCTTCTCGGTGGCTGACTTGCCTTCTTTCACTCGCATTGGCTCCAATCAGCAGGAAAGAAGCATGTTAGAAGACTCTTCTCTGTGGTTAACGCACTCCCCTATCATGCTGATTGACATGTAGGATGCTGGAAATATAGGGACCCTGCTCCCAAAAAAGTAAAGGGTCTATGACCTCCCGAGACACTCCTGTACCAGATTCCCATGCATAATTTCTTGGCTTTGAAAATGATAAAATTGTGTGGAGTGCGCATGGGATGCTATAGGCTGGGTTGCAAAGACCTCCCCCCCCCCAAATGGGCCTGATAAGGCTTCATGCCCTGATGTTTGACACTCCTGATCAAAAACCATTCCGGCTTCCTGGCTAGCTGTGGCTTCTGCCTGCAGGAAAGACCGTGAGCGGCTGACACTGGAGTTGAGGCCACCGTGGATCAGGAAAACTTCCAAGTCCCACACTGCTGTTTTAAAATGATGCTGTCATCTTGGGTGCTACCTGGGCCTGTTGCTTAATGGTGCTACAAAGCATGCTGAGGATTCTCCTCTCCCTCTCTCTCCAAAACAGAATATTTTCCACGGCCTCTTCTCATTCCTCCCAGGGTGGGTATTGAGAATCTTGTCGGTTTCTCACTCAAGCTGTCAGTGTTGCCATGTCTCAGTCGCACTCTTTGCAGTAAAGATAACTTTAAAAAAAACCCTCCTGCTAGGGCATTTTTTAATATAATAATAATCTCAGGCTATCACCTGTTTTTTAAAAAAAGCCCTTTTCACATTAATGTTTTTTGGGGAGAGGAGGGTTGTGGAAGAGGAAGGGTTGGAGCTCAGGGGTAAAGTGTGTGCTCTGCCTGCAGAAGGCCCTGGGCTCTATTCCTGGTGACTCCCTCCAGGCAGGCTGGGAAAGACCCCTGCCTGAAACTCAGAGTTTTCCCCAGCTGCCATTCAGTATAGACTGAGGTAGGGAGTCTTAGGCCCAGGGACCAAATATGGCCCCACAGGCCTCACTTTCCTGCCCTCTGAACTCTCCCCAGGCTACACACCCCACTGGCTCTGCTTCATGCCCCAAATGTTTTTGTCTGGCTGCTGATTATGCCTCTTGCTTGTCCGGATGGGGAATAGAGAGGGGTGTGGGTAGAAACGAGAGCCAGTGTGGTGTAATGGTTAAGGTGTTGGACTATGATCTGGTAGACCAGGGTTTGAATCCCCACAGAGCCATGAAGCTCACTGGGTGATCTTGGGCCAGTTGCTGCCTCTCAGCCTCAGAAGAAGGCAAGCGAAAACCACCTCTGAATACAGCTTACCACGAAAACCCTATGCATAGGGTCGCCATAAGTCAGGATTGACTTGAAGGCAGTCCATTTCCTTTCCAATCATGGGCTGTGGGAAGATTTGTGTGTGTGTGTAGAAACTAGCCATCTGTATAAAGCTAAAATTCCCATTTGTTGCTCTGCCCCCACCCACCACTGGCATGTGGGTGTGGCTCTTGGACACTTGCCCATAATGGAAGGTGGCCCTCAGGCTGAGAAAGCTTCCCCACCCCTGGTACACACAATACTGACCAACAGTCTGACTCAGGGTAGGACAGCTTCCTGTGTTCTCCTGGCTCTTTAAGACTGTATGTTCTGTGTGCATGTCTGCACTAGCTGGGTGTTTTCACAAGTCATGTTAAAAGCACTTATTAGGTCTCCAAGGCATCATTTCTGAATGTGAAGTGATGTGCTGCAGAGATTCTCCTCCTGGAAAAGGGAGGCAAGGCAGCCAAGTGCCACTCAGCATTTTGGGGTGGTGTCTGGTGGCAAAGGGCCCTCGGTCCAAGAGGTGAGACCAGCTGATGTGAGATCTTGTGAAATCTCCAGCTGCAAGTGGGACCTGCAGCAAAATGTTGCAGCATGGAGTGCTTGTGTTTGGAATACTCCATTCCACTCCCCCTCCCAGCCAGTTTACCATCCTATCCCCCTCTACCACAACAGTCAGCATTATGTGCCCACTGAGTATGTATTGTTCTCATACGCCTGGTTTCTAGGTGTCTCCCACCCCCTCTTTTTAGGTTTTTTAATTTTTTATTTTGTTATACTTTTGCAAACCTCAGGTTTTCCCTAAACCTGCTGTTACCTCCCTCTTCCGCATAGATGGTGCCATTTTAGCCATATTAGCAGTGGCACTCACCTTTGATTGTTGGAAATAGAAGGCATGATGATAGTCCAGCTTGGAACTCACAGGAACCCCATTTAAGGGCACCCAGAACTAGGGCCATGAGGAAGGAAGGAAGGATGGGAAGCCTGGTATGGCTGAGATTTGCCTTCATTGTTCATTTTCCTTCTCTTTCCTCGTCATGGGGATGGACTGAGAGCTCCCTGCAAAGTGGATAGCTTGCTAACAGTCGCTCATACCTCCCTCTCTGGGTTGTGAGATTCCACCAGGGAGTGGCCGTGTATATTAAAAAAGGGTGCAAATGAAAACCACCCAAAAATGTTCCTTAAAAATTGTGTGCCTAAGAAGAAGAAGAAGAAGAAAGAAGGTAAGAAGAGCCTGGCTGCTGGATCAGGCCAAAGACCCATCTAGTCCAGCATCCTGTTCCTCACAGTGGCCAACCAGATGCCTTTGTGAAGATCGCAAGCAGGGCCTGAGAGCAAGAGCCCTCTCCCCTGCCTTAGCTTCCGGCGACTGGGATTCAGAGGCATCTTGCCTCCAACAGTGGAGGTAGAACATAGCCATTATGGCTAGTACCCGTTGGTAGCCTTATCCTCCATGACACAAAAATCTTAAACATGAAGTTTTGCATTGTACTTGGGAGTGAAGGTACAAAATTGCACCGAACAGGTTTATTAAAAGTCACAGCGTACCATTAACGCCTCATTTAAAATGTAAAACCTCATTTAAATGCAACACGTCAAGCGGTTGCCCACCATTAAGACTGAAACAGCTTAAAGTAAATAATCTTTTGTTTTAATTTTTAAGATGAGGCATTGAACGCGGAGTTTTACGAATGCAGCAGTAATGAAGTGTACACGTTTGTCATGTTTATGAACACACTTGGGTGAAAGTTGCCAGCTTACAGCTCCTGCCCATTGATGTTGTCTGCAGAAAAAGGGAGAGCCCCAGTTGCCGTGCTTCTGGTTCTCAGTGGCATAGCATTAGAAGAACACAGGAAATAACTCCAAGCAGAGCAGGGGTGGGGAACCTCAGACCGGGGGGGCGACAATGTGGTCCTCCATGCCTCTCTATCCGGCCCTAAGTCTCCCCAAGCCACACCTCCTCCCTGGGCCACGCACCCTCCTCTCAGGCTACACCCCACACTGACCCTGCTCCATGCCCACTTCAAGTGCTTTTATCTGGCTGGAATGTGCTTTTGAACAGTGACCATCTTTTTGCCTGGATGCAGAGGCATGTGTGTGAAAACCTTTGCAGGGCTACAATGTCACCTGCCGTACAGATTAGAGTCCCATTCATTGCTCCACCTGCTTTTTGCCTCTGGCCCTGCCCACTACTGGCATGTGCCCCTCAGAAGGTTGCCCAGGAGAAAATTATTTCTTTACTTATTAAATGTATATCCTGCCCTTCTTCCCAAAAGGAGCCCATGACAGCAAACCAAAACAGGAAAAGCACTTTCAAGCATCTTCAAAACAAAAGACTTTAAAAACTTTTTGAAAACAAAACATCTTTAAAAAACAACTTCAAAACATGCTTAAAAAGCAATTCCAGCGCAAACACAGACTGGGCTAAGGTGTCTACTTGAAATACTTGTTGAAAGAGGAAGATCTCCAGTAATAATAATTATTATTATTAGTAATAGTAGTTGTGGGTAGTAATAGCGCTTCTGAACTTATATGCCGCTTTTGTCATATGTGACCTCAAAGCAGTTTACCTACAAATAAGTCACGCCATTACCAGTCGGTCACATCATTGCAAAATTCAAATCAAACCATAATTAACATAGTTAAATATAAACAAACAGCAATAATAACATATAAATCCATAATATATAATAATAAAACTATGAATCAATGCTCCAAAACAATCTAACCAAAACCTTGAAGAACTAAAGAAAGTGGTACATTTTCCATCAAACAGTAAACTCCCAACTACTATATGCCCTTCTATGCCTCAGTACCAAAAACTGAGGCACCACCAACATACAGCGCTTGGGCTAGAAGAAATTTCCTACCCCTAAAGCAAGCAAGTCCACTGTCTTCCAGGCTGAAAGGTCAGAAATTCAAAAGATGCTAAAACTTCTCAGAATTTTCTCTTCCCACATTTTTAAAGGAAAAATAAAAAGCACCCTGTTTTCACATTTTAAAGGATGCTGTGCCTTTTACTGAATCTGTGTTATGCAACTCTAACTCCTGAGTATAGCTTGAAACACTAATCCTTGGGTAGGGACTGTTTTTCCCCCCTCTCCATGTAAGCTGCTGTGTGAGGAGCTGGCTGTCTCCTCCTGCCCCCTGGACTTCCTAAGGGCCATGCCAAGAATGACATGGAAGAAGGGCTGGGGGAGAAATTAGATTCTGGTTGAAACTCAAGGCAAACCAACTCACTGTTCTTTTCCTGAAACAATATGTGAACTGAATAATAATAATAATAATAATAAATTTAATTTTTGTGTCGCCTATCTGGCCGAAGCCACTCTAGGCGACGTACAAACTAAAATTCAGTAAATTACAATACAATACAGATAAAATACAATAAAATCAGAATGATCATTAATCAGAGCAGCATGAAATCAGTTAGGGCGATCAATAGATAATAAAATATCCCCAAAAAGTTAGCCCTCCCCGGAATTCCTGAAGGCCTGTCCAAAAAGCCAAGTTTTTAATGCCCGGCGAAATATATCCAGGGAAGGGGCATGGCGAAGATCGAATGGGAGGGAGTTCCAGAGAGTGGGGGCCGCCACTGAAAATGCCCTCTCTCTAGTCCCTACCAACCTAGCTGTTTTCGTTGGTGGGACTGAGAGAAGGCCCTGTGTGGCTGATCTGGTTGGGCGGCTTAATTTGTGGTACTGGAGGCGCTCCTTCAGATAAACTGGGCCGAGACCGTATAGGGATTTAAAGGTTAATACCAACACCTTGAATTGGGCCCAGAAAACAACTGGCAGCCAATGTAGGTGAAATAATACTGGCGTGATGTGATCACGGCGGCGGCTGTTTGTAAGCAACCGAGCCGCCGCATTCTGCACCAGTTGTAGTTTCCGGACCGTTTTCAAGGGTAACCCCACGTAGAGCGCGTTGCAGTAGTCTAATCGAGAGGTGACCAGGGCGTGTACCACCAGTGGGAGCTGATGAATAGGGAGGTAGGGTTGCAGCCTCTGTATGAGATGTAATTGGTACCAAGCTGCCCGGCTCACTGCCGAAATCTGAGCCTCCATGGACAGCTTGGAATCAAGAACCACCCCGAGGCTGCGGACCTGATCTTTCAGGGGTAAACTCACCCCATTAAACTGTAGGTCAACAGCACCCAACCTCCCCCTGTCACCCACAAGTAGCACCTCGGTCTTATCAGGATTGAGCTTCAGTCTGTTCCTTCCCATCCATCCACTCACGGATTCCAGGCACTTGGACAAGGTCTCCACAGCCATCTCTGGTGAAGATTTAAAGGAGAGATAGAGCTGCGTGTCATCTGCATATTGATGACATCGCAGCCCAAAACTCCTGATGATAGCTCCCAGCGGCTTTACATAGATGTTAAATAGCATGGGAGAGAGGATAGAACCCTGTGGCACTCCACATGTGAGGGGCCAAGGGTCTGAAACCTCATCTCCCAATGCTACCTGTTGATGCCTGTCAGAGAGAAAGGAACGGAACCACTGCAAAACAGTGCCTCCTATTCCCAATCCTTCCAGGCGATCCAACAAGATACCGTGGTCGACGGTATCAAAAGCCGCCGAGAGATCCAGGAGAACAAGAAAGGTGGATTCCCCCCGTCCAATGCCCTCCTCATATCATCCACCAGAGCGACCAAGGCTGTTTCAGTACTGTGTCCAGTCCTGAAACCCGATTGGTATGGATCCAAATAATCCGTTTCATCCAAGTGTGCTGCCAACTGGCCAGCCACCACTCGCTCAATGATCTTCCCCAAAAATGGCAGATTTGAAACAGGGCAAAAGTTGTTCAAGACTTTGGGATCCAAGGAGGCCTTTTTCAAAATAGGTTTTATAATTGCCTCCTTGAGGGCTGGTGGCAAAACACCCTCCTTCAAGGATGCATTTACCACCGCCCTGATCCCTTCGCCTAATTTCTCCCTACATTTCATAAGAAACCATGATGGGCAAGGATCAATCAGACAGGTGGTAGGCTTTACCGTTGAAAGCACCTTGTCCACATCCTCAGAAGGGAGAGGCTGGAACCGATCCCACAGAACCGGACTGCAATTGGTCAACTCTGGATCCCCCACTGCATACACAGCATACGGAATCGAGTTCTTCAGGTGCTCGACTTTATCAGCAAAGTGCTTTGCCAATTTGTCACAGGAAGCCTTAGAATGTTCCAAGGGTTCCTGAGCAACTTGACCGACCAGGCTTCGGACCACTTGGAACAGCTTCCTGGGACAGCACTCTGCGGATGCAATAGAGGCAGCAAAGAAATCCTTCTTTGTTGCCCTCACTGCCACCTGGTAGGCAGCTATTGCTGCTCTAACCTGTGTCCGAGCATCTTCAGAACGGGATTTTCGCCACCGGCACTCTAGTCGTCTCACCTCCTGCCTCAGACTACGCAACTGGGGTGTATACCACAGAGCCGTCTGAGTCCTATTCAGGGGGAGAGGACGTTTCGGAGCCACCCGGTCTAATGCCCTGGTGATTCCCTCATTCCACTCCATCACCAGGGTTTCGACCGGGCGACCTTCAGCAGGTTCCAATTCCCCCAGCGCAGTCAGGAATCCCTCTGGATCCATCAGGCGCCTAGGGCATTCTAATAGGTCCTTTACCCCTGCGGAGGGAGTGTGGCATCAAGATGTCAAAATTCACCAGATAGTGATCTGACCATGACACGGGGGTAAAAGAAATAGCCTCCAACTTCAGAACACTTCCTACCGCTCCCAGGACAAATACAAGGTCGAGAGCATGACCGGCTACATGGGTGGGCTCAGTATTATTAAGGTGCAGTTCCCAGGAAGCCATGGTTTCCAGGAAATCCCGAGGGGCTCCACTGAGGGTGGTCTCAGCATGCACGTTGAAATCCCCCAGTACTAAAAGCTCTGGGGTCAACGCTCGTACATCCGAGACCACCTCGAGCACCTCGGACAGGGAATCTGCCGTGCAGCGGGGCGGGCGGTACACGAGCAAGATCCCCAAACTGCCCTTCAGGCCCAACCTCCAGTACATGCAATCAACAACCTTGGTCCTTGGGAGCGGAGGCCTGGTGAAAATCAAGGACTCCCGGTAGATGACTGCCACTCCCCCTCCCCGCTTACCTACCCTCGGTTGCTGTGCATAATAGAAACCTGGTGGACACATGGCCTTAAGGATGGGAGCTGAGGCCTCATCCAGCCAGGTCTCCGTGATACACACCAGGTCTGCGCACTCATCCAGTATCATATCGTGGATGACAGATGTTTTTATGTCACAGACCTGGCATTACACATCAGCAATCGAAGGTCGGTAGGAATCCTGCTTCCCCCAGTTAACTTCTGGTTTTGGGCAGACCTGGAACACGGGATAGGTATTATGCATCTATCCCGTGTTCCTCTAAATTGACATGGTCTGCCCCTAGCATCAATCCGGCACCTGCCGCCCAAACTTGGTATAGCTTGGCCCCTCTCCTTCTCTGTTTCATCCCTCCTTGGTTTGCACATGCCCCTATCCCTAATTGCCTGCTGGACAGGCCTATCTTAAATAATATAACAAATAAACATAAAAACCCACCCCTTACCCCCCGGGGGCTGCCAGTCACTTCTTGTACACCACGACAATATACAAACAACATACATACAACAAACATGTAATTAGAACAAAGATACAACACATAACATACGACATAAGACAGACAATACACAACTTACACCTTACATACAACATGCATTTGAGTGTAATCACTCCATACAATTCAACCCGCTAAACCAACATCGTCCAGCACTATATAAGTAGATGAAATCTTCCAGCAGCAGCAGCAGCAGCAGCACAGGCAGGCAGATGGCTCTCCCTCCCTGGGCAGCGATGGTCCTCTTCCCCTTGCAGGCAGTGGGTCTCCCAAGCCCCCTCAGCCAGCCGGCCTATATATCCCCTCCAAAGAAGGGACAGGTGGAACAGTATCAGCCACAGCTGGCTGAGTACCTGGGGCCTGGTCCTGCAAGGTGCCCACGTGCAGAGCAGGAGCCCAAGAAGGAGAGAGCAGAGATGAAACCTGGCCATCCTTTGAAATGTGCACTTCTCTGAATTTTGCCTTGCTGTTCTCCAGCTAAATAATGTGTACAGAAATGCATAGCCAAGGGCAGGGGTTTCCAAACTGATCTGTCCGCCACAGGTGGTCCACGAGCTTTGTTCAGATGGTCCCAGGCATGTCTATGGATTTGTGGTTGAAGATGGGAGACGGCACATCTATCGCACTGATGTTTTTATTGTATTTTTATTGCTTTGCTTATTTCTTATAAATCTTTATTGCATTTATTCTATGGAATTCACATGGTACTACAATAAAATACAATATATAAGAATTGACAGAAGCAAGAAAAATACAGTTAAAAACCATACGGCACAGCATCTAGCACACACGTTGCAATTGCTACAGCGGGCAGAAAGATCATTAAGTGGTCCACAATTTTCCAGTGGTCCATGGGGCCAAAAAAGTTTGGAAACCACTGCGCTAGGGTAAAGTGTGCATAAGAATGCATATATCCGTGAAAATAATACTCTAAAAAAGGAATTTTATTAGGGGAAATTAGTTTCCAAACATGTATATTAGGCAAAAATGCACAGAAAAAATGTGTATTAGGATAAATGCTCGCTGAAATGCTGATGAGGTTTCATGAGGCCTTTTTAAAATAAATTTGCAAACTGATTTCGAAATGCGAAGAACTCAAGACTGGAAAAATGAGAAACAGAGAAAAGCCAGAATCAACAGATTTGGCTGTCCCTACACAGGAGGTCTGTGATTGGCTCTCCTTTGGGAAAGGGGCTTAAAAGCAGACACAGGACCTCCCAGGTTAGATCAGGACGTAATGCCAGGAAAGGGAGAGTTAGCCCTTTCCCCCTGTACCATTTCTACACCTAAATGAAGACCACCCCTACCTTAACACCGACAATAGCATCCTTGCTGCCTCTTGTCTTCTCCATAGCTAATAGCAGTCTGCAAGAGGAAAGGATTTTAAGTGGAACCCCTAATCCACAACATACTTAATGCAACCGTTAGGCTGCAGTCAGACATGGGATTTATTACATTATTTTTACTGATTATAAGGATAGTGCTTCTGTCCCGATTTCTAATGTTCCTTTCATACTCCAGATCCTTGCAATATGGAACTGTGGCTTTTTGAATGATATACCACCATGTCACACTAAATTTCATTCACACCAAAGGGCATGGTGTGACAAAACAATGGACATGTTGCTGCTCCCCCACCCTTTCCACACATGCTCACTTATGTTTTCCCATGATTCCCCCATGAAAATGGCAGGAAAGAATTGTATGCCGGTATACCACTCCAAATTTTATCACTTTACTCCCACAATTTTCTGGGTTAATGGGGCTACAAACTGATTTTTTCTGGAAGCAATTAACACGAAAGTGAGCACTAAACTACTGTATTCCACTAGATTTCTATAAGTGGCTTTTACATCATGTGACAGAAAGAAAAATCAGGAAAAAGGAATAAACTTGTCTGAATGCAGCCTTAATTTGGCCCTTTTTGCAACCAACTGTTAAGTTTTCCACATATCTGGTGTTTGCATGAGAAGGGTAGCAGCGTTGTGCTAATGTAATGGTAATGAATATTCAAGTAGAACTTTCCGGGGGGGGGGAACCCCTCCGTTATCGTGAAATATCTGGTGATCCCAGCAGACGCTGAATGACTGAGATGGCTGCTGCCATTTCCAATCCCCCCGTGCCACCATGCTTCCCTAAAGAGTTAAGATCCCCAATCTCATCTCCAGAAGCAGCGTGTGCTGCCACGAGCAACTGGAATGTAATCTGGACAGTGCTGGAGAAATGTTGTGGCTGCCTGTCCGTATGAATTGTCTCGCAGCAGGGGAAATTGAGATATTCTGGTGTGGCATTTGATTTTTTTCCTGCTGCTGCTGCTTTCAGCTGGTATGGCCTTTTTGATTGTGAGATATGGCCTCAGCTAATGATGTTCCAGGTTCCTTCTAGAGTGAGTGCAAATCTCTCTATCACACACACACACACACACAGAGAAGCCAGCATTTCACCCGACAGCCTGTAAAAGAAATGGCACTGATTGCAGAATGCACAGGGTGCCTTTGGGCTGGAACTGCCTGGTAAACAGACTGGCACCAAGGACTGGAAACCTGCAGAGATTAACTTTTTTTCCTTTGCTTTAGGAGCATTCATTTAAACTTTCAGGCTGACAGCAGACGGTGCTGGTGCATTAGGGATATAAGAAAGCATTGTGTTCCGTTCTGTCCTGTATTTGTCACATGCCGTTTCCATTCTGCTGCAGTTCGCCTTCTGTCAAAAACGATGTGATTTGTCTCACTCTCCGCTGTGACAAAAGTACATAATTTACGTGATTCATTACATAGATTATGTTGTGATTATGTGGTGTAGTGGTTAGAGTGTTGGACTACGACCTGGGAGACCAGGGTTCGAATCCCCACACAGCCATGAAGCTCACTGGGTGACCTTGGGCCAGTCACTGCCTCTCATCCTCAGAGGGAGGAAATGGTAAACCCCCTCTGAATACTGCTTACCATTCATAGGGTCGCCATAAGTCCGGATCGACTTGAAGGCAGTCCATTTCCATGTTCCATGTTCTTCCACCCCATTCATTTCAATGTAAAGGAAACACAATGCAAAGGGTGTGTGTGTAACCAATTATGTATCATTTGTGGACTAAAGAAACAACAGTGAATATCAATCATATTCATTCACTGGATTGATTTCCATTCTGGACATTGGACAAATAAGCAAACATGGGCAATTTCCACTCTGGTTTCCATTTTTGTCAGAATTCTCCCAACATCCTGAGTTATGGCTACAGCTGATGCACAGTATGTAGCCTGGGCCAATCTGGTTCTCCAAATGTGCATAAAAGGGTGTTTCACTTCCACTTTCCCCATGTTTGCTGCAGCAAACAGCCTTTCCATCCCTTCCCAGCAGTTGTAACATGGGAAGAGCCCGACTAGATCAGACCAAGGACCCACCTAGTTCAGCTTCCCGTTCATTTTCATGGTGGCCAACCAGAGGCCCATGAAAAGCCCACAAGAAGACCTGAGTACAGCAGTATTCTGCCTACTTGCAATTCCCGGGAATTGGCATTATCCAGAGGCACGCTGCCTCCTCCAACAGTGGAAGGAAAACATAGCCATCGTTGTATTCAGATACATACTATCAATGACCCATCTAGTCCCGCATCCTGTTTTCTGTCACTTCCAGTTAGATGCCTCTGGGAAGCACACCAGCAGGCCTCAGAGGAGGGCAGCATCCACCCTGGGAGAAGGCATAGCACATAAGATCTCTGCTGGATCAGGCCGGTGGCCCATCTAGTCCAGTATCCTGTTCTCACGGTGGCCAACCAGATGCCCATGAGAAGGCCGCAAACAGGACCTGAGTGCAACAGCAACTCTTCCCCTCTCATGATTCCTAGCAACTGGCATTGAGAGGCATACTGCCTCTGTCAGTGGAGGCAGAACATAGCCATCATGGCTAGTAGCCATTGCTAGCCTTCTCTTCTGTGTCTTTGTCTAACTCTCTTGTAAAGACAAATATGCATGGCCTACAGGTGCAAGCAACAAATCCAGATGATAGCGTGCTGAGATGGTGTAGTGTGGCATAGTGGTTAGAGTGTTGGTCTAGGAGTGGGGGAACCCAAGTCTACATTCCCACTCAGCCATGAGGCTCACCAGGTGGTCTTATGTCAGTCACACACGATCAGCCTAACCTGCCTCTCAGACACGATAAAATGGGACCAGGGGTGGGTGGAGAAATCTATTTATGCCACCTTTCTTGGAGGAAAGGTAGGATATAAATATAGGAAATGATAGAATGGACTGCACCATTTTATACTGGAGAGAGAAGAAAATGTTTTTGGAATGTTGTGTTAAAACACTCCCTGCCAATAGAAAACCAGAATGGTAGGCAAAGAGCTGCATTAGAACCTTTCTCCCTGAAGAGATGGTTTTCTGTTTTCAGGGTTTTCTACCCCACCTCCCCATGGGAACATTCAAAAGTAGTTTGATGTGCTCCAGCCCATTCTTCCGTCTCCTTCTAATACCTGCAGACAGAGACACACGCACACATGGCCCGGTCATGATGCTATTTCTGGCTGTGGTGGCAGTCCTACATCCATGACTCTCTCCAGGTCCCTTCACAGTTTTTTTCTCTTTTTCTTTCAGACTAGCTCAGTCTCGAACTAACCCCCAAGACCTTGACATTGGCCTGACTGCTCAAGACATCCAGAGTGCCGAAATTCTCTCGCCTGTAGATTGGGACAAAGTAGATTCCACAACAGTGGCAGAAAAAGATGACCACCTCTTTGGGTTCTGATGTCCTGTTCATCCTTTTCCTCCTGACAAGCTTTCCAAGTTATGTAATCACCACTGGGAACTTGGATGCTCTGCATTGTGGGTAATTTCTAACTGGAAGGGTTTATTTTAAAGAGGGGAGAGCAAGGCGAAGATCTGGTCCAGATGGATGCTGTTATGACACCCTACAACTCCTTAGACCAAAGCTTTAGATATTTCATCTTTTTATATTATATATAAATAAATATATATAATTTCTTTTTTTTTATCTTTGCTTTTATGTAAATGATGAGATGCTCCTTGAATATATTTATTCACGAACCCTTTCAGTTTTCATATATTATGGAAATGTTGTAGCGTCAGCTAACTTAACATTACAGTATTAGATGGTTTTTCCCACTGGAATACTCATGGTAGAGGATAGCGTCAGCTGTGTCTTGTGAAAGCGAGGAGGAGGATTGGCTGTGTAACATCAAGTGAACTGAGTTATGTTGGCCTTTTTTGCAGAGAGAAGCGCCCCAACAAGGAAGGAGGTTGTTCTGGGGAAGATACAGTGAGGCTGTGTTGATGGCTTGCTTTCTGGCTGGTTCAAGTAGGATGCTACTGGTTGTGTGATGCTGTATTATGGAAGGCAGGGAAATGGCGGACTTGGGCCCTCTAGCCCTTCTCTTTATTATTATTATTATTATTTATTATTTATTACATTTGTATACCGCCCCATAGCTGAAGCTCTCTGGGCGGTTTACAACAATTAAAAACATTAAAAACAAATATACAAATTTAAAAACACTTTAAAAAACAATTTAAAAACACATGCTAAAATGCCTAGGAGAAGAGGAAAGTCTTGACCTGGTGCCGAAAAGAAAACAGTGTTGGAGCCAAGCGCACCTCATCAAGAAGATCATTCCATAATTTGGGGGCCACCACTGAGAAAGCCCTCTCCCTTGTTGCCGTCCTCTGAGCTTCCCTTGGAGTAGGCAAAGCTTGGAAAAGTTACTTTTTTTTGAACTACAACTCCCATCAGCCCCAGCCAGCATGGCCACTGGATTGGGCTGATGGGAGTTGTAGTTCAAAAAAGTAACTTTTCCAAGCTCTGGGAGTAGGCACCCGGAGGAGGGGCTTTGATGTTGAGCATAGTGTACGGGTGGGTTCGTGTCAGGAGAGGCCTTCCATCAGGTATTGTGGTCCCAAGCCATGTAAGGCTCTTTATGGCCCACTGGCTCCTCCCACAGCAGCTGAGTGGACAGGGCCTAGCCAGATGCTTCTAATGATAAGGATCAGTAGGGTTGTTTTGTTACTTCTGACATACAGGCTAAAGCAACCGCCCAGTCTGTGGACCAGAACTATTGAAACTGATCTAATGATCCATGAAATCAAGCCCATTTGCCACATAGGTCCTTTTCAGACATTGTGAGAGAGGGTACTCGTGAGCCCCAGGAGGAGGGAGCTCTGCCTTTCCTCTTGTTTTTCATACAACAGGGCCACTCACCTGATAACCACTCTGCCATCCAGGTAGCCACCCACCTAGTCTCACTGTATCCCCACTTAGCAGGAGGGGACCTGCTATCCTGTTGGAACACCCTAAGGACAGTGGAGTCATCCAAACATGCATACGAATGGGGTACTGATGGTCCATGACCCTTTTATAGCTCGACACGAGTTGAGCCCATTGGGCAATGTTCCTATAGCAATGCAGTGGGAGGGGGAATTCAGCCCCGCATAGTTTCTACCCCGTCTTAGGTTTAGTCTACCCTAATATTAGATGAAATGGTAACTCTGTTCCAGTATTTCAGGCCACAGGTGCATGGATCACCATTTTGAGAGAGAGATAAAATAAATGCCATACACATAGAAAGCTAGATGTCAGAGAGAAGAGTTCTAGATTTGCCTTCTCCCTGACATGTTTGTTTTCTATATGCAGGAAAGGGGATTGGAGAGGGGGTGTTCAAACATGCGGCCACTACAGTCTCTCAAAGTTGATCACTGCCTTAATCTTTTTTTAAAAAAATATGTGTTTATTGTTTGTTTTATTATAAACTGCCTTTGGAGGGCTGTGGTCAGGCTGTAAAATTTTTGAATTTAAATACTTGCTTGGTAGCCACAGGTGACAAGGAATTCCATGGAGGTTAGTCTCAACCAACTGAGTTGCTAGGGAAGGGATATAGCGATCCATACCTCATCTGCCAGCCCACTGGGTAGACAGAAATCAGGAGGCTAGTCATCTTATGGCCTTTTATATACAAGCTTGTTTTAAAATCAGGGATAGGTAACCCTTAGCCCAGGGGTCTGATGCGAGTTCCTATGCAAATTTTTCTGCACCCTCCCAAGACCCCATTGATTTTGGCAACAGTAAAAATGAAAAAGGAAAGTTAAAAGGGGGGGAAGCAGTGCCAAACCCAGTACCCTGATGAGTATGCAAATCATCTTGTCCACAGTCCTGTCCAATCTATCATTGATGAGTTGGGAGGGGTGATAACCCCTCTCCTCATGTGATCTGCTTGGATTAGCAGAGAGGCTGTGTGTGTGTGTGTGTGAGAGAGAGAGAGAGAGAATGAATGTGGGGTGGCCACACCCATACCACACATTCAAATCACATGGCTTCCCCCCAGAGAATCCTGGAACTCTAGTTTGTGAAGGGTGCTGGGAATTGTAGCTCTGTGAGAGGTAAACTACAGTTCCCAGGATTCTTTGGGAGAAGTCATGTTTTAATTGTATTAAATGTGTTTTAAATGTATGGTGTAGATGTGGACCCTATGCAATAACTGGAAGGGGTTGTGAGGAAGGAAGTCATAGAAGGTTGGGAAAAAGAGAATGCAACAGGTGAGATTCTCTAGAAGAGGCCTTGTCAGTAGAGTAGAGCAGAGAAGGGGAGGGAGAGAGAGTGTGTGTGTTGGTGAGAGTGCGGAGAGAGATTGAAGGCTGCATTGCACCTGCGGAGTCGCAAAGTTGCAGCATCATATTGATCCTTTGTGGTGGCGAACTGCACCACTGCTGAACAACACCTTGAATCTCTTCTGCTTTTTTTTTTTACCCTTTCCAAGCGGCAGGCTATAATTGCACTCTTTAAACCCTCCAAAGAGGGGTAGGTCTTAACAAAAAAAGAAAAATGTGGGACCAAGTTATCTTTTTAGGTGGCTTCATCAAAAGCGGGGTCACATCTTGCTGAATTCTTCTTGAGCATCTCCCTCTTACTGGAAACAGGGAAATTGTGGCAGCTGTTAAAATGAGAAAGAGCAAGCATTGCCCCTTTGAATTTCCAGTGGGCAGTAATGGCTTATTTCTTTCTTTCCTCAGCCAGCTTCAGAACAGAGCAGGCATGCTTCAGATACGTAGCTTTGCACTTTAAAAGGAGAGGGGGGGGAACCTTAACCAAAATTATAGTTTCAAATGTCAAAACAGGTTTGCAAGGCTCTGTCACCTTTTTTGCTTTCTCCTTTTTGAACGTACTCACTACGTGCAGAAACGCACACCAGCAGCAGTCGGAGATTCTTCCTAAAACTGACCTCTTCCTCTTTTGCAGCACCAAATGCTTGAAGACTCATCCATCTCGTTGATGGAAATACCAGAGGCTCACTTTGTTTTCTCTTTACATTTGCCACCTAGGAAGAACTGGAGTGCTGAGGTCTGGCTAGATGATTAGAGAACGGTGGTCCTTATCTTTCTTCTTAAGACATTTTTCTTTTCTATTTGGTTCGTTCAGTCATATCTGTAGCCTCTCCCCCAGCCATTTAAGCCACTAAATTGAAAGCTGCCAAATTGGATTAAAGGAAAACAGTAATTCCTTTTGGCTTTCTATTTTTTTAAAAGTAAATAAATGTTAAATGGCTGTTTTTATATTTGTTTCTCTCTCACATCCTTCTTCCCACCTGCATCTCTTAGAGAGGCTTAAAAAATAAATTCTCAGTCTTCTCATTTCAAAAGAGCCTGGATTTAGAAACTGAAATAATGAGAGACTCAGGATTACAGTCATTAACAGATTATGTTTAACAATGAACCTGGATAGCTGCACTGTGACACAGTTTGCCATGTTTGTGGCCTTGTTGGAAATATACTAATCTGTTTTATAGATTTGTAATTGGCTTCTGAAATACTAATTTCACTTTTCTCAAATATCCTTTCTTTAAATATAACTGTGCTAATACTATAGTTGGGCAAAATAAATCTTTATGAGGCTGTCTGTTCAGAGAACAGCAGATAGATGAATCTCCAAAAGCTTGGAAGCTTGGCTCTTGGAAACTGTACTATGTTGACCCTGGGGAGAAAGGGGTTTAGCAAGACATCCTTTATCTCTCCAAAAAGATGTTTCTAGGCAATGTGCCCTGCTGCCTTGCATGCAGATGGCACAATACTCTTCTTTTTGGGTTGACAATGGGAGGCCAGTTGAAGATCTCTGCTGAAAAGATGTATATCTATATAGACAGTATCTTTATCTGTGCAAAACCAGCTAGAATGGAAATGCTCTAAACAGAAGCCCCGCTTATACATGGAGCAGAACGAGGTGGCAGAATGGCCTGTGTTACTTCAGGGTACAGGTAGGAGATACAAATGTTGAATGCTGTCCATGTTAAAAAAAAGAAAATTCCTGAAGGTAGACATCTAGCACCTCAGGGAGAGAGGCTCTAGCCCTACCAACTCCTTCTGTTGCTCACTTTCTACTTACATGGAATCTTTCATGTAGAATGGGTTTGGGGAGCAGGTGACTCTCCTGATGCTGCTGAACTACAGCTGTCATTATCCTTGGACATTGGCCATGCCAATGGGGCTGAGGAGAGTTGAACATCTGGAGAGCCACAAGTTCCCCATCCCTGGTGTAGAAGTGAATTCACAGAGCTGACTCCTTCATGATGTGGTCTCCACCTCAGATCTCTACCACCTCGTTTCCTTGTATGCTTAGCCCAGGCTTAATATCCTGGGGGTTGCTTCTGTGATGATAAAAAAAAAATTCTTGAAAGAATGGTCTAAGAAGTTTCATTTATATGAGAACATATACTTTTTTTCTAGAGATCTTCGGAATATGTATGTAACATGCACAATATAATGCCTCCATGTATATACAGTAAGGTCCCGCTTTTCGGCGTTCCTTTAATACGGCGGTTTTCAATTAGAGTATGGCCCCACTCATACAGCGCTTGTTCTGCTTTTACAGCGCTTTTTGGGCATCAGGCACCATTCTATTGACGGAGTTCTGCTTTTCGACGGGTTTTGCTTTTAGATGGGAGTCTGGAACGTAACCCGCTGTATGAGTGCAGCCCTACTGTAGTTTAACATATGCTGTAAAAAGTACATATGCTGTTGAGAAAATAAAAATTTACCTTTTTTCCAGCATGCCTTATTTTTATTTATTTGTTGTTTTGACCATTGTATTTCCTACTCTTCCACTGAAAGGTATTCAAAGCTAATAACAAGAGTCATGAAAATATATACAGTAATAAAGCATCACAAAACATTTAAAATTGCAGTAATATAGAGCACATGCTTTACAAGCAGCAGGTCCTACCTTCAGTCCCCATGATGTGCAGGTAGGGTTGGGAAAGACTGTTTCTGAAATCCTGGAGAGGTGCTGCAAGTCCATGTAGACCAGGGGCGGCGAAATGGCAGCCCATGGGCCTAATCTGCCCTGCAGGCAATTTTGAAACCCCCTCCCCAAACAATTTGGTGGTGATGGTTCAGTTTGCAGGGGAGGAGGGTTGGGGTTGTATTTTTGTTTTTGCAGAACTGATCCACGGCAGCTGCTTCCCGATGACTTGTTTATTGAGCATTCATCCTGATTGGTTTGCAGGGAGATTAGATGACATTGGCTATTTAATGAGCATTCATTCCGACTGGTTTGCAGGGAGGTTAGATGAAGCTGTGTCAAAGCAAGTGTTATAGCACACTTTACAGTACATGTACCCATCGTTTATTGCAAAAAGTATGATCTTTTGGGATAGCGGGTCTGTTGCGTAAGACCTCCCCATCAACTCTAATTGTGCTACTGGAATTTGCCAGTATGTGATTGAATCCCACCAAAAACAGTTATAGTCTGGAAGTGCCTAGTGTGTCTTCACCCCATCTCTTACCTCAAAGTGTTCCGTTTGGTTTCTCTCTCGCTCCTCAGTGGAACTACTGCTTCTGGAGCTCTTGGCAATGATCGCCAACACTTGGTATCATCAGGGGGTCCCAATGATAATCTGAGCACTGGTGGTCATCATGTCATTGTGGGAACCTCTAAAGCAGCCCCATGGAACACCTTGCAGCAAGGCAGGGGCAAAGGAATCTTGCTTCCTCAAAGAGCCCAGGAGCAGCAGTCTCCAAAGGCTCCCCTCACCTTAGGCTGCAATTCAGACACAAGTTATTTTTTATTCTATTAATAAATGGTTAATTATTTAATTATTATTGAGATAATTTTACTTACTATAACAGCAGCGCTTCTGTCCCAATTTCTAATATTCATTTCACACGGCAGTACCTGTTGCATTATTGAACTGTATATATTTTACCAATATACTGCCATGTCGCACTAAATTTCATTCACACCAGTGGATTTCATTCACACCAATAAATTTAATTGGACAAGTCGCTACTACCCCTCCTTTCCACACATTTATTTGTTTTATTTATTTATTATTTAATTTATATCCCGCCCTTCCTCCCAGCAGGAGCCCAGGGCGGCAAACAGAAGCACTAAAAACACTTTAAAACATCATAAAAACAGACTTTAAAATACATTAAAACAAAACAACACTAAAAGCATTTTTTTAAAAAGCTTTAAAAACATCTTTTAAAAAAGGGTTTAAAACATTATTTAAGAAAACATATTAAAAAGCAATTCTAACACAGACGCAGACCGGGACAGGTCTTAACTTAAAAGGCCTGTTGAAAGAGAAAAGTCTTCAAAAGGTGCCAAAAGATAGCAGAGATGGCGCCTGCCTGATATTCAACGGGAGGGAATTCCACAGGGTAGGTGTCACCACACTAAAGGTCCGTTTCCTATATTGTGCAGAACAAACCTCCAGATAAGATGGTATCTGCAGGAGGCCCTCACCTGCAGAGCGCAGTGATTGGCTGGGTATATAAGGGGTAAGACCGTCTTTCAGGTATCCTGGTCCCAAGCTGTATAGGGCTTTGTACACCAAAACTAGACCTTTGAACTTGGCCCGGTAGCAAATGGGCAGCCAGTGCAATTCTTTCAGCAGCAGGGTAACACGTTGGCAATACCCTGCCCCAGTGAGCAGTCTCACCGCCGCATTTTGCACCAGCTGCAGCTTCCGGACCAACCTCAAGGGCAGCCCCACATAGAGCGCATTACAGTAATCCAGCCTGGAGGTTACCAGTGCATGGACAACAGTGGTCAGGCTATCCCGGTCCAGAAACGGCCACAGCTGTCTTACCAGCCGAAGCTGGTAAAAGGCACTCCTAGCCACAGAGGTCACCTGGGCCTCTAGCAACAAAGATGGATCCAGAAGCACCCCCAGACTACAGACCTGCTCTTTCAGAGGGAGTACGACCACATCCAAAGCAGGCAACTGACCAATTATCCGAACTTGGGAACCACCAACCCACAGTGCCTCCATCTTGCTAGGATTCAGACTCAGTTTATTGGCCCTCATCCAGCCCACCACTGAGTCCAGGCAGCAGTCCAGGGCTTGCACAGCCTCTCCTGATTCAGATGTTACAGAGAAATAGAGCTGGGTATCATCAGCATACTGCTGACACATTGCCCCAAAGTTCCTGATGACTGCTCCCAAGGGCTTCATATAGATGTTAAACAGCATGGGGGACAAGATGGTACCCTGAAGCACCCCACAGCACAACTGCCAGTGGGCCGAAAGTCAGTCACCCAATGCTATTCTCTGACAGCAGCCCTGGAAATAGGATTGGAACCACTGTAAAACAGTGCCTCCAATACCTGTCTCACCAAGTCGGCCCAGAAGGATACCATGGTCAATGGTATCAAAAGCCACTGAGAGATCAAGTAAGAATAACAGGGTCGCATTCCCCCTGTCCTTCTCCCAATAAAGGTCATCCATCAGGGCGGCCAAGGCCAATTCAGTCCCATAACCAGGCCTGAAGCCAGACTGGGATGGGTCACGATAATCTGTTTCATCCAAGAGTACTTGCAATTGCTGCGCCACAACCCTCTCAATCACCTTCCCTAAGAAGGGGGTATTTGCAACCGGTTGGTAGTTGTCACAAACCAATGGGTCCAGGGTGGGCTTTTTCAAGAGTGGTCAGATCAAGTCTCTTTCAAGTCTACTCCCTCCCGCAATGATGTGTTGATCACACCCTGGATCCAAGAAGGGCAAGGGTCAAGAGGACACGTTGCTGGCGGCATCATTGCAAGCACCTTGTCCAGGTCATCAGGCCGCATCGACTGAAACCGTTCCTAAGAAGTTGCAGCAGACGTTGCACTGGACACCTCATTGGGGACTACAGTAGATGTGGATGGGGCATCAAGACTGCTACTTTACCCTCAAAGTGCCTTGCAAACAATTCACAGTGGACCTCCAAAGGGTCTAAAACTCCATTTCCTGGAATTGATGTCAACAGACCCCTGACAATACAGAAAAGCTCCACCAGACGGCTACTTGAGGATGCGATGGAGGCAGAGAAGTGGGCCTTCTTTGCCGCCCTTACCGCCACACAGTAGGCATGGTTATGATGTTTTACTCGTGCCCGATCAGCCTCACAGCATGTCTTTCGCCACTTGTGCTCTAGCTGTCGTCCAGCCTGTTTCATTGCCCTTAGCTCACTGGTGTACCAAGATGCAAGCTGGGTTCCACAATGCCAGAGAGGGCGCTCGGGGGCAACCGTGTTGAGAGCCCGACGCGCCTCGCTGTTCCACAGTGTGACAAGGGCTTCAACAGGGTCACCTGCTCTATCTACTGGGAACTCCCCCAGGGCATTCAGAAATCCAGTGGATTCCATTAGGCTCCGGGGGAGGACCTTCTTAATTTGTCCACCACCCCTGCAGGGAAGGATTGGAGCCATAAGTCTAAACTTCACCAGGAAGTGATCTGACCATAACAATGGGGTGACATCCACCACCCCCATCTCCAGACCACCCCTTCCTCCATCTGGAGCAAAAACCAAGTCGGGGGTGTGCCCTGCCCTATGTGCTGGGCTAGTAATGATGACTTAGGGCCAGCGTTTTCAAGAAAAAAAGAAACTAAGTTTAGGAGGCCTAGAGGAGTTACATGCCTTGCTGAAGCTTATCAGTAAAATACGTGCTGGGAAGCTGTTGTGTGATGGCTAGCTTGGAATGCAGATATGGGTGGAGAAATTAATGTGCCGGGTGCATAAGAAACGATGGGCATGCATAAGTTAGAAGATGGACCAATGGAAAGGTGGCAGGATGGCATTAGGGGGCCAATTAGAATGTGCCATGAATTTTTGCTTGCAATGTATAAAAGTGTAGCACCCCCATAAGGGGTGTGCTTGTTTTGCGAATTATCGCCTTGCACCTCTTCTGGCCAGAATGAAATAAAGCTTGTTGGACCCTTCAACCTGAGTGCGGTCATTTGGCTGTACTGCGCACCGGGCAACTAACCCATTTGGGAGACAACAGTAACAACTTGAGACAGCCCCATGGTTGTCATGGAGGCCATGAAGTCCCAAGCCGGAACACTAGAGGCAGCCTCAGCATGGACACTGAAATCACCCAGCGCTCTCGTGCACATATGCACTTCTGTTTCCACCATGGAAATGGTAGGAAAGAACTGTATGCCAGTAAACTGCCCCAAATGTTATCACTTTACCCACACCTTTTTTTGACTTCATGGGGTTGCAAACAGAAATGAGCGCTAAACTTCCACTATGTTCTGCTAGATTTCCAGAAGTGGATTTTTAGAAGGATCAAATAAAATATGGAAATTATCAGGTAAGGAAACGTCATAAAAATGGAATGAAGTGCTGTCTGAATGCAGCGCAGGTGAGGGGCAAGTGAAGCCGGCTCCAACAGAGTTTCCCTCTCTGTATGTAGGCATGGAGCTGTGTTGTGTGTACTGTGAGCCTGGATGTATGTGTGGGAATTGTTAGTAGAGTGGCTGGAATAAAGCAGACAAGAGTCCAGAGAGAAAAAAGCAGTCATGATTTCCTGAGGTAGAACGAAAAAAAAAGTATATAATATGAGGAGCAATCAGCAGAGATGTTTCTCTTTCTTACGTCAGGCCTACACAAGGGAAACACTCCTTTTCCCTCCAGTTCCACCAGCTCAACTGTCTTCTGCACAGACAGCTACCTCCACACTCGCTAGAATCTCCAGCCAAGCTGAGTCTGCTGTTATCCAAACCAATAGCAGACTTAACCCATTAAGGTACTGACAGAATGGCCTCTGCTGTTATACATCCAACAGGAATGTGTACGGTGAACCTGGGGGGAGGGAGAGAGAGTGCTGGGGGCCTCTGTGTGTGTGCAATAATGTGTACATGGGTGGAGAAGGGCTGCAGCTTCATAGAGCATCGGCTTTGCATGTCCCAAATTCAATCCATGGCATCTCCAGATAAAGCTGGGAGAAACTCCTGTCTCAGACCTTTGAGAGCTGCTGCCAGTCAGCATTGACATTACTGAGCTAGATGGATCAGTGGCCTAACTCTGTATGAAGACAGCTTACTAAGTTCCTATGAGCTGCAATTCATCCACTAAGAGATGAGAGAGCGAGTGTGGCGTTGCAGACAAAGTTTGAATAGAATAGATGCAAGGAGACCAGGGACTAAGTGCAAGTAACAGGAGAGCTTACTGTTTCCTTTTTTGTGGCAGAAGACACCATTCTTCCTCACCCGGAAATAGCACTATATCGTGTCATTCTGAAGGGCATTTTGTGTAAAACATGGAGGTAACTTTCGGGAGGGGTTGCACATGTGTCCAACCTACCATTCAACAGCCTTGACTTCATGCTACTCTTATTTTATTGGTCACATTATATTCCTGCCCCAACCCCAAATGCCCCTTGGAAGTTGATGCTGCATCAAGATATGACATCACTTTGAAACATTCAAGGATGGGTGAAAATCACTGGCCAGGAGAAGGTGATGGCTATGAGGACCTCTGAAGTAGCAAACATTGAAATTAACCTCCCTTCCCTGATTTCAGGGCCCCTTTTGTCCTTTCCCTCCCCTCCGTGTTTGAGCCAAAAGTTCATAACTCCAATTAATCCTTAACCCCATTTCATACATATATGTAACCCCCACATCGCCATGAGGTCATCGTGTGATGGTTGGGTCGGGGCAAGCAATGTGGCAGCTGCACTGGCGGCCATGGCTTGGCCTTGGCAGCTGTGGCCCAAACTGGATGCCAGGCAACAGGCCAGGCCTCAGAGCAGGCTAGCCAGTTTGGCACTCTGTGGGAGGAAAGAGGGGACCTTCAGTGATGTGGGGGGGGAGAAGGGAGAGCTTCAGTGACCCACGCAGGGGGTGAAGGAGGAGCTTTGCTGACCTGTGAGGGGAAAGGGGAAGCTTTGGTGACCCACACAGGGGATGGGGTTGGCATGTGAAGTGTGCAGGGGCAGAACCCTTAGTCTAGCATATTTATTATAAACGCTTAGGTTTATAGAAGGCCAATCCCTACACACACACACCTCCCCCTTTCTTTCTCAGTATTCTGCAGTTTGACTGTCTTAAACATTCCATAGCTTTTGGAAGCTCACAAGCTATCCTTTTGTTTTGTTTCCAGCTTTTTTCTCTTTTCATTTACAAGGTAACACACTTCTGCTTACCTAAGGAGCCCCCTGAGTATGTAAAAATTACCAACTTGTTTTCTGTGTCCTGGCTTCTTTAGCATTTTGGTGCAAATTTCACCTAATAAACTGATTTTTGCATACGGTTTTCACTGATGTCCACACTTTTGCAAGTGATTTCTCCTAACATCATGCATTTTCGTATGGTATTTTCACTAATCTATTCATTTTTATATGCACTTTCCCCTAATATATGCAATTTTGTAAATATTGGCTGGAAAACTGCATCACAAAATTTGGAGAAGTGTGTATTTTGAAAGATGGCTGTGTTTCAGTTCTCATATTGTTTTGGAAAGTGCAAATTTGGTAGATTTGGCTTTAAATGTGAACTTCATTAAATTTCTCCCCCATCCCTGCCAAGGGTCCAGGTGGAAGGAGGTCAGATCATGGGGGGGGCGGGGAACTGGCTGTTGACCCAACTGAACCATAAGCAGGGTGCATTCTCAAACAGGCATAAGTTAAGTTAAACATCAGCAATCCAGGGCCAGGAGAACCAGCATTAAATGAGGGCTGGAGACAGGCCACAGGGCTTCTTCATTGCCCTCCCCCCCCCGGATCAATTAGGTTTTTTTAAAAAATCCATTTTTATCAGTGGAAGCTTTCGAAAAGCCTAATTACCACACGGGAGAGTGATTTTTAGGAAAGGTCTCTGCTGGACAGGAAAGTGTTAAGATCCTACCTACACATCCACCACCCAAAAAAATCCCCTCATGCACCACACTCAGTCTCAAAACAAGCCAGACATCATGTTCAAGCCAAGCTCAAGGGGGTACGACAAGTTGCTCAGACTTAGGGGTAGCCTCTGAGAACAGGGCTTGGTAGGACCTGGTAGGGTGGGATGGGACGTTGAAGTCAGCTGACTGGGTGTGGCCAGGCTGCCTGGTACAGCAATCTAGATGGTGCCCTCCAGACACAAGCCTCAGCCTTCCAGGCTTGCAGTGGGCACAGTGGTGGTGCTGGCAAAGCCTGCAACCTCAGGCCGAGAGCCAAATCTGGCCCTCCAGGCCTCCCAGTCTGGCCCTTGGGACTCTTCCCAAGCTGTATCTCTCAACAGCCCTGCTTTCCACTCGCCTTTGGTGTTGTGTCTGGCTGGAATGTGTGCTTGAACTTGGAGAATGCTTATTGCTTGCCTAGATGGAGGATAGGGAGGAATGTTTGAATTGTAGCCTTCTGCACAAAGATAAGACATGTCATGCTCTGCCCACTTTTGCCTCTGGCTGCACCGGCCACTGGCATGTGGCCCCCAGAAGGGAATGTGGCCCTTGGGCTGAAAAACTTTCCTCACTCTGGCTCTAGTTCAAGATACATGCATACTCACCCACCCAGAGAGTATCTTATGACTTCCAATAATCTTTTATAAGTGAATGGGATGGACACATAAAATGAAATGCCTATCAACCACCATCGTGTCTGGTCATCTGAGTATACAGAGCCCTGTCAACTGTCACAATTCAAATGGTCAACATATTTTGGAGCAAGTTTTTCTCTCTTCCCAGCCCTCATTTCCTCATAGTTGTTAAGCCACATAACAGAAGGGAAAGCAAGAAATTATTAGTTTTAGGATATCATCATCATCAAATTTATATCCTTTCTCCCAAAAGGAACCCAAGGGGACATATATAGGCAAATAGTTGTGGTTTTTAAAAACCACTTTATCTCCGAAGAAATGGAACGTAAATGTGAAGTGTGAAGACTCTTCGCTGTCTCTGGAAATGGGTGTTGAATACTGAGCAGGCAGAAGTTTAGAAAGATGCTGTGCTATTTCATGTGTGCCATTACCTGTGCAGAATATTCCCCAAAAGTTAATTTTACTATTTAAATAGGCTGTTCCAGTCTAAGGAAATGTCTCAAATTATGAATACTAAGTGGCTGCCGCCTAGCCTCATGAATAACTGATGACGATGCCATGGAACAAATTGATCTTTCACTTTAGATGTGACCTTTTTCAAGTTTCTGGTTTGAAACTCCGGAATTCAGATTCTCTTTCTGCTTAGCCCTCTGCAACTCCTTTCTTTATTGATCTATTTGCCTCCACCACCACCACCACCACCAGCTCATCCCAAAAGCGTGGCCCGGTAATATATTAAAAAATCATACAGAAAAAATATCCAGTTTTAAAATCTGGCAAAAACTGGTTAAGTCCAACTGGGAGCAAACATCACGATCGGCTTAAAGCTGCTTGTCACCTGACAATTTCCCAGACACAGGAAGAGTGGCATAAAACAGAGGGTTGCCACCTCCTTTTCTTGTATCCTGGAACTTTTTTCAAATCAATCCACTACAGATCACTCTTTTGAGTTACATCTAGGACACTACTCCTTTAGTGGTTGTCTCTCGGAGGGGTAGGGATGGAAGAATCTGTTCATTTTAGTTCTGTCCTTTCCTCATTTTTCCAATTTTAATTCTCCACATTTCGTCAGCAATCTGTAAAAAAAAAAAGAATCCTCATGAAAATTCTTCAAGATATTTTTGTGGGATTTATCCTAATAAACACATGCATATAGGTTTGACTAATGTACATATGTTTGCAAGCACTTTCTCCTAATATAATGCATTTTTGTATGTTTTCATTAATATAATCATTTTCATCCAGATTTTCCCTTAACAGCTGCATATTTGTAAACATGGGATGGAGAACTGCAAAATTCAGATAAGTCTGAATTTCAAAGGATGGCTGGGTTTCAGTTCTCATGTTGTTACGGAAAATGCAAATTTGGTAGATTCTGCTTTAAATGTGAACTGCATTGAATTTCTCCCCCTTTCCAAGTGTGTGTGTGGGGAGATGTGGATGCTCTGTAGTGAGAGCAGGAAGCTCTATGGGGGGGGGAGTGTGTCATTTTGTTTTACCTTCCAATGTGAGCTTAAGTTGGGGAGAGAACAAGTATAAATGCTTGCATACTTGGTGGGCAGGGGTTGTTGCTTTTCTGTATTTTGGATCTTCTAGCAGTTAGTAGCCTACAACCATACTACCCTGAACACGCCTGATCTCATCTGATCTTGGAAACTAAACAGGGTCAGGCCTGGTCAGTATGTGGATGGGAGACCGCCTGGGAATACCGGGTGCCGGGTGGCTTAGAGGAAGGCAATGGTAAACCACCTCTGAATACCTCTTACCATGAAAACCCTATGAATATATCCAAAAAGATTCATAGGGTCGTCATAATCAACTTGAAGGCATATAACAACAACAAAGCAGTTATTATGGTTCCCCACATGTTAGTTGTTCTAGTTGATACAGATGTATAAGAGGATCCCTTATTTAACTGTTCTGTGCTACTCTAAAATAGGGTTTTTTTTAAACTGTATTTGACTTTTATTTGTGATATTTTAAGGATGTTGTCAACTGCTCAGAGATTTCTTTGAAATATGATGTGGTATACAAATCACCATGCTGGACAATTGGTCAATTGCCTACTTTGGATGGAGTACTCCATCCAAAAGAGCAGGTTCATAGTCCGGGTCCATCTTTATCATTAGAGGCCCAGGTGACCACAGTGGCTAGGAGTTCCTTTTACCAGCTTCAGCTGATAAAACTGCAGCTGTTTCTGGACAGGATAGCTTGCCCACTGTTGTCCATGCACTGGTAACCTCCAGACTGGATTACCGCAATGTGCTCTATATGAGGCTGCCCTCAAGGCTGGTCTCGCAACTGCAGCTGGTACAAAATGCAGAGGTACAACTGCTCACTGGGACAGGACATCATGAACATGTTACCCTGCTGCTGAAATAATTGCACTGGCTATCCATTAGCTACTGGGCTAAGTTCAAGGTGTTGGCTTTGTTGTATAAAGCCCTATACAGCTTGGGTCCAGGATACCTAAAATATTGTTTCACCCCTTACAAACTCAATTGATCACTGCAGTCTGCAGGCGAGGGCCTCCTACAGATACCTTCTCATCAGGAGGTCCATTCCACACAACACAGGAATCAGCTGTTTAGGGTTGTGGCACCTACCCTTTAGAATTCCCACCCCGTAAATTTTATCTCTGTTATCTTTTTGGTGCCTGCTGAAGATCTTCCTCTTTCAGTAAGTCTTTAAGTAGAGACTTTATCCCAGTCCACCTCTGTTTTGGAATTGTTTTTAAGATTGTTTTAAAATTTTAATTTACAGATGGATTGTTTTTAATACATTTTATAGTTTTTTTTTAATGTTTTGTCATTTGTTTGCTGCCCTGGGCTGCTTCTGGGAGGAAGGGCAGGATATATCTATCTGTCTGTCTATATGTATATATGTATAAATAACCAACCAAGCAACACAACAAGAGCAATAAAAACAACACATCTCAGATCTGGAATATGTGAGGAGACCACAAGTGCTTCATTTGCAGAAAGACTACACCTTGTACATTGCCTTGAGACGTGTGTGTGGAAGGCAGTAAATAAGTAAATAATCTCTTTTATAAAACACACACCTTGCTCACTTCACACATTCCTTGGGGCCATGTTTCTGGTACCACCACTCCAAGGCAGGAGGGGAAAGGAACCACCAGCACCTTCAGTTATTCTCCTCCCAGCTTGAAGGCCAGCCCTGCCATTAGCCAGAGTGGGATGGCTGCCTCAGGCAAGTGATCTGAAGTGTCATGAAAGGGCAACAAATGGATAGTGCATTAAGTTATTGTTGTTGTATTTTTATTGCCAGGGAGGGGGAGAGGTGCTTGTGGGATTTTCCACCTGAAGGGCCAAAATAACTTGGCTGTGTCATCCGTAGTCCTGACCTGGTGCCAGATCCTGAGTCCTCAGAGGACAAAAGATACCTTGCAGGTTGAGAACCTTGAGTCCAATGCTGAGGATCTCCTTGAGGTGCCCTTTCGGTTGATACCTGAGGAAGAACCTCTGGAAATGTCAGAACAGGAAGTAGAGCCATCCCCCAATCCTTGAGAGCACAGAAGGTTTGGATCCAGGCCAAGGAGCAATGGCATAATACGTGTCTATGGACCCAGAATCAGTGGTCTACTCGTGGGTTTACTAGTGGGTTTACTCATGAGGAAGCAATCCCTGCTATTCTTTCATTGCCAGCAGCTGTGGTTTAGGTCAGAGTACAAAAGACCTCCTTCTTGAGCCTTCTTGTTGTTAGAAGCAGTACTGGTCTCTGGTTCCTTGTTGGTGGCTTTAGTTAGTTGGTCTTGTGGAATATCCTGTGATACTGACCTTGGTCTGTTTCTTGATCTTACTTCTGGGTCATGTTTTGACTTATATGGATTCTCTGTGTTTGATCCTGGCTTGTTTGGACTTGCTGCTATCCTCTGCTGGTAAGTACTTTGATGAAAGGCTGATATTTCTGGGACTTAGCCCCTGAGAGTACCCCCAAGAACATGATAGTTTAGTCTTGGGTCGTATAGGTATCTCAACTTGGAGGTGAAGATGCCATTTGCTGCTCTCTCTGGGTCAGCCTTACAGATATTATGGAACATCCTTCCTCTGTGGTTGTCAGTCCTTGTAGTTTGTCCCAGATGTGCTGATCCTAGGTCTGTGTGTGAAAGGTTTATTAAGCTATGCATGGTGTGGATGCATTTCCTCTTTCTTGTAATACTAGAAGCCAGGGTGACCCAATTAAACTCTTTCAGGACAGAAAAAAAGAAGTACTGCTTCCCACTTTGCATAGGTTTAGGTTGATTAAATTTGGACATTGCTTCCTACTAAAATGTCCTGAAGTGATTTACAATAAAAGTAAAATTAATGAAATTGCATCAACATTATTAAAACATATTTAACAGTATAGTCATGTAATTGATGCTATCAAATGCCTGAGAAAATAGAAACATCTATGCTTGGTGCCTAAATGATGGCAGAGTTGATACTAGGTAGGCTTTCCTAGGAAAAGCATTCCATAAATGGAGAGGGAGGGCTACCATAGAGAAGGCCTGTTCTGTCATTGCCACCTTCCAGATCTCCCTCAGAGGTAGTACACAGGAAAGGGCCTCAGATACCAGTTTCAGGGTCCAGGTAGGTTCGTAGCTAAAGAATGGAATCTGCTACTGCAAAATGTAGCTTATATATCTTAAAAGGGGATAAGACAATGCATGCAGCCATCTACAAGTTGCTGTATCATTTTTACAATAAATTTTGTAGTATGCCTCTGAATTCCAATTACTAGGGACTATGAAGAAATCCTGTGCATTTAAACTGTGTTTTAATGGATGTTGTAATATCTCCTGTCATTATTATTATATTGTACATTGTAATGTGTTTGATGGGGCAAGTCTTCTGTCTGGTCAGGTAAAAGTTGGTTGAAGTGATACTGGGGGACCTTAACTGGCAGCTTTAAGTTAGAATTCTCAGTCTGCAAAAGGATAGAAAATGCATGTATTCTGATTGGTGGATTCAGGTTTAGAATTGTTAGTTAGACAAGCATGATTGGCTGGGGCTCCTGGTCAGTCCAAGTTCAAGAGAGTCCGAGTTAGTTGGTTGGAGAGTCTGTGTTGGTTGGTGCTTGGTGTTTGTGGAAGACAGCCAGAAGAAAGCAGAGGAAAAAGGATTGAGGAAGAAGGAAGACCTGAGAGGAAGGCAGAGTGTCTTGGTGGTCAAATACTTGCTGGGGTGGCTAAATCACTTGGCTTAGGGCAAAGTGATGAGGGGAGAGCCTCCCTTCAGCAATAAGGGAACAGTAGTTTGGCATGCTAGGCTCTGGTGTCTGGTAGGAGAGCTAGAAGAAAATTCCAGGACAAAAACAGACCCGTACTTCAATAGGTCTGTAGGGGTTGAAACAGAGGCTTCAACAAACATCCTCAGTTATAGAGTTGATGAGGCTTAGCTGAGGTGGAACCAATAAAAGGGCAATCTAGCGTATTCATTCATTCATTTCACTGGCGATCTCTCGTGGCCGAGTAAGATTGTCTTCCAAGATAAGGTCTTTAATAGTAAGTGACTGTGGAGGCCAATTCTGGATCCACACAGCCTCCCACAGTGAGGACATAGGTTTCCAGATGGAAGATGGTCGCGATGAGGATTTGTTTGACGTGCCTTCCGCTTAGCTCGTTTGTCCCTTTCGCCCTGTACTCGTGCTTCCTCAAAGTCCATAGCACCTTTGATAATGGCCGACCTCCAATTGGGACGCTCATGGGCCAAGGCTTCCCAGTTCTTGATGCTTATGTTACATTTTTTTAGATTCGCTTTAAGAACATCTTTAAACCTCTTTTGCTGTCCACTGATGTTCCGTTCTCCATTCTTAAGTTGGGAGTAAAGTAGCTGCTTTGTAAGACAGTGATTAGGTTAGATTAGATTAGAATATAGCAAAAGAGTTTTAATAGGGTAACCAACTGCTACCTCAGAGCTGTTTTGCTTTAGTAATAGTAGTGTAAAAGAAGCTATTCTATAAAAGAATAAAAGAAGCGATTGGTATTTAAAGTGACACTAACAAGTTAGCAAAATGTGTACCCATTTAAAGAGATGGAACTATATTAAAGTGACCACCTAACCTTGTGCAGGACATGGTCTTGTAATAAACATTAATATCTGTGTTAAAATATAGTAACTATATCTGACTGGCTTTGTACCATGCCTATACCCCACAGTTAGCAGGGCTATTGGTAAGTTAAGGGTTCAAAGGGTATAAGTAATATAAAGTGGTGATGGCAACACAGGTTCAGGAAAACTATTTAAGTAGAAACTGGGTTTTCTTAATAAAGTAAGTAAGGAAATGCCTGCCCCTTCCTTCCATAGGAGCAACAGTGGGGAAAGGCTATTGCTTTCTATGAAGGAATGCAGCTCTTTCACTGTTTTGTTTTGCTGTTGTAAAATTGTTTTTTGCATGCACAAGAAGGGCAAAAGTTCACAGGAAGGTTAAAGGTACATGGGGAAGTTCTGTACAAGAGGATCAAAATTTCAGAGGCAAGTGATGCACAGGAGGGTCAAAAGTTCACGAATGAAATTTTGCACAATAAGGTCAAAGATTCAGTCAGTTGGAAATTATGGGGAAACAACACCTCTACTCTTTCTGATTGGCTAAAAGTTTAGGAGGGGAAATGAAAATATTGTATAAGTCAAGGTGGAAAATGGGGAGAGTAGTTGAAAGAGTTGGAGAGTTAGAAAGTTGTGAAATTGGAAGATTTAAGAGGTGAAGAGCTGCAAGAGAGGAAAAGGGCTGCAATATTTTAAGAGAGCTGGGACAGTGAAAAGTGCTAGACCACAAATGGGCACTGTAGCAGAACGGAATCGGGCAAAGACCACAAAGATTCCTAGAAGCTAAACTGAAGGTAGCAAATTGATAGGTATAGCTTTATGGATGAGTTTATCTTTTTTTAATTTGCTCCTAATGAGTAACTACTGAAACTAAATTATGGAGTTTTTCTAATTATCCCCCTCAAGATCTGACTTGTTACCTTACTAAACGGCTTACCTTACTAAAAGCTTATTTTGTTTTTGAAAAATTTAGTCTGAGGCCTAAGTGCCATACCACTCTATCCAACATAAGGAGTAGGTTGGACCAGTTAAAGTTCAGACTGTTAGGCTGTTCAGCAGAGGCAACCAGAGAAAAATAAAGATATCCACCTGGTGGCAGTGGTGAAGTTAATAAGGAGGGGCTTGCTGGCTACGGGCTGTGCTGTCCTACTTCTGTGTCCTCTTCGTGGTGTTCCCAAAAGCATCCAGTTGGCCATTGTGGGAAACAAGATGCTAGATAGACTTTTGGTTCAATCCAGTAGGACTCTTCTGATGTTCTTATCCTGTGTCCTGTGATTTCAGTTGCAGTAGGGAGTCTTTTGACCCAGACATAACTCGGTGTATGCACAGATGATGCTTTCTTTTCCACTGAGTAACATTAATTCCCAGACCCCTGAGGTTAAATAGAGGACAGGGTTTGCAGGTTAGGCTTTCAGGCAATAATGAGATCCTCCCACCCCACCCTTCATTTCACTTTTTTAGAAACTGATCACTAGGAGGCAAACATGTGCCTAGTGGTGGCTGGTGCCCATTGGGAGTGGTGCAGCAGAGGGCGGGGTGGCCAATGGCAGGTGGGACCCACCAATTCTACTGGTGAGTTTTACAAAGGCAACACTGACATGGAGGAGGAGGAGGAAGGTAGGCAGTGCTGACAGGCAGAGCTACACCTTGGGGCTGGTTGTAAGCAAAAAGGCAGGTGGACTTGGAGGAATCAAGACTGAGGTTGGTGGGACAGTGCCCTGTTTGCCCTAGTCAACCAACCACCATTGTGTGTGTTCTTGTTCTGGTTTTTTTGCACGTAGCTACCCCCAAGATAGGAAGTGAGGCAAGCCAGGAACACATTAAGTGCTGCTATTAAGTAATTTTATAGACTGGATATAATGATTTTATGTGGGGCTCTTCAGATGGCAATGTCTGTTATTTAGTTTACTTCAAACAGTAGCAAGTCATCTCTCTTGTGTTTGGAGGCCCTCCCGCTCATTCTGCTGAGAGGACATCTGTCCCAAAGTCCAGTCCCAATGGCATCACTGAACACTTTGCTGTCAAGAAACTCTCCTCTCCCCCGCCACCTCCTCCTCCTCTCCTTAGACTCTTTGAACCCCTGGATTTAGCTTCTGGTTGTGTAAATAGAGCTGAAGGTGAAGCAAGCCATGCAATGAAGTAAACAAGCCCTCAGACTGCGGTTTGCTGAGGAAAAAATGTAAATGGCTCATCCTCCTCCTTGTTCAGAAGCTGCTCCGTTGAACTGTGCAAAAATGAGAATTTGTAAGAGGCGGAAAAAAATATCCAGGTAATTAGAGCTTTGAAAACCTAACCGCAGTGCTAGATAAAAAATAGGGCAAATAGCTGATCTGATGCAAGTTGTTTTTTATCTTTTCTGTTTAGTACAGAATATATATTTTTTCACCTTGAATTGTTGTCAGTGGATAGCAGGCTGCCAGGAGGAGACTTGATTTTTCAAATCCTAGCTCAGACACAGTTTCATTGCTGTAGCCTTAGGCAATTCATTCTCCACCTCAGTTCCTCAGCTGTAGAAAGAGAATGACTGCCTTGGAGGGTTGTTGTGAGGTTGCATGAAGTGAGCAGGCAGGTGTGCATTCTGAAAGATGGGTATAGGTCAATCTATAACTAAAATATTATATTTATGCACTTGCTTACTAAATTTATTAGGTGCCCAATACAATTTACTTATTGGGTGCCATACAATATATATATTGCATACTGCAATGAACTAAAATTGCTTAACCGAACCACAAAAAACATGAAAACAATTTTTAAAGGATCTAAAAGCCATACCGAGCAATAAGCTATAATTTTAAAATACCAGAGAGTAAAAAACACATTAAAGGAGAGCAGAAATGGAAAATTTAAAATCACATTTTTTTAAAGCCTTGGAGAGAAGAAAAGGGGTTGCCTGGTGCCGAAAGGACAGTAATGTAGGCACAAGGCAGGCTTCTCTTGTGTGAGCAGTCCATAGATGAGAGCCTACCACAGGGATGTCCTGTTCTGTTTTAGCAAGGGTGGGGAACCTGTTCTGGCGGACAGATCAAATCTATCTCCCTTTTCTCAAATTTTGCAGGTGGGTGGGGTTGCCACGAGCCTCCACTGAATTGAAAGTCTTTTACAGAACATGGTCACCAATACCTTTACATTTTTGAAGCAAAAATTAGCAAATGAAAAGGGATTATATTATTGTTACTGTTTTCATTATTGCTGTTTGTTTCTCTCTCTTTTTGTAACTATCTTAAAAAATGGAGCGAGAAATATCATCTCCTCCTGAAAGTCAAATAACCCTGCAGTCCTGTGGTCCCTTGGAGAGTGTCCTAGCAGGCCACAGGATAGAGCAGATTTCTCCAACAGTGAAGAGAAAGCTCAGACCCTGGAGGGGGAGATCCCATACTGGATCCCCTCTCCTTCCTGCTGTAGTAACTTCCTGGGTCTTTACCCTACAGATGCTGTAGCTCAGACAATGGCTGAAGCCAAAAAGGGGGTGGGGGTATGCCAGGACAGTTCAGGAGAAGGCATGAAGCTGAAAGATCCGCAGCCTTTCTAGTCCTCCAGAATGCATCCAAGCCAGGACGGAAACGACTTCAGCCCTGTGCCTGGCATAGTGAATTTTCCTCCCGTTCCCAAAAGGAGAGGGAAATTTTTTAATCAAATGCAAATATACTGGAATAGAACAGTGGATCAGTGACAGACCATCTGGTTTGCATGCAGAAGGGCCTAGGTGAAATCCCTGGTATCTCTGAAATCCTAGGGAGCCACTGCCAGTCAGTGTAGACAATACTGAGATTGGTGGACCAGCGGTCTGACTCTGTATATGGACATTTCTTGTTTTCCTAGGAGTACTAGAGAGATGCTCCACTCTTGCTTCCACTCCACAGGGCCCTGGAGGAGGCAGATTGTCTACCTTGTCCAGCGTTAGGTTGTTCCCCCTCCCCTCTCCTTTATGACTGCAGCCTTAGTAAATAAACAAAACCAATAAAGATGTATTTCATCTATTTTTAATGTGTTTGTTGAAAACAATGTTTGCTGAATTGTCTATATCTCCAACAAATATTAAAAACAAGTCTGAATGTAGAGGTTACAGCAGCACAAAAGATCAGAGCAGTGAAAAAAGTGGATACATTGCCAAAGTATTGTGCCTGCATTAATAAATTGCACAGCAGTCATTGGTTCCTCCAAAATCATCTGTAATGCAGAGAAAAACAATGCAAAAGGATCTATCCAGCCTTGACAATGATGGGCCGCTGTTTGCCAGACCTGATCCCATCGGATGCTGTGATCCAGAGAAGTTAGTAAGAACTAGGGTTACTGATGGGCAGAAGTTTGTATATCATTTTCGATGCCATTTTTAATTACTTCCTATAAAACAGCTCAAAGCAATTCCAGAGTAAAAACATCAACATTAAAAACAAATCCAGATGGAAATTTTAAAAAAAATCCATATATGCAAACAATCTGAAACAATTCCGTATATAAAAACATACAGATATAGGCTAAGATAAAGATCTTCACTTCCAAGGCTTGTTCAGTCTTCAATAGGCACTGAAAAGACAGTGAGAAGTCAAGGTGTATCAACAGGCTTTCAATGGCATCAGGGTATATTCTTGCTTTTCAACAGGACAAGGTATATCGCCTCAAAAAGTGAAGAACAAGAGTTTAATAGTAAAGGTGGTCAACAGACAGGTTCTGTAGAGGTCCCAGAGAAAAGGCAACTACTTCTGAGTACTGCCAACTGTGAAATGTGCCATTATCATTCTCCCCCCACAATAGCAAGTACAGGTGGCGAGTGCCCACAGAAAGGGAGGCAAAATGGGGCCATTGTGGAATCAGAGGGAGGCATTAGCATTCTCAGGGAAATCCCAAGATTTGCAGAAATATAACAAGTATTTTTTTAAAAACACATTGAGAGGGCAAACCCTTTCTTAAAAACAACCCAGTGAGAAATGAGCATGTTCAATAGCCATTGAATGTTGTTGAGTGTACAAAAAAAATACAACCCCAACCCCAGAAACCTGGCAGGGGGGTGAGGAATAGAGGGAATTAACAAGGTTGAGAGTGAGGGTGAGTGTTAGGGCTGGTGTCGGAAGCTGGCCAGGTTGGGCCCTGCCACAGGGCCCCTGCAGTGCAGAGGGGCCCATGAAGGGCCCCTCCTTAGGGTAGGAAGGTAGCACTCCCATTGGGTCAGTTCCCAACCCTGCTGCTGATCGTGAAGAGGGAACTCCTAGGTATCCCCCATACAGTCAGTGTGGGCGTCAATAAGCCTGCATGCACACCTCACCTACCTCTCCTGCTATGACGTGTGCTATGTGTGCATGCCTACCATCAACCAAGATAGCGATGGGGGCTTCCCTAAGGGGCCGATGCCCCCACTGCCATCTTGGTTGATGGCGGCAGAGGCTTTCTTAAGGGTCTAATGCCCCTGCTGCCATCTTGGTTGATGGCAGGCATGCGTATGCAGTGCGCACATCATTCACAGGGACAGGAGGGGTGGATGGGATGTGTGGCCAAGGTTATTAGCCCCACACTGTCTGTATTAGTGAGCTAGGCTATGGCATCACTGGCCCAGGGCAGGCTGGTGTCCAAAAGCCCAGTCATGCTTGGCGCTGGCCTTGTTGAGCATAGCTGGCTAGCAACCCTGAGTAGGAGACTGTCTGTTAGGGAGTAGAGATAAACGGCAACATCTTGTTGCAGGTTCTGTTTATATAATCCTTAAACCTGATCATCCCTACAGGCCCTTCCTTCTTGCTGGGGAATGGAATTCCTTAAGGGCACAGCCCTCTGGTCTAGAGCCTGGCCTTCTTGTCACCTCACTGTTTTCCCCACCTGAGGTCACGGCCTGCAGTGAGTGATGAGCAGGCTCAGTGACACATAAAGCCCTTAGGGACAAGGATGCTTGAGCCTTTTGTTCATTGTTTTGCCGCATCCTTAAAGCATTAGCTAAGGGGGCTGGCATGAAAGTTAAAGGGAGTTGTACTCCCTTTAAACATCTTGAGGCTTGTGGCTTGTTGGTAGAGCGCAAACTTTGCATGCAGAAGGTCCCAGGTGCAATCCTTGCTGTTGTGGATTGTTCTGTTTCAGACCCCCTTGTCTGAAACCCTGAAGAGATGCTGCCAGTCAGTGTTGGCAAGAGATGGACCAATAGTCTGCCTTTGTATAAAGGCGGTTTCCTATGTTTCTCTGCATGCCACCATGATTGGAGCACTGGTCCAGCTGATTTGCTACCAGAGGGCAATAAATGTTTCCCCCTGGCATTGCCCCTTTTTTCCTCTGCATGGCACAGACCTATCTTGGATCTCCACAGTCCAAGGGGGCATAAATCTAAATGATAAATAAATAAACCCACTTTCAGTTATGCAGTGATGTATGTCCAGGAACACTGCTGCATATCCCACCCTCTGCTCTTACCATATTCACAATTTCTCCGCTGCAGCTATAGGTATACATTTTAAAAACAACAACAATGTGCATCAGTGTTCATTGTATAGGACTAACCAAAACTAGCTGCAGTTTGGGGTAAACAGGCTTTTTTTACCACCAGAAAATCTCCCTCCCCTACAGACAGTGGTACATTCATTTAAGCTTGCCGATGTTAAAGCTATACCAGCAACAGGAGAATCGCTGTTCCACAAGGAGAATTATTTATACAAAGCCTAAGATAACACGAGCTCTCATCAGCACTATGACTGATGCTCATAGCTGAGCCAAGGGAATTGTGGTTCCTCGCTCCCAATTATGGGGCTTCCTTTCCATGGAGGCTTGGCAAAGCCCGAAATTGTTCATCTTTTGAAGGCCAGAGAGTCATCAGTGGAACTGGCTTTGAGGGGATCTGGGTTAAACTGACAGCAGAGTCTTTATTTTTAATCTTTATCTTTTATCATTACCAGCCCCAAGGCTTAGGGATGAGGCGGGTTATAAATTTAATGTATACAGTGCTGCTGTCTGGGTAAGTGAATGTTCCCTGGCTTACATCTTCCCAAAGTCTAGACAAATGATCCTGTCCTCTTGTTTTCACATAAGGGAAAGTTTGAGCCGTTTAAAGGAAGCTTCTCTGTAGCAAGAGGATGAAAACGATGGCTGGCACTGGCAGGTTGTGCAGGCATGCACAGATCTGCCCGTTTCCAAAGCATTCTGTGTCTATCTCTCCAGGAAGCTGCCTTATACGGAGGATGCCCTTAGACCATCACTGTTTTGCAAGAGGGATTCAAGTGAATATCATAAACTTAGGTTAGCACAGCTAAAGTGACTTGAAGTGCTCTGTTGCCCTAGTACAACAAATCTGCTTTTAAAAAGAAGCAAGCCTTTTTGCAGTTAGGGAAGTGATGAGGAAATGCATTGGAAAGTGTGAGATAAACTAGATGTGTAAACGAGGATGAATGCTCAATAAAGAGGTGCTTCTGGACTGTTGCTATTTTGGGGTGGATTCAATCACGTACTGGCAAAATCAGATTGTACAGTTGTCGTTGATTAGGAGGTCTTGCACAAGAAACCCACTTCTCTAAAAGAGCAGTCTTTTTGCTGGAAGGAAAGTGACAGGGAAATGGACAGGCTAGTGTGGGTTGCTTTGGTGCAGTGTCGTCTCTAACTCCCTGCAAACCAAATGGAATGAACATTCATTAAATAGCCTAATGTAATCTAATCTGCAGATAAATTGGGAAGAATGCTAAATAAAAGATCATCTGGAAGCACCCGCTGCGCAGAGTTTAGACAAACAAATTGGGGTAAATCCTGAATAAATGGGTCATCAGGAGGAGCTCCGACTCAGATCACTGGTCCATTTAGCTATTGTCTACACAGACTGTCAGCTGCTCTCTCCAGGATCTCATTTCCCATCCTTATCTGAAAAAGGCAGGGATTAAACCTTTGTATGCAAAGCATGTGCTCTGCGGTTGACCTATAGCTGTGGTCCCAACCTATGCAAATTCATGTGCATTGTTTCTAGAGGTCTTTCTGAGCATATATGTTTCAGTCCTCCTTTCTTCCCTTGTGGGAGGATGATTGGGCATATTTAAATCAACCACTGGATCCAAGCCATTCTCTAGTTTCAAAGCACTGAGGGATGGCATGGGCAGCTTCCTCCACTTTAAAGTGGCCAAAAAATTGGCAGGAAGACTTGCCGAGAATTACAATTAAGGCCAAATCACAGATATTGAAGGAAACAGTCAGTGAATTGTTCTGGGTTTAGGGTTGGGTTTATTCTAGCGAAAAGGCCTTCCTAAGAGGTGGAAGCAGGACATCTCTTTTTATTCAGATTTGTTTCTTATCCGTTCCTTAGGAAACCTGTAGCTGAGGGTGTTGTTGGAGGGGTGTGTGCGTGGTGAGACTGGTGGTTTGAAAAAAATAAACATAAGATTGAATATTAGGCAGGCGCCATCTCTGCTATCTTTTCAGTGCCTTTTGAAGACTTTTCTTTTTCAACAAGCCTTTTAAGTTGAGAGCTATCCCAGTCTGTGTCTGTGTCAGAATTGCTTAATATGTCTTTAAATGATGTTTTTAACCCTTTAAAAAAGTTTTTAAAACGTTTTTAATGCTGTTCTGTCTTGATGTATTTTAGGATTTGTTTTTGTGATGTTTTAAAGTGTTTTTGGTGCCTTGTTTGCTGCCCTGGGCTCCTGCTGGGAGGAAGGGCAGGATACAAATTAAATAATAATAATAATACATATTACTACTGGGAAATAAAATAGCATTTAACTGTAAATATACAAGTGGCCATAGCAGAGCCATGAGGCTTGCATTTGGAGGAAGCATCTCTAACTAAGAGACTGAAGGGAGGAAGTAGCCTGAAGAAAAAGGAGCAAGTAGGTACTAAATAGGGAATGAGCGAGGGAAGAATAGGTTGTCTTTCTGTCCATCGCCTCCCCCTCCCACTGGTTCAGGTTACTTGTAACATGCATTGGTGCTAGGGTTGCCAGGTGTCTGGTTTTCACCCAGAGACTTCGGTTTTTGGGGGTTCTCTCTGGGTCTCCAGGTGACTCACCTTAATCTCTGGACTCTTAGCTTTCATTTTTAAAAAATACTTTTCTAGCTGGTCTGGTTCAAAAGATATAAACCAAAATGTCAGCCACCTCCCTTGCAACGTCTGTTACTATCAGATGCTGTAATCCCTGCCCTTTCAGGTTTTTAGCCAATAAGTGAAGTCAGGGTTGTGATTGACAAGATTTGTTGACCCCAGGCAATAGCTAAACTCAGTTTCCTTTTCCTGCTTATCTCACATCAGGAATTCAGTAAATATATAGTTTTCAGCAGCATAAAGAGTACTTTCTCTGTAAAGGATTGGGACTTGCTTCTGAGTAAACATGCATAGGATTGCACTACAACAGAAGATCACAGCAGGATCTTGGTAGGCATAAAAGTGTACATGCATGGTTTTTTAATTACTTGCAAAAATGGCATATTATACATTTTATCTTCCAAATAATTTTTGAACAGAAGTTTTAAAAAGTGTACATGCTTCATTGTTATACTTTGCTAATTAAGGAGTCAAACAAGTTTAAATTTTACTGGAAGATGGCAGTTTATTTGTCTTATTCATAACCTGTTTTGAAAACTTTCCCAGTATGAAGCTTTTCTGGGAGTAAAGCTGCAATGCTAATTCCACATACCTGGGAGGTAACCCCATTGAATTCAGTAGGACTTACTTTTGGGTAGACATGGTTAGGATTGTGGTGAAAATCAATGGGACTTTTGAATGAACATAGAAAAGGATTATGTTGTGAATGTTTCTGCCCCCCTCTGATCCTTTTTTTTTTTTAAGCAAGCAGGGCTTGCTTAGGTGTCACTGCTTTTATTTGGCAGGAAACTAATACTTTAAAAAAAATGTTCTGCAATGGCCAACTGCTTTTGACAATAAACTATTTTATCGGGTGTATGTATTCTTACATCTCCTGTGTGTGTGTGTGTGTGTAGTCTTTCCAACAACCCTGTGAGGTAGCGTTGGAAACCAAGGCAGCTCACAACAAGAGATAAAGCCATTTAAAATCCAATAACCATAAAACAAGTATAAAACAGTTGCAAATAGAGATGTGAAGGCCCAGGAAAAAACCAGGAAAGTTAGGGGGGGAAACAGTTGTTTCCCAGTTTTTTCTGAAGCTTTTTTGGTTTTGTCCTGAAAAATTGGAAAAAATGAAGAAAAAATGGATTATGGAATGTTTTATTTTAGCATCATGAATACAATGTTTCACTGAATCTTGGTCCCCCCCCCCCAAGCTAGATGGTACCAAATTGCCTGACACAGTATAAAAGAGGACAGAGACCCAAGGGCCACAGTGACTCAGAAATTTATTTATATATTTTATTTACAACATTTATATACTGCTTTATTGTAAAAAACTTCAAAGCCATTTATAGAAGGAATTAAACAAAACTATTGGCAAAAAAGTTAAATGCAGGTATTTAAAAACGTTCAAAATAATAAAACCAAGAATGAGTTAAAAACAGACAAAAAACATAATAGCTCTTCAAGCCTGGGTAGGCTTGCCTAAATAAAAATGGTTTTAGCAGGTGGCAAAATGGGTACAGTGAAGGTGCCTGCCGAATGGAAATAGGCAGGGAGTTCCAAAGCGTAGGTACTGCCGCAGTAAAGGATTGATTTCTTACAAGAGCAGAACAAGTACTACGTGAAATCCGTAACATAGAAAGCACACCTTGAACTTGGCCTGGAAGCAAATCAGCAACCAATGCAGATTTCAGAGCAAAGATATTATGTGCTGATAGGCACTCACTCATGTCAGCAATTGTGCTGCAGCATTCTGCATTAACTGACGCCCCCATGTCAGGTTGTGCTGCGTGGGGATTTGTGACCTTGGCTGACAGGCTGCCAGGATTTTTTTAGTTTTGGTTAGTAATCCTGACTGGTTGTGGGATGCTGAGTTTTCTGCCTTACTTATAGGAATCTTGTTGTCGTTGGTATGGTATTGCATTTAGGAAATCATCACTGTCTTTTGTTTTTCTTTTTCTATTTGCATTTCATTTACCTTTAATTTCAGTCCCTTATGTCCATAGAAGCAACAACAGTAGTTCCATGTGCTCAGCTCAACCCCCTGAAACTCATGGATGGTTTGTTTCTTGCCCAATAGTGGTAAAAGAGAATTCACATACTGGAAAGTGTGGCTGCACTTGCTGTTGTTCCCAAGCTACTGTCTGTAAAGCTAGAACAAACCATATGTGTTTTCTCTCTGTCAATTATTACTTGCTGGATTTGGACTGGCTGTCATAGTGAGTTTATAGCAGCCCACAGAGTAGGCACAAAAGACTAGTAAATCTTCTTAACTCTTACTCATTTCTCAAAACTCTCTCTGCAGTGAAGGGTCGAGTCTGTAAAGAAGTTTGGAGAAGCGACATTAAAAAGCAGGCAGGCATTCCAGGCAGAGGGTTGCAAACCCTGCTTTGATATGGATATCGTTGCAGAGGATTCCTAGTAAAGTCTTACCAACAGCACAATCCTAACAATATTTATTTATTTAATATTTAATTTGTATCCTGCCCTTCCTCCCAGCAGGAGCCCAATATCTACACAGAAGTAAGTCCTCTTGAGTTCTATGGGGCTTAGTCCCTTAGTAAGTGTGTTTAGAATTGCAGCCTTCAGGGGTATCCATCTTTACTTCTGAGTGCTCCTATCTGACATCTCCACAACACTAGGTTCCTTTCTTCCTACAATGACCTTCTGGTGACTGGCCTGGCCTGAAGGCACTCAAACCCAGAAGCAAGTAGGCTAGATTAAATGTTCCTTTCCCAGGATCTCTAAGCATGTAAGAAGGAATGATCCCGTCACTTCAGCATGACCTGGAAACACCCCCATTTAGCTAAGATTTCTATCTTCTTTCCAGTCAGATAATTTTTTTTGTTTGAGTGGTATGCTCCAAGCAGCTGTGGTTGATGCTTAATGTATCATGCTTAATGACATCACCAGGGCACGCCCCCTATGACATCACTAGGATCTGCCCTTGAAATATAGTGGTTTGGGATGCTGCTGACCTGGCAACCCTAGTTGGTGCTTTACTCCCAACAGTTCTTATAATTGTTGATCCCAGTTTCAGTTCTCTCTCCCCCGCCCCCTTCCATACTTGCATTGATTGGTCTCAACCCCATGAAAGATCCTTCTGTTAAGAGGAAAGGGTTGTAAACCACCTCTGACTGTTCCCATAGTGGGTTCAGTCTTTGATCAGCTTCAGTCCTGCCTGGTTTGGCTACCACTGCCACCTTCTATTACAATCAGTGTCATGGGCCAGCCCCACCACTGGGCAGTGTGAGGCAGCTGCCTCAGCTAGCTGGTTTTGAGAGTCATGGAAGGGCAGCAAATGGAGTGGTATTCAGTGCTAGTCCTAGTCAGAAATTAGACCTACTGAAGTTAATAGACATGACTAACTTAGGTTCTTTCATTTCAGTGGATCTGCTCTTAGTAGGACTTAGTTGAATACAACCCAAGGTAAGTTATTCCACTTATTATTTTTTACTGCTGGGATGCAGGGAGGAGGAGAGCTGCTTGATGATTTTTTCTGCAATTACGCAAAAATTTGTTGCATGCAAATTCCCACACCACTGAAAATAACAGTTTAGTGTTCATGTTGGTCAGGTTTTGTCTTGGATATACAATTGCTAGCTTTAGTAATTCTAGTACTTAGTAGGGCTGTTTGTGTCACTGAAGTCAGTGGGGCCATCAGGGGAGGATTTTAGGGCAGATGTCCAGGCCTCTCTACTCAGCAAAATGAGTGCCGGGGTCCCCAAATACAGCAGGGCTGACTTACAACATTTTGAAGTCAATGCAGTAAGATGTGTTCTCATCTAAAGAGCATCCCCCTAATAAGACCGTTATGTCCATAAAGCTATCTAAGTGTATCGTGTGTCAGTGTGTATCCAAAGGCAGAACTCCAACAGGAGTAGAACTAGCTTTAAACCTTTTTTATTTGCTCAGGTGGTTGGTGCTGGCGCACTGAGTAGTCCCAACACAGGTGTTTGCATTCTACAGCAAGGTAAAGGGGTGGAGGGAGGGAGGTGTGAAACCCATCTCTACAGCTGTCACTGCCAGAATGCCACACTGTTCTGCCAACATGAAACCGACCCACATCACCTCAACAGAACATGTCAACTTGTCAGTGGGGGAGCAGTTATGGAGGGAGCATGCATGTGCCCTCTGGAGTCTCTCATGCAGCAGCGTGTGTCATAGGGCGTTAGGACTGAGCTCAACAAGCTGGCTTTAACTGAGCCCTGGGAAGTGTGGATGAGTAGTTAATGTGCATTAATTCCAGCCATTGTGCACATTCACCATGCTTCATGGAGAATGTGCACACAGTCTGTCCCATGAAGAGGAAAATCTGTGTGTGTGTATTTATGTGTATATGTATATATAAATAAAATGAAAAGTGGACTCAGACAAATATGCATCTGGAACCTTGCACAGATAACAGTACCTTGAAGGTGGGAACATTTTTTTAAGTAGAACAAATGACCAGTGGGAAAATGATTCTCCCCAGTACACTTTGCTGAAGATTTTTCAGCCACCCATTTAAAATAAACTGTGTTGGCTTTGTTGCATGCATTTATGTGTAACATTTAGCCTGTTCTTTAGTGCACGTGCTACACAGGTCAAGCATATGTCTTAAGTGAAAAGTAGCATATGACTTTAAATCACCGATTTAAAACTTTGTCTTTTACATATATAATTTTGCCAACTGGCCTGGTGGCCACCAAATCTGCCTGGGCCATCTGTTTGATGACCAGTTCTTGGTAATTCTAGTCAGACGTGTGTGCTCTCTCTCTCTCTCTCTCTCTCTCTCTCTCTCTCTCTCTCTCTCTCTCTCTCTCTCTCTCTCTCTCTCTCTCTCCTGCTCTTAGCAGTGTAAACTTTCTGTTGACATCTGTGGTGGGTTGGTGTCCATTGGGACTGGGGCAGAAAGCAAGGAAATCAACACTAGGTGGCCCCAGAGCCAATGACAGACAAAGCTCCCCCCCCCCGCCTGATCCCCCGTGGCACAGAGTGGTAAGCAGCGGCAGCCGAAGCTCTGCTCACGGCTGGAGTTCGATTCCAACAGAAGGAGGAAGTTGAATCTCCAGTAAAAGGGGTCGAGGTCCACTCAGCCTTCCATCCATCCGTGGTCGGTAAAATGAGTACCCATGCTGGGGGGTAAAGAAAGGCCAGGGATGGAACTGGCAATCCCACCCCATATATACAGTCTGCCTAGTAAACGTCACCCTAAGAGTCTGAAACAACTCACACTATAAGTGCGGGGACACCTTTACATTTACCTTTTAAGGTAGGCAAGCGGGAGCTAGCTAAGGATGGCTTGAGCTGGTGAGGACGTGCCCTATTTGCCCGATGGCATCCAAACTAATGCAGAGAGTGACATCTAAACTAAGCCCAAAAGCCTCAGATCTCATGAATATAATTAAATGTGTCAAATGCACTAAATCTCTCCTAACAAGGCAATTCAATCAAACCCACTGATTGTCATCTTGCAAGTACAACTGACAGTGAAGAATAAAGCAATTGCATTCTTGGGGTTTTCTGTCTCTCTTTTTTATTTTAAAAAAACCCATTCCACCTTTCTTTTTCTTCCTGATACTGGAAATTTAAATTATAATGGTTTGCTTCGCTTTTTGTAAATGTAATAATTTAGATGTTCTTGTTGCTATGGATACAAGTTGATAACTGCCTCAATGGAGGCACATTGCATACTTCTTAAATATAGTCTCCAGCATGGTCTTGAAGATTTTTTTTCTTTGAGAAACTTTTTCAAATAAACAATTGGGTACAGATCACCTTCCCAGTCATCGCCACACTCCTTAAATGCAATCTTTTGAGTTGATGAGAGGTGCTAAGCAGGCCTGCTGAGTCTATTTTATTGTATCTTCCTGTCTTGCCTCAAGTTGTGTTCCTTGGAGGAGGTGTCCATGCATGATTCTCCCACACCCTCCCTCCCTTTTATCCTCACAATAACTAAGGATGGGGGAGAAATTTGATTCAGTTTGCATTTAAAGGTGAATTTACCTATTCCACACTTTTGCAAACAATGCAGGAACGAAAGCAGCCATCCTTCAACATTTGCACTCCTTCCAATTTTGCAGAGCAGTTCTCAGGGCAAATCACACGTACAAAATGTACAGAAGTGTACAAAACTGAATATACTTGGGTAAAATGTGCATTAAAATGCATATATTGGTGAACATGCCAAACAAAAGTGTGCTTTTATATAAATATATTAGGAAGAATTGCTTTGCAAAAATGTGTATATTGGAGGAAATTGCATTAAAATATGTATATTAGGAGAAATTAGTACTGAAATGCTGATGAATTGTCATCAGGACTTTTTTTTAAATAAAACCTTATTCACAAACTGATGTGGAGAATGAACTTAAGACTGGAAACATGAGAAACTAAGAGATTTTCACATCTTTACTCCAGGCATGCAGGCCACATATAGCCTCTGAGTCCATGCCATGCATAATTTTACGCACCTCTATCACGTCTGTTCCTCCCCCATCCCAAACCATCTTTTTGGTGTTTCTCCTCCTGACCCAATGAGGGCACACGCACGCATGCACACACACTCCCTCTCAAGGTGTGATCCAGAAGGACCCCGAGTCTCTCATAGCACCTCACGCGTTTAGGTCAGTTTTGCAAAGTGAACCTTGAGGAGGATTGAAAAACTTCCTCGGTATCAGGCTGTTTACACGCTTTGCTCGATATTTGAACATGTCGAAAGATTAAAGACAGGTCCTCTTGAGTTTAGAAGAGGGCGGTGGTTTATCGGGAGGGAAAGAGCCGTTAAAGAAGCAAAAGACACCTCAGTCACCTTCCTGATCATATTCAAAGTGAACAGCAAACAGAAACTTTTAAGAGTCCAAGCAAACGATACTTGCAAGCTAGAGTTATTTTATTTCTTTATTAGCTGAGCGGCTGCCTTCCCTCTCTCAGGGAACTGTGATTGTTGAAAGAGTCTTTGGGGACCGTACAAAACAAGCCAAATCTATATAATCGCCGCTGTTCTTGAAGTATGATTATGCCGCCAAAGGGGGGGTGGGGTGGGGGGTGGGGGGGTGTGTGGGGTGGGGTGGGGGTGGGGTGGGGTGGGGGTGGGGTGGGGTGTGTGGGGTGGGGTGTGTGGGGTGGGGTGTGTGGGGTGGGGTGTGTGGGGTGGGGTGTGTGGGGTGGGGTGTGTGGGGTGGGGTGTGGGGTGGGGTGTGTGTGTGGGGTGTGTGTGTGGGGTGTGTGGGTGGGGCCAACTGGGCAAAGGTAAAACTAGCGATTGTTGTTCTGCCCAATTTACCAATGGCATGTGGCTCCCCCAGAAGGTCACCCAGAATGTGGTTCTCGGGGCTGAAAAAGGTTCCCCACCCTTGGCCTACCAAATGGTGCCTATTAGCAGTCGGCATATGAGAACAAAGTGTGTTCAATGCAAACAGAAGGAAAGGAAAAGAAATGTACTGCCTTCAAGTCGATCCCGACTTATGGCGACCCTATGAACAGGGTTATCATGGTAAATGGTATTCAGAGGGGGTTTACCATTGCCTTCCTCTGAGGGTGAGAGGCAGTGACTGGCCCAAGGTCACCCAGTGAGCTTCATGGCTGTGTGGGGATTTGAACCCTGGTCTCCCAGGTTGTAGTCCAACACCTTAACCACTACACCACACTGGCTCTCAAATAGAAACATGAGGTAAATATATTTTACCAACAACCCAGACCCCCACCACCCTTTCCTGCTTGATTACTGTCAGCGGTGGCTGATGCTTGTTGGAACTGGTAGGGCAGAAAGCAGAAATGCAACCGCAGGTAGAGCCGGAGCCAATGGCAGGCAGAGACAACAAACACTAGTTTTGCCACCCTCCTGAGTTCTCCAAGGACAGCACTGAGACTGAGGAAGAAGCTGACAGAGTGCCACTGCCTGATGGAGGCTGGCTGTGGGCACACAGAAGTTGCCCTAATGGACCAGCCTCCACTTACTGTGATATACCACTCTTTTGGGGAATTGTGCAGTTGAGCAGTTGCATAACTTATTGGCAAAAAGGTCTACAGCTAGCTTGGGAAATTAACTGTCTGCCCCTATTTGTATAGTAAACCTGCATGTCATATCTGAAGCAACCGTCGCATCTATCGAAGGTAGCTTATCCAAATGGCTCAATCCCAGATATGATGCTTTTTCTGGCTGGCTTCCCTTTGAAAACAAAGCTCTCAAAAGTATTTATGGTACCATAAGGCTGAACAAATTGAGCGATCCAGTGGATAAAGGACAACTGTAGCAGTCAAACCTGAGCAGGTCTGTGTAGTTCCCATAGCTGCTGCACTGGGCAACTAAAGCAGCATCCCATGCAAGACGAATGAGTGTGGAGCGATGAAGCTCTGTTTCTTCATTTTCACAACCCTGATGGCCGCTTGCTAAAAATGTTGTTTTGCTAGCAGTCATGTTGGGTGGAGCGGCACGGACAGGGCACTGTTGCTCGCCTGCCTTTCCAGTTACTGAGTGTTGCTGGAGTTTTCTGAAAGCGAAAGGGGGAGGGATGAGGCATGGGGAGTTCAGTGGATGTCAGGAGTAATGCTGTTGTTGTTGTTATAGTTTATTTATACCCCGCCTTATGGCCCAAAGGCCCTCAGCTTGGCTCTGCCACCATGCCTGCACTTTGTCTCGGGAACTGGCAGCAATGCTCAGTGTTGGGAAGACAGGTGAGCGGCACTGCCCTGCCTGTGCTTTCCAGGGGTGTAGTTGTCTGGGGTGGTGTTTTAGACCCTTTAATTTTTTGGGGGGGGAGCAGAGTCCCTATGTCTCCAGCATCCTACAAGCCGATCAGCATGAAAAGGGAGTGTGTCAGCCACTGAGAAGAGTCTTTTAACATGCCTCCTTGTCCTTTCCTGCTGATTGGAGCCAATCAGGGTGAAAAAAGATGTCAGCCACTGAGAAGATTCTTCTCAGTAGCCAACTCTCTTCTTTCATGCGTCTTGGCTGCCAAGGACATCTGTTCTTGTGGGGGAGGCATTAACAAGGATCTCATTCTCAACCCCAGCAGCAAAAGGGGTGGTGGTGGCTGTGACTATCATGATGGGACCTGGCACTTCTGAATTTGCCACTGTTCTACTGACGCTGCCCCATCAGCTGTTACTGTTTGCTAGCAGAACATTGCAGCTGCATTATGGATCTTCCAATTCCTGCTCTCTGTTCTCTGTGTGTCCCATTTGCACCTGGCCTGGGAGGACAGGGCCCTCACTGACCCCAGCAACAAAATTTCCTCCTCTTGCTGCTGAATGTGCCTAGAGTCCATCAGGTTGGGGTATAATTCAGGGATTGTCGCTGGGCTGAAGATTTCGTTTCAGACGTCTTATTTTTGGCTGTTATCCAGATTATAATCATGTATCTTTATTGTTAGAACTTATTATAAATGATCAGTACACTGATTTAATTTTATTATGTTTGTTATGAGATGTTTTCTTTAGCCTGTTTCTATAACTTTTTTAAATAGTTGGAGGTGGCATCAGTGGTGCTGCATTGGGGTCCCCCTCAAATCTGGCATTGATCCTAAATTGAGATGTTACATCTGAACTGGGCCCATATCAGGTAGATTCAAACGCAGTAGAGACTGATGGCCCCGATGTCATTGGGGCTGTGAATCCACTCCAGGTTTTAGTCTGAACTTTCAAGCCACTGTCCAAGGTGCCCCTTGAAAATTCAGACTAAAATCTGGAGCAGATTCACAGCCCCACTGACACCAGGGCCACCAGTCTCCACTGTTCAGATGTTTATAAGGTTGTACCCACCTACCATTCCTAATTTTAGATAGATTTTGCCCACTTTAAATAGGCTATTAAATATCACCATATACCAGCAGCCTTTTTTTTTTTTTAAAAGGCAGCCCCTCTGATATATGTTAGTCTGTTCTTGCTGATATGGCTTTTATGATGAAGTTTACATTTTTTAAAATTTATTGTATATAATTAATATTTATGTATAAGCTGCCTTGAGTTTGATTTCCTCATAGATAAGTGGGGTATAAACATTCAAATAAGTACTGCCTCTCAATATAGAGGTTTCATATAGTCATGATGGAAGCCTCTCCCACTATGAACCTACCCGTTCGCTGCGCTCGACGTCGAAGGCCCTTCTCCGGGTTCCAACTCACAAGGAGGCCCGGAGAGCAATAACGAGATCTAGGGCCTTCTCGGTGGTGGCCCCCGAATTATCCCTGACGAGATACGCCTGGCGCCTTCCTTGATATCTTTTCGGTGCCAGGTAAAGACCTACCTCTTTGCCCAGGCATTTTAGTCTTAGTTTTTAATTTTAATGTTATAGTTAATTAATTGTAACTTTTATTAATTTTGTCTTAATCTGTTTTTGTGTTTTTATACTTATATGTTGTATCCACATTCGCTGGTTTTAAATGTGGTTTTATCCTGTTGTACACCGCCCTGAGAGCCTGTTGCTATAGGGCGGTCTAAAAGTGCAATAAATAAATAAATAAATAAATTTAAAGGTGAACCTACCTAATTTGCACTTTCCAAAATAATGCACAAACTGAAACACAGCTATCCTTCAAAATCCACACCTTGTGGTTTTGGTGATTTGACAAAGTCTTCGATAAGGGCAGAATTATCTATGGAATCAGAGATAATGTCCTCAGGCAGCTACTTCTGCATGAGGAAGATCTGTGCTCAGACAAAGCTCTTCAGGTTTGCAGGGTCTCAGAAACTTCGAAAGCACATTCCAAAGATCTGAATTCAGCTGAAGGTGATCCTTCTCTGAATGTGAAGCAACATAATGTAAACAAGTTAATTTAAAAAATGGAATTGCCTTCCTCACAAAGCAACTGTGAGGGGAAATATGCAAAAGAGATGAGCATGCAAAAAATATGGAATGCACATGGTCCTAAACATTGTAATGCATTTGGAAAGCTCTGTTTTAACTGTGGGAAGCATAATCGTTTTATTTACTTATAAAAGTATTTCTACACCACCTTCTTGCAAAACATCAGGGTGGTGTATAACAACAACATAAAAAAATTTAAAAGCAAAACAAAACAAAGTACTAGCTACTCAAGAGACATTTTGAACAGCTGCATAGCCTGCCGGCGCAAAAGAAGTCTTTAAGAGATATCTGAAAGTCAAAAGTGAGGATGCCTGCTGAATCTCTGCCAGAAGAGTGTTCCAGAGCATGGGACCAGCCACAATAAATGCCCAACTTCTACTTGAGACCAGTCAGGCCTCTATAACACAGGGGACAACTAACAATGCTCTTCTGGATGATCTCAGTCATTATGCTATCAAATCAGAGCACAAAAAAGCTGGGTGCATGTGTTGAATATTTTAGATCAGGAGTTATATGTTGAAGCTGTTCTTATTATAATATTAATTGACCTGTTGTAATGACTGAGAGCTTGTTTTATGATGACTTTAAAATGTTATCATGTTTATATAGTCAAATGGAGTTATTTGTTGGATTGTTAAGTTATGTTTTGAAATGATTTAGTATCTGATTGTTATCATGATATACTGATTTGCTATTTTTGTTCTGTTTTGAGGCCCTTTGGACATATTTATATGGACAAATGGCATACAAATTTAAATAATAGCAGAAGGGAATGGATCCTCTTGGTACAAGTGAATGAGACATTAATCCCATTTTAAACTGGACACTGATCCTTAAGATAGCATTGTATCTGAAAATTATAAATGTCTTTAACAAGGTCAAATCTGGGACCAACAAAAATCAAAGTTGCTGGTTATTCTGGAACAAATGTCTCTGTACTGGGCAGATGTATTGCTATTGTGACAAAAATGCCACATACAAATTTCTGTTTCCTATTTTACCTAAGAATGTGACATCCATCCTGGGCCTAGCGGCGGCAAAGGATTAAATCTGGTAAAACATGTATTTACAACACAGGACCATACTAACCAAAGGTATGAGTCAGTCATAGAATAATAATAGGGTTTGTTTGTAGGGCAGGCATGTTTTCCATGTGGACACTCCATCCAGCTCCATACGGCGGTACCTCCAGATATTCAACCAAGCAGGAAAGTGCCGTTTGCTCTCTAGGATAAACTTTAAACTGAGCTGGAACAGAGGATGGGCTTACAAGTAATTACAAAACCTGAGGATCCCACAAACTGGGTAAGCTCATTAATAGTTGTCAAAAAGTATAGTGACCAGCTGTGCATATGCTTAGATCAAGGGACCTCAACAAGGCAATCAAAGAGAGCACTTCAAATTGTCGACTAGAGCAAAGATTATGGCCCAATTTGCAACTGTACCCTATTTTAGTAAACTGGATGCTCCTTCAGGATTCTAGCAATTGAAGTTAATGGAAGAGAACTCAAAATTTATACATTAAATACTACATTTGGGTGTTACAGATTTTTGTGCCTCCCACTTGGCATTGCATCTGCCTTCAAGGTTTGTCATAAAATCAGACCTCCATGGATAACCATAATTTGGGATTCAACAAAAGAGCATGATCAATTACTTTTGGAAGTCAGTGTTACATGTGCTGCAAACCGAACACTGAACAGGGAGAAACGTGTTTTTGGTGTTACAGAACTAACATTGCTGGGAGACATTATTTCTTCTGAAGGCATGAAACCAGGCGCAATGAAAGTGATAGCTATATTTTAATTTCAGTGGTGAATAAATTGCAACAAAGCAAAGAAGAAACTGATAAAGGCCCCTCACTGAAGTTCCTGAAAAAAGTTGTGACTAGAGAATGACCTAAAGCTAAGGACAGTTATGATCTGAGAATCAAAGACTACGGAAACTGTAGGCATGAACTCATGGTGACCGATGGAGAGATCTTCCAGGGAAGCAAAGTGGATGACACCTAGCAGTCTCCATAAGGAAATGCTGCAGGAAATCCACGAGGGTCATCTAGGTATTGAAAAATGTAAAAAATGAGCTCTAAAGGTGATGTATAGGCCTAGGATTAATCAAGGTATAGCAGCTGTGGTAGAAGGCTGTTTCACCTGTTTAAAATACAACCAGAGCAGCTGAATCCACATCCTGTTCTCCAAAGGGAAAATTGGAAGGTAAGGACTGACATATCCACTTGGCATTCCAACTTAGAATCATAGAATAGTAGAGTTGGAAGAGGCCTGTAAGGATATCAAGTCCAACCCTCTGCACAATGCAGGAATCCAGATCAAAGCATTCCCGACAGGTGGCTGTCCAGCGGCCTCTTGAATGCCTCCAGTGTCGGAGAGCCCACTACCTCTCTAGGTATTTGGTTCCATTGTCCTATGGCTCTAACAGTTAGGAAGTTTTTCCTGATATCCAGTCGAAATCTGGCTTCCTGCAACTTGAGCCCATTATGCTGTGTCCTACACTCTGGGATGATCGTGAAGAGATCCCAGCCCTCCTCTGTGTGACAACCTTTCATGTACTTGAAGAGTGCTATCATATCTTCCCTCAGTCTTCTCTTTTCCAGGCTAAACATGCCCATTTCTTTCAGTCTCTCCTCATAGGGCTTTGTTTCCAGTCCCCTGGTCATCCTTGTTGCCCTCCTCTGAACCTGTTCCAGTTTGTCTGCATCCTTCTTGAAGTGCGGAGAACAGAACTGGACGCATTACTCAAGATGAGGCATAACCAGTGCTGAATAGAGGGGAACTAATACTTCATGCGATTTGGAAACTATACTTCTGTTAATGCAGCCTAATATAGCATTTGCCTTTTTTGCAGCCACATCGCACTATTCAGCTTGTGATCGACAATTCCAAGATCCTTCTTGCATGTTGTATTGCTGAGCCAAGTATCCCCCATCTTATAACTGTGCATTTGGTTTCTTTTTCCTAAGTGTAGAACTTTTCATTTATCCGTGTTGAATTTCATTCTGTTGTTTTCAGCCCAATGCTCCAGCCTATCAAGATCCCTTTGAATTTTGTTACTTAATACTCGCAGACTATTATTTTCTCTATCCAGAACTTCTAAGGCTGCAAAGTACCAGCTGTAAATTGGTGATTGCTAGCCTGAAAGGAATCTATGTCAGACACGGCATTTCTGAAGTCTTCAGTAACAATGCTCCACAGTTCTCATGAACTGAATTCAGGCAGTTTGCCAAAAACTGGGATTTACAGCACACTACATCTAGCCCCAGCTTTTCTCAGTCAATGGACCTGAAGAAAGTTCTGCCCAGATTGTCAAAAGTCTGACAAAGAAAGCTGCTGCTGGTGGTTTGTACAAGTCTCTGCTGGTTTACTGGAGCATGCCTTGGGAGGATGGTTGATTAAATGTGTATCTAATTTGTCAATAGTTGATTATTTACTACAGTCCAGCGATGATTGCACCAGGAGGATGGAAGGAATCCGGAAGCTCAAACAAAGATATTCCTTTGTCAAGACAGCCTGTGGCCTTCCTGAACTAAACCAGGAGACGGGATGTACATGAGGAAGTATTCTACTTGTGACCAAAAGGAGACATTTGGTAGAACAAGCGTATCCAAGAATTAACTAATAAAGATAACTTATATTTATGGATAAAACATTTTATCCAGTAATTTCAGCTTGTAAGGTTCACAATCATAATTTCATTTTTGTTATTGTTTAATGAATGAAATGTTTAATAATTAACGGGGGAGATGTAGTTAAGTTTATAATTTAGAGATATTCCCTTAGTATTAAGAAATTGGTAATTTGAGGGCTTTCCCTGAGGTCACATGATCCATGCAGTTTCAAAAGCCTAGAAGTTGCTGCACAAGTTTGTCTTAGATGCTCTAGACTAAGAATAGTTTCAAGCCATTCCTCTGTTCTGTCTATGGACCCAGAATTATAACAAATATTAATTGCTTAACTTAAAATATTTTTAATACGTAGCCTTTAAAATATATTTCATCCTGCAATTTGGTGCTGAGTGCTGGCAATACAGTAAATACTTGGGTAGCTTCTAGGCATCCTGTTCGTTGAGCGTTCATCCTCATTTGTGTACAGGGAGACTATCTGATGTTGGGTCAAGCAGTTATCCCACATTTTCCAGGGCATTTTCTCATCCCTTTCTTTATTGCAAAATGTCTGGTTTTGGGAGGGGGGAACTGGCTGTGTTGCAGAAGAGCACCAACTCAACTTTAATTGCACAGTCTGAGTTTGCTGGTATGTGACTGAATCTCACCTGAAAATAGCAACAGTCTGGAACTGCCCTTCATTTGAGCAGTGCATTTAAGATGATTCTCCCTACAATGCATGGTCAACTGTGAAACGTTATGCATGACACAGGGATGCTATCGGAATTGGCATTCCCTGTGCTAACTTCTCTCCAGTAATGTGTAGGATCACGTATACCACATGGTATACATTCCACTGCCTTGTTGCTGCCTTCAGCAGGTGCGGCTAAGTGTACACGATGCTGACTTTAGGAGAGGGAGTAAGTGATCTAGGGAAGAGAAGGAGGCAAATCTGTCGTTGTCAGATTCTGTCAATTTCTTATTTTTCCAGCCTTCAGTTCTCCACATTTCCATATCAATTTCCATTTTCTTTTAAGTTCTCGTGAGAATTCATCAGCTTTTTAATGTGAATTTCTCCTAATACGCACTATTTTGTATGCAATTTTGCCAGATACACAGCTTTGCAAAGCCATTTCCCCAAACATAATGTATTTTCATACATTATTTTAATTAATTTATACATTTTGTGCACTCTTTACCCTTGTATATGCATTACTTGGCTGGATAACTGCGTTGCTAAATTCAGGGAAATGTGAATTTCCAAGGATGGCTGCGTTTTGATTCTTGTTTTGGAAAGTACAAATTAGGGTGGGTCACCCTTAAATGCAAACGGAATCTAATTTCTCCCCCATCCTTAGCTACTATGCAGTTGAGAAATATTCCAGGCAGAAGATCTTGGCATTAGGAGCAGGAAGGGAGAAGGGATGAATCATCCCTGCTGAAGTGTCCTGTCCAAATATTGACCCATCTTGGTGCTTTTTAGCTTGTGAGATGTGACAAGATGACACTCCAAGCTGCTCTGGCTCCAGGCAAATGCCATTTTTGCTAGATGCTCTTGCAGCTTGCTGCGAATAACAGCTGTATGCATCCATGTTCCAATATGGGGAAAACAGGGAGGTCTGTGATCATATTTCCCCACTGAGCTGCTGCTTCGCGCAATGATTCCTCCTCTTCCTTCATTGTTTTCTTAAATTTAACTAGGGCCTGAATCCCCAAATACTGTCTTACAGGGCTAAGGCTCAGACCTAGAATGGGCAAAATAATGAGAAAGTAAACAAAAAAGGGGGATGACATTGATCTTGGTTCCAGTCAGTAGTGTAGTGGCAAACTCAGAAGTGCAGGGTCCCTTCACGACAGTCACAGTCATGCCTTCCCCCCCTTTTTTGCTGCCGGGTTGAGAATAAGGTAATTGTTAACGCCTTCTCTCACAACAACCGATGCCCCTAGGAGCCAGTAAGCATGAAAGTGGAGAATGTTAGCTACTGAGGAGAGCCTTCTCAGTGGCTGACTTACCTTCTTTCATTCTGATTGGCTCCAATCAGCAGGAAAGGACAAGGAAGCAAGTTAGAAGACTCTTCTCAGTGGCTAACACATTCCACTTTTGTGCTGATTGGATTATAGGATGCTGGAGACATAGGGACCCTGCTCTCAAAAAAGTAAGGGGTCTGACCCCCCAAGACCCTGGATGACTACACCCCTGGTTCCAGTCAGGGGTGGCTGGTGCCCGTTTGGACTGCTAAGGCAGGAGACAAGGAGATCAACAGCAGCAGGAGCCAGTGACAGGCAGAGCCAACCCCTGACTGGTTGTAAGTAAGATGGCAGATTGGTGGGGGCTGGCTGAGGGCAAATTGAGGTTGGTGAGTCAGGGCCTCTTCTTTCGCTCTGATGAACTAACCTCCACTGGCCTATGCTCGGGTCATGTAGAGGAGCCATCCCCAACTTGGTGTCCTCTAGAGGTTGTTGGATTCCAACTCCCATCGTCCCTGAGCATTAGCATGTTGACTGGTAGGCTCAAAGGCCACAAATTCCAGCCAGGCTTGAGACTTACTCATAGCTACTCTTTCTTTAAATGAACTACTAGCTGTTTTTTGCACAAATAGCGGTCACACTCTCCTTCCACCAGATGAGCTTAGACAATGATAAAAGAATTGCTCTGACAGTGTAGTGATTTGTAATGGGAGATGCTCCCCAGACTCAGATGGCATTAGGGGGATCCAGGTTTGTTCTGTCTCTGCAGTTTTAATTGAGTGCAGTCAAATCCACCTGTTCCTTATCATGGCAGTTCTGTTTTGTTAACTCGAGGGATGGGGGAGAAATTTGATTCAGTTTGCATTTAAAGGTGAACCTATTTAATTCACAGTTTCTGCAACTGTACATGAACCGAAACGCAGCCATCCTTCAAAATTCACATTTCTCGGACTTCCCAGGAGGATCCCTCCGCCTGTGCAGTCTCTGAGACGGGCTCCCGTCTTGGATGAAACTTTTTCAGTTTTAAATCCAGTCAGAAGGGTCTTTTTTGACTGGGGATAATTTCTTCCGGATAAGGAAGAAACGTGAGATTTTCCACACAGCTTTGTTGTGATTGTTGGAGACTGGAATTCGTCAGAATTGTCTGTGAAAGAAGGTCTTCCAGCAGCTCGGACGGAGCGAGGATTTCTAGCTAGCTCAGCTGAATAAGTGACCCGTTTTTTTTTTCTTTAAAGAAAAACGGACTAACAGGCAAGCATTCTCCTGTCTACGCTTATTACTTTCTTATCTATACAGCTAAAGAGATTTGTCAAAGAACCAGCAATTAAGAAAACCTGGGTGAGTCAAAACTTTCCTTCTCTTTTACTCACGGAACTAAGGGGGGAGAAAATAAAAATAGCCTATCTTTTTTTTATTGCAAAAAGCTGACATGGAAAATAGCATTATAAAGATTACAATGGATAAGGGGTTTCTGATTGGAAGAGAAAAGAAAAATCTTTTTGATTTATAAGACTTGTGTAATATATGTCTGGGACTATTTTTTCTGATCTACTTTTTTTTTTGACTAATCTGCTCATTCTTTCTGCTACTAGTTATTTGGACGCTGTGAACTAAAGCTGTTTTTGCACTTCTGGGCATATAAGAGATAAGGGCTGTCTAGAGTGTGACGCCAGTTGGTTTGAAATATTAACTGCTTTGTAACTGGATAAAGAAATAAACTGCTCTTTGCTTGGGACATTGAAAATTGAAGGAGTTTTGTTCCTTTGGCTTTAAGAATGACAATTAAGAAGATCATGGATGTACAAGAAGGGACTTTATCTTTAGACATGTTTCAGAAAATAATGAATGGGATTAAGTCAATAAAACAAGAACTGAGAAATAATAGTCAAGCGTTGAGAATTGAATTTGACGAAATGAGACAGGAGCTGAAAGAAATTCAGGATTCTATGAGAAAGGAGAATAAAGATAGATCTGGAAAACCAAAAAAGGATGAAAGAGAAATTAAAGGCAAGGTTCAAACTGTGGAGATTGGATTAAATATGGACATGGAAAAAGATTTGGATTTCCTGGCTGTGATGGATCCTAGAGACAAATATTACGGTTTGGAACTCAGCGCTGTCCCTGAAGGAATTGAAGAGATTGGAGATAAAGATATTATCGGTTCAAAAAAATTCCTGGACTGGAAGGATTTGATGGAACTTGAAATGGAGAAAGTTAACAGAATTAATCCCTGTTTTGTGTCAATGGAAAAATCTTCAAGAGATGTGCTAGTGTATCATGTAAAAAAGAGGAACAGAGATGCGGCTTTGCAACAATACTTCAGTGATACGTTCGGAATTGATGGCAAGAAAATATCTGTGATAAAGGAAATTCCTATCAGACTCTTATTATATGACTATGACAGCAAGATTATTGGGTGCGTAAAGATGGAAGATGGAATCAATACGGATAATGGAAGAAGAGTGATTTGAAATTACTGGACTTAGTAGACTTGATGAGTTGGATTAATTGACATGTTTATCTAGAAAAAAAATTGATGGACATATATCTCAAGGATTGGAAACTTCTCTTTGACTTTTTGTGGAAGAATAAAATGATATGATGTTAATGAGATTTGAAACCAATTAAGATAACCGCTGGAGGAAGGTGATTTTATAATCTATTAAGAGACAGGCTTGTTATATATTATAGATTTATAGCTGAACTACGACAAATCGGAAGTCAATATTTTTATATTTTTTCTTTTTTTATTGTATTAGTTATTGATTTGTGTTTTTTCTTTTTGTATTGTTTTGGTTTTGAAAATTTGAATAAAAATTAATTGAGAAAAAAAAAACAAAATTCAAATTTCTCTGAATTTTGCTATGCAGTTCTGTATCCAAGTGATGTGTACAAAAATGCATATGTTGGGGTAAAAACATGCACAAAAATCTATTTGTGAAAATAACATACAAAAATGCATTGTGTTAGGAAACATTGCATTGCAAAAGTGTGTATATTAGGCAAAACTGCATGCAAAGCTGTGTATGAAAGGAAATTTGTATTAAAATGCTGATGAATTCTCACAAGGACTTTAAAAAAATTGCAACTGATGTGGAAATGTGAAGGGCTGATCTTAAAAGTGGAAAAGTGAGAAACTGACATTGACAGAGGTTTAATGCTTAGCTCAAACACAGGAGGACTCTTCCACTTTTGAGACTCTGATCAGACCTCTGTTTTAAAATTAAAAAGAAAAAAGCCCCAGTTGGCACCATGGGAGCTTTTATCTAAGGCTAATTGCAGCAGTGTGGTGTAGTGGTTAAGATGTTGGACTACGACCTGGGAGACCAGGGTTCAAATCCCCACATAGCCATTAAGCTCACTGGGTGACCTTGAGCCAGTCATTGCCTCTCAGCCTCATGAAAACCATATTCATAGGGTCGCCATAAATCGGAATCGACTTAAGGCAGTACACACACACACTTGCAGCAAAGTGTTGACTTAAACCTCATCTCCTCACAGACTGTGGTCCAGATAAATATTATACACACACACCCAACTACACTAGCTAAGTTTCACTTCAACTGTCAGCGGTTGCATGCCTCTGACTTGCAGTTGCTGGGAATTGCCAGTGGGGAATATGTTGTTGTACTCAGGTCTTGCTTGCAGACTAGATGGGCCTTTGCCCTGACACAGCAAGGGTCTTCTTATGTTCCCAGGTGCTTATGAGTAGGACGGCAAGGCAGAATTATGTTATACCTATCCTTGGAGAGCTGCACTGGCTGCCCATTCACTACTATGTCCATTTCAAGGTAATGAGGTTGGGGTGAAAAGCTCTAAATGACTTAGGGCCCTAGAACTTAAAGCATTGCCATCACCTCCTGTATGTGCCTAGTTGGACCCTGCAGGTCATGGTGGGAAGGTGCCCTTGTGGTCAACAAGCGCTCCTCTGTAGGAACTCCCCAGTTATGGCGCTCTCTTTCTCTGGAGTCATGACAGTTTGTACTCTATCACACACACGCACGACAGATGATTTTTAGAAAGCAATGGAACACACATTTCTTCACGCAGGTGTTCAGGTGAGGACTGCAGATTGAATGCTTTCTCCTAAACTGTTGCTGAATTGGTTTAATACTTGAATTGTGGTGTCTTGATTTCATAATGATATTATTGCAATTTAACAAATTTATAGACTGCTTAGTAGCATAAAGCAACTGAAGCAGTGTAGTAGATAAAAAAACAGAATAAAACACAAGTTTTGTTTAACCAAAGTAAAACAAAAATCAACAAAACACACAAGCGAAACAATAGTTGAATACAATAATTCACAATAATGTTGTGGTGCTATAGCAAATAGAGTCATTAGTAAAGTACATGAGATGTTGATAGTGAGTTACTTACATGCAGTCATACACGCTTCCTAAAAACAACAACCTTAAGACCTACAAATTTGGTTAGCCGCAAACTATAATTGGGTGGCTGGATGGCACAGAGTTGAGCCTTCTTGATTAAGGGGGGGGGAGGGGGCCACTACCTACCAGAAAATTTGTCCAGTTTTAAGATGCCTCTACAAAGTCTGTTCTCCTGCGTTCATTTTTCTAGGAGCACGACAGTGTAAGAGGAGAACTGTATTTCCAAGGTGGAACTATCTCAAATTTTGCAGATGAAAACAAAATAATTTCAACAAACTCTACAAATAATAAAACCATCTTTCACATATTCAGAAAATAATTAAAAAATTCTTCACATATGCAATTATTTTATAAACGACTGGGTCACACCCACTGGTGGCTGCTGGCTCCATGTCAGTGAGGCAGTGGAATCTGCCTTATTTTATGCTATTTTGGTTACCTCCCTTGAGGTCCTTCTGGATTAAAACAGTCTAGAAAAAATAATAAACAAGTGAAGTGGGCGTGTACCTAAGATGAGGCAAATGAGGAGCAAGATTAAGGGATCGGCATGTCTTAGGGAAACCCAAGGTTTGCAGAAGGAGAAAAGGTTTGCAGAAGGAAAGGAAAAGTTAAGGGGGCCAAAGTTGCCCAAATCAGGTGGAGCATACTCGATGGCTGTAGCGTGATTAGCATTTGGGGGGACAGTGCTGTATCCTGAGGGAAGGGAAGCTGGCTGGAACACTGCACAGGAACACTCCATGCTGCAACATTTTATCAATTGCTACTAACTCTGATGGCTGTGATCTGCCTCTGAATACCGGTTACTGGAAACCTCAGGACAGGAGAGAGTTCTTGTGCTCAGACCATGCTTGTGGTCTTCCCATAGGCATCTGGTTGGCCACTGTGAGAACAGGATGCTGGACTAGACGGACCGCTGGCTCTTCTTATTGCAGGTCCCTCAGGTTTTGAATATTTCCAATACCAGACAGAACTTTGCTTGGAATCTGCACTGCTAGCCGGGGTGGGTGGGTGATAGCCCAGCCTGTCCCAAGGGAAGGCCAACCCCTCCAGATTTTCCAGGGGTATACATTGGTAATGGGGGGCAGGTACCCAGTGGTATAGTGGCAAATTCAGAAGTGCAGGGCCCTTGCATGATAGCCATGCCATGCCCTGCCCCTTCACAGCCATGCCCCCTCTTCCACTTTTCCTTGCCTCCCTTGCTCTCTATGTCATTTTTGAGTCTGCAGTCCACTACAACAAAAAATCAACATGAAAGAGGACCTTGTGTGTTAGCTACTGAGAAGAGTCTTCCCAGTGGCTGACTCACCTCCTGTCACTCTGATTGCATCCAATCGGAACAAAAGGGCAAGGACTTATCTTAGTGGCTAAAACACTCCCCTTTCATGCTGATTGGCTTGCACAGAGGGACCTGGCTGGGGCTGCATTCCCAAAAACATAAGGGGTCTATGACCCCCTGCAACCCTGGATGAGTAAACCTCTGCAGGTAGCCAGGTAGGTCTATGTGTTCTCTTTTTCTCTTTCTCTTACATATACACACACTCACTCTAGTGGTGATGCTGGAGGCAAAGTTAATGGCTTCCTAGGATGTATATGCTAAATTTATGTCCTTGAGGGTTTGTGTGGCTTCTAGGGGTTGTTTTAAAGTGATAGATGGTGGTAGAGGAAAGTAGACACAAAGTAACAATTTGCCAAGACCAAAGTAGGTGACATTGTATGTTCTCGACCTAAAAGGTGGCAGGAGAAAGACCTCCAGCCATTGCTGCACCCTCCTGCCCCATTTTCTTCCCTGCTCAATTCATTCCTGCTCATAAGAGATGTTTCATAATGCAAAATTCAAGGATGGCACATCAGCCTCAGCTGCTGCATGTAGGTCAAATTCCTGTCTGGTGCAACATTTTTCTAAAGCTGCCCCAGAGGTGAACTTTCTCATTCTGTGCCCAACAGGTACATTTTGTCTTCCTTTAATTTCTTCCTCAAGGACCTACAGTTCTCTTGTGAATATGTCTGAATCTGAGAAGGCTAATATCCTAAAGGAATATTGATGGTCCTGGGTACCTGAAGAACTGTAATTGCAGCTGACGATTTCAGACGTCTTTCAGCCTGCAGTAGAACAATATACATAATTTCTATTCATCTAATTCTGTGTGGTGCTTTTCTCTGAGGCTGGAATTCTCCAGATAACATATTTGAAAGGATGCCCCACGAGAAGCTGCAGCAATCTCTCTCCTCCCTTAATTTGGGTCAAATTGAGCTGTTGCTATTCCCCCAAGTTTACTCTACTCGGCTTCGTTTCAGTTTTTCTCTTGAACCACCTGGCCTTTCACTCCCAATCTTTCTAACTGGTGTGCCTCATGCATAAAATGATGATTTAGCTTAACGGTGTGTGCGCGCGCACATGCACACATGTTAAAATGAAAGTCAGGATGTGTCAATACATGCACATTTTAAGTGTAGAGTAGGATGATCACTCCCACAACACAAAAATTGAGGAAATGCATCATCAAAAAAGAGGACACAGATCTGCATGTCCTATTTGATAGGATAGCTAGGAATCTGATTAAGCTTCCATTTAAAGGTGAACCTACTAAATTTGCACTTTCCGAAACAATATGTGAACTGAAACAGCCATCTTTCAAAATTTGCACTTCTCCAAAGTTTGCAATGCAGTTCCGCAGCCAAGCAATGAGTATAAAAACGCATATACTAGGGTAAAGTATGCACAAGAATGCTTTTGTTAGTGAAAATAACATACAAAATGCATTATACTAGGGGGAATAGCTTTGCAAAAATGTGTATATTAGGTAAAGTTGCATATAAAAATGTGTGTGTGAGGAGAAATCTGCCCGAAAATGCTGATGAGGTTTTCAGGAAACAACCAAAAAAGCCACAAATTGCTGCAAAAATGTGGAGAACTGAATTTAAGATTGGAAAAATGAGAAACTGACTGATCATTCCATCCCTACGTGTAGCTGCATATTTAGAAATAACTTCTATAATTTTAAGTAGAAATACAGTTCATATTATTTTTTATCAAGTTTATATCCCACTCTTCCTCCCAAAGGACAGCAAATTTTAAAATTCTTTAAAAAATCTTTAAAACTATTCCAATGGGTTAAAGGCATATACTTAAAAGGCTGGTTGAAAGAGCCTTTTAGTAGGAAAGGTGCTAACTTTTGAAGACCATCTTCAAGACCTTCTTAGGGTTCTTTTCTTTTAAAATAGACTTGGATCGGATAGCCCTTTTAACAGATGATGTCTTCAAATAAAGGGCTGCCCTCTGTAAAAGAGTACACAGGGGGTTGTAGTCAACTAATCTTTAGAGCAGACCCACTAAAATTAATGACCATTATTAGCTTAACTCCATTAATTTCAGTGGGTCTATGCTGAATAAAAGATAGTTGACTAACTAGGGCCACCAGGTTCTGGGTCAGATTCATGCACAACAGTGTAATTAACTACCAAAGGACAGTAGGGTCACAGATGGACTAGTTGACAACTATTTATCTGGTTTGGAACCAGTCAACTCTACTTTGAATGGGAAGCTTGGAGACTGAGCTGTCTCCTAACCGCTTGTCTGTTGTGCAGCTAGGGAATTTTAGATCCTGAACTTAAGGGTCTTTTGAAGAGATACCTTTAGACCGCCCTGTGTATTACTTCAGTTGTGAAGCACACCGTTTCTAAACTAGCAGGCCACAAGAGTCGGCCCTACCATTAGGGATGGGGAGAAGTGGCAAACTTACGCTTTTCCTCATTCCTTCACAATATTAGAACCCAGGGACATCAAATGAGGCTCAATGGTGGGAGATTTGCGACATCCAAAAATAAATGTGTTTTCACACAGTCCCTAGTTAAACTATGGAAATTGCTATTATAATATGTAGTGTAGATAGCTTTAAAAGGGGGGCAGGGTAGACAAATTCATAGAGGACAAGTCTATCAATGGCTGCTTCTCCTTCTTACCACCACAGTTATCCCTGGAGAGGAGAGGAGAAGCAAGGCCAGGGGGCTCTTCTCAGTGACCCCCGTACTGGGGTGTTGGCCCTCGGCAGATGCCAAATCATGCTGATATTGGCCCTGACCTCAAATACCATTTCCTTGGTATATGTTATATTCAATGTGCTTGTTCCAAACATTAAAGTAAAATCCCTCGTCCAGATGAGATAGCAGCTTGATGTAGAAATTGGCATTCTGGAGATGTGAGCTAATGATGCTTGCTGGTTTTATTCTATTGGTTAATGTCTGGACAGGGAAAAGGGTAATTCCTTTATTTGGTAGTCTGGTGTGCTTTGACAGTTTTACTCTTCTCTGTGAGGAAATTTATATCAATGGAGGCTGGTATATTAGGGTTAATGGGGCACTACCCTACCAGCCTCAGTCTGTCCTCCCCTGGCCCCCATCTGCCAACCTTCTTACTTACAGCTTGTACAGGGGAGTGTTTCCCTAGTACAGCCTTTCCCAACTAGTGGGCCACCAGATATTGTTGGACCACAATTCCCATCTTTCCTGACCATTGGCAATGCTGGCTGAGGCTGATGGGAGTTGTGGTCCAACAACATCTGGTGGCCCACTAGTTGGGAAAGGCTGCCCTAGTAGAACTCAGCAGGGAGGAGGACAGACAAAACTAGCATTATTTATTTATTTAAATTTTATTTAATTTAATTTATATACCGCCCTAAGCCAAAAAGGCTCTCTGGGCGGTGTACATAGAGGATAAACAAGAAAATATATGAATAGAACAAATATAAGAAAATCAAAAAGCAAAACAAACAAAGAACAGAAACCAAACAACATCAGAACATACCATTAGTTGGCTCCACCTGTCATTGGCTCTCTGGCTCCACCTACTGCTGGCCTCCCTGCCTTCTGCCCACCCAGTTTCAATGGACATCAGCCACCAGTGATATTTAGTTGCTCAAATATCATTTGTATATACAATGTACTCCATGTTTGTTGATTAACTGTTCATTTTTCTGTATATCCTGAAAAATAAAATAAAATATAATTATATATATATATATATATATATATATATATATATATATATATCAGCCCTTCTAACTGTAGCTCCTCTCTCGCGCCCCTTGCAGCCCCTTGCCACTGCAGTTTTGGCTTTAATGGAGCGACTTTTGTTCGGCATGCCCTGGAAGTCTTGGGAGTTGGTGAGTCCTCCATTTATTGCCCAGCTGTATGCACTAGGCACACAAAATGTCAGAAGCATTTAACCTAATCGATATTCTGGCAGTTTGTGGTCTCGCTAGAGAAAAAGAGTGTGATGATGTCTGTCTGGTGCTTGCAAAATAGCCTGGAAGTGGGATATCCATCTTAACATAATTGCCCAAAGGATACCAGTTGACCTGCATTGGCCCACAGATGGAATTACTGCAAAGATGACAAATGTGTTTAGCAAAGGCTTAGTGGTCCCCTGAGAAGGGCCAAGCATTTAGCACTCCAACACGGTGTTCACTTACCATGGAGCAAACCATTTACTTGTTGTTTTCAAAATCTTTTGGGCATGTAAACTGTCCCCTGGTTGAGACTGGGGTGGGGGTGGGGATATTAAGTTATTGTCTTTTTGCTGAACTGAAGTGGCTTTTGTTTTGCATAGTTCAGAGCCCTTAAGGTTAAAGGGAAGTTAATTTAGCTGTTTAGAGTGAAGGCAGAGATCTATTTTTCTCTCTCTCAAAGATTAAGGGTTTCCCTTTGCACTTGGGCACTTACGGGGGATTTTCTGCATTGTAGTGGACTCATGCCCCTCCTTCAGGGCAGCCCTGTTTTTCTGCATTTGTTTTATGATGTGAATCTGGGCTGTGTGCACATCATATATTTGGCTTCCTCCAAAGGAACCTGGGAACTGTCATTTACCTCTCACAGCGCTACAATTCCCAGCACCCTTAACAAACTACAGCTCCCAGGATTTTTTGGGGGAAGTCATGTGCTTTTCATATATGTGTGTATGCAGCCCTGGATGCAGAGCTGGTGACTGAACTGCATCCCCTTGTCCTCACTCAGCATCAGGGATCTATCCTGTCAGGACTTGGAACACTCTGTGGATCTTGGACTGGTGACCAGGGTGTCTCAATCCCTATGAACAATTCCAGCCACTCAGTTTTTTAAAAATTATTTTTAGTTTATTAACTGGATTTATATCCCACTTAATCATCAAAACCTCTAAGCGGTTGACATGAAAGATTACATATGTATATAAATACAATTAGATGTTAAAATCAAGTTGGCAAAAATCAAAATATAAATAAGATCAGCCGTTTAAAATGTGCATAATAAAATAAAATTACATATTAAAATACACATCAAAGTTGACATGCTCAATGGTCGAGCACATGGTTTGCTTACAAGAGGTCCTAGGCTCAATCTGCAGTATATATCACTTTAAACAGTCATGGTTTCCCCGCCCCGCCCCCTGAATCCTGGGAATGGTAGTTTGTTAAGAGTGCTGAGAATTGCTAGGAGGCCCTTATTCCCCATCCCAGAGCTCCTTGGGAAGAGGGTCAAAGCACAAGAGGTCCCAGACTGGATCCCCAGCATGTCCAGGTAAGGCTGGGAGATTTTCCCACGGTCTGTCTGAAACCCTGCAGAGCTTCTGCCAGTCAATGGAGACAAATACTGAGCTAGTTAGAGCAGTGGTCTGGTGCAGTATGAGGCAGCTTCAGAAGTGCCATGTGTTCTCAGCAGGGAGATTGCAACATCCACATCTTCATCCATAGAGAGTCCTGGTCAGCTATGGCTTTCAATTTAGTACCAGGCACTGTGTCACCATAGTTTCTCTGTCACACCAGTGAAGGGAGCATCATCACACCAGTAGGCCAGAACAGGTGAGGAGATGCTCTTTTATCCCCATAAAGGCTTCCTGGTCAGGTTTGCTGGCTTGAGCTGCAGTTTCTAGTTCTCATCTTTGTCCAAGGTTCACCTTTCAAGGAAAAGAAAAACAACTCCATAGATAATTGCATGCTGGCATGTTCAACCTGTATTTCTTTCTGTGCATCTGGAATTGGGTTGCTCTATTTGCATAAAATCAAGGGAGTAAAGAAAACCAAAACAAAACCACCCACCAGCTCCCTGGCAAGGACTGCTATTGATAAAGCCTGTTCTCTTATAGTGGTGCAGTTGGGCGAGTATAGACTCTGGACTTCATGGTGTTATACAGGCTCCCCCCATCTCCACCAATGATAATATACGGTATATTACTTTGCTTATTTCAAAATGTGGTAAGACAGCTACCTACTACATTGGGGTGGGGTGGGGGCTCCTGATCATTCTGCCAAGTGTGAGTCAAGCCTTGTTTAGGAGTGTTTGGGAATATGAAAGTCTTACACTCCTGCTGTGGTTTGTATTTGAATTTGCGGCACCGACTTGATTTTTTTAATTACTGGAGGACGTTTAATGGTTTTAATGTCTGTCTGTCTTTTTTTTAAGCTGCTGTGATAGATACAGTTACTAATTGTGGTTTAATTTGTTTTTAACATTTAGCATTTTTAAAAAGGAAAAGGCAGAGGGAGGAAGAGAGAGGTTTTAAATCAGAAATTCCCAAACTGTGGTCAGCTGAATGTTTGCAGAATAGTTGAGATTATCTGCACTTGTTCCACCCCCACCCCATCCTTGAAAACAGAGTGTTGATCAAGCAAGCTAAATTACTCTGGTCTTGGCCCCAGAATTTTCATAATACATATAATATATCCCCGTATATTTATTCCTGTGCAATCATCCTTGGATAGGTGAAACTAAACTGCAGGAGGGGCAGAGAGGAGGGTGGACGAGGGAGGGGAAGGGGGATGAGGGAGAGGAGAAAAGGAAAGCATTGTGAACAGTACTGTATCAGTATTTTACAGGGTTACCCCCACCTTTTTATTCTACAGCAGATACATGTAGTTTCCCACCCAAATTTAAAACAAATCTGTTCCTGGCCACATCCACAACAGACATTTATTCCACTTGAAACAGTCATGGCTTCCCCCAAAGAATATTGGGAAGTGTAGTTTGTGAAGGGTGCTGAGAGTTGCTGGGAGACACCCTATTCCCCTCACAGAGCTACAGTCTTCAGAATTCTCTGAGAAGAGGGGCTGACTCTTATACCATTCTGGCCACTGGAACTCTGTTAGGGCAATACAGTATCTCAGAGAGGAAGTCAGGTCTCCTGCTCTTCTGGTGCATTCACTATAACTGCCCAATGTCTCTGCTTTTTTGATATGTTGGCTATAGCTTTGTTCTTAAACCTCAAGGGTGGGTTTTTTTTTTTTTGCCTGTTAGTGAATTGTGAGACCACTGACAGAAAAAAATCCAACAGGGGTCTGGATTCTTTTACTCGTGTTGCAGACTTTAAAAGTCTGGATTCTCTCTGAGTGTTTTGTTTATCACCATGAAAACTTAGAGGGTTGTTAAGCAAGTGTTTCTGAGTTCAGGACTATAAAGTCTTGTAAGATTTTGTTTTGAAATGAGCGTATAGGAAGCAGCAGAATTTAACATGGCAGAATGTGAAAAACCCATGCTGGCTAATTACTTACAAAAATAACATAGTGAGCGCACTCAGTAGGCGACGAAGGCCAATGCTTGAGAGGGATAGCAGAACTGCATCATCCGCATAAAGAAGAATGGATAAAGGCCTGTTTGCCAGGGTGGGATGATGGGAGGGGACCCGAGCCAGACTCTTTACCAGGGAGTTTATGTAAAAGTTGGACAAAGTGGGGGCTAAAATGCAACCCTGTTTGACTCCCTTAAACGTAGGTATGGGCCTAGAGAGGTTGCCAGCATTGTTACATCTTATACGTATACAGGTGTTTTGGTATAAGCAACGTAAAAGTGTTAACAAATGTCTATCGATGTTCGTGCGCTCGAATTTTTCCCAGAGCCTGTTCCTGGGTATAAGATCAAAAGCTGACTTAAAGTCAATGAAGGTCCCTCGTAAAGCCCCCCCCCCCGGTTTGGATGAATATTTTTTGGCAACGTGTTGAAGAACAAGACCATGGTCGATGGTGGAGCACTCTGTTCTAAATCCAGCTTGTTCCTCTGCCAAGATGTTTTCCTGTTCCAGCCAGTTCTGAAGTTTATCAAGTAGGTGGCTGGCGTAAAGCTTGCTGACTACATAAAATAAAGTAACATACATTTTATCTTTCAGATATTTTTTGAACAGAAAATTTAAAACAGTGTACATACAGTTTATGATGCCATTACAATGTACTATATTTTCTGATTATGAGGAGTCCAACAAATTTATTTTTTCCAGGATCATTGAAGACGGCAGGTTTTTTGTCTGATTCATAGCCTGTTTTGAAAACCTTTTGGTTAGGAATACTGACTGGTTGTGGGATGCTGAGTTTTCTGCCTTACTTATAGGAATCTTTTTGTGGTCGGTATGGTATTGCATTTAGGAATTCATCACTGTCTTTTCTTTTTCTATTTGCATTTCATTTACCTTTAACTTCAGTCCCTTATGTCCATAGAAGCAACAACAGTAGTTCCATGTGCTCAGCTCAACCCCCTGAAACTCATGGATGATGCACCTTGTTGGTTGCATGATGGTTTGTTTCTTGCCCAATAGTGGTAAAAGAGAATTCACATACTGGAAAGTGTGGCTGCACTTGTTGTTCCCAAGCTACTGTCTGTAAAGGTAGAACAAACCATATGTGTTTTCTCTCTGTCAATTATTACTCGCTGGATTTGGACTGGCTGTCATAGTGAGTTTATAGCAGCCCATGGGGTAGGTAGAAAAGGGTAGAGAAACGTCTTATTCTTACTCATTTCTCAAATCTCTTTCTGAAGTGAAGGGTCAAGTGTGTAAAGAAATTTGGAACAGCCATATTAAAAGGCAGGGGCAGGGCATTCCAGGCAGGGGGTTGCCCACCTTGCTTTGATGTGGATATGTTTGCAGAGGATCCCTAGTCAAGCATTATCCCAAGTACAATCCTCACACATCTACTCAGAAGTAAGTCCTATTGAGTTCTATGGGGCTTAGTCCCTTAGTAAGTATGTTTAGAATTGCAGTCTTCAGGGGCGTCCATCTTTACTCCTGAGTGCTCCTATCTACCATTTACACAACATTAGGCTCCATTCTTTGTACAATGGCCTTCTGGTGACTGGCCTGGTCTGAGGGCACTTAAGCCCTTCTTCCCAGAAGCAAGTAGACTAGATTAAATGTTTCTTACCCAGGCTCCCTAAGTAGATGATTCCATCACTTCAGCTGGACCGGGGAACACTATATTTTAGCTAAGATTTCTATCTGAATTTCCAATCAGATTTTTTTTTTCTTTGAGTGGTATGCTCCAAGCAACTGTGGTGGATGTTTAATGTATCATGCTTAATGGCATCACTAGCGTCCACCCCTTGACATCACTTGGGCCCACCCTGTGATATGGCCCACCCCTGAAATCTGAGGGTTTGGGCTGCTTCTGATGATGTGGCAACCCTATTTCTTAGGGTTCTTTATCTTTAAACCAACTGTCAAATAGAGAACACCTTCAAGTAGAGAACTGTCCTCTGGCAGCCCTTTAAAAGAGAGGGCTGTCCTCTGTAAAGTAGGGTACATGGCCACCTTACCTAGGGCCCATGGTTTCCATAAACACCATCCTGTTTTTGCCAATGATGCAGGCACAGAAGAACATATGAAGAGCTTGCTGGATTAGGCCAAGGACCCATCTAATCCAACATCCTGTTCTGGCCAACCAAGATGCTCTCGGGAAGCCCAAAAGTAGGACCTGAATACAGCAGCACTTAAAATAAGCTTTTAAGTGGTCTACCAAGACCTCTAGCAATTTTTCAAGTGGTTGGTGAGAGAAAAAGTTTGAGAATCACCATTTCAAATAACTAACCTGGGTGTCTGCTCAGTAGCTATGTTTTATTTTGTAATCTGAGGTGCTAATGGGTTTTATTTTTCCTCTGCTAGAAATAAATGTTTTTATGTTACATTTAATTGTCCCTGTTGTGTTTTTAACTATTGTATTTGTTTTTTAATATTGGCTCTTGCTGTTCTATGAGCTGCTCAGAGAACGGACGTTGATGAGTGGCCTAGTCAAATTCGGTCAGTAAATAAATGGGTAAACAAATCTTGGAACTGAATTTGAATGACTTTCCCCTGCAAACTCCAGGTGATCCTTTAAATTAGGATTAAAATTGTCGGGGACAAAGTTGAAGAGCCAAAATTTTATTAACCATTTCCACTGTGTGCTGACAATTGTCCAGGAACATTTTAAAAGTTTAGGCTGCAATCCTTTGTACACGTATTTGGAAGTAAACCCCATTGAATGCAGCAAAATCACTGCCTCTCCAACTGCCCTCAGCCAGCCCCCACCTGCTTACTTAGAACCAGTCCCAGGGGGGCTGGCTGTCAGCTTCCTCCTCCTCCTTAGTCTCAGCGTTGCCTAGGGTTGCCAGGTTCATGGCCTGAGACTGATCCTGTATCTTTATTGTTATGTGCCTCCAAGTTGACTGCGACTTATGGTGACCCTATGAATCAGCGACCTCCAAACCACAAGGTAGAATTCTCCCTTCCCCCTGCACAACTTTTAAAGATACATAAGACCTCTTGGTTGCCAAGCCCGGCCTCCAAGAGGTCTTCTGTATCTTTAAAAGTTGTGCAGGGGGAAGGGAGAATTCCACCTTGTGGCAGGGGCGTCACTACCGGGGTGCGGAGGGTGCGGCCCGCACCCGGGTGTCACCATGAGGGGGGTGACACCCAGAGCCACCCCGCCCCACGCTGTTGCCCGGCAAGGCTACTCCAACTCCTCAGAGGCAGGCAGGCGGGCGAGACCGGGAGCAGCGTTGGCAGGGCGAGGGAGGTGCACTGGCGTTCCCAGGCCTTCTCCAGTTGGGTGCCCCTCTGGCGCGTGCCCTCCCAGGGGCATGGACGGGGTGGCTGGTCTTGAGTGCATGCACGCGTGCGCATGCAAGCCCAGCCACCTCGTCCATGCCCCTGGGAGGGCGCCACCAGAGGTCCGCACCCCCCCGCACTCCCGCTAGTGATGCCACTACCTTGTGGTTTTTCCCATTACAGTCTTGCAAGAACACCTGCACTTGGCTGACTTTCTCTTCTCCTAAAGATACAGGATCAGTCTCAGGCCATGAACCTGGCAACCCTAGTGTTGCCCCTTGTAGAACTCGGCAGGGAGGAGGATGGAGACAAAACTATAATTAGTTTGTTCTACTTCTGATTGGCTCTGGTTCCGCCTACTGTTGGGCTTCTCTCCTTCCAGCCCACCATTGAGGCTGAATCCTGAAAAGACAGAGGTCTAGTGTGTCCTGAGTGCTCAAGTCCAGGATTTGTGGAAATGGACTGTCCTGGGTGGGTTGTATTCCACTGGAAGGATCAGGTCCATAACCTGGGGGTGTTCCTAGATTCAACCTTGTCACTGGAAGCTGGGGTGGCCTTGCTGGCCAGGTGCCTTTTTCCACCTCTGGCTGCTTCACCAGCTTTGGCTCCGTTTGGACAGAAATGACTTGGCCACTGAACTCCATGCTCTGGTAACTTCTGGATTGCATTATTGCAGGGTACTCTACGTGGGGCTGGCTTTGAAGATGACTTGGAAACTTCAACTGGTCCAAAATGCAGTGGCCTAATTATTGGCTTGGAGTCCATTTAGATCTCATATAACTCCTGTTTTAAAACAGCTGCATTGGTTACCAGTTTGTTTCTGGCCCCAATTCAAAGTGCTCACATGTGTTTAAAGCCCTAAATGACTTAGACCCCAAATATCTGAAAGACCACCTCTTGGGTGCTGAGATCAGCAGAAGGGGCCCTCTTGGAAGTTCCACAGCCCGCAGAAGTTTGGGGAATTTTGGGTCAAGAGAGGGCATTCTCTGTAGCAGCCTCTAACTCCCTCCCCACATAGGTGCATCTGGCACCTTCACTGTACAGTAGGGCCCCACTCATATAGCGGGTTACATTCCAGACCCCACCGAAAAGCAAAAACTGCTGAAAAGCAGAACTCATTGAATAGAATGGTGTGTGACGCCCGAAAACCGCCATAAAGGGGAACAAGCGTATGAGTGGGGCTTTAGTCTAATTGCGTCTAATTGAGACCACCGCATTAGTGAAGCGCCATAAAGCAAAGAGTCGTAAAGTGAAGCGCCATAAAGTGGGGCCCTACTGAACAGCTTTTGTCATATGCTGCAGACATACCTCTTCACCTTAGCTTTGAGACACTTGAGATATGTTTTTAGACCCTCTCTAATTGTGAATATAATTTGTTTTTACTGTCCTTCTTTCTACTTTGGGTGCCTCCAAACTGTTAGCATTTTACAGGAGGGATTCATGTGCATACTGGAGTTTTAGGTTTGTGCAGTTAAGGCGCTCTGTCACCCTTGTGCAACAAATACACTGTTTGAGGTGTTAGAAAAGTGGCAGAGAAATGCATTGAAGAGTGTGAGATGAACGGATGATTAATGGGAAGACATATAAACACCGTTGCAGGCGATTGGGCATTTGTCTGGGCATAGCCAAAGCTCCACATAAGTTTTGTGGAAGCATGTCCGGATGGATGCTCAATTAACTGAATGATGTAGCTCAGCTTAAACGTTCAAACCTTTTAAAGTGATTGTATTAACATTGAAACTCTAATTATCAGATCCGTTGATGATACTTGAGAACAACTATTTTATTTATTCTTGTAACAATTACTTTAAATTCCTTTATATTTTTGTATTAACTCTGTATTATTTATTAGTTTGTTTTAATCCTATTCCCACACTTCCAACTATTGTATATTAACCGCCGATTTTTATGGGTCTTTGACCGCAAATAAACTTTTGTATTTGTATTAACTGAATGTCTGGAGGAGGAGCCCTTTGACTTAAGCCAAGTCATTCCAAGGCCACATTCGGACAGCAGTTAATTCCATTTTCGTGAAGTTTCCTTACCTGATAATTTCCGTATTTTAGTTGAACTTTCACATGATTTAAAAGCCACTTCTGGAAATCAAGTGGAATAGAATGGCGGTTTAGCGCTCATGACTAATTAATTAATGATTAATTGCTTCCGAAAAAGAAAATCTGTTTGCAACCCCTTTAACCCAGAAAATGACGGGAGTTAAGTGATTAAATTTGTGGTGGTATACTGGCATACAGTTCTTTCCCATTGGGTTCATGGGGGAACAGAGGTGCACACATGCGGAAAGGGTGGGGGCATAGCGACATGTCCAATAGCGTTATTGTTGTGTCACACCACACCCCCTGGTGTGAATGAAATGTAGCGCAACATGGTGGTATATTGGTCAAAAAGCCACAGTTCCATAATGCAACAGGTACTGCAGCATGAAAGGAATGTTAGAAATCAGGACAGAAATGCTACCATTATAATCAGTAAAAGTAATACAACAATCCCCATGTCTGAATGCAGCCCGAATCATTGTGGAAAGGCCTCCTCTGCGATGAGTCAACTAAAGCTCTCCTCTTTCGTTTGTTGTTGTTATGTGCCTTCACATTGATTATGACTTATGGCGACCCTATGAATCAGCGACCTCGTATCTGTTATAAACCACCCTGTTCAGATCTTGTAATTTCCGGTCTTTTCCTTTATGGAAACTAATCCATCTCTTGTTTGGTCTTCCTCTTTTTCTACTCCCTTCTGTTTTTTCCAGCATTATTGTCTTTTCTAGTGAATCATATCTTATTATGTGTCCAAAGTATGATAACCCCAGTTTCATCATTTTAACTTCTAGTGACAATTCTTTGGTAGCAACCCATTTTTCTCTCTCCTCTCTCCCCAGAGTGGTTAATGGAACCTTACATTGCCTTAAAGCAGCCATAATGAAAATGCAAGTCCCATTACACTTTAAATAAAATAGCAAAAAGTGACAGTTCACAGTCTGGATCTGAAACAGATTGTTGCTTGTGGGGACTACCATAAACCATAAGCCCTTTGAGGCGAGTAATGAAAACGGAGGAGTGCTTTTCATCTTTGGCCAAAACGTAAAACACAGTGGGTAGGAAAGCATTCTTTCTCTCCTTCCCCTGCCTCAAAACACTAGCAACAATGGAAAGGGAGACCATTATTTCATATGGCCTGAGGTGATCAATCAAGGGTGGGGAACTTTCTTCTATATGTAGAATGCAGAGATGAGGCATCATCTTTCTTTTTTACCTCAAACAGAAAATGCTTTAGTCTGGCCCTCCCTCTTTTAAATGCTCCCACTATTAATTTTTTTAATGAGTTTTTTTTTTTAGGATGAGGGTTACCTGCTTTTTTTGCCTGTGTTTCATTTGTTGGGGGTGTGTGTTCTGAGTATAGCCAGTGTTTCTTCTGTGAAATGGGTTTTTTTCCCCTAGTGCCCAGGGCATTTTCTTAGATTTTGAAATGTGTCCCCAGGCCCAAAAAACCAGAAGACTTTCAGAAAAGTCCAAAAAACTTGGTTCAGAAAAGGACAACAATAATGATTAAGGGGATGAAGCAACTCCCCTATGAGCAAACGTTGCAGCATTTGGGGCTTTATAGTTTAGAGAACAGGTGAGTCAGAGGTGACATGGTAAAAGTGTATAAAATTATGCATGGCATGGAAAAAGTGAACAGAAAAAAGTTTTTCTTCTCTCATACTAGAACTTGTGGACATTCAATGAGGCTGAATGTTGGAAGATTCGGGATAGATAAAAGAAAGGACTTCTTCACATAGCAGCACGTAGTTATCTCTGGAATTCATTCCCACAGGAGGCAGTGATGGCGAGGTATGGGGTAGAAATTCGATTCAGTTTGCATTTCAAGCCAAATGTATCACATTTGCACTTTACGAAACCGTATGAGAACCAAAACAAAGCCATCTTTTGAAATTTGCACTTATCTGAATTTTGGTGACTAATAATAACAACAATAACCAAACTGAAATTCTCCACTGTCCTTAGTCTATACGTATAAATTATATGAATGTACAGCACAGAAGTCGTGAATGAAGGGAGGTTGTCAGGCAGGGATTTTTGCTTGTGCATCAGAACTTTCCCCCTTCTCTCCCCAAATCTGCTCTGGAGGTTTGGGGGGAAACCCAGAACAAACTTAGGGAACATGTAAGGAGAGGGGGGGAGTTCCATTCAGCAAGCAGAAGAGCTTGCACTAAGAGAACAAGTCAGTTTGATACCACTCAATATTTTTTTAAAGAATGTTTTTTTTAATTAGCAAATATAACAGGAAAAATGAGATAAAACCATCACCGGCTGACATTAACAACAAGAATATCCCATCAATCCTAACTTATCTGTATACAGGAACCTTCTGGACAGATGTTTTCTCGTAGGTGTCTTCTGCAACGTGTTATTGACACAGTGATAGTGCATTAGTGATGGATTGATTCTGCTGTATGCTTCACTCCCCTCTGACCAGAAGGACACTTCATGGTAAGGCCAACTTTCGTTCTTGGTCAGTGGGGCAGTGGCGCATACAGGAACGGGATGTACTGAAGCAGTGAACTTTACATCCCTGGGAGGGATGCAGGCCTAGGCCACTACTCTTTGTAAAATCCTCCTGCCAAAGGCTGCATTAGAGAAGGCAAACTTACCCACCTCGTCGTGTCTGATGAAGGTGGAAGGATGTGCCCATGTGGTTGCCTTGCAAATTTCCTCCAGTGGTGCCTCCCTGTGGAGTGCCTCCATGGTAGCAGCCCCTCTGACTGAATGAACAGTAATGCTCTGAGGTGGAGTTCTGGCTTTAGACTGATATGCCAAGCCCACACACTCCCTGACCTACCTGCTAATGGTAGATTCTGACACCTTACGTCCCTGAGCTGCCTTCTTGAATGAAACAGACAAGGACTCTGTCTTATGGAAGGGTTTGGTCTGGTCTAAGTATATCCTGAGAATGCACTTGACATCCAGCTTGCACCATTCCTTTTCCCTGTGATGCACCAGATTGGGACAGAAGGTAGGTAAAATAGTGTCATGTCATCTGTGAAACATGGAATTAACTTTGGGAAGGAAGGTAGGATCAAGCCAAAGAACCACCTTATCAGGGTGGAATGTGCAGAGCTTCTCCCTGGAGGAGAGTGCCTCAATTTCTCCCACCCTCCTGGCCGATATTCCTGCCACCAGAAACACTGTATTCAGAGTAAGTGTCTTGAGTGAAGTGGAGCGTGCCGGTTCAAAAGGAAGAGAACTAATGACAGATCCCATGAGGGAAATCTGTGAAGTGTGGGAGGAGCAAGGATGGTCCCTCCCATTAGGAAACGCTTAACTTTAGGAAGGCTTGCTATGGATTGCCCCCTACCAGTGGAAGCATGCTGCCCAGCGCCACTACTTGTTGCTTCAGCATGCTGGGAGCCAACCTTGCTCTAGACCATCCTGAAGAAAGTCTAGGATGACATTCACTTGCCTGTCTAGCAGGTATTTGCGCCTTCACCACTGGTTGAAAGCCTTCCACGTGGTCTCGTAAATCCTCTGCGTGGAGGCCCTGCGTGAGACCAATATGGTGTTGACTATTCTGTTGGAGAGACCTTTCCCCTTTAGTGAGTGCCACTCAATTTCCACACATGTAGCTGTAACCAATCTGGATCCGGATGGAAAAAAGGCCCCCAGGAGAGTAGGTCTGGTCTCCAGGGGTGTCGCCAGGGTGGGGAGTCAGAGTCCCCTTCACATGAATTGCAGATATGGACACGAGGTGCTGTTCTGCCTATTGGAATAGAAGATTGGTGTCCATTTGTAGGGGGCCCGACCTTGTGCCCCCTGACGGTTCAAGTGTGCTTTGGCTGTGATGTTGTCAGTCCAGATCAACATGTGAGCCTGGGGTAAAATAGGCAGGAACTGCTAGAGTTCCATTCGGATCACCCTGAGTTCCAACCAATTGATTGAATATTCCAGGGCCGGTTCTAAAGGGCAGCCAGGTTGGGCACTGGCCCAAGGGCCCGGGAGCTAAGCTATCTGTGCCCCCCACGCCTCCCACTTACATCTCAGCCAGATTTTTAGCATTGCCCTTAATGAAGATGGCAGCCGCAGCTTCCCTAAGGTACTGAAGCCTCTGCCGCCATCTTAGTTGATGGCAGAGATGTGCGCGCATAGCATGCACGTGTGCCATCAACAAAGATGTCGGCGGAGGCTTCATTCCCCTTAGGGAAACCGCGGCCGCCATCTTCATTAAGGGCAATGATAAAGACTAGACAGGTAGGGGGGCTGTGGGGGTGTGGGGGGCATGTGTGCATATGCGCGCACACCCACCCACCCACCGGGGGGCCAGGGCAAGCTGATGCCCAAGGGCCCCCGCATGCCTGGAGCCGGTCCTGGACTATTCACACTCCTATCTGTGCACTTCCCCTGGACAAAGTGTGTCAGGCATGTAGCCCCCTCACCCTGACAGGCTGGCTTCTGTGGTGATGACTGTGGCTGAAGGGTTCCTGAGTGGAAACCCTTTCAACACATTGGGCTGGCAACCCCACCACCCCAGAGATTCCCTCATCTCTCTTGTAACCCTTGTGGAGCCATCCACCACTGGGTGATTTTGTCCTGATAGGGCAGCAGGAGCCTAATACCCTGGAGTGGAATCATGCCCAATGAACTGAGTCGATGGCCACTATCATGGAACCTTGTAGCCTGGCCACTATCATGGAACCTTGTAGCCTGGCCAAGTCTATCAGGTGGGCTGGGTTGTTGCACAGACAGGCAAGGAGCTGATCCTGAATCTTGGATATCCTGTCCATCAATAGGAACACCTTGGCCTGAACTGTGTCTATCACCACCCCCAGATGTTGTAGACATTGCTTTGGTATCAGATGGCTCTTGGCCTTGTTGAGGACGAACCTGTGGTCCTCTAAGCATCTGATGGTAGTTGTCATGCCCAGTTGTGCCCCCTGCATCGACGGTGCTAGGACCAGAAGGTCATCCAGATAGGGGTACATATGCACCCCTTGAGTGCACAGATGCCCCACTATGGCTGCCATGAGCTTCGTGAACACGTGAGGTGCAGATGAGAGGCTGAATGGCATGGCCTTGTATTGGTATTGATGTTGATCACTGGCAAAATGCAGAAAACGCCAGAAAAGTTCTGGCACCGGTTCTATGGGGCCTATGTCGATGAGGTGAGTTATAGTGTCTAGTGTTCTCTGCCGTTTTCCCAGGTTGTGCGATGGAAGCGCTGACCTCCATTTGTCTCTGGGAATGACTGAAAACTCCAGTGAATGCCCCTTCATCATGGTTTCTAGTACCCATCTGTTGGATGTGGAGGTTGCCCAGGCATTGGCAAATAATTGCAGCCTGTCCCCACTTGGGACCTCATGGCGTCATGCCTGGCACTGCTTGTTTTTGGGCTTAGCCTGATGTTGCCTTTGAAGTTGCTGCCTGCTGTGCTGGTTCGATGCTGCTGATGTGAAGCATTCCATTATGAATTCCAGAAGCCCCAAAACAATCTGTTGGTCCTATAAGTGGAGGGGTATCCTTTAGGGTGAAAGGACTGACCAGCTTTCTTTCGGGACTTGCTCTCTTCCCTCTTCCTAGCCATAGGCAAGGCCTTCTTTTTGTCATTGGCCTCCACCAGATAATGACCCAGAGACTTGCCAAAAAGCTGCCCCCCATGTAAGGGAGAATCGATACTCTTGGAATGATGATCTATCTCCCACTGCTTAAGCCAGATATTCTACCTCACCACCACGGAGTACCCCAAGGCACATGCAGAGTACTGTAGGCTATCCAGAGACCAATTTGCCAGGAATTCCACAGTCTTGGCTAGCTTGGTAAGGCCTTCCCTAACATGCCTGGCATCTGGAGGGACTTCCTCCATGAGTTGATGCTTCCCTGCTTGCTGCCACAGTAAGGCAACAGAGGGGCCTGGGATGGTTCCCGGCTACCTCCAACTGAAAGTGAAGACCTCCAGGCGCTTGCGCCGCACCTTCAGATGCCAAATGTCTTCCCCCTTCCACTCTCCCATGCAACGAGAAATTCCCGGCTACCAACCTGCTAAAGCGCCTCCAGGTGCTCAGGTAGAAAGAGCCCCCTTCTCCTCCCCCCATCTTACTGCCTAATCACTGGCCAGCGAGATCTGAAAGCTGTTGCTTTTCCTTCTTGCGAAGCTGAGAAAAACTACACTCCCCCCCCATACCCCTTATGGAGATACAGAGAATGCAGTTGACTCTGTGAACTCGCTGGAGGCAGAGTCAGAACTGGCAGTTAGAGGGTGGTTTCCTCCCTCTTCCAGCTGGCTACCACCTAACACTTTTTTCAAAAGTTTGACTCTGCCTCCAGGAGGAGTTAACCTGTTCCTGTATGTTCCACTGCCTTGCTGACTGGGAATGCATATTTGTATGTTATTTTCACTAATATAATCATTTTTATATGCACTTTCTCCTGATATATGCAATTTTTAAACATTGGTTGGAGAACTAGATAGCAAAATTTGGAGAAGTGAGAATTTCAAAAGATGGGTGTGTTTTGGTTCTCTTGTTGTTTTGGAAAGTGCAAATTTGATAGATCTGCCTTTAAATGTGTACTGAATTGAATTTCTCCACCATTCCTGGTTGCCAAGAACCTTTCCAAATGCTATTTATTACAGAGCTATAAAAGGAGAAAGAAAACTGTTTCATTGGTTGCCTGAATGTACCTTCCCCAGACACATCTTAGTTCTAATACAGTTTCTGCTATGTTGTTTGATTTCTGTGGGAAGAGTGGGTGGGCAGACTGTGGACTTCCTTTTTGATAGAAAGTGAAGTCTACAAGCATGGACTGCTCTGATAATTTTTTCCCCATAGCAGTAAATAAATGACAAATATTTTTTCTATGGTAAAGATTGCTATGCTTCTATTGATTTATATAAATGAGGAACTTATTAGAAACATATTACACAGAAATATACTAATTTATAAGCTCTGTTCTTGCACTTAATACCATGCTGTATGTCTTAATACTAGTGATATTTAAAAACTCCTTTATTAACAGAAACTTCCACTAGAAACTCTAAAAATCTCATATACTGTATACTATAAAATATACTTAATAAAAGAAAAACTTTTTATTTACAAACAAAAGTGCATACAATCAGTTCTGATCCCCACTGTTCCTAATATTCTGTGACTAAATTCCATTTATGTAAAGCTTCATTGGAGGTTTTGATAGATCACAGCATTATTGTTAATTTTCTTGCTCCTCCCTTAATTTCCAAATTAAGTCCTGTTTGCTTGATGCACAGCCTTTCTTCCAAGTGTTAGTATATAATATTCTTGCTGAAGTGATGGATGTAAATCACCTGACAGATATCACCCACCTGCTCCTTTGCTAACCCCAGTGTGCTTGTTGTGACAAGTCCCCTACTGACTCATGGCCTGGCTGGAACAGGACAATTCTCAGTCTTCTTGACAGTTGGTGGGATTCAATGCTAGTGTTAGTCAGAGAAGACTCATTGATGTTAACAGACATGAGTAACTTAGGTTCATTAATTTCAGAGAGTCTACCCTGAATAAGTTGAGTACAATCCAGTACCAGAAATATGACTTCAATGACATAAAACACAGAGGGGTTCTGAAATTTCCTCTATGCTATTCATTTTGTAACCTCATGTCCCAAGGCTGTGTCTGTCAGATTCCCCTCTTTGCAAATGTCAACATCCAGTTCCAGTCTGGGTTCATTGGATTGCCTTGGGCAAGTCATAATAGCTCGGCCTCAGTTCCTCATCTGTAAAATGGGAATAGTGGTGGCATATCTCACAAGGCTGTTGCAATAATAATATAAAATACTGCACATTTTTTTGCCAGTGTAAAAGTCTTGAAAATTTATCAAGAATCCTAATTACCTATCTGTGCCTTTATTCACTTCACCAAAGATTAAAACCCAATATAGTTTCCATCTTCTTGCTTATCGCTGGATTGGGCTTTCTAATGAAGAATCTGTGATCAGATTAGTGAGACTGTCTGCTTGTTAAACACAATTAATTTATTTTAGAGAGAGAGAGAGAGAGAGAGAGCATTTACTAAAGCAGGTGGCTTTCAAATGCCGTTACAGGAAACTCTGGAGTTTGTCAGGAACTCATTAGGGGATCCTTGGTTGAATATAAGGAGAAACGTCCTCACCATGCATTTAAAGCTTTCCCCAAAGAATCCTGGGAACTGTAGTTTACTCATTGCAAAGTTACAAATTCCCAGCACCCTTAACACAGCTCCCAGGATTCTTTGGGAGAAGGCATGTGCTTTAAATGTATGTACACAGGTCTGGGGTTGTTTCTGGATCCAGCTGTGTCACTGGCGGCCCAGGTGGCCTCAGCAGCTAGAAGCCCATTTTACCAGTTTCCCCTGGTATGACAGGTATGACCATTCCTGGATCAGGAAGTTCAAGCATTGGTAACTTTTAAGAGTGGAGTGCAGATTTTGTGGGGCTTCCCTTGCCCTTGCCCTAGAAACTGCAGTTAGTGCAGAATGCTGCAGCCAGATTGCTTGAAGGGAGTGAGAAACTGTTAGCATATAAAACCTCTGCACAGAGATCTGACCTGGTTGTCGATTTGTTACTGGGCCAAGTTCAGGGTGTTACTATTGATATATAAAGCTCTTTGCAGCTTCGGACCAGTTTCCTTGTGAGATCTCCTTATCCCATATGTGCCCACCTGATGGTTTCAATCTGTGGAACTGGCACTGCTACAGGTGTCACAATAAACTCATTTTGCACTGGTAAGAAATTGACAGTTAAGTGAGGCAGCAGCACTTACACTTTGGAACTCCCTGCCTATTGACATCAGGCAGGCACCTTCGCTGTACTCTTTTTGGTGCTTGCTTAAAACATTTCTGTTTAGGCAAGCCTACCAGACGTGTAGAATGCTGACACATTTTAATATTTTTTTAGCTCACAGTTAATTTTAACTACCTTTTAAACGTTTTTAATTACTTGTTCTCAACTGTTTTTAACTGGTCATTTTAATATTTTTGCACCCCCTTATTACAATCAAGCGGTTAAATAAATAAAATGTATCATATGGATGACAGTAAGAGAAGTTTGACAAATGAACCATTTACCCAGAGTGGTGGTTGTGTCTTCCTCACTAGAGGTCTTCAAGCAGAGTCTGGACAAGCCATCTGTTAGGGATGCTCTCGCTCTGGATTTCCTGCAGTGAGCAGAGGGGTAGACTAGATGACCTAGCTTTATTGTTCCATGATCAATTAGAATCAGTCATGGTGTACAAGCATCCTTGAAAGAAAGCTTGGGCATTGCCCCTGCATAGTTGTAGGGGAATTTTGGGTTTGCTGTAGCATGCACGCTCAGTTCTTGTGGTGCAGCAGGGCCACCCTGCATGAATTGAGCTTGTGCCTTCAAACACTTCCCAGGATCCTCTGCAGTAAGTGTGGAGGAATTCATTAGGAGGCAATTAGAACCAAAGCAGATTGCAAGTTTATAGCATACAGCACTGGAGAGCCAAGCAGAAAACTGCAACTGACTCTGACTCACTAGAAAATGGCACAGGCCTTTATAGTCTTCAATTCAAGGAACAGAAACATCAGAAGATACTAGAGTTACCAGGTCTCTGGTTTTTGGCCGGAGTCTCAGGATTTTTGGGGGGCCCTCTGGCTCTCCGGCTACCATTCCATAATCTGTGGACTCTCAGCTTCAATTTTTTAAAAAATTAAGTTTCTAGGTGGTCTGGTTCCTGAGATATACACCAAAATGTCAGCCGCCCCCGCAACTGTTTAATCTATTTAACTGATACAATGCTGAAGTTGGTTCCTAGTTCCCAGTTCCTTATTTGCTTGAAAGTTCAAAACACTAAAAAAGAAGAAGAGTTGACAACTACAGCAACTTCAAACCAAACTTAACATGTCTCTGAACCCCAAAATATATGTTGGGGTAACCTGTATGATATATCACTGTGATCGGGGGACTCTCCCTGTCAAGAATAACAATACATTTATGCAATCAAAATAATCAAGCTTCTGATATTATCATAAATACATAATGATGTCATAAAATCATAAAAAATAAGTAACTAGTGGTGCCCACCCCAAACACTGCACTGGGACAGGACAAATCATATACCCCAGGAAAGGGGAGGGTGTCCTCTATGAGATGCCACTGCATCCCGCCTGGCCCAGAGCTTCTGCTGGGTGCAGGGGAAGGATGAGGGTATCTATGCAGACAGAAAAGGTAGAGAATCTTCTTACTCTTACTCATTTCTCAGACCTCTTTCTGAAGTGAAGGGTCAAATCTGTAAAGAAGTTTGGAGCAGCCACATTAAAAGATAAGGGCAGGGCATTCCAGGCAGGGCAGGGGCATCACTACCGGGGTGCGGACTACACCCGGGTGACACCCTGAGGGGGGTAACACCCAGAGCTGCCCCGCCCCACGCCGTTGCCCCGCGCCAACTCCTCCTCGGTTGCGGGCGGGCGAGACCAAAAGCAGGCGCCCGCTCGCTGGCGGTGAAGCCAGGACAGGCCTCCCACCGCCAGCCTGGAGCGTGTGGTGAGTGTGTGCGCGCGTGCGCGCGCGCGTGCGCAAGACCAGCCACCCCCATCTACGCACCTGGGAGGGCGTGCGCCGGAGGTCCGCACCCCCCCGCGCTCCCGCTAGTGACGCTGCTGAGGCAGGGGGTTGCCAACTCTGCTTGGATATGGATGTCTTTGCAGAGGATCCCTAGTCAAGCTTTACCAACAGCACAATCCAAATGATATCTACTCAGAAGTAAGTCCTGTTGAGTTCTATGGGGGCTTAGTCCCTTAGTACATGTGTTTAGAATTGCAGCCTTCAGAGGCATCCATCTTTACTCCCGAATGCTCCCATCTAACATCTCCACAACACTAGGCTCCTTTCTTCCTACAGTGACCTTCTGGTGACTGGCCTGGCCTGAAGGCACTTAAACCCTTCTTGCCAAAAGCAAGTAGGCTAGATTAAATGTTCCCTACCCAGGCTCCATCTTTTAGCTAAGATGTCTAGCTTAATTTCCAGTCACATATTTTTTTTAATTGTACGCTCCAACTGTAATTGATGCTTAATGTATCATGCTTAATGACATTACTTGGGCCTGTCCCGTGACATCACTTAGGCCCGCCCCATGACATCACTTGGGCCTGCCCCTCAAATCTCAGGTTTTGGGATGCTTCTGACCTGGCAACCCTAGAAGATACAATGTTCACATTTGGAGCATGCGTAAACACAAGAAATTCCTTTAAATTCAAAGCATCCTGATTATCTATAAATTGCTGGGACATTTGCTAGGGAGTAGTTGGGACATTTGTTAGAGAGTACTTGCTAACTAGGGATGTAATGCCTTCAAGCTGGTTATACTATTGTAAATAATACACTTCAAGGGCAGAAAAGAAACTACAAAGTCATGCTTGCTTAGCCTACCATTATATCAGTTGTTTTCCCAGACTTTGCAATTTTTACATTTTCCAGATATTCAGAAGCAGAACCAATTCTTTCAGATACCTAGAATCCTCTACATCTTGGTTATTTACTTCCACATAAGCAAGGATTTCATGATGGAGAGGGCCAGTGGCTGCTTGGCAGATAAATAACTACATCAAGGGCTCCCTGAGTCAAGAAATCCTGGAAACTGCATGCTAGAGTGGGCCTTCCAGTAGTGGGGATGAGCTGCTGTAGCAGGTTCAGTCCATGGTGTCTCCAGGTAGAGCTGGGAGAGAACCAAGTCTGAAATCCTGGAAAGCTGCTGCCAGTCAGCTTGGATAATACTGAATTAGATAGACTTAGTATAAGGCAGCTTTCTATGTTCCTAGTAAAGGAGCATCCTCTACAACTTATCACTGGAACAAGAAGGGGGGGCAGCTTGATCAAGCCATTGTTCCCTCAGCTTTATCCCTCACTTTTGCAACATGGGGATAATGCCAGGCTTACCTGTCAAGATGTTTTAAATGAAAAGTGCTTTGAACAATATACATTTGTCCTTGAATTTTATAAAATGTGAGCAAGTTCTGAAGAGGAAAGTGTGATGCTACCTTGGGTTGAGCCAGCTTCCATTGATTACAGTACACAAATGTATGAGCAATTTTAACCGTTTTATCTGGAGTAGAGCTTACGACTTTCTAGATCCATTAAAAGCAGCAGTCATTCTGATAAAAGTTGCTTGGCATTTTCTGTTTTGCTTATGCGCGTAATACATTTTTACCCTGCTCTTCTTCCAAAGAGACTCTCAGAGCAGCATACGTGAGATAATAAACATACTGTCCCTGGCTGCATGCTTACAGCCTAAAAGATGCATCACAAAAGGAAAAGAGGATGAGGGAAGAGGAAAATAAGACAACTCAGTAAAACAAGGAAGCTCAGACACCAGTTCTTAAATTTACGTGGTAGTTCTTATAATGAGGCAATGTCTTCTGCCGCATATCACCAGTCTGACAGTGCAGGGAGTACACCAGGAGGGAGACTTTGGAACCGCAGAGGATGCCCATTTTCTGGCCAGAGGGCTGGCCCTTTATGGCTCTGAAGTTCTCTGCAAGGGAGCGGGCCTGGGGGCAGGAGTCTGGTTGTTGTTATATGCCTTCAAGTCGATTATGACTTATGAGGACCCTATTAATTTTTTTTTATATATTCATAGGGTTTTCATGGTAAGAGGTATTCAGAGGTGGTTTACCATTGCCTTCCTCTAAGCCTACGGCACCCGGTATTCCCAGGTGGTCTCCCACCCGAGTACTAACTAGGCCTGACCCTGCTTAGCTTCCGAGATCAGATGAGATCAGGTGTGTTCAGAGTGTCTGAAGACAAGCTTAAAAGGCTTCAGTCTGTTCCAGTGGTGGCTGGTGGTTCCATGTCAGTAGGACAGTGGAATCCGCTCTGGGTTTTAGTCTGAACTTTCAAGGAGCTTTCCAAGGTGCTTCAGCGTCTCGGGCACCTCCTTAAAAGTTGGGGCTAAAATCCAGATCGGATTCCACTGCCCCACTGACATGGAGCCACTGGTCTGCTCTCAACCTGTGTCAGAGCAAGATGCTCACTTGGATCTATCCATAGTCTGGCAACCTTCAACTTGTTCTCTGAGGGATCTGGCATTGGACCAGAATGTGACAGCTAATGGATGACAGTTGAAGAAAGAGCCAAATGAAGCTGGTCTGTCAACCAAAGAGCTGGAGAAGACCCTGCTCCCCACCTCTCCCTCTGCTGCTTCTTTCCCTCCCCCCCATCAGGCAGCCATTTTATTTGTGGCGGCGGCTGTCTCCAAGCACGCCCTGCAATATAGGTTTCCAAAGCATTAGGTGTCTGGCTTTCAGAGGGTAGGGTTTCTTGGTGTTGAACTGGGGCTGGGTGGGAAGTCTGTCCAGTCCCTTCCAGATACAATGGGGCTGCCTCTCATGATCCAATGTGCCAAGCCAATAAGACTGCCTGGCAGAACTACAGACATTGTTATCTCATTTGTCTGACTTTAACATGATGCTATGGCATCCAGAAGGCATGGCTGCATGGTCCTCATTACCTCTCTACATGCCAGATTCTCACATGAAATGGATCTGAATGATCCCGGCAGAGGAGATACTGTTTTCTAGAACAGCAAAAAGATCCTGGTCTGCCTTTACAAGACAAACTGGAGGAGTTACAAGTAAACTGAATTACCCTGATAAGGTATTTGGCCTCCAGTTCTGTCCATGGCACAACTCCATGCCTCTTTCACTCCTTGCTTTTCCCTACAACAGTAGATATTAAATTTAGGTGTTTTTTTTCCTCTTATGGTCATAAAAAGTACTTTCTTTGAAATTATTTCTTCTGGTCTTGCTAAAAATAGACTTTGTAATACGACACTATTCCATTCTCTCTGCAATTACACCATGGCCTTCGAACTCTGTCCTTTCCAGTTTATCAGTTTTACATAGATCCTGCCTTGATTGAATTACAACTCTAGAGGAGGGAGGCTTGGTTTTCTGCCTTATTTCTTGCCATACTAAGTTGTTTATTTTGAATGTAATTAAGTGTTTACCCTTGAGGCCAGTGATTTACCTTATTTTAAAAAGGACTCTTAATTTTAACACCATTCAGAAATCTTCATTTGTGTGTGCACCTTGTCCTGTGTACGTTACCTTCCATTTTCCATGCTCTTTATCCCATTGATGGACTCACCTGTATTTTGTTTCTCTTTGACTCTGCAAATAACAGCTAAGCTGCGGTGTCTGCTTATTTTATCATAAGAATTTGATAGTTTGCTTCTATCTAATGTTTTGCCTTAAATGTCTGGTTCAAGCCATCAAAGGTGCCAGGGTTAGAATGCTAGGCTTGGACGGGGAAAATCCTAGTTCAAATTCCAGCTCAGTCATGATGTTTACATGTGTGGTGGTGGTGGTTTACTTAACCACCTCCAGACAGTTAGTATTTTGCAGGAGGGATTCAAGTGTACACTGGTAAATTGAGGTTTGCACAATTAAAGTGGATTAAAGTGCTGTATCGCCCTAGCGCAACAAATCCAAACAAAGTTTTTGTAAATCGCTTAGAGGTATTTACATTCAAGAGGTATATAAATTTTGTTAAATAAATAAATGGACTCTTTGCAATTTAGAAAGTGACAGGGAAATGCAGGTGGCTCCTAGCTATCTAGTGCAGGTGAAAGCGCTGCTGTTCACTGCTGTGGCCACCTGATAAGCCTACTGGGAGGAGCTCGCTGGTATAGGAACAGCCCCACCAGAGGTCACTTTGCCAGGATATTTTACTTCAAACCTGGACCTGGCCTTAACTTTTTCTGTCTTTCTCACAAGTTTGTGATGCTACAAGCTGCTCTGAGCTTTGAATTCCTCAGAGTAAAAATAGGCTATAAATGAAATAAAAAGATTTATTTATTTATTTATTAGATTTATATCTCGCCCTTCCTCCCAGTAGGAGCTCAGGGTGGCAAACAAAAGCACCAAAAACACCTTAATACATCATAAAAACAGACTTTCAAATATATTAAAACAAAACATCTTTAAAAACATTTTTAAAAGCTTTAAAAACATCTTTTAAAAAAGGTTATGTTAGAATCAGTAGACATCACGTCAACCTTTTCAAAACTGGGACCAACCTTTAGCGTAAACATGCATGGGGGGATGCCACTCATTATTTTAATTTGTTCTTATCTTTGTACATTGGTAGTTTTGCTGTTGCAACCTCTCAGATCAGTAGTGAGTCCTGACCCACCAGTTGAAAACCAGCATGTTTGTTTATTTTATAAGCAATGTGTATAGACTAGAGAAATAAAACTATAGAACATCAGGCAGAGCATAAAGCACTGTGTTGATTTAGATGCATAACAGATATTGTTGGATCACCAAAATCCTCTAAGGCAATAGTAAAAAAGATAAGGCCTCCTTGAATACCAGAACTAAAGGGGCCAAATAAATGTTAACTGGAAAAAAATCCACTGTGCTAAATGTGTAAAGCAGGGGTAGTCCAGGTGTTCTTGGACTCCAACTCCTATCAGCCTCAGCCAACATGGCCAATGGTCAAGAATGATGGTAGTCCAAGATCTGGAGGGCACCAGGTTGGCTATCCCTGAACTAAAGTATTCAGACCCCTAATAAACAATTCACACCACCTCCGACTATTCCCACCTTTCTCTGTGTTCCTCCATAACCAAATCAGGCACAGCCCAACTAATTCTACACAGGACTTTTTAACCATTAAGGACAGTACACATAATGTGAGAACGCTTCAACCGGTTTACAAAATTTATCTGCAAATAATTATGATTAGATCACATGTATCCTCCGGTGGAGAAAACAACAACTCTAGCTAGCCTCAAGCTGGCGTTGCCAGCTCGGAACACCGGGATGTTGATTTTTTAAATCCAAATCACCTTATTAGACACGTTTCAGAACACTGTAAATTATGATAACGTTATGAACGCAGGTTGGGGGATATAGACCTGGTGCTTAACGGGGTACGTTTGCCCCTGAAAGACCAGGTCCGTAGCCTGGGGGTCGTTCTTGACTCCCAGCTGTCCATGGAGGCTCAAGTTTCAGCGGTGAACCGGGCAGCTCTGTATCAACTTCACCTGATACGGAGGCTATGCCCCTACCTTCCCAACGATCTGCTCCCACCGGTGGTACATGCCCTGGTCACCACTCGCCTAGACTACTGTAATGTGCTCTATGTGGGGTTACCCTTGAAAACGGTTCGGAAATTACAACTGGTACAGAATGCAGCAGCTTGTCTGATTAAAGGCAGCCGCCGGCAAGATCATATCACTCCTGTGTTGAAGGAGTTGCACTGGTTACCGGTTGTTTACCGAGCCCAATTCAAGGTGTTGGTCTTAACCTTTAAAACCCTATACGGTTGTGGCCCAGTTTATCTGAAGGAGCGCCTCCAGCATCGGCAGGGATGCCGCTCAACAAGATCAGCCTCAGAAGACCTTCTCTTGATCCCACAGGTTAAAACAGCTAGACTGGTGAGGACTAGAGAGAGGGCCTTTTCAATAGTGGCCCCCACCCTGTGGAATTCTCTCCCAAATGATCTACGCCATGCCCCGTCTATGATGAGCTTCCACCGGACCTTGAAGACCTGGCTTTTCAGGCAGGCTTTTGGGGCGGGTTAGGTTCTTACTGTCTTTTAAATCTTTTAATTGTTTATGTACTGTTTTTACCTTGTAAGTCGCCCAGAGTGGCTGGACAGCCAGCCAGACAGGCGACTAATAAATTTAATAATAAATAAATAAATAAATTTGTTAGCCTTAAAGACTGAAGGAACTTGGAGATCACTGGATCTGAGAATGTTTTTATCTGTAATTGTTTTTAGATTATGATTGTTGTTAAAATGTGTTGATGTGTTTGCTGCCCTGGGTTCCTTTGGGAGGAAGGGCCGGATATAAATTCCAAGGAGAAGAAACAAAACTCGTTTTTTTTTATTAGACATGTGGCTCTTTAAAAAAGTGCACACTGACACGTGTCTTCTCCTTTACAAGACAGCCTGCTACTTTGTCCCCGCAATGAATCTCCCTCCCCCCCCTCCCATTTCTTCCTCTCCAACGGTCTGAAGCACCTCAAGCCAATCACAACTTGAAGGGCTTGACAACCAATAGCGTACGACTCGAAAAAAAGCTCCAGCCGGCCTCGGTGGTAAACAATAACGAGCGGGGGCTCGTGCCTGAGTGATAGTCCTACAGTCCCAATCAGTCAGGGAGTAGCCGCAGATGCCGGTCCAATAGCACGAAGGGGAGGCGGGAGGACCTGAGGGATGGGTGGGTGGAGTGAGTGGGAGGAAGCGTGCGCCAAAATTAGACAGCAGCGAGGCAAGCCGAGGCGCGGGTGCGCGTCCCATCTTCTTCCCGAGAGGAACTTCAGCCGCCGGGAGGGGGGAGGATGGGCGGGCTAGGCGGGGCCAGCGCGAAGAGGCGGGGCCTAGCCGGAGGAGGCGGGGCCAGCTGGAGCAAGAGCGGCTGCTGTCGCAGTCAGAGCCGAGCTGCGGAGTGGGCAGCAGTAAGTGGCGTGGAAGGCTGCCAAGCGGCGCTGCTGGACTCAGCAGGACAGATGCGAACTGGCAACCGCTTCGGCAGGGTTGTAACTGCATTGGATGAGGCTGGTGCACTGAGGAGGAGGGAGGTGCCGGACTTTTAATTCTTAGATGGGCAGCGAGAGAGGCCCGCTACCCCTGGAGAGTTCGCCTAGCAGCAGCCTTATTTAATGGTCACTTGGACCCATTGGTAGTAGAGCAGCGAGGAAAGGCAGAAAAACCCTCCTCTTTAAAAATAAAAATCTATGCACAGACAATCGCAAGACCAGCAGGCAGGCGGCGATTTCTGAGACTTCTGTGCCAGAAAGGCGCAGAGAGAGAGAGAGAGGTGGAAGCCCAACAACTATTCGCCCCGCTGAATAACGAGAGGCACAATTGCCCTCCCCCCCCTCTTTCTAAAGCCGAAGTGTGGATCTCGGAGGAAAGCTGTAGACCTTTAGGATATTCTCTTGAGGCATTTTTTTTTAAAAAAGAGGCAGTTGCTTCTATCCAATGAGCAAAGAAGAAAAAGTTGTGAATCGTTTCTTCTCTGGGGAGGAGGAGAAGGAAGGAGGAGCCACCGAAGTCGGGATGCAGTTTTCGAGATGGTCATAAAAGGGGAAGCAAACAAGCAACTACCCGATGTGTGTGGGGGTTTTTTTTGCATTGGATCTATTTGCTTGCGAGCTTGATTTAAGGAGGCAATACCTGTGAAGCCTTACGTAGAGAAGAGCAAAAGGGCTTGCGATAGTTTGTGGGTCCCCCCCTTTTCGCTTCCCCATCCAACCCCTCCTCTGGATCCTCCCCTTCTATTTTGGAGGGGGGGGGAGGAGGAGATGAATGTTTGGCTTCTCCCGAAACAGCCGGTGGATTACTAACAGAAGAACCCGACCTGGGAAGCCTTGAGGATGCGGCTTGAAACAGACGAGAGCTGACGACGAGTCCGGGAAAAGAGCGAGTGAGCGAGGGAGGGGAAGAGAAAGAACGGGCTGAAGTGGATGTTGAGAGGAGTGGGGCGAGTCGACGGCGAGAGCGGCGGCGGAGAGCTGGGGGCCGCGGTGGCCGGGACAAGCCGTTTGCACCAGCGCCCGCGTGCTGAGCGTGCCAGGCTCTCGGTCCTTTCCCTGCAGAAATGCTGCATCATGAACCCATCGCTCGTCCGGATCTGCCCCTGAACCAGCCAGAAAACAGCACCTCTGGTGCCGACTAGCAGCAGCGGTAGCATGTGAGGAGGGAACAAGGAGTGGACGGAGTGAAAAAAGAAAAAGAGAAATCCACCAGAACCCCCCCGCCGCCGCCTTTCTGTCTGGGCAGTGCTGTCTCAGGACCCCGCGATGCCTCGGCTGTCGCCTTCACGTCAGAAGGGGGAAAGTCCTATTTAAAAAGAAAAAAGAGTGTGTGTGTGTAAAGGGGCAGGAAGGAAGAGGAGGCTGCTCTCTCGTGTCTCTCCGCGGAGCATCTTGTCAGACAACTCAACTTCTCGCCCAGGTGGAGGAGCAACTCGGAGCAGCTCCTAGAACTTCTTCCAAGGACCAAAGGCTGGAAAGCTGAGCAAGGCAAGGAAGCCCATCCGTGCCCGGGGTCTGTGTTTACCGGGGCGTCTAGTCTAGACTAGAACACGTGTCATCTCTGGAGGAAAGCCTGAATTGAACCCTAGCTCGGGAGAAGCGTGCATTTTCACCCTTCCCCCCTCTTAATTCTTAATATTTTATTTTGCAACCGGGATTCCTCTCCCCTCAAGTCTCTGCATTGTTGTTTGCTTCCCTGCCAGGATCCACTTAAGGAAGCTGGACGCGCGTGGTGATTAAGAATATATAGATATTATTTCCCTCGCTTCTCTCCTGAGTCAGCTGCTCCCAACCACCCCTACACCGATCCCGCCTGGAAGGTTGGTCGGGTCGCCTTTCTGAAAGTCCTGATCGGTTTGTTGTTGCCGCCACCGCCGCCGCCCTCCAAGCCTCCTCGCACCGGCTCCGGTTGTCTTGACCCGGGGTGGCGTCGCCGCCGCAGGAGGCTGCCCCGCCGCTGCCGGGCCTTGCGGCGCGCCCATGCTGCTGCTGCGGAAGCTGCCGGGCTGGCCGCCGTCGGCTCTGGGTCTGCGGCTGCCGCAGAAGTTCCTCTTCCTGCTCTTCCTCTCGGGCCTGCTCACGCTCTGCTTCGGGGCCCTCTTCTTGCTGCCGGACTCTTCCCGCGTCAAGCGCCTCTTCTTGCCCCGGCGAGGGGGCGCCGGAGGAGGAGGAGGAGGGGACCCCGAAGGGCTTCGCAGCACCGCGCCGCCTGGGCCCGACCCTGACCGCCGCCATGCCGCCCCCAGCCCGCCAGAAGCCGCCGCTGCGGCTGCTGCCGCTGCTCCGCCGCCGCCTCTGCCTCCGCGTCGCCTCAGGGACCCCAAAGTCCCAGCCGCGCAGTCGGCGGCGATGAACGAAGCCGCCGCCAATTCCTCCAAGCGAGACCGTCACAGCCCGCCCCACCACCAGGGGTCGCCTGGGGAGAAAAAGGCGGCAGGCGCGGGGACCGGCAGCGCCGTCCCCCTCCGGCAAACCCGAGCCCCGTTCCGCTTCGACTATGAGGGGTTCCGGCGCAGCCTTCGCCACCCGGTGTTGGGCAGGAGGAAAGGCGGCACTGAGGATCCCGAGAACCGAGCCCGGCGGCGGAAGATCAAGGAGGTGAGTCGAGGGTGGAGGTGCCCCTCAGAGCGCCTTCATTCATTCCCTCTTTATAGGCGCACAAACACATACTTTCCCTTCATCTTTCTCCTTTGCTGCCTTTCCTCTGGTTTTGCCTCCTTCACCCTTCCAGGCTCCCAGTAACTCATTTCTATTATTAATTACTGAATTGTGTTGTAATTTAAGGTGGAAGGTGTTTTTTTGGAATCTCAAAAAGTGCACAGCCTCCCCCCCCACGGAGCCTACATGTCAAAGGTGAGGCCATAGATCAGCAGTAGCCCATGTGGTGCTGCCCAGATACAGCTTGTATCATCCCTGGCTATTGGTCATGGTGGCTGGGGCCAAGGGGAATTGGAGTCCACCACACCTGGAGGGCTCCATGTTGGCCACCCCTGCCATATAACGTGGGGATGAAACCTGGCCTTTGGCATGGAAGGTCAGCTTCTGAATCCTGTATAGCTGATTCATATGCAAGGGCATTCTGATTCTGTTCAGAGATGGGCTTTTCCTATCAGTGTTTTATTTATTTATTTATACATACATACATACATACCCCGCCTTTCTTTTCATGATAGAAACTGTTGAGCTTCAGTGCACTGGAAATAAGTTGTGGGGCTGAACCCATGGCTGAAATATAGCCATATATTCCACCTTCATTCAGCTCTTCCCAATGTCCTCTTCTCTTCCTCCCCTCTTTTGGCACCCCCTCCACAGCTCCCACCCCTTCATTTCATCCTTTGCATACATTCAGAATTAACCTGGAACAATTATGATTACCTAGTTCTGTGTTTGAGAGAGCCAGTGTGGTGTAGTGGTTAAGGTGTTGGACTACTACCTGAGAGACCAGGGTTCGAATCCCCACATAGCTATGAAGCTCACTGGGTGACCTTGGGCCAGTCACTGCCTCTCAGCCTCATGAAAACCTTAGTCATAGGGTCGCCATAAGTCGGAATTGACTTGAAGGCAGTCCATTTCCATTTAGTTCTGTGTTTGCAAAACCTTTGTAAGCATGCATCAAAAGGATGGGAACAGCAGCACACGAGACTGCAGCCCTATACTTACTTAGCTGGGAGTAAGCTCCATTAAACCTCAGTGGGACTTATCTCTTTTGAGAAGCATATACAGTTGTGCTGTAGTAAAGCATATAACTTAGAGCAACTTCGGAAATTATCACTTTAACAGGTAATGCCTTGCAGACTTGTATTGTCTAAACCCACTAGCTAGAACCATCAGCTTTGAAATGGGTGTACATTGTGTTGCAACCATGAAGATGTGTACACTGGAGAGCTGGGGGTCATTGTAACACCTTGAAGTGTGTTTTTGTTTTTATAAAAAAAAGTGAATTGAAGAATAGAAGTTCTAGTGGGGGTGCAACATAATAATAATAATGATAATAATGATAATGATAATAATAATAACGATAATAATAATAATAATAATAATAATAATATAATGATAATAATGAAATTTATGTCCTGCCCTTCCTCCCAGAAGGACCCTACTAAAAACACATGGGGTTGTAATGCACAGCTGTTAAAAATGTGCAACTAGTTCAAGGTATGTTGAGTGATAGTGAGTATTTGCACCATTCTTTGAGTATTGGTGTTTTTTCCTGGTTTGCCCCTTCATGCTTCCTTAGGTTATGGCTTCCACCCTATTACCCGTTCAGACTTCAGTTATCTGCCCATTAAACCTCCTATTCCTTGTTCACCTTTTCCACATTCCTGTTTCCTTTTTTGCAGTCAGCATTTCTTGATTGCCTCATTCCTGTCACTTGCACCTTACCCTTTATTCCTCCCTATTCATGCTTCTACTTAACCACCCTTTCTCCTTTTCTGATTTACCTTCCATTTTTGCTCTCAAGGGCTTTTTCCATTACTCCATGTTCTCTCCGTTTGCCTTTTCATACTCCCTTGATGGCTGCTCCTATGCATATTTACTCACAAGTAATCCCCTCTACTGTGGGCTTTTCTCCCTCGTAAGGGTGCATAAGACTGTAGCCCTTATGCATGCTTATTTTGGAACTAAGTGCCATTGTGTTTAATGAGGCTTACTCCCAGGTAGGTGTGTTTAGGGTTACAGCCTTGGTTTCTTTCTTCTCTTCCCCTTGTCTCCCCACCCCCAGTGTTCATTACCCCAGCTTTTTCCATTTCACCTTTCTGTTCCATATACAATTTTATACAGAAATAATATTAAACACCCCCCATACTTTAAGACAAGGATGTATTTTGTTTGCCTACAGTTCTTAGTGTATATTCGTTCTTAGTGTGTATGTGTGAAGATGCAGGTGGATGTTATATCAGTATATATTTTTTTAAAAACCCTTTGGAGCTGGGTAGGGTGTAAGCATTACAAGGGTGGAATATAACAACTAAATAAAATTCCCATATATTACAAAATGCATTGTGTATCATGCAAGAGTATGGAGCTTGGTACACAAAAATACACTTTCTTTCATGTTTGCTTTTTTTGTTCTCCTACCCTCTTTTCAACATTTCACATGCCGTATTGATTCATACCTAAGTTCATCCCTTCTCACCTTTCTGTTAGATAACTTACTTTTTTTTATTTTTCCTCTTTTCTGCTGCATCACCTGTCAGTTCTTCATTATCTCATGCTTTCTTGTCTACAAAGAGTAGTTTTTTCAGAAAATGAAGTTAACATGGTAGTGTCTATAGTGTACCGGTTCCTTTCTCCCCCTCTATTGTTTTTCCCTGTTGAAACAGGTTTTGCAGCCTTTGAAGCACAACAGAAACCCACAAAACCTATTTAACCAGAAAAAATAGCAGGCCAAAAGGAGTGAATAGATGTGCTGTGCAGGTAGCTGTATTGAATCAGTCTCTTTGAAAAGTTAGTCTGGGCACAGCTGTAGTTAGCTGCTTCTGTTGCTTCTCCCTCTTTCCTTCAATTCATGTTTCTATGTGCTTCACAATCAGTCCCCAGTTACTTTCACCTGTTTTTCATTATTCCTGTTGATCTAGCTATTCAGATACCTTTCCTGTGTTTTTATCCATTCCTGTTTCGGCCAAACCCCCCTATACTTCTCCTACTTCCTTCCCTTTAGTACTGAATTGAGATTCCTTTTCTGGTTTAACACTCGGTCTTTCAAAGGTGCCTGTCTTCATCATCTCTCCTCTTTGCTTTTCCATAGAGCAGATAGGAAGTAATTCCAATAAGCTTTTATCTGGTCACAATAAGATGAAATGGAGTGAAGTGAATCTCGGGTTGGATGTTAAGGGGAAAACATTGTAGAAACTGAAATGCCTCTTGGTAGATGGTGGGAGTTTGGTCAATTGCGATGCATGAAACCAAAGCTGGATGAAATAATTGAAATAGAGAGGGTTAAATTGTGCAGAGAGTCGCCCCAAATCCAAAATGAACCTTATTCCTAAAGATAGGATTACATCAGCCTTCCACAGACTGTTTCATCCTTTTCACATCTTGGACCCATCATTAACCACAACCTACCATATGGGACCCACCCTTGTAGTTTTTCTTTTTTAATTGTGTCAGCCTCCTTCCCCTTGCCTTTATCCTTTTCTCCTATCCACTCCTCTGGTCTTGTTCTTTCTCTTAACAAAAATACTGTTAACAGTGCTGCTGGTATGACCCAAGTTAGGTAGGAGATCCGCAGATTGCCTTTCCTAAACCTGTGCAGAGGTCTGGGGTGAACAGTTTGTGCCTCTGACAAAGGCCGACAGGACATATAGCTTCCAGTGGCTCAAACCCCGTGTTATAGGGAAAGGCAGAAATGTATTGCATTTGGTAGCACCTCTGAATGGGGGGGGGGGAATCTAGCTCTGAACTTGACAATCAGTCCATACCTGTATTTGAGGCAAAACCTGTTCACCAAGTTTTTTTGAAAGGAAATGTCATTTTGGCACACCTCCACCACCAAGGTGTGTGCCATTTCTGGTTATGACAATCCCTGATTCCCAGTGATATAGAGCCAGTGTGGTGTAGTGGTTAAGGTGTTGGACTATGACCTGGGAGACCAGGGTTCAAATCCCCACACAGCCATTAAGCTCACTGGGTGACCTTGGACCAGTCACTGCCTCTCAGCCTCAGAGGAAGGCAATGGTAAACCACCTCTGAATACCGCTTACCATGAAAACCCTATTCATGGGGTTGCCATAAGTCGGGAGCAAATCGAAAGCAGGCCATATCTAGGGACAGATATGTAAGCTCATGGGAAGAACTCATGTATGATTCAACAGGGCCTCCCTCCTTTTGTATGGTATGTTGGCAGCCAATGTTTGAAGAGGCAGATGGAGAATGTCTGTGAAATAATAGACCAGAATTCACCCTGTGTCTGCATTGGATTCTGACTGACCTCAGTTTTTACTGTGGGTTTCACACGTGCAACTGAGGACAGAATTTGGCTCAGGACCAATAGTGCATGCGTAAAGGACTGGCTAGCAGCTTTGCAGGTGTTGCAGGGCAATGGGTGACCTAGTTAACCAGCAAGCTTATAGTTTCAGTGTAGCACTTAGAATCTTTCAGTTACAGTGGCTAGCCAACTTGGAGTAAACCTCAGGTTGGTAATTGATGCTAATTCATAAAGCACATAGATCTAATTAACCCAAGATGTTTTGAGGAAAGAACCAATCCAGGGAATTAAACAGAGAGGGAAATCTAAATGTAGTGGAATAAAATCCAGGGTGACAAATCATGATGATAACCCACCTTTTTATTTTATTTTTTAATATAAAATATTATTTCTGATTCTGAGATTTTGATCAAGTCTTGCAAACAAAACACTGCGCTAATGATAAAATTCCAACTTCTCTGCCAGGCAACCAGACAAACTGCACCCCGGGTGCTCGTTTTCTTTATGGTCCCAGGCATAGCTGAGATTAGCTCTGCCTGCAGGGAATTGAAAGAGGAACCCCCCCCCTCAGTTTCTTCCACACTTGGGAGTTAAGACTTCACATTTAATTCTCACTGTGTTGCAAGCTTCTCAGGCCTAGAGCAGGCTGGGACAAAAGTTTCTGTTCACCACAGCATCGCTTTTAACAATCAACCATAAATAAACAGGTGGAATGAATGAGCAAAGTGCTTCTGAGTTAGTAGCACTTGAATCTTTGAACCAAGGTTACATGTGTATTTTTCCCAGGGCCCCAGTATCTGTAAACAATTTGTAATGTACAACCATGTCTAACATGATTATTTCTCCATAGATTAAGAGCAGTCTCCGCAAAACTGCAAAAGTACTTCACTGCATCTATAGTATGTTTACTTGGCATCTAACATTTATAGACCCCCCCATTGCTGTCTGTTAAAAGATAGCCTTGAATGCAGTATTAATGGAGAAATGGATTCCCCCTCGCCTCTTTACAAGACACTCATTTTTATTCATTTTTCCCCTTGTTACTAAATGTTGTTCTTGTGGAAAACCTGCAGCTGCTGTGTATTAAGTACAGCCCTAAACCAGACTAGAAAACTGGGGATTCTTCTGGAGAGTTTGCATGTGGCCATTTCTTGAAGGAGGGCCCTAGGAAAAGCCAGCATTGGTTTCTTTTCTAGATATTTGCAGAATTATTATTTATTAAATTTCTATCCTGCTCTTCCTCCCAGAAGGAGCCCAGGGCAGCAAACAAGAGACAAAATGCTAAAAATATCTTAAAACATAATTTATTTTAAAAAATTAAAAAGTATTAAAAAGCAATTCCAAAACAGATGCAGACTGGGATAAGGTCTCTACTTAAAAGGCTTGTTGAAAGTGGAAGGTCTTCAGTAGGAGCTGAAAAGGTAACAGAGATGGTGCCTGTCTGATATTTAAGGGGAGGAAATTCGAAAGGGTAGGCACCACTACACTAAAGGCCCAATTCCTATGTTGTGTGGAACGGACCTCCTGATAAGATGGTATCTGCAAGAGGCCCTCACCTGCAGAGTGCAGTAATCAACTGGGTATATAAGGGATAAGATGAACTTTTAGATATCCTGGTCCCAAGCTGTATAAGGCTTTGTGCACTAAAACCAGCGCCTTGAATTTGGCCCAGCAGCCAATGGGCAGCCAGTGCAATTATTTCAGCAGTTGGGTGACGTGTTGGTGATACCCTGCCCCAGCGAGCAGTCATACCACCATATTTTACTCCAGCTGCAGCTTCCAGACCAAACTCAAGGGCAGCCCCACATAGAGTGCATTATAGTAATCTATCTTGGAGGTTACCCAGTGCATGGACAACAGTGGTCAATCTATCATGGTCCAGAAGCAGCCAGAGCTGTCTTAATAGCTGGTAAAAGGCACTTCTAGCCACTGAGGTCACCTGGGCCTCTAGCGACAAAGATGGATCTTAGAGCACCCCCAGACTACGACCTGCTCTTTCAGAGGGAGTATGACCCCATTCAAAGCAGGCAATCGACCAGTTATTTGGAATACCTACCCACAGCGCCTCCATCTTGCTAGGATTCAGGCTCAGTTTATTGGCCCTCATCCAGCCCACCATCATGTCCAGGCAGTGGTCCAGGGCTTGTACGGCCTCTTCCAATTCAGATGTTACAGAGAAATAGAGCTGGGTATCATCAGCATACTCCTGACACCTCACCCCAAATCTCCTGATGACTGCTTCCAATAGCTCCATATAGATGTTAAACTGCATTGGAAACAGGGTAGTACCATGTGGCACCCCACCGCACAACTGCCACGGGGCCAAAAGACAATTGCCCTATGCTGTTCTTTGAAACTGGCCCTGGAGATAGGATCGGAGCTGCTCTAAAACAGTGTCTTCTATACCCATCTCACCAAGTCAGCTCAAAAGGATACCATGGTCAATGGTATCAAAAGCCACTGAAAGATCAAGTAAGAATAAGAGGGTCACACTCCCTCTGTCCATCTTCCAATAAAAGTCATCCACCAGGACAACCAAGGCCAATTCAGTCCTGAACCTGGCCTGAACCCAGATTGGAATTGGTCAGGATAATCTGTTTCATCCAAGAGTACTTGTAATTGCTGTGCCTCAACCCTCTCAATCACCTTCCCTAAAAAGGGAGTATTTGTGACCGGGCGGTAGCTGTCACAAACCAGTGAGTCCAGGGATGGGATGGGAAAAATCTGTCCATTTTGGTTCTCTCAGTTTCTAATTTTCCAGTCTTTAATCCAGTCCTTCACATTTCTGCAACAATTTGTGAGTTTTTTAATTAAAAAAAGCTCAGGAAAGTTTTCCAGCACTTTAGAGTGGATTTCTCCTAATGAACACATTTTTGTAGGCAGTGTTGACTAATATATACATTTTTGCAAGCCGTTTCTCATATAATGCATTTTTGCATGTTATTTTCACTCATTTTTATGCACACTTGCCCTAATATACACATTTTTGTAAACATTTGTCGGTGAACTGTATTGCAAAATTTGAATAAGTGCAAATTTTGAAGACTGGCCGATGTTTCGGTTCTCATATTGTTTCGGAAACTGCAAATTTGATAGATTCGGTTTCAAATGTGAACGGAATCTAAATTCTCCCCATCCCTAGTCCAGGGTGGGATTTTTCAGGAGCGGTTGGATCACCACCTCTTTCAGGCAGCTGGGACCACTCCCTCCCACAAATATGCATTAATTGCACCCTTGATCCACTCGGTCATACCCCCTTGGCGAGCTTTAATAAGGCAAGAAGGGCAATAATGTGACTCCTACTTTTAGAGAGCATTCCACAAAGAGAGAATGAGGACTGATTGTTTCTTCAAGCAAGTGTAGCATGGAAACAGAGCAGAAGTGAGCTAGGTTGTACAGAAGTTGGTTACAGGTGTGATTCAGTTAAGTTACATGCATGTCTAAAGTTGCTGTCTTCCCTGTCCAGGATCCAACCAAGTTCATCTGGACACCCTACCAGGTAGGATTGGAAGCTGCAGCTTCTCTTGTCACTCTTGGGGAAGATTTCTAGTGGAGGCAAATATGCAGCTTTTGTCATCCAAATTGGCTTGAATGTGATATGCATAATAACTATTGTTCAGTAGCAGGCTTTTGTGAAACATTTGCTGTGTTCTGGATACATTGATATAGAATATAGGTTCTGTGATATTTTAAATATTCTTCAAATTTCATATTCTGTCATTTTGGTTTATAACCAGATGTTGGAGCGGCTTACAAAACAGGTTAGAACACATTGCATCCCAATTCTAAGCAATACTGAATTAGCTATTTGCTCCTAAAAAGCCCTCTAAATCAGAAAAGCTTTTTCTGGCTCTCTAAAAGTCATGAGTGAGCGAGCCTGGCAAGCTGTCCCAATAATCTATAATCTATATATCTTCCCCTAGATAGACGAGAGAATGAGTGACACCACTGAGAAGGCCAATATTCATTGTATTCACCAACCTTGTCTTTTGGATGTGTGAAGTGATCTATATATTTGTGTAAACCAACTGAATAGGAGTCCGCAGCACTGAGAGTAGAACCTTGTGTGTTGACCTGAGCATACCAGGTGATACATGTGGGAGAAAGAAAGGGTTGTGTTCGAATTCATAGAATAATAGTGTTGGAAGGGGCCTATAAGCCCATTGAGTCCAACCCCTTGCTGAACACAGGAATCCAGGTTAAAGCATACCTGACAGGTGGCTGTCCAGCTGCTTCTTGAATGCCTCCAGAGTTGGAGAGCCCACCACCTCCCTAGGTCATTGGTTCCATTGTTATATGGCTCTGACAGGAAGCTTTCCCTGATGTTCAGCTGAAATCTGGCTTCTTGTAACTTGAGCTCATTATATTTTGTGTCCTGCACTCTAGGATGTTCAAGAAGAGATCCTGGCCCTCCTCTGTGTAACAGCCTTTCACGTCCTTGAAGAGTGCTATTATATCTCCCCTCAGTCTTCTATTCTCAAAGCTAAACATGCCTAGTTCTTTCAGTCTTTCCTTATGATGCAGACTTAATTTTCAGATACTTCCTGTACTCAAATTCTATGAGATACATGCGTCGTTATAATTAAGAACAAAGTTAGGATGGTAGAAGTTTCTTTCTCCTCCCCCACGTTTCCTTAAGGCACGGATGGGGAACCCTGGGGCCTCCAGATGCAGATGAAATACAGCCCTCATCATCCTTGAACGTTGACTATGATGGGCTTAGTGGTGGCAAGTAGCAGTATTGCTGGATGGGAGGTGAATACCACCTTTAGTCTCCCTTGCTCCTGTTCCTGCACCTGGAGAACTGCAGCCTGTTGAGGAGCCAGAGGGTTGAGCCCGCCAGCCCATCCCTCCCTGGAGAGCAACTGTAAGAACTTTGCCGCAACTGTAGTTGCCTCCAGGGGAAGCTTGTTGTGTGGGCTCTTGTTTGTGGATGGGGTGAGAGCACAAATGCAACTCACGAATGTCTAAAGTGTGGATTATGGTATGCCTGGGTTTTTGTTTTATATTTTTATTATTGATTGTATTGCACTTTTGAATTTGTATTTAGTGTAATTTTATCATATTTTCTTCTGTATTATTCTGTTCTTTGCTTGGCGGCCTTGCCCAAAAAGTGGTATACAAATAAATTGATGATGGTGATAGCCATGCGGTTGAAGTCCAGCAGTATCTAGAGGGGCCGCAGATTCCCCATCCCTGCTGACGATCATTTAATCATCAGTCCTACATGTTATTCTTAAATAACTTATTTTCTCATCTTTTCAGCTGTTGGACTAGGGAGAATACTGTGCAAAACAGGAAAGGGGGCTAGTTAAAGATAAAGAGTTGAGTTTTCAACAATTGTAAGGACTAGAGGAAGGAAACGGAACATCGGGGCAAAGATAAAAATGTGTAAGAAGTTAGTGAAAATCTTTACAGGAAAGAGAAGGCAGCAGAAGTCTATGTCAGCCTTTAGGTTAAAGAGTGTCTGTTGATTTATTAGTGTGATGCAATTTTAGGGAGTTGCTGGGAAGACATTGACGTTAGTTGGATGACTGGTCAAACTGCAGTGTAAGTTGTTTATCAGGCAATACGCACATGAAAATGCTTGTGCCAGAAATTCTTATGCAATGAATTGGTTTGTGGCTTTAATTTCCAGATAATTCCAGTAATGGAGTTAAAGAATCAGAACAAAGAGAGGATAGTAATGAATTCAGAACATTTTCAAATGTGAATTAGCAGTGCTTCACACTCTTTTCTTTTTTAAAAAAGATGTACACCTGGGATGTTTCTGTGTACACTTAAAGTACATGTGATAAACCAGGGTTTACTAACTTGTGTATCATAAAGAAATTAGTTTTGGGGCGGTATTCAATTAATGTGTCCTGTCAGCACAAGAATTTCCGCTTGCACAATAGGACTTCCCCCTCCATGCCCTACACCCTCCCCAAATCTGCTCTGGAGAGTTGTGGGAACCCCTAGAACAGATTTAGGGATGCGCAGGGGGAAGCGGGGGAAGCCCGTTGCACAAGTGGAAATCCTTGCACTGAAGGGCCATGACTTAGCATTATTTTAGATACAACTCTTGCTTTTTAAATTAAATTTCTATCTTTCCTTTCTCCCAAAGGAGCCCAGGACAGCAAACAGCCAAGCAGCATAACAGTACAATTTAAAATAAAGGAAAAACATGTTTTAAAACAATAAGGTGATCTAAAAACAATTTAAAAGATAGACACATACCTTCCCAGGTAATAATCAAGGTTGCTAAGAAGTGTCTTTCAGCCATCAAATGCCTGGGTGAATTTTTAACTACCTTCTAAAAGTTAATAATGAAGGAGACAGATATACCTCACCAGCAAGGGCATTCCGCAGACAGGGAGCCATCACCAAGAAGGCCTTGCCACAGAGTCAGTGTCAACTGGGTGGTGCCCAGTACAGTAGTGGCATCACTAACAGCACCTTCCCTGATGATCCTAGGGCTGGTTGATGCTGGGGAAAGCACTCTTTTAGGTGCTTGGGTCCCAAGCCATTTGGGGCTTGCATATACCCAATTCCTGTGGTTATGTTAGGGACTTGCATATACCCAATTACTGTGAGTTAACCACTGTTGAAACTCACCTCAACCTCAGCTTTGTTTATATTATCAAGAAGTTGAGGCGGGGGGGAATAGTCAATAACCCCTGCAAGATCAAAGGTTATTAACTCCATTCTTTTTCTTCTCAGATACAAGATTCTATAACAACTCCAATAATTAATTATTTTTGATGGGTAAGATGAATGATCCAACTGTTGCCTCTGGAATTCTTTAAGCCTGTAAGTAGGAGTTCTTCATGGAGGGTAACAGTCCTCAAGTAACAATGTTTAAATCCTGATTGTGCTGACAAATGCCCAAGTCCTCCCCCAAATCAAGGTGTTAGGGGCTCTGCACCTGGTATATTATCAGTAGTGACAGTTGACGTTTCTGCCTTCACGGAACTTGTTCTGTTCTAGCCTTTCCCAACCTTTGGGTTCCCAGATGTTGCTGGACTACAACTTCCATCATCTTTAGCCAGCATGGCCAATGGTCAGAAATGATGGGAGTCTAGCAACATCTGGCTACCTAAAAGTTGGGAAAGGCTGTTCTGTGCCAAATCCCTTCTATGTTGATGTGTTGGTCAAGGAACCCCAAAGCACCTGCCAGTGTAATGCAAAGGATTCTGAGGCATGTTCTGTGTCATATGCTCTGTTCAGCTGGGGATTTGGGCTGTTCTGTTGGGCCTCACCATTGCTCCACTGAACAGTGCATGATATAGAGCATGCATCACGTTCTCCTTCTGCTGCACATTGCCAAGGAAGATTGGCAGAGGCAGCCAGTAGTCTTTGAGGGAAGACTATTATGACCTCACCAAAGAGCTCTGATAAACTTTCAAGGACCCCCCCCCCCGGTTCCCCAGCATACAATTTGCCAAGGCAATTCCTGGGCTGCATGTTTGGCCACAGGAGGGGGTACTTTGCTCTTTATTAATTCAGGAAGTTGCTTTTGGGAAAACTCTCTATGTCGGCTAGCACATAATAGCCCACAGATGCACAAAATGATAGTTTTGAACCATAGGAGGCTTCAAGCTGCAATTCAATACAGACAGCTGTTAGTGTTTATTAAAAGTGAGTATATTGTAGCCATGAATTTTACTTTCACTAGTATGGTCAGGGTTGAGGAGACGTTGCAATATAAGGCACAGAATTCAGCTTCCAGATACATTGATGTTCGTCTTTTTTAAAACATCAAGTTTCTGGCCCTTATGATCATGCAGTTGTGTTTGAAAGTCTGTGTGTCATGCCCCTGCTGCAGGAGTCCTCAGAGGAGGTGGCCCTGGTACTTCCTTAAGGGAACCATGCAAGGGACCAGGGAGGTCATGCAGGAGAGAGGCCGAACCAAGACTGTCCCAGATGCTGCCTGTTCCTATAGAGAGCCTGGGCTCTGAGGCAGAAGTTGAGCCACCTCCAAGCTCAAGAGAGTGCTGGCACATGAAGTTGCAGAGCCAGGCAGTGGCCAGGCACTGGAGTGTTGGTTTGAAAGCTAAGACCTCCTTAAGAGTAATGAGCTAATTGTGAGGAGCTGCTTCCTTATGAGTAGACCTGACTTCTTGGATAGCCCTGATGATCAACAGCTATGCTTAGGGTAGAGCTTAGAAGGCTCCTGGATAAAAGTCTTTAGTCCCTTGGGAAAGTTTCTGGAACAATTTCCGACCTCCAGCTTCTTCATCTGCTGTGCATTCTTGCTGTGACCCTGGCTTCCTTTTGTGTATGTCTGTGGGCTGTTACTAGATTTCGTCTCTCTAGTTGACACACATACCCTAGCTTGATCTTGGACCTTTACCTTACCTTGCTGTCTGGATCATCCTGGGCTCTGTCTCCTAGCATCCTTGCCCCCTGAAGCAGGGCAACCTGTGGACAATACCTGGTGAAATTTGAGGATCTAGAGGAGAGGAGATGCACTCTGTCATGGAGTGCATGCGGAAGTCACATGTTCAGTCCCTAGAATCTCTGATAAAGGATCGTAGGTTGCAGATGTTGTGAAAGACCTCTCTGCCCGAGACTTGGAGAGCTTGGATTGCCATAAGGCAGCTTCATATACTCATTTCCAGTGATTTATGTAGTGTGGTAACATTCAAAGGCTTTTATCTAACTTACCCTTGCAACAACTCTGTGAATTCGTTCTCTATTTCCCCCCCAAAAGCAGTGATTTCTCTGAGGCCTCTCCTCTTTCCCTGTTCCAAACAAAGAAGTTCAGTGCGTCAGCTGAGCACTTTTCCTGGTTTTCTTGTGTCACTCTCAGGTCACTATAGAAACATGAGCTCTCTGCACTAGAGATGATGGTTCTGCTGTGATGTGCATGGTATCATTTCACAGGATGAAAGACATGTGGGTCAAGAAGTTATTCTCTGTCATCCCATTTCAACTGGTGATTTCACTTGTGTGAAATTGTATCCCTCGGTAAGTCTTGTTTAAAAAGGCCCTAGGTAGAGATCTGAATCCATTTTATTCAGGTCCATACTCAAATTTAACTGTTCGGTCCCATTGCTTATCAAAGAAGTATTGACAGAGCAGCCTTCCCCAACCTGGCCCTCTCTAGGTGTTTTGGACTCCATCATCACTGACCTGTGACAGTGCTGGTTAGATCTGGAGTCCAAAACATCTGGAGGGCACCCGGGTGAGGAAGGGTAAAATATAGCAGGAGTGGGGAACTATGGTCCTCCAGATATTGTTGAACTCCAATACCTCCATCAAGTATAGCCGGTGGATAATGGGAGTTGTAGTCCAGCAACATCTGGAGGGCCACAGGCGGTGGTGGCTGGTGGCTCTTGGGACTGGTAGGGTGGAAGGCAGGGAGACCATCAGCAGGCAGAGCCAGGGCCAATGACAGGCAGAGTCAGCTAATTCTAGTTTTGCTTCCCTCCTCCTCTCTGCTAAGTTCTACAAGGGCAACACCGAGACTGAGGAGGAGGAGGGAGCTGACAGGCAGGACCATCTGCTGGACTGCTTGTAAGTAAGAAGCCAGGCAGGTGAGGGCTGGCTGAGGGCAGACTGAAGTTGGGGGGGCAGTGTCCCATTGGCCCTAATGGACCCATCTCCATTGGCCACAGGTTCCCCTCCCCTGCAGTAGAGGGAAGAAAAGTCTTTGTTTCTCAACTGCAAGTTCGTGGATTTATCTTAGCTGTGCTTCCCTCCTGGAGAAGGTCAGTACCCATCTAGAGAATTGCCTAGGGTGAGCTACATGTTACCTCTGACATCTGTTCGATCCTTAATCTTCTTAGTGGCAAAAAAGCAGTGAAACCACTTGAGCAGCATCTCCCAATAATAATAATAATAATATTTAATTTGTTTGTCGCCTATCTGGCAATTAGCCACTCTAGGCGACGTACATTAAAAGAGATAAAATACAATAACAGATGTAATCACATTAATAACAATAGGTAAAATACTGGACAGTCATCAATACATATAAAAGCAATTATAATAACAACATACGATAAATGACAGAATCATGGTGATTTACCCAATGACCTCAAAGGCTTGCTGGAATAGCCACGTCTTCAGGGCCTTGCGGAATACATCTAGGGAAGGGGCATGTCGAAGATCATATGGGAGGGAGTTCCAGAGAGTGGGGGCCACCACAGAAAAGGCCTTCTCCCTAGTACCCACCAACCTAGCTGTTTTGGTTGGAGGGATTGAGAGAAGGCCTTGTGTGGCTGATCTAGTTGGGCAGCATAATTGGTGGCGGTGGAGGCGCTCTTTCAGGTAAGCTGGGCGGAAACCGTACAGGGTTTTAAAGGTTAAAACCAACACCTTGAATCGGGCCCGGAAAACAACCGGCAGCCAGCGTAGGTCAAACAACACTGGCGTGATGTGATCCCGTCGGCGGCTGTTGGTAAGTAAGCGCACCGCTGCATTCTGTATAAGCTGTAATTTCCGGGTCGTTTTCAAGGGTAACCCCACGTAGAGCGCATTACAGTAGTCCCATCGAGAGGTGACCAGGGCATGCACCACGAGCGGGAGCTGTTGAACAGGGAGGTAGGGTTGCAGCCTACGTATAAGGTGTAATTGATACCAAGCTGCCCGGCTCACAGCCGAAATCTGAGCCTCCATGGACAGCTTGGAATCAAGAACAACCCCGAGGCTGCGGACCTGGTCCTGTAGGGGCAACTTCACCCCACCAAACACCAGGTCAACATCTCCTAACCCTCCCTTGTCTCCCACAAGTAGTACCTCGGTCTTATCAGGGTTCAACTTCAACCTGTTCCTGCCCATCCATCCACTCACGGATTCCAGGCACTTGGACATGGTCTCCACAGCCCTCTCTGGTGAAGATTTAAATGAGAGATAGAGCTGCGTGTCATCCGCATATTGGTGACACTGCAGCCCAAATCTCCTGATGATCTCTCCCAGCGGCTTTACATAGATGTTAAATAGCATGGGAGAGAGGATAGAACCCTGTGGCACACCACAATTGAGAGGCCAAGGGTGTGAAACCTCATCACCCAATGCTACCTGTTGGCGCCTATCAGAGAGAAAGGACTGGAACCACCATAAAACCGTGCCTCCCAATCCCAAACTCTCCAGGTGATCTAAAAGGATACCGTGGTCGACGGTATCAAAAGCCGCTGAGAGATCCAGGAGGACAAGGAAGGTGAATTCTCCCCTATCTAGTGCCCTCCTCATATCATCTACCAGAGCCACCAAGGCTGTTTCAGTTCCATGTCCAGTCCTGAAACCCGATTGGTATGGATCTAGATAATCCGTTTCATCCAAGTGTGTCTGCAACTGATTTGCCACCACTCTCTCAATGACCTTGCCCAAGAATGGTAAGTTTGAAATTGGGCGGAAGTTGTTTAAAATCTGGGGATCCAATACTGTTTTGTTTTCTTTATTTTTTATATATATATAAAAAGGCCAAGCAAACATAGAATAATTCATCTCCTAAATTTGTCTCTGGAAGCTGGCTGTCATATAATTGATCAGTAGTGTATAGTTTCAAAGAAAATCTAATTTTTTAACAAGTGCCAAATACTAGTGATTAATGTTTGAAAATGCTGTCTGTGTGCAACTGTGAGAATTACACAGTGGGATTCTATATTTATATTCGCAATGGATTTTTCAGATCAAATTCGCTTGAGTTGCAAGTCAACATGATTGGCATTCCCCCCACCCTCCCCACCAGGCTGCCCCCTCTGGGAAACACAACCAGAGATCTGGAAAGCTGAAGCAGTTTCATTCCTGCCTCTTGTGTCATCATAAGCAGTAATAAAGTGTTTTGTTGTTGGAACTGTGTGGACAGTTTTGCTGCTAATGGATGCATGAGACAGAAGAGGCTTCCGTTGAGATCTCTTGTTGGCTTGGCTGGGGGAATGGGGGTGAGATAGACGAACAGGAGAAAATAGCAGTTATGGTCCTGTCCAGTGTTTTGAGGCTGAGTCATAAGGACTGTGTTAGCGTTTGAGAATCAGTTATCAGAAACTGGGAATGAAGAATATTTTTGGTTTTGCTCTGTGTCATTTGGTCTAAATGTTCTTTTGACTAATGGCCTCTGTACTTCATCTTGTTGACAACAGGTAACAATCCTGCGACTTCTTTGGGTGGGTGGGGAAAGCAGTTTTGGGTAGCCTAGTGATATGTCTGGCCCCAGGGGACAGCAAGATGGGCAGAATCATGGGGCCAATGTGATCTAAGTGTCAAAGACACTATATGGTCTTAATTTTCCCTTTTATCTTCTCTAGGAGTTGCTAGTAGCCATTTTGAATTTGCAGTTTGTGCGACAAAAGGGCCACACTTTGGGTTGTGTCAGGTGCTGGTCCTATGCAGAGTAGACCCATTGAATTTACTGGATGTGACTAACTTGGCCCACTAATTTTAGTGAGTCTCTAGACTAAATATAACTTAGTTGGATGTGACCCTTTGACTGCATAGCTATTGGTAGTTTTGGGTTGCTAATATCCATCAATGATTGTTGAGTGTGGACCTAAGATAGTGGCCCTCAGCCTGTAGAATCATAGAATAGTAGAGTTGGAAGGGGCCTACAAGGCCATCAAGTCCAACCCCCTGCTCAGTCCAGGAATCCAAATCAAATGTGATCTTGTCTTGAGTAGCTTTGTAGATTGGGGAGAGAGGATGAAACTCTTCCTGGAGAGTGGGAAAGCTGCTCTGGGATTCCACCGTAGAAATAAACATTTTGAATGTTTAGTTAAATGTTGGCATATAGCTTGGCTCCTTTCACCAATCATCTGGGCAGAAAACTCTGGGCTGCTTATATAATTCTCCCCTACCTCTGATCACTGTTGAAAGGGACACACTAGTACTTTCCATTCCACCCCACCTGTCACCTTCAAGATGGCTCTTTGGATGCATCTGAATAACCAGGAAATTGATGGGGAGAGTTGTCCACCTACTAATTTGACAGAAGGCTAAAATACTGTTCTGTGATCCTTGGAGGTGCACCAAATTGAGCAGATGGAATGTTACTAGCCAAGAGCCTGGGTGCTTCTTGGGAAATGCAGGAGACTGGTGTCCCAAAATCACATCCATGTACTTCAACATCAGGGCTGTGGAGTCGGTATGCCAGACCTTCGACTCCAACTCCTCTATTTTTTTACTGTCCAATTGTGACTCCGACTCCTTCATAAATGGCAAATGTATATTAACTAGTAATAACAAATTTACTGTAGTAAAATGGTAGCACAAGGCATTTCATCACCACCACGTGAATCCAGAGCTTGGAAAAGTTACTTTTTTGAACTACAACTCCCACGAGCCCAATCCCTGGGGCTGATGGGAGTTGTAGTTTTAAAAAGTAACTTTTCCAAGCTCTGGATTCACGTGGTGGTGATGAAATGCCTTGTGCTACCATTTTACTACAGTAAATTTGTTATTACTAGTTAATATACATTTGCCATTTATGAAGGAGTCGGAGTCGGTACATTTCTACCGACTCCGACTCCACCCAAAATTGCTCACGACTCCGACTCCACAGCCCTGTTCAACATAGCAGCTGGGTCTGATGTAATAGCACTGTTAATACTAAGCTTGGTGAGGTCAAGTTGACTTTTCTGTTCTTCTTTCCAAAATAATAACCCCAGTTGCTCAGATTATCATATCAGGTTTATCATATGACTAGTACCTTGTCACATCTGCCACTTACAGACCTGCGCATGGATTGTAAAAATGAATGGCAGATAGCAAGTAGAAGATTTTCCTGCCGATGCTGCACAGCAGGAATGGGGAAATAAAGAACATGGAAGATGTTCAGATGTGGATCAAGGTTTTAACGTAATATCATACCATTTTAAACAGTCATGTTTTCCCCCAAACCATCCTGGGAACTGTAGTGTGTTGAGAGTGCTGAGAGTTAAGAAACCCCTATTCCCCTCACAGAACTACAATTCCCAGAGCGGTTTAATAATCAGGCCTCCTTCCCAGGCTACTCTGGGAACTGCAGCTCTGTGAGAAGAACAGGAGTCTCCTAACAACTTTGGGGGAAACCATTGACAGTTTAAAGCGGTAGGTTACTGCTTTAAATGTATGTTGCAGATGAGGCCTGGGAAAAAAAGAATGTAGCTCTAGAGATGCCAATTTGGATGGCAGCTCGATGTTTCTTGTAAGGTGTAGTTTTGTTCAAAGTGAGCCGTTAACTTTCTATTTTGTCACAAATGTCTTAAAATTTTCTCTACTGAAGTGCCTCTTCTTAAAGATTGATTCAGATATATATTTGGTATGTAAGGATAACTACCCTGCAGGGCAAAGCATGTGTCTTATGAAGTATGGTGTGAGGCTTTATTTTGCCATGAGTTCATGGGATGGAAAGTTGCTGTGCACATCAGCTTCCTGCATCTCCTCTAGTTGTGGTGCCGTGCCAATTGCTCTCATTTGAACTCTCTCACACTCCAAATGTCAACTTTCTTGCTTTTATGCAATTTCTTTTGCTTCCTTATTTTTGTTACTCTGATTTAATGTAGAAAATTTCTACTGGACTTTTCTTACAAAAATGTAAACACACAGCACTGCCAGGTCCGGGTCCTTTTGAGTGCTTTTGATTTCACTTTGAATCTTTTCAGCCAAACTACTTCCTGAGTTGTTAGGGCCTGGAGACTGTGCTTGGTTGAATACCAGTCCTTTTAAGATGGATTTTCTCTGGCTCATTGAGGTTAAGATGGGTTAGCACAGCCTTTCCCAACTAGTGGGCCACCAGATGTTGTTGGACCACAATTCCCATTTTTCCTGATCATTGGCAATGCTGGCTGAGGCTGATGGGAGTTGTGGTCCAACAACATCTGGTGGCCCACTAGTTGGGAAAGGCTGGGTTAGCACAATTGCTAAGCTACAGCGAGATGGGGAAAGCCAGATTGAATACCTTGCTTCTTTCAACACCCAGGCAAAGGTGTTCTGCATTCTGAATGAAGTGGGTGGAGAAGATCAGTGGGGCAGAGACAGGCAGTTGTTGAAACTCCTGGCAGATGGACTTGGCCATACTGATTTCGTCTGTTCTTTCAGCAGCTGAGCCCTTGCATTTAAGATGATGATCTACTGGCAGATGAGGTGAGGTTTAATAAACTCTAAAATTTGCTGCACTACGTGTTTGGAGAATTAATGCCAACTGAATACCAGATAAGAGTATATGTACTTGTAAGGAGGTGTTCTAATCTTCTTCCATATGAATTCTAGGAGAGCCTATCACCTCTTGCAATATGGGAACAATGATATTAACCTACCTTACAGGCTAATTGTAAAGATTTCTGAAGTAATGTGTTTGGGATGCTTGAGCACTCTAAAACATTTAATAAACGCTATGTGTCTGAATTACCCACTGCTTGAAAGAGAAGGTTCCTCATAACTCACTTTCAAAGCTGAAGAGGCCTTTCCTCTTAGTAGGACATCTCTGCATCCAGTCTTTTAGAACATCCTTTTATACTCAAGTCGTTTCTCCATCCTTTGTTCTCCTTGTACCTGTGCAGCCTCTACAGTTTAGCTTCTTGTGATAGTCTTCTTTCCTGGGTTGGTTACATAGGGATTATACCCATCTGGCTTGCATAACTTATCTCAAGGCCGAAGAATAACATTTCCTTACTATAAACTGACAGAGAAAAGTCATGGCTAGGTGTATGGCTAAGACAATATGACTGTGGCACATAACGTGTTGTAGAACTGCAGTGTTTTCACTCGGAGCTAAATGCAGATGGCTCTTTCTGGGATACACAGCTGCATTGTGCCTCACCTGTTGGGGATTTCCTAAGTCTTTGCAAGGACTAGAGGTCTACAAGCACTTTGGTTCTCTGTCAGCATAGCAAGTACTTGCAAATGTACTATAAATAAATGATTTACACCTGCAGTAATGTTTACCTCCAGTACATAAAGCTTGCAGAGAGGATCACTGGCAAGGTAGGCCATATTTTCAGCCTAAATATTGACAGTCTAGCTTGATTGGAATATCAATGGTGGATATCTTTTGAGTACCACATTTTCCACTTGATGGTGGATATCTTGAGTACCACATTTTCTCAGGGATATTACACATCCACTATCTAAAGATTGCATAGAATTGGTCTATGCCAGCTGTTGCTTAGTATTTCTTCTAAGAAATCTACTTGGAGCGTATTAATGCTCCCATGGTCTTCCCTCCTGTGTTTTAATCCTTTTCTCTACTGCGCTCATTGTAAATCTCTTTTGTATTAGAGGTTTTCCCTTAACCTTGAACACAGAAAGCTGTAAGTTTGAAGCCAAGCTGTTCTGTGTTCCAAGAAAATATAATAAAAAGCTTAGCTACCATTTCTGGAGCCGTTTCACACATTATGCAGAGGCAAATCCAGGTTTGCCACTGAGTGCTTATATTCAACAAAGTGCTGTAGATAACCATGTAGTTGCTTGATTCACAAGTCACACTTTTAGATTTTTAGCTGAAATGGTTTAATTGTGCACCTAAAAATATATATAATGTGAGAAGTGGCCTTGGGCTCCCCCCAGATTGGTATTGGGAGAAGGGAATTCTATCCTGTGGGATTTGGGATGTTATGTTTTGTGTGCCAATAGGACGCAGTAGCAAATGGTTGGAACGCTTGTCTTTAATCGTAGATCTTGGATTAGATGCTTGTGCTCTGGCATACCTTAGCTGCAAGTAGTTTCTCGCCTGTTGGGTCAGAGAAGTCAGAGGTGGCTGCTGCATATGATGTTTGGGGCACCATGTTGTAGAAAGAGCAGCCTTGATTATACTCTAAACTTAGGTTCTTATCAGATTTGTAATTCTAATCTTCTGATTGGTCTTGAAAACCGATTTGGCATAAAATCCAGTCTTACAGGAACATAGGAAGCTGCCTTTTACTGAGTCAGACCATTGGGCCATCCAGCTCAGTATTGTCTACACAGACTGGCAGTGGCTCTCCAGAGTTTCAGACAGGGAATCTTTCCTAGATTTTCCTGGAGATGCCAGAGATTGAACCAGAGACCTTCTGCATAGAAAGCAGATGCGCTGCCACTGAGCCACAGCCCTTCCCCAGTCTTTCTGAGCTTCTTTCCCCTTCCCCTGTAGATCAGGATGCTGAATCAGAAGATCTCATTCTGTTAGCTCCCTCCCCTCTCCATCTTTTTGCGTGCAACAACCACTTATTTCTAACAAATGAAGCAGCGCTAGTATAGAATTCTACCTACTGTCACCATCGATTCACATAATCTTTTAATTTGGTTATAATTTCAGAGTTCAGCTATGGAATTACATTGTTCAAATGAACCACACAACAGTAATAATTTCATGGAGAGAACAGTCATGGAGTTTCAGTTATCGATTCCTGAGAGTAATATGTGCTTCCTTCACCTGTGAACCAGAGGCTTAAGAGGAACACATAGATTACATGCATGACACTTCTCTAAATTGTTGAAAAACTGTAGGTTGCTGCTGTTATATCTTGGATATGATATCCTCACTAGTACTCTACAGATGTGCTTATTTTCATAGAACATTATGTGAGTTGACCTTTGGTTTCAGCAAGTGGGTAGGGCCAGTGGCAATTGGATGCTAAACTTGAGGGCTAAACATGTTAGAGTGTTTGTGTGTGTAGCAGCAGAGTGCAGAAATAATTGCTCTGTTAAGACTGGTAGTTGAATGAACAAAGAAACTTAAGGTTTATTACTACAAAGAGGTGAAGTTACACATGCTGAAGCAGCCATGCAGCTTGTACTCAGGGAGCCATTACTAACTGACTGAGAACAAAGACAGCAACAGAAGGGAGGAAGGAGAGAAGCAAAGTCTTCAAAAACAACAAACATGTTAGAGGAGGAGTCAGCAGAGGGAAGAATAGATTGCCTTTCTGTCTGCCACCCCCCCTACAGGTTAAGGTCAGTTGTATCATGTGTTGGTGCTTTTCTCCCAACAAAACAACCAGGCTTTTATGGTTGCCTACTATTTTTATTTGACTGGTGCCCTTTTAAGATCAAGTTGTCAGGGCCAAATCACAGGATATGAGGCTGAAGCTGACAGAAGGCACTACTCTGTTGGCCAGACAAAGACAGAAGGTGAGGCTCCTAGTATTTATACCCAGCCTGGCCAGTCCATATACTTCATAGCTAAATTGTGGAACTCTTTTCCCACAGAGGTGCTTCTAGCTTCCTTGTTGTACAGCTTTCACAGTTTGCTGAAGATGCATCACTTTACGTTGGCCTTTGGTAGTTATGGTATTTTGTTTTGTGGGATTCACCTCTTTTCTATTATTAATATTTTATTTGCAAATTTAACAAAAAAGAAAACAAAAGATGTATACAAAAATGGAGAAAAGAAAAATAAATAATATATAAATAATAAAAACAATAATCACTCTTAGGTCATATTAAGGATACAATGCTTCCATCTTAAGTTAAACGTATAAATTAATATAAACCCACTATGTGTCAAAATAGGTATCAACATGATATTGACATTTATAAGAAATATGTTCAAAGGTAGCCAGGGCAGTGATGTTCTCAGACCATTGCATGATAGATGGTGGGTGTTTATCCTTTCAGGCTCAAAGTATGAGTCTCTTAGCGACCACAAGGGCTCGCAAAATCCACTTTTGTTGTCCTCTCATTAATCCCCATACATAAACATCTGCAAATATCAAAAAGAAGGATCTGCCGGTTTTGCTGAAGGTATAGTTTTCCATTTGGAACGGTTTTATATGTTTTATAATTGTAACAGTTTTATCTGTTTTCATCACTAGCAGCCTTGTGCCATCTTGACTCAAAATGGCATCAAATTGTATGCAACCATAGACAAAAACTTCCTCCTTGATCTTTGGAGCCATCATGCAGAATTTGGTTGTGGTATCTTAATAGGTGTCCAAATGTATAGCAGACAGACAAACAACCTTCCAAAACCTCATTGTTATTACATTTTATGTATATAATCTCAAGTGTTGAAGGCCAGGGTGAAGAGGTGCGTCTTCAAGATGAAAGCTGTATATTGAAGGTGCCAGACACACCTCTGTGGGGAGGAAATTCCATAACTTTGGGGCTGCCACAGAGCATGTGATATATATTCCATTGTTATAACCTGCCCTGGGACGTTATGGTGAAAGGCATATCAGAAATCTTGGGTGGCATTCAGTGCTAGTCCTACTCAGAGTAGACCCATTAAGGTTACTAGACATGGCTAGCATAAGTTCATTAATTTCATGGGTCTGCTCTGAGTAGGACTTGGTAGAATACAACCCCAACTAAAAAAATAATTGCCTGCCAATCGAAGAAACTGATCTTGCCCATCTTCTGTCCTGTTTGGTTTATGAAAAAGCCAGGACCATGGGGATTCTGACCTAGGTAGCCTCCTAGACTTGGGCTCAAACTGCTTCAGGCTGTGAGATTCCAAGTTCAAACCGCCGATTCTCTGACAGGAGTGTGGATTGGGATTATAACCTACTCAAATGAACTATGCCCAAGTGAACTGGTGAAATGATAGATTTCCTCCTAGTGCAGGGGTTCTCAAACTGTGGTCCGCAAACCACCAGTTTTTCATGAGCTTCATTCAGATGGTCCATGGCATGACTGTGGATTTGTGTTTGAAGGTGGGAGATGGCACATCCATTGCATTAAAAATTCATACTGCCTGAAAGAGGCAGTAGTGAGACCACTCCTGAAGAGACCCTCCCTGGACCCAGAAAATCTTAATAACTGTAGGCCGGTAGCAAATGTTCCATACCAGGACAAGATCCTTGAACGAGAGGTTGAGGGCCAGCTCCAGACACTCTTGGTTGAGACCGATTATTTGGATCCAATTCAGTCGGGTTTCAGGCCTGGTTTTGGCACAGAAACAGCCTTGGTCACCCTGTATAATGACCTTTGTCGGGAGAGAGACAGGAGGAGTGTGACTCTGTTGATTCTCCTTGATCTCTCAGCGGCTTTCGATACCATCAACCATGGTATCCTTCTGGGGAGACTGGCTGAGTTGGGAGTAGGAGGTACTGCATTGCAGTGGTTCTGCTGCTACTTGGCAGGTTGCCTCCAGAAGGTGGTGCTTGGGGAACATTGCTCAGCACCCTGGACTCTCCAGTATGGGGTTCCTCAGGGATCAGTTCTGTCCCCCATGCTGTTCAACATCTACATGAAATCGTTGGGTGCGGTCATCCGGAGCTTTGGAGTGCGTTGCCATCAGTATGCTGATGACACACAGCTCTATTTCTCCTTTTCATCCTCTTCAGGTGAGGCTGTCAATGTGCTGAACCAGCGCCTGGCTGCAACAATGGACTGGATGAGGGCTAATAAACTGAGGCTCAATCCAGACAAGACTGAGATGCTGCTAGTGGGTGGTTCTTCTGACCAAATGGTGGATGTCCAACCTGTTCTGGATGGGGTTGCACTCCCCCTGAAGGAGCAGGTCCGTCGCTTGGGGGTTCTCCTAGAATCATCTCTGTCACTTGAGGCTCGGGTAGCCTCAGTGGCACGGAGTGCCTTCTACCAACTTTGGTTGGTGGCCCAACTACGTCCCTATCTGGACAGGGATAACTTGGCTTCAGTTGTCCATGCTCTGGTAACCTCCAAATTAGATTACTGCAATGCACTCTACGTGGGGATGCATTTGAAGACTGTTCGGAAACTGCAGCTTGTGCAAAATGCAGCGGCCAGATTGGTAACAGGGACCAGACGGTCCGAACATATAAAACCAATTCTGGCCTGCTTGCACTGGCTGCCTGTATGTTTCCGAGCTCTAGTCAAGGTGCTGGTTTTGACCTATAAAGCCTTACACAGCTTGGGACCACAATACCTGATGGAAGGCCCCTCCCGATACAAACCCACCCGTACACTACGTTCAAGATCAAAGGCCCTCCTCCGGGTGCCTACTCCAAGGGAAGCTCAGAGTCTGGCAACAAGGGAGAGGGCCTTCTCAGTGGTGGCCCCCGAATTATGGAATGTTCTCTCTGATGAGGTGTGCCTGGCGCCAACACTGTTATCTTTTTGGCGCCAGGTCAAGACTTTCCTCTTCTCCCAAGCATTTTAGCATGTGTTTTATACTGTTTAAATTTGTAAATTGTGTTTTAAATTGTTTTTATAAGATCTGTTTTAAATTGTATTTGTTTTAATGTTTTTAGTTACTGTAAACCGCCCAGAGAGCTTCGGCTATGGGGCAGTATACAAATATAGTTAAATAAATAAATAAATAAATAGTTCAGCGTGTATATATGTGTGTATATAAAGCAACAAACAGAATTTCACCCAAGCTTGCTCTGGATCCCTATAAGGATTCCATTAATCACCTAAAAATATATACATGTAATTATGATTAACAAAACAGAGGTTTTTATTGTTCTACCAAAACGTTTTGGCTTCCTCCTTCATCAGCTGCTAACATACAAATGCTGTTACCAAGGTGGCAGTTACAGAGCTTTGAGGATGGAATGCTCAGAGGAGCTTCATTTGCAGAAGCTAAGTAGTGGCGGTACTGTCCTCCAGGTTCAGGCCATGTGGTGCCAATGTGTCCATTGAGTATATCCAAAAGTTCTCTTTTTCTTTCAGTGCTGCTGGATCTGTTGGCATCTCTATCGCTGTTATAGAAAAGTCCAACAGGCTGTGGCCCTCAGTGTTGAAATGTTTTGTAACTGGTTGCTCCACTTTTTTTTTGTCAAGATTGCCGATCTGTGGTTTCTGAAGCGTGTGCATAGGTCAGTTTGAGTTTTTCCTGCGTATTGGATATGACATCCTGGTCTTTTGCATTCGATGACATAAATTATATTACAGGACCTGGAGGTGATGTTCTGTTTGATGTAATATGTTCTGCTTGTCCTAGTGCTTTTGCAAGTAGCTGTCTCCCTGAGGTACACAGAGGTGATACAGCATTTGGAGTGACAAGGATGAGACCCAGGATTGGTGATAGGTGGTTTAAGCACAGCTCTCACTAACAGTCTGCTAAATTAGGAGGCTGGCAAAATGCATATTTAAATATGCTTATATAGTAAACTCAAAAGACAGAAAATGATTAATCAAGCTGATTAACCTACCATCATAAAATCTATTAATCAAAATATCACAGTTGTAATTTCTAAGAAAGAAGGGGGGAGGCAGGAAGAAAAGAACAACGGAAAAGAAAAGAAAAAAGATGGTTAATTGAAATAAAAATATATAAAAGGGGGAAAAGAAGGAGAACAAGTACAAGGGGAGGGAGAAGGTGGAAAAAAGAGCATCATTAAATACAAGAGGGATAAGGATAAAGACCCTCAGCCATTTTCAAGTAGTCCATGGGTGTGGAAAAGATTTGTGAACCGCTGGCCTAGCATCCTTTGACTCTGTCACCACTGCAGTTCTAGAGAGGGAAAAGGTGTTGAATGTATTTAGAGGTCTAATCCATGCCATAGAAATTTAATAAGTTCTGTTCTCTGCAGGCTGAGTGGGGGGGAAAAAGAGACTATATTGCAGATACGTCTCTGGTTCTCTTTCTCCTCTCCAGCCTGCAGGAAATTTGTGTGCTTCATCTATCTCGGATGCGTTCATGCCAACACAATTTTAGCACTAACTTATCTGACACTGCAACATCTCTCTTTTTTGGGGGGGGGCAGGGAGAGGTTGGAGGCATATGAGTAATTGATCTAAAAATGTATTTGTACTGTTCATCGACATGCTTGATTGCGTAATATATATGCATATTTGCTTTATTGATGAAAGTACACAAACTGAGAAAGCCCTCTTAACCTCCTCTAGTCCATGGGGTGCTGCCACTATAATAGCCTCTCCAGTTTAAGGGGGTTTCAGTCTTTCACAGGAATTCTGCTGGTCATTAAATATTTGTGTGTGGCTAATAAATTGTGGATAATGCTTCCCTTTTTTGCTGCTTTTAAAATTGATTTGTAACCAACGGCTTTTGCATACAGATGGTAAGCAACTGGGAATATGGATCTCTCCAGAGGCTTACTGTTAAAAGCAGGATTACATAAGCAGAGGCCAAGATTAAGTGGGTTTTTGGGATAGATACTGGCCTGTTGCACATGGAGGGGAGCTGCGCAACAGTTTAACTAGTTCAGAAAACACACAGGAACTAAAAGCATTGCCCCAAATAAGTAAAGAGGGGAAGGTGGGACATCTTAAGTAGTAGTAATCCACTGAGCCTAACCTCTTTCCCCCTTTCTTCCTTGGTTTTATTCTTTGGAATTAAATAATTGTTTCAAACTCATTCAAATTGTGGAGAGGAGAGGTCAGAGGTAGTAATGTTTGGAAGAAAATAAAGGGACATGGGTTTCATTTATAGTGGATAAACCAAGCAAAGCATTAGTTTGCTTATTCATGGGTGGCCATTTTTAATGGTTGATTTGTGGGATCAGACCAAACGTCCATCTAATCAAATATCCTGTTGCTAGCAGTGACTAGCCAGCCCACAAGTGTCGTACAAAAGACAACACCCCTTGCCTGCTTGTTCCTAGTATCTAATATTTGGAGGTAGCCCTGCCTCTTAGCATGGACTTTCCACCTAGCTATCAGTAGGACACTTTTCACAGGCTGTGAGTTAAGGACACACTTGGCTGGGTTTTTTGTTTGTTTGTTTGGAGACTGTTTTGATTCTAGTGAGTTATATATGCAATGAAAAAGCAAATATTAAAGTTGGCCTTTCTTTCTAACCAAGTGGTAGGCTTCATTTATTAAATTGAACAAGATCTGCTTTTCCTTCAGTGTCTTTAAAAGGCATTTATATTGAGGTTTTGGTAATAAGCACATTTTATTTCAACTTGATTGATCAATGACCTATATTGTCAGCTAAACCTTCTTTTAACTGTTAACAGCCCTAAAAACAATATTGTGCGTGTAAGTGTAAAATATACTTAACGTTTTGAGTGGAGAGTGAAGGAAGGGTTGCAAAAATGGCCACATCTACATGGAGATTTCCTGTTTGACTGCTTTGGGAAGCAGTTTGTTGAAGAAAAAGCAGATGCCTTGCCCTGTTGCATCAGACTTTAGACTCTCAAGCTTGCTCTCTCTTTCATGGCTGAGGTTGATACAGTTTCACTTCTAATTGTATTGGTTCTTAGTATTATGCATGTCTAGGAAATATTTATTTTTTTAGACTTGCAAAGGTCTCTTTGATGCATGGCATTAAGATGCATTGGTGGTAAAAGTTAACCCAGCAGTGTAGGGAAGCCTGGGGGAAAATAAGAAAGGATAAATTCTCAGCTACATGGTTCCAATTCACTACATTTGTGAATAACACTGGTACAACACTGCACCCGGCAAAAGCCCAATTCTCCTTTTAGCAAGATTCTCTGTCATGTGAGTAACAGTCTCTTGGTTGACTTGTCTTATACCATACTGTTATAAACCCATTTACTTTTATATCTTTGCTTGTAAGATTGTGGCACTACCTTGGTGTTTTAGTGTTATATTGTTGTTTTTATTTTGAGTTTGTGTTTTTAAAAGTTAATAAAAATATTCATTAAAAAAAATGCATTAGCAGTTGTGCCTATTCACAAAGCTCCCGTTGCTGTAACAGTCTGTGGCAGTGTTGCCCAACCTGACACCCTCCGGATGTTTTGGACTACAACTCTCCCATCAGCCCCAGTTAACATGGCTGTGTTGGGGGTGATGGGAATTGTAGTCCAAATCATCTGGAGGGCGTCAAAGTTGGAGAAGGCTGGCCTGTAGTATGGCCTTGTGTATTTTGGAAGCTCTGTGCCTGTGTTAGGTCACTGAGCAGTACACAAGATAAGCAAAATTCATTTGCAGGAAATGCCCCTCTAAGAATGTTTCCCCCTAAACAGCTTGATTCAGTTCCCATTTCAAAGCCAGGATGGGGCAGCGAGTGATAAGATATCTTATGCACTGGCTGCCTATATGTTTCCGGGCCCAATTCAAGGTGCTGGTTTTAACCTATAAAGCCTTACACGGCACGGGCCCACAATACCTGATGGAGCGTCTCTCCCGATATGAACCTACCCGTACACTACGCTCAACATCAAAGGCCCTCCTCCGGGTGCCTACTCAGAAAGACGCCCGGAAGGCGACTACAAGAAAGAGGGCCTTCTCGATAGTGGCCCCCGAACTATGGAACACCCTTCCTGACGAGGTACGCCTGGCGCCTACTTTATTATCTTTTCAGCGCCAGGTGAAAACCTTCCTCTTTGCCCAGGCATTTTAATATTTTAATATTTCTATCTTTTAGTATTTTAGTATTTGTATTAATGTTGGAAAGGTAGTTATATGTTTTATCTTTTCTGAATTTTTTTACTTTTGTTTTGTATTTAATATGGGTTTTTATGTTAATTTTGTCTTTGTTGTATGTATAAACTGTTGTCTTGATGATTAGGTGGTTTTAAAGTTGACTGTTTATATATTTATATTTGATGTACACCGCCCAGAGAGCCTCGCTATGGGTGGTAGAAAAATAAAATAAATAAATAAATTAAACAGCCGCAGAGGGGTATTTAGGAGCCAGTGTGGTGGTGTGGTTAAGGTGTTGGACTACGACCTGGGAGACCAGGGTTCGAGTCCCCACACAGCCCTGAAGCTCGCCGGGTGACCTTGGGCCAGTCACTGCCTCTCAGCCTCAGAGGAAGGCAATGGTAAAACCACCTCTGAATACCTCTTACCATGAAAACACTATTCATGGGGTCGCCATAAGTCGGGATTGACTTGAAGGCAGTCCGTTTCCATTTCAAGATTCTTGGCACCGCTCCCTTGTGCTGCCACTCCTCTCCAATTTGCATTATTATTATAATTTATTACTGGCCGTTCACCCAGAGGTCCCAGGGCGGGTTGCAACAATTTAAAAACACATAATTAAAACAGTTAAAAACAACTTAAACATCATCACAGAAAATATGGTGGGTCCTAAAAATATACATCTCAGGTGTTGAAGGCCAGGGTAAAGAGATGCGTCTTCAGCATTCGCCAAAAGTTGTACAATGAAGTTGCTAGATGCATCTCAGTGGGGAGGGAGTTCCACAGTTTAGAGGCTGCCACAGAGAATGTTCTCTCCTGGGCCACCACCACCCTGAGCATCTGAGGGTGGCGGAACTACCAAAAGGGTCCCCTCTGCTGATCTCAACACCTAAGAGGGTCTGTAGGGAAAGAGGTGGTCCTTAAGATATTTGGGACCTAAGTCGTTTAGGGCTTTAAACGCTAACGTGAGCACCTTAAACTGGGCCTGGAAATGAACTGGCATCCATTGCGACTGTTTTACAACAGGGGTTATATCAGTTCTAAAAGAAACCCACACCAGTAATCTGGCTGCTGCATTTTAGATCAGTTGAAGTTTCTGAGTCATGTTCAAGGGCAGCCCCACGTAGAGCACATTGCAATAATCCAGTCTGGAAGTTACCAGAGCATGGAACACAGTGGCCAAGTATTCTCTGTCCAAAAGGGGCTGAAGCTGGCAAACCAGCCAGAGCTGGAAAAAGGCACTCCCAGCCACTGAGGCCACCTGAACTGTGAGTGACAGTGTTGGAACAAGGAATGTCTCCAGGCTGCAGATCTGCTCCTTCAAGGAAAGAGCAACCCCATCCAGAACAGGCTGTTTTTCCACCTCTTGGATGTGAGAACTCTGGACACATAACACGTCTGTCTTTTCAGGATTCAGCCTCAATTTATTGGTCCACATCCAGTGCATCACTGCCTCCAAGCACCCGTTCAACACCTCAGCTGCCTCTCCTGATTCAGATGGAATAGAGACGTAGAGCTGGGTGACATCTGCATGTTGATAGCACCTCATTCTACATCTGCTGATGACAGCTCCCAGTGGCTTCATATAGATGTTAAATAGAATGGGGGACAAGATGGAACCCCGCAGAACATCACAGGATAATTCCCATGGTGCTGAACAGTAGTCTCCCATAATTTTTGGAAGCAGCTCTGGAGGTATGAGCGGAACCAGTGAAGCACAGTGCCCCCAACTCCCATCTCCTTGAGATGTTCCAGAAGGATACCATGCTCAACGGTATCAAAAGCCACTGAGAGACCAAGGAGAACGAGCAGGGTTGTATTCCCCCTATCTCTCTCCCGACAGATGCCATCAGTCATGGCGACCAAGGCACTTCCAGCGCCATAGCCAGGCCTGAAGCCAGACTGGTACTGATCCAAGTAATCAGTTTCTTCCAAGCATGCTTGAAGGTGAACCGCCACCACCTTCTCAAGCACCTTGCCCAAAAAGGGGATATTTGCCACTTGGCGATAGTTTAATACTTCTGGGTCCAGGAAGGTCTTCTTCAGGAGGGGATGCACCACTGCCTCCTTCAAGGCAGATGGTACCTCCCCCTCCTCCAGTGAAGCGATCATCACATCCTGGGCCCACCCAGTCAGTCCCCTACAGCTAGTTCTCAGCAGCCATGATGGGCAAGGGTCAAGGGGGCAGGTGGTGGGTCGCACTTCTTCAAGCAGCTTGTCCACATCCTCAGGCCAAAATAACTCTACTAGTAGAGCCTTATTATCTTGGCAAACAGGGATTTGGGACTACCCATTTACCAGGAAAACATTTAGCTTGGCATATTTGTGTGTGCATGCATACATGCACTGTTGCAGAGTAGCAAAATTAGATACTTATCTGAGTCAGCTCTGTATATTTGAATCTTTGCTAAAGATTACACCTTCCCTGGAATTAGTCAGACAGAGACTTTAAGCTTTAAAATAAGAAATAACTACTTTATTCTGGAAGTACATACTTGATAGGAAAGAGTTCTACATTTCGGCCCAGTATATCTGAAGGAACGCCTCCAGAATCACCAATTATGCCGCCTGACGAGATCAGCCTCGCAAGACCAACTCTCGGTCCCACCGGTGAGAACAGCTAGGCTGGTACGGACCAGAGAGAGGGCATTCTCTGTTGTGGCCCCCACCCTCTGGAACTCCCTCCCTTTTGATCTCAGACATGCTCCCTCCCTGTCCAGCTATCGCCGAGCCTTGAAGACCTGGCTGTTCAGGCAGGCCTACAAGATTGGGACAGATTAATTTTATGTTATAACTGAATTAACGAATGGTTTCTTTAGCTTAAAATTTGATTATGTTGATGTATATGGATTGTTTTTATTCTTGTTGTTCATCGCCTAGAGTGTCCCTAACCCGGACAGATAGGCGGCTGAAAAATAAAATTTATTATTATTATTATTATTACTAACCAACTAGCTAAGTTGGAGATGCAAACACTAAGCCTAGTGTTTGCCCCCATGCTTGGAGGAGAGAGAGAGACAAAGGGAAGATGTCTGTTCTCCCTCTCAAGAGAAAGAAGAAGGAAGGACACCGGAAGATGTGGTCAACATCCTAAGCATATCAGTCTAGCAGGAAGGGAGAGTCAGCAGAAGATCAAAGGATAAGTATTAGCCTAGCAATCAGGTCTCCTCTCTGGACTGCCTTCAAGTCGATCCCGACTTATGGCTACCCTATGAATAGGGTTTTCATTGTAAGTGGTACTCAGAGGGGGTTTACCATTGCCTTCCTCTGAGGCTAGTCCTCACCTGCTGGCTAGGGGCTGCTCAGCTTGCCACAGCTGCACAAGCCAGCCCCTTCCTTATCCGCAGCTGCCAGCTGGGGGGCAACTGGGCTCCTTGGGACTATGCAGCTTGCCCACGGCTGCACAGGTGGCAGGGCACGTAACCCCTGAGCCACTCACTGTGGGTGTGATCTTTAGCCGGCCCTTGACACTCAGGAGACATGAGTGGGGATTTAAACTCACAGACTCTGGACTCCCAGCCAGGCTCTCCTCCCCACTGTGCTATACCTAGCTACCCTTTTAACCTCATGCAGCCTCAACCTGAGTTGAACCACATATTCCAACATGTACATGCTGCATCAGAGCACATAAGCCATCTGCCAATAAATGCGCTAAGTAAAAATCATCAGATTTACTCGGAATGCACTAAGGATCCACACTGGGTTTCAGGGATGCCTGTTGGGGTTATCCCCTCTCAGCAGGGTCCCATTTTGCTTCCTGCAGCTGTAGAATAGGAGCCATTGAGAACCAAGCTTGCTTCTATCTGGTTAGCCTACCCTTTCAGTTTCTTAGCTGTACCTTTTTGGCTTCTGTTTCTTGTTCATGTGAGAGTTTGACAGAACATTGGAACTATATTTAGATGAATGTGTTGTGCATGATTGGATCCACCTGTAATAACAGCGATATATGCAAGCAAGGTACATACATTTATTATGCTCATGCTGGAGAATTAGGGGCAGATCAGCTATACATGTGCTGTGAACACCACAGTCCTGTATTCCTGCTGATTGGCAATCAGAAATACTAGGGCAGCATACATGCATTTCTTCCACGGCTATAGAAAATGCACAAATTTGGTCAGAAGTGTTTGAGGTAACTTTTATACTGGCTTCAAGCAAGAGAAAAAATTGGGTTCTATTCCCATTGGCTTCTTGGTACCAGTGAACACTTAAAAGAGTATAGGGTTTGTTACAGCACCTTTCTGTCTCAAAAGACAGTCCTTACGCGATTACCTCCACCAGCATGAGTCTGTGAAACCACATGACAGCAGAGTCGGATATATTTGAAACAATTCAGTTACACCCCTAAGTGATTGTGTTTAACTGAGGTTGGTAAATTTAAAATAAGTTTTTTCTTTTTACACAGGCAAGGAATACCAGGATATCTTGGCTATAACCTTGCTCATCTTCTTGGTTTTATTTCAGATCCCCGTGTGTTTATATTAAATAATGACCTCTGGGTCTTGTTTACAAGATAGGTAATCTCAGATGAAGAAAGGAATATTGAGAATTGGCAGCCCCTAATTGTTTTGGGGTGGTCTGTAAGTGTGGATCTGTATGTATATGTGTTTGACTTCCTCCTGTTTATCATGGCTGAAGTCAACGAAAGAGATTGAAGTGAGTGGAGGCATTGCCATTGGCCTTAATTTCACTAGGAAGACGTGATAATTAGAAGCAGATAGTAACTATCTCAGGTATTCATGTGGTCACTGGGTGGAAAAAAGGAGGGTGGAATGATGAAGTGAAACTAGGAAACTGAACATAGCTCTAATCTTGGATGGAAACACCTAGAGTTTGATGTTTTTGTAGAGGGTGTCAATTTTTAACACTTCTAGATCATATTTCCTGTTGAAGTGGTCTGGTTTCACTGATTGTATGGCCATTCTTGTTCTGAAAATTGCAAATGCGAGACCCTCTTTCTCAATATTAGTGTCTTTAAAACCAAAGTGGTTCTTTTTATGGCTATATTAAAAGGCTTTTGCTGGCCATCAAGAGATGTGCTTCCCTATAAAAAGTAACTAAGAGCTGGTGCAGTCATAAGATCCAATATTTCATCCTGGTGACATCTGTCTAAGAAAGTCCAGCTAATAGATTAAGCTTCTGGCGTCTGAGCAGAGAATGCCATTTGAATTGCCAGTATTTATTAATATAGATTTACAACTCCTCTTCCCTGAGGGAAGATATATGAATATTCAGAGGTACAGTTGAAAAAGAGAAATGGATCCTTGTTCCTGTAGGTCTCTAAGTTGCAGTGAAAGCCTTTGCAACTCATCATTCAGCAAGTAAATGCAGTCACCAGCAACATTTAGTGGCCTGCCCACCCCCCGTGTGTGTGTGTGTAGGAGAAAGGAAATTAAACAAGCACAGTTAATACAGCTACCCTGATTTAAGTTAATTTAGTGATAGTTTATAGATTCCACAAGTGGGACCTTCAATAAAATGTAACGTGGAATGTTTCTCTTCAGGGTTCCAGCATGCCTTTTTCCAGGACACTCCATTCCATTCCATCCTGCCCCCATCAGTCAGTCAGTCATTTTGTGCCCACTGAGTGTGCTCAGGCCATATTGGCTTGTGTTTGTTTTTTATCCCCATCCCGATGTTTTTCTAAAATGTACTTTAGTACGTATACAAATCTGTGACTTTTTGCAAGCTTGTTGATGCCTTCCTCATGTGCGTGGGTGATGTCATTTTGTCTGTATAAGGATCCACGCATGGACAGTGAGTCCACTATTTGTATGTAGCCGGTGAATCATCCAGAAGCCTTCTTTGTCAGCCAGGGATCTTCTGGAGGTATTAATTGACTCTCATGGTGTCTTCAAAGGATGTTGTACTTACAGTTCTTCAATTGTTTAGGTAATCCTTATTGGGCATGGACTTTGTATCTTTCCATAATAGCTAACTTTGAAATTATAATCCATTTAGGTATAGGGTAACTGTGGGATGCTATATTTGCATCCAAATAGACATTGTGGTGGCCATTCTTATAGCATGGCTGTGACTCTCACTTTGGCAATGAAATGTTTTATAATTTATCAGCATTAGTCTGGGGAACAACAGGTCATTGATGATGCTGTAGCTGGTCGCTAATTAAAAGAAGTAGCTTCCATATTTCCTGCCTGTTTGTGCTGCTGGAACAAATAGCATGTTTTTCTCCATGGATTCCGGTTGGGATCAAACTGTCCTCTGCAGTTTTGTTTTTTAAGCTAACCTCAGAACATGGAGACCTGATAAATGAAGAACAGAGAGATAGGGTGGTAGATTTAGAAAGGAAACACCTGCCAGATGCTTGCCAGCCCCTTGGCTATTGTAATCTCAGCAGGCAGAAATGACAGGAAATACACAGTATCTCTGGTGGGTTGCATTTGGCCACAAGTTACCTTTTCTAAGGCCCTTCTCATGTTTTTGTCCTGTTGTCTCCCCCCTGCCACAGTACATCAACACTGATCTAGAGAGGTGAGGATCAGCCACATGTGAGCATACGCACTAGTATCTATATCAGTGATGGGGAATCTTTTTCAGTCCAAGGGCTACATTCCCTTGTAGGCAACTTTCCATGGGCTTCATGCCAGTGGTGGGCAGGGCCAGAGGCAAAAGTGGATGGAGCAATGGATGTAAAATTTACTGTTGCACGGGAGGCTAGGTTTTACACACTCGTGTGGTGTAGTGGTTAAGGTGCTGGACTATGACCTGGGAGACCAGGGTTCAAATCCCCACATAGCCATGAAGCTCACTGGGTGACTTTGGGACAGTTGCTGCCTCTCAGCCTCATGAAAACCTTAGTCATAGGGTCGCCATAAGTCGGAATCGACTTGAAGGCAGTACATTTGCATTTAGACACACCCCTCAGATGATGCCTCTTGCTTATCTGGATAGATAGAGGATGCAGAGTTCAAGGACCCATTCCAGCCAGGCAACAACACTTGGGGAGCAAGCCTGGTGCAATGAGAACTTTGACTTGGGGAGAGTTCAGAGGGCTGCAATTGACCCTGGGCCTGCGGTTCCCCATCCCTGATCTATATACAGTAGGGCCCCGCTTTACAGCGATTCGCTAATACAGCGGTCTCAATTAGACGCAATTAGACTAAAGCCCCACTCATACGGCGCTTGTTCCATTTTTACGGCGGTTTTCGGGCATTTCTTGCCATTCTATTCAGTGGGTTCCGCTTTACAGCGGTTTTTGCTTTACAGCGGGGGTCCGGAACGTAATCTGCCGTATGAGTGGGGCCCTACTGTATCTAGTTGTTCAGTTGGTGGCAAGCCACAGCTAGGTCCTGTTTTCCAATGCATGTACAGTGACAATTAGCATGGGTAGAGCAGGGATAGGGAACCTGTGGCTCTCCAGACATTGCTGGACTACAACTCCCATCATCCCTGACCACTGGCCATGCTGCTGATACAGATGGGAGTTGGGAATCCAGAACCATCCGGAGGTTCTTTTCCTCTGGGGTTGGAATGTAAGACTAGGGCTGTGTACACACTATACATTTGAAGCACATTGTTTTCCCCAAAGCATCTTGGGAATTGTAGGTTGTTAAGGGTGATGGGAATTGTAGCTCTGTGAGGGGTAAACTACAGTTCCCAAGATTCTTTGGGGGGAAATAATGTGCTTTAAATGTATGGGGAATAGCAGCCTAGGGCTGAAGAGACTCATTTCAAACTCCACTTGGCCATTTAGCTCACTGAGCAACAAGCTCAGGGTCAAAATCTTTTAGTATAACCTACCTCAGTGGGTTGTTGTGCTGCTTTCCTGTTGAATGTCTTCCCCTCTCGCTCTTTGATACAGATATGTCTACAAACATGTCTATATGTGTGAGGGGAGGATTTAGTATGAAAATGGTGTAAGGGAAGGGGTTGACTACCCTACATTTCAGTCTGGATCAGCCCCTTCCTCCAGCAACTTTTTATATAGAAAAAGGTGATGAATCCTACATATGGCATTCTAGCAAACTGTTAGAGCCACATCTAGTTTGGGCCTTACTTATACCTCCCATGTGCCGTTGGTCATCCATGCACCATTTGCTGTCTTTGTTCTGAGCAGAACAATTAACACTCCCACAAAGCTTATTGCACTGAGGTCTAGAATATGTCCATTTCAATGGAGTGCGAGTATCCTACAATTTATTAGCTATTGGTGATCTTTTCAGTCTGTTGCAGGAAAAACGTCTATTTATACTCTGTCTGAAATATTAACAAGAGTCATTAAGAACAGCACCCTTACCAGCTTTCCAAATAGGGAGATTTGTGATATGGTGGAAGGTGGTGCCTTGGAGTGTGTGTAGACCTGTTTTTCTAGCATGCAGCAGAAACCAGATTTGTACACTGCTTGACACCCTTGTGTCAGTCATGAAGCTGCCCCCCCCATGGCGTGGGTTTCAGTCTTTAATGAACTGGGGGGGGGGCTCAAAGAAAATGCAGCGCCGAACAAACGGTGCAGATAAACAAGGCAGGAGCTTGGTGAGAAACCCCCATAATAATGAAGTCTACAGACTGCCAGAAGTGGTATATGTGTGCATTTCAATCCATGTACATGTGTCAGCTGAGAAAAGAAAGGCAGGGCTTAGAAGCAAGAGTTTGCCCTACATTTGAAAAACCTACTCCTTGTTGAAATTACGTTTACACCGTACATTTATTCCACTTTAAACAGTGATGGCTTCCCCCACAGTATCCTGGGAAGGGTAGTTTGTGAAGGGTGCTGAGAGTTGTTTGGAGACCCTTATTCTCCCCTATTCTCACCCTTCACAAATGACGCTTCCCAGAAACCTTTGAGGGAAGCTATGGCTGTTTAAAGTGGAATGCGGCCTGTGTCTGTCCTTCCCTCCCCAGAAGCATTCATTTTGATGGAGCTGCCCACGAGAACATCAGACTCGAATCTTCAAATGCAGGGTAATCAGTAAACACCCATAAACTAGGAAGGACTTTACAGATTTTTGGCAGTGGCCCACATCTGAAGATTTTCTGTTTGTTTATTTATTTATTTATTCGATTTAATAGTCGCTCATCTGGCTGGTACCCAGCCACTCTGAGCGACGTACAAAGCAAAAACATATAAAACATCAAGAACATCAAAAACTCAGCAATAAAACTAAACAATAACATAGAAACAACTGTTCTCAGTTGCAGTTCTGCTCCTAGACCTGGGTGTGTTTTTAACATTTCCTCTGTGGCTGTCAGTGGTAATCATTGGGCCCCTCCTGGCTGTGCCACATTGGTGTGTGGCAGGGCTAGGTGGGTGGCGGGTTAAATAATACCAGATTGACTGACGTTCACTGCAGTGTAGTTGCACATTTCTGAGAGCCAAGCAGGTGATTTAGGGAGTCACTTCTGCACATCTAAAAAACAGAGGAGGAGAGGAGTGCTTAACCTTTCCCGCTGTCACTGTTTGCACTTCCCTTCTCATCTGTGACAAACCTGCAGAGGAATGGGAAACGTGTGTAAGAGAAGTAGTAGTCAGGGGAAGAAAACCCCTTACCTGCGGCCACCACCTTCTCCCCTTCTTTGCCTGTTTAGTGCTTTGGAATTCCCTGCCTATTGACATTAAGTAGGCATCCTCACTATACTGTTTTAAGCGCCTGCTGAAAACTGTTTGTTTCAGCAAACATACCCAGCCATATAATTTAGTTATCTATGTTTCAAGAGTGAGGAATCTTTGGCTCTCCGGATGTTGCTGAAGTAAATCAGCCCCAGCAAGCATGGCAAATGGCCTGGGATGATGGGAGTTGTAGTCCAGCCACATCTGGATAGCCAAAGGTTCCCTACAAAAAGGTTTGTTTTTTTAATCCTGATGGCCTTGTGTATATTAGTTTTTAACCGGTTTGTGGATTTTCACTTGTGTTTGTTTACAGTTTTATTTGTACACCGTTCAGAGACCTCTTTGATCAAGTGTTTTATAAATCTTGTAAATAAATAAATGTTCTGCAGAGATGTATCTACTGAGCATTTTTCTTGGCCCATGGCGTGTCTGAAGATCTCTGTAGCTTGTATGGTCTGACACCAAGTTATGCCAGGAAATATATTGTTTCTATAAATAATGTCTTGTTCTCTGGGACTAAGTTGGGAACCATTGTCTCTCTACATCATTTTTTACTTGGCATGCTGAGATTCTCTGACAGAGGAGCACCAGCCTGCTTTTTTTTCCTAATTAGGAGCTTCAGAGAAACTCTGTAAAGAGTGACCTTCCCTGTCAGAGCCCTCAAAGCAGCCCCTAGGTATTTCTTGGGACCAGACATGTAGAGATAAGGGAGAATTTCCTGTTTGGTGTCTGCTGGAGCCCTAAAACCCAGGAGAACTGTACTGGAAGATGATTTTTCATCTTGGTGCTAAGAATGAAGGAGAAAAAAGGATGCAAGAAACTAAAATAAGGGACGGGGGAATAGTCAGTTCTTCACTCTGGTTTTCTGGCATGCTTAACGAACTGGAACCAAGGGCGTGATTCAGGCAACAAAGGGCTGAGGGTCTGCAGAAAGGAACAGGCTCACTTCTCAAGGACTTGTATCATTTTCATGTATTTATATCCCGCTCTTCCTCCCAGTACTAAATTTAATAAATAAATAAATACTACACCCCTCTTGCACAGAACCCCAAGGTAGCAATATGAATTTCCATCCAGGCACTGACTTGACTCGGAGCCTAAGATAACTGTGATTGGACCTCCTGTTTCTTTTTAAATTTTAGCAAACACCAGCCATGGAGAAGGGGACTTAATGGTGTTGTGGTAGGGTCGGGGCTAACTCTTCCCATCCGCATGGATTTCCTGATGGAAATTGTTCCCCCAAAGTTGCTCTTTGACCTGTAGGGGAGACACATCTTTAATAAATAGCAACATCAGGCAGGTAATTTTTGTTGAGAAACTGGTACTGAGGTGGAGGAAGGCTTAAACCTCCCCCAGAACTGCAGTCCAGATATGAATCAGGCTACCGTGTGACTGCTCTTTGCTGACATTGAAAGAAACAAGGGGTTGAATTGCAGATCTTCATCTTGACTAGCCCTCAGACCTTCTTTGTTTCAGCAAGGTTGTTGTATCATGCGCCTTCAGACTATGCCATGGGGTTGTAAGGAAACTAAGTGGGCTACAGTTGGCGCAATCATTGATGGAATCACAAGTGGGGAGAGTTGGGGATGCACTCAAGTCCTGCTTGTGGGCGTCCCATAGGTATCTGGTTGGCTATTGTGAGAACAGGATATTGGACTAGACAGGCCTTTGGCCTGATCCAGAAGGGCTTTCTTGTGAGGAGAGGCAAAGGCTGCTTCCTTCAAGAGACTAGGTACTAGTCGTGTGGCAGTTGTGTGTTTGACTACTTTTTCTTCCATAGAACTGAATGGTTGTTGTACAAGGACAAGCATAGAGAAAAGCCAAAATCGGTCCCTGGATGTTCCTTTTCCTGAAGAGACCTCCATGTGGGATGCAGAGCACCCAGAGATGCTTCCTTCCTCCTAAGGTCTTTACAGTGTATTGCAGGAGTAGCGAGCTTGGTGCCCTCCAGATGTTCATAGATTACAACTCCCATCATTCTTGGCCATGCTTTCTAGGGTCGATGGCAGTTGCACTGTGGAGCGGCACTACATTGGCCGCCCCCCTGGGGAATGGGGTCTCCTGGACCTGTCTCTGCCTTGCTGATCATAATGTTTAGTGCTAAGCAGCTGTTGGCTTCACAAACTCAAAAAATAAATAAATTGGGCTTAATTCAACTTGCATTGTTCTCATTTGTATATGGCTCCCCTCCTTGGGGTGGGTGGTTTAAAAGTTTCTTGTGGTGATCTTAGCTTGCAGTTGTATCAGGCAGCTTTGGAAAATAAGGATTTTATTAAAGTTTGGGGGTGTAAACTTAACAGTGTGTGGAACTCTGCAGATGCAGGAGGAAATTTTTCTTGCTTATTTATCACCTTCTAACTGCTGTAGGAAGCTACATCCATCTCAGTGCTGTAATTCACCAGTCTGAGCTATCTTAGTACCATTTTTCCATATCTCCTAATATGCACAGTGCAGCTGAAACTTTGCATTACCTTCCTGTGCACGCCTGCTGGAAGGAATTATTTATTTTAAATTATGCAAGCAAAGAGAACCAGGGTGGTCTGGAAGATAGTGTCAGGCTGGGCCTCGGTTCAGATGATAGCTGTGTTACATATTTACTAGTTGGCCTTCAGGAGTTGCAATCTCAGAATCTGTATATAATGTGGGGACAGTAGTCCCACTCACAGGTTATCAAAGGGAAGAAAATGAGAAGAGATATTAAGTGCTGTATAAATGAGCAATAGATAACAGTTTACCATAGTGCTTGGTGACTAGATAGGCCCATTATAAGTGATCTAGAACAGAGCATTGGAATGAGAGACCAAGTGCCTTCTTTCCGTTGTAGGGTGTGTGTGTATGTATATACCAGCCATTCCCAACCAGTGTGCCTCCAGATGATGTTGGACCACAACTCCCATCAGCCTCAGCCAGCATTGCCAATGGTCAGGAAAGATGGGAATTGTGATCCAACAACATCTGGAGGCACACTGGTTGGGAAAGGCTGGTATATACATACATACATGCATATATCAATGCTCCGTTTCAGTTTTGTCCTTTCTACTCCACTAATAATTTTTGGCTGCTGGCTGCGTACATGCCATACATTTACCGCACATGGCTTCACCCAAAGAATCCTGAGAATTGTAGTTTGTTCAGGGTGCTGGGAGTTGTAGCTCTGTAAGGGTTAAACTAAAGTTCTTTGGATTCATTGGGGGAATTTGTGAGCTTTAAATGGATGCAGCCATTTATGTGCTTTACGGAAATACAGCATGTGGCTCTGAATCTGTGCCCCACTTAAAACCATGTTGAATTTGTACTGAATTGCAAGATTTTCCTTTCCACAGTTTCCTTTAACCAGATTTGCAGATCCACTTCAACATGGTTACAGATTCTGGTTACAAGGGCAGTTTTGCTGAACCATGGTTAGCACTGATATACATGTGATGTTTTGCCATGGAGGGTGGGCAGGGAGGGGGAATTTACATGCAGTAGTTGAGGGAGGGGCAAGAAAGAAGTGTGTGAGACCATGGAACATTCCCAGTGTTGCAACTATGGTTAGTCGATTGGGAATATTATATCTGTGTCGGGCATATGGGTAGGGTCAGGGGACAGATTAGTTCAGTTCACATTTTAAAGTGAACCCACTTAATTTGCACTTTCCAGACCAATACACAAACTGAAATACAGTTGTCTTTCGACATTTGCACTTTTCTGAATTTTGCAATGCAGTTCTCTAAACAAAAAATGTGTATCAAAAAGTGTATATTAGGAGAAATATGCATAATAATATACAATTTTTTGCAGACTTTTTATTTTTTAAAAAAACCTCTGTAAACTGCTGTGGAAATGGGGCAAACTGAACAAGAGTGGGGAAAATGAGAAATTAAAACTGACAGTTTCATCCATCCCGACTTGTGAGCGGATCACTTTATATTTTTATCTTCTGTTTATTCACAACTCTAGAGTAGCAGAGGGAGTTGTGGGAGGGATGATGTTTTGTGTTGAATTTTTTACTATAAGAGTGGGCAATCCCTATATGGGTTGGATCAAAAGGCTGCACTATATGGACAAACTTTAACAACTATGAAATGAAAATATTTGAGCATTTTAATAAAGAGAATAAATTCACTGCAACTTACTATTTTTGTTTTGTAACGTTATTAAATGTTTTTATGTTGCTGTATAACCACCCTGATATTTGGCAAGAGGGTGTTATAGAAATACTTTTATAAACAAATAAATAAAACACACCATAACATTCCTAAAATGTTTGATCCACCTTCTGGTCAGTTTCTGCAATAAGAAAGAATAGTTCTAAATAAAAAAAATCATTTAAAACGGCTATAATACAAGCATGATGAAGAATAGCTAGATTTTGATAGCCATGAAAACTCAAATCACGGCTTTTCTGTAGCTCTCGTGGTACAAAAACAGAGAGCTGTCTACTCATTCCTTTAATGATTACGTTCTCCTTGATTATGATAATCTTTTAAGGTCTTCATTTCATTTCATATGTAAGTTGTATTCTTTCACTCATTCAGTATTTGTTGCCAGGAAATCTTTTGTGCTCGCTCTCTCCCCCTCCTCCCTCCCTCCCTCCTTCCCTCCCTCTCTCATCTTTTCCTTTGTGGGGTGGTGGAAAAATACAGCTGAAGGTATAGTTAGGTTTGATCCTGGAAAATGGCTGCCTTTTGACAGCAAGCCACACTGCTGTTTAAATGGCAGCATGTAGTGCTAACAGGTTGAAAGCGATGACTTCCTCTAGGATTGTTCTGGGAAACCTTTGGCCCTCCAGATGTCTCTGAACTATGACTCCCGTCACCCCTGGCCATTGGCCATGCTGGGTGGGGCTGATGGGAGTTGTAATTCAGCAACATCTGGAGGGCCAACGGTTCCCCACCCCTGCTCTAGGGTCTGGTGTAGACCCCTTAACCATGATGGGAGGTGAGCCACAGGATGATGCGCACCTTACCCTCTCTCCTGCCATCCCAGCATTAACTATGGTGCTGTATTATATTTGCACTGATGGTTGACATTTCTGATGGCTAGTTTTAACAAGAGTCTGAAATGAATGTGTACAAGTGCTTATTGTTGTTGTTATTATTACATCCAGAGGTCCCAGGGCAGGTTACAACAGTTTTAAAATACATCATTAAAAATGGTTAAAACCTAAAAATCATATCTCAAAAAATAGGGTGAGCCTAAAAGTATATATCTTAGGTTCAATAAACTAAGCAGAATTAAAAATCCAAAACAAATTATTCAACGAAAAGGTAAGTCACAAATCACCGTTTGCCTCTTGTTTAGAGGAAACTATTTAATGTTATAGTCTGATGGCTTTTGAGGTGAGGTTGGCACATTCTGTTCTTTTTGAGGGAAGTAAAGATCTCTTTAATTATGTTTTTTCTGTTCAGTCTTACTGACAATTTTGTAGCATTGGCATTTTGCCATTGTTTTATCTGCTCTTTTCCTTGGTTTTGTGATATACCTGATTCTAGTTTAAAATTGGCAGATGGGACTGTGTTTGTTTGTTGTTTGCTTGCAAGGTGTTGCGAATCCTCCCTTCACCAGGGATTATCCCTCCTGGCACCCCTCGCTTGGTTTAGGAAATCCCCACCCAGTGGGACCCTTGCCTCAGCCTGGGTCAGATATGCTCCCTGCACCATACATTTCAGCCCTTCCACCTTTTGTCCCACCCGAAAGTTGGCCACTGGTGTGCCCTCTTAGCACAATAGGATATAGGTACAGGAGCTGAATAGGACCCTGATATGGTAGCACACGTGACCAAGCAGACACACAGGAATTTAAATGAGCCAAATAATTTTATTAAAATACAAGGTGTTAAGTAGTATATTGATGTGTAATCCCTATTTTCCCTGTCTGTCCTACCCCACTAACCAATATGCAGTCCACCCTTTTCCACCCAGCTCACTCCCACAACACAGCCTCCCTCCTTCCACTCCAAGTCCCAGCAACAAAACTCCTGTCGAAAGCAACTGTCTTTTATTCAAACCTCCCTTAGAACTCTCACTCCCACACCCCTCCCACCTGGCAGTCTTACATCACTCATACTCCAAGGTATTCCATTAACTCCTTCAGACCCATAACACATTTAATAACAGCTCCCAACAAATGATTTTGTTACACAAGGCAATGTGGAAAGCGTTCCTTGAAAGCAGGAGGTCCTTGAAAACCAATTCCCTGACCATGCAATTTGGGAATGCTAGTGAGCTTTTTGTGGAAGTTCCCTACCCAGAGTGATAGAAGAAAGTTAAAAGAACAGGTCCCTCTGCTTTGTTAAATTCAGTTGTACAGAAATCTTTTATTTTCATTTGCTTTAGGTTTTTTTGTGTGCTTCCCACGAGAATGTGATTTACAGGATCAGATAAAGGGGATTGATGTGAACAAGGGGCCTCTATTTCCTTTTTCACCCTCAAAATCCATTGCCACTCACTTGTGTTCTAATGAGGCTGCAGAATGCAACAATTTGCAAAGACAACCGGGTGCTGACGTGTTGTTTCCCAGATTAGGTACCTCTTGGGATTATTGCTTAATATAGCGCCTGTTTTTAAAGCTTTTATTTTTTAAAAACGACAAATTTAACATGGTTCTATACAGCCTGGCTAGGCATTTAATGAGGAGTTAGCTAAACAGTGTTTTGAAAGATTTTCCCTTCCTTTTCAGTTTTCATGGCAGAGGGGGGCAGATTTGGTGAGTCAGGAGGTCTCCTGGGTACTGTTACTGCTTTAGCTCCTGATAGTATACCTGACCTTGGGTTACTCAACTCTCTTGCTTGCTAATGCTTTCCTCGTTTGCAAAATGGGAAGAACAATTGAATGTGGTAGGGCTTGATTTAATAATAATTTTGGAATATTTTGTAAGAGCCTGGCTAAGTGTGACTAGCGTAATAATCTGCTGTTTGGTGGATGGCATTTTTCTTCTTTCCACTTGAAACAAGACATAATGCTTTTACTTGGAAATTGTTCTCAGAACAGTATTGAGCAGGCTACCCTGAATTTTTCCCCAATGTAATTAGCACATTTTGTACATTGCCTAATGTTTGCTTGAGCCTTTTGAAAACCAGACTAGGGCTAGTGAACATGGTAGCATTTCTCCTCTGATGACTTTAGTGCACTTTGGCCTGAAAATCAAAGTGGCAATTCAGCATCCTTGGAGAATATTGCAAAACAATCAGTAGTAAAACAGCCCCAAAATGTTTGTCATCTTCATTGTATGAGAATTTCATTTCCACAGTGTACTTGCTCACATAACCCATGTATCTGTGATTTTTGTCCCTTTCTTGAATTTTCACCTCCTGGCAGGCTGAGAAATGTAATCTTTCCCCATACTGGGGGCTTTCTCAACCAGTGGAGTGTGTGTTAGCTGGTGTGATCACACCAAGGAGACCATCAGGTGTGAGATCTAACATCATAGATGGCATGTGAGGTTAGGGTCTTTTCAATGTCTCATTTTTTTTATCTTCAAGGATACTTTTCTGCAGGTCCATGAGGTCTAGAAACTTGGTTTGTCTTTCTTTTTTTTAAAAAAAGGCTAAAATGGACAGAATCAAAGTAAGGCCTTGTTTAACTGTCTCTTAGCCTAACCTAGTTCACAGGGTTGTTACGAGGATAAAATTGGGAAGAGGAGAACCATGTTTATATGCCATCTTGAGCTCCTTAGAGGAAAGGTGGGATGTAAATGTAGTAATAAATAAATATAATCTACGAACAATATACAGACATATTGGCTCAAATCATATTATCCTACAATCCAAGACACGTGAAGAGAAAAAAGTAGAAGTCTTTGGGTTCTAATTTTGCAGCAAATCATAATTTGTGATTTCATTCAAAGGTGGCAAAACATGGGTTGCAATCAAAGCAGGGCTCCAAGCCAGTTTGACCGTTGTTTCATTGTAAAATATGGTTTACATAAAGAGCAAAGGAATCATGTGAGCCTGAGGCTTACCAGGTTCTTGTAATAACAAACCATGGTTTGGACAAGCCCCATACCTCTAAGTAATTGCACAGTGTGGTTGTCTATATGTGCCAACCCTGGGATTGTTAGATTTAGTTTTGATGTAAAAAGGATATTAAAGTTTTCAAGATGTTTTTGTTTTCAAGATGTTTGTATTGTTTTATCACTTGTTGTTTGGGAGGAAGGGAGGGATATATAAATAAAATAAAATATAAGCAAGGCTGGAATACTTTCGATAACACCCACTGCCTGGCGTATTGCAAAAATACTCAGCCTCATTTTCAGAAAACCCCAACCCTAAACCTACCTACTGATAATGAACTCCATTCTCCAACTGTCAAGCATTGTGGACCCAAAACAGCACCATCCATGCGTAAGAGCAGAGCTTGGAAAAGTTACTTTTTTGAACTACAACTCCCATCAGCCCAATCCAGTGGCCATGCTGGCTGGGGCTGATGGGAGTTGTAGTTCAAAAAAGTAACTTTTCCAAACTCTGTGTAAGAGGGAGCTCAGGGGAGCCCCAAGTGTGCAGAAGTACCAAAAAGCTTTGGAAAAGAACCCTCGGGATAAAACGTCAGCAATCCCAAAACAGTCCGATGACGATTGAGCATGCCCAGTGGGTTCAAAAAGCTGACTGGCTTTTGCGGGAGTTGGGGCATGCAAAGCAGTATCCTGGAAAAAGGCATGTGTGGCTGTCTAGAATCCTGAACAAAAGCACTCCTCACTGCAACATTTTGTTGCAACTACCATTTTTAAAGTTAACTTGCAGTTTCTACACGTCCAGGTCACTAGTTTTCTGCTGTCTTTTCTTCTTCTGAATGTCCATGACCAACACATATATTTTATTAAAAAGGGAGAAGTTCTGCACACATTCATGTAGAAACTGAACGGGCAGGCGAGAGATCTGGTGGATGTGTAGTTACCCCAGCAGCCAAGCTTTTAAAAACTGGACAAATTATTTTCAAATATTTATAGGGCTGTTGTTTTGTAAGTAATCTTCTTAGAAGCCAAACATACTGTTTCCACCACCCCATACTGGATATGCACCAGATTCTTGGCTTTCCTAGCGTATAGCACCAGATTTTGTGCCAAAGAAGTTCATGCCAGGCCAAGCTTGCTGAGAATCAGACCGTACTCACAGGCTTGGGATAGAGCCAACCATAAAAGAAATTAAATGTGTTAATCTTGAATTCTACTTCATCTTCTAGGTTGCAAAATGTAGCTCCTGATCAAGCATAAGGGTGGTCTGGATCCTGTCTTATCTCCTTACAGGCATCATCAGGGCCAGTCAGAGGTGTGGGGGGAGCAGAAGGGCCATTTGGCCTCATGCCCAAGGGGGGGCTCGCATTTAGACACGTATCAATTTTTTGGACGTTTGATATGTTTTGCAACTTGCTTTTATACACATCGGACCAAAGTGTGAGAGCTGCAAATCTAAGCAAACAAAATACGTGATTTGGTGAAAAACATTTGTTAACTGACATAGATAATTGTCATATTCAATGTTCAAAGTAAATGTTCATATATATTAATAAAAATAGATGTTCTGATGGGATAAGATTAGATTGTGCTGAACGTGCCCTCTCAGATCAGCTGATTATATAAAGAAACCACTACTAGTGGCTAGTCTGGGATCGTGTGTGTTGCCATTTTTTATTTTCTTATGACCTCAAAAGGTGGAAATAGCCTCTGGGTGGGCCTGGATATTCTAAGGCTACCTGAGAAGATGTGCTAAATGTCCTGGTGCTTGAAGCTGATGAGGTATTAGTATTTCTTTAACTATGTTAACCTTTACCCCAGAAAGAGAAACATCTTAATAGTTTAATAATAATATTTTACTCATGCATGATTCAGTTTGCCTGAGAGGTTAAGTGCATTCATTTTTTAAAAACTTCTTGCAAGCTAAGTGTAATGATCAAATGGATTTGTGTCTTAAGACTTTTGCTCTGCAGTGAAGTATGCATCGGGGCTGCCCTTTGCCTCACTTTCTCATTGACCTTGCTTTGCACATACTAATGGCTCCAATCAGGGCTAATGAGGTGCTGTAAGGTGTTAAGGCAGAGGATGATGATTATAAGATGATGTTCCAAGCAGATGATGTCATGCTGACTCTGCATCGTCTATAGCTGCATTGGTATGACTTATCACTTTTTTTTTTTTGCCTTAGCTACTCTATTGATACTTGATCAGAATTGCCTGGCAGGGGCCCTCTGTCTAACACTGTGAGCCACTTGTGACATTTTAGATAGGCCAAATATAACATTAAGAACTTTAGTCCCCGAACAAATTAAGATTGTGCAAGTTAACATGGACATGCTGTTATCCAAACAACCTTAGATTTGAAACCCCAGCGGGCGTAGGGTTTTTTTCCTTTCTCTTTGAGGCGAAGGTAATGCAATTAAAATGAATGTTTCCTCATTTGATTTATTTAATGAAATAAATTAAATGACTTGCCTAAATTGCCTAGTTTCATAAAATAAATTATATGCACTGCAGTTTTCTATGGAATGACAAACGATCGCATATCTCAATTTCCAAAACAGCAGTCACACATTCAAAAGGAAGGGCTTCTCTGTTTCTAACCTTGCCACTTATCACACAGACATCATACTGTCACAAGCTTTAAGGTGGCAGCCCAGCACCTCTTTGAAGCAGGTGTGATGGATTAGTTTGGCAACAACTTCACTGCAACCATTGCATAGCATTATAGAGAGAGGTGCAGTGCATGAATCATCAAGAGGATGGAGCAACTCCCTTATGAGGAAAGGTTGCAGCATTTGGGGCTTTTTAGTTTAGAGAAAAGGCGGTTCAGAGGAGACATGATAGAAGTGTATTAAATTGTGCATGGCATTGAGAAAGTGGATAGAGAGAAGTTTTTCTCCCTCATAATACTAGAACTCATGGACATTCAAAGAAGCTGAATGTTGGAAGATTCAGGACAGACAAAAGGAAGTACTTCTTTACTCAGAGCATAGTTAAACTATGGAATTTGCTCCCACAAGACGCAGTAATGGCCACCAGATCTGATAGCTGCGTCCTTGATTCTTGAATGCTTCCCATGCTCAATGCTTCCAGCTGTAGACAAAGCTGTCTTTTTTTCCTTCTCACTAACCCCATTTATTTTTAATAACTTATTAATAATTAGAAATATGTGAAGCAGTGAGGACAAATTGTTTGACGTTTTGCCCAAAAAAAGATTACAGAAAGTAACCCCCCCATACACATCTCGTTGTTTGAACATTGTAATGATGTATTTCCTTTGTTGAGAACAACAGTATTTAATGCAAATGGAAATTTTCAGTATTTATCTAGTATTTAGGAATAAATAAATAGCATAACCATATTTACAGTTTTGCAAAAGGTTTGGCATACTTTTGGATCTCACTGGAGTGTGTGTGCGCGTGTGCGCATGAAGGTGGAGGCAGTTACTTTTTTAGGATTTTATCTGCACAGGAACTGGAACTAGAACAGATTTTGGGATTCTGATTCAGGACACAGTTTAGGAATATATGAAAACATATTCACAGTTAGGAAGCTGCCTTATGCCGAGTCAGACCATTGGTCCGTCTGGCTCAGTTTTGTCTACACTGACTGGCAGGAGCTCTCCAGGATTTCAGACCTGGTTCTCTCCCAGCCATAACCTGTAGATGCTGGGGATCGAACCTAAGATCTTCTGCATGCAAAGCAGATGCGCTCCCACCACTGAACTATGGCCCTCCCCCAAACTCCACCCACATACAGAACACACACAAAGGGCTTGCTAAAGGAAATTTGAATTAATATAATGGTTGCCTTACATTTAACTATCTGGCCAAGCGTGTGCATTCTGTTGCACAACAAATTTCCCAGCAATCTGTTTATGATTCTCTTGCGCAACAACATTCTGCTGGTGCAAAATGTTTCACCAGCAGGTCAAGCTATTTTGGATACAACCCTTGGGATCAAACTATGCTGTGTGGGAGATCTGTGATTAGTATCCTTACTTAACTTTTTTTTTAAAAAAAAAACCCCACTCTAAGTGCAGATGCAGTAGCCTGCTCGCTTGTTCAGAACAGTTGGGGGGGGTTGCCTCCCTGTGCCCTACATTATTTTCTCCATCAGAAAGCATGTTTCCATGCTTTCTATGGGCTTTTTAAATTTCTTTTTTGCCTCATGTGGGGAGAGCTGTGAAGGCCATGATTTTGTGTAGTTGTTTTTGTTTGACACAGGACTGCTGGGACAAAAGAAACATGCCATGGGGTCGACCCCCATTTTTGAAAAAATAAAATCCAACAGTTAACCCAGATTTGCTTTAGCCATAAGCGAAACACTCAGGTTCCTTGTTGGGTAGAGGCAAAGAAAAACAGGCAATTTTTCTATTAGCAAAGGTGGAGATTAATTTTAGTGTACTGTTCTGCTTTTAAAAAAAAGTCAGTAGAAGCCAAATTACGTAGCATTTACTAAATCAGTCTTCTTCAGCCTTGGGACCCTGAATGATAAAATTCGCATAATACCCAACCAGTTTAGCCAGTGTCAAGGATGATGGGAGTTGTACTCCAATGACTTTGGGGGCCGGAGGTTGAAGAAGGCTGATCTAAACGGCTGGAGAAAATGTAGACCTCAAAAGTAAAGTCTTCTTTTCAGGTGGTAGAAAAAAATCTTCCTCTGGTTTTAGGATCCCACTTCTGAATGGCTTAATTTGGTATCCTCCAAGAAAACAAAGCAAAGGAAGCCATGCTGGCCCATAAGAAAAATCCCAAAATTCACAATCTGGCAAAAAGCTTTTGTTAGAACCAGCCCAAAGTCACAAAATAGTGAGCAAGCTTTCAAGTTCTCCTGCTGTGCACAGAACTCTCCCTCCCTCCCCTTCCTCCCTCTCTCTTTCATATACTTGTACAAGGCCCAGTTTCAGGCTCTTGAATTAAAAAATAATGATATTACTCTAGCTAGTTCCAGTTTAATCAGGGAGTGAGGACATGGCTTCCAAGAAGACCTGAGCGGAGTTAGTTTTAACAGGAAGCTTTTGGCTTGAAAATATCCTGGGAACTCTGCCTTCTTAATGCCTGATAAATGGGAACTGGCTACGAGAAGGCAGCGTCTGCATGCTTGGACATTCTCCTATTATCATTCTCCATGCTGTTAGGCTGAGAATCCAGTTCAGCCCTGGGCTTGAGATCTGGCACCTTATTGTAGAAGCTAACTGCCCAAAGTTGTTTAAACAAATTGGTGAAGGATCTGCATTAAGGGCTGTTAAGTAATGCAAAGGCTAGTGGCTGCCTGTTTGAAGTCCTATTAAATTAAAATCTCCTCTATTTTCCTAGTGTTTTATGGTTAAGGGTTAGACGCTAATGTGACTGCTTGAAAACAGATAACTTAGCCAATGTATGTCTAAATTGCTGGAGTTCCTGTTGGGATCTATTGGATTTACAGTAATCTTTAATTATAAAAAGCATAATTACTTTAGGATGGATTATCTCTGTTGCTGTTCTTTTCGTAATGTTGCCTAGTAACCTCTTTTGGTGTGCTGGGTCTGTTCCACTCGTTGCAGGCTTTTAAATTAGAAGGAGAAAAAGTCTGTGGTGGTTTAGTGCCTGCCTGGCTGAGCAAAACCTTTTAGTCAAATGTCACCATTTAAAAATATATATATATAATGACTTGGATCACAGGCAGCCTTGGAAATTGTGTCACAAAGCCGAAGAGCTTTCAAGGCAATCATGTGGCCACCAGCACATGTGTCATCTACCGGTCCCCAAGGCACCTCTCTGGCCTCAAGACTCATTTCCTTCCAGCCTTGTTGGGCCCTTTAGTCAAGGATAAATTAATCCCCAGCAACTCTAGGTAGGGCTTCGAAAAGACTCCTGTGTTGAAAACCCCAGAGAACCACTGCCGGCCAGTGTAGACCATTATTGAGTTGGCTTGACTCAGTATAAGCTAGTTTCCTGTGTTGCTGTGATTTGGTTGGAGATGGTTGGGGAATGTATCAGATGGTCACTTTGCAGCCACCACTTGGTTTCTCCTTATCCCTACTGGAAAATATAATGAATGGGAGGGATTGTCTCAGTAGCAGCAGAGAGGGCTAGTATGTGGATGCTAGCTGCTTGGTTGTGATCCACCCTGATGGTGGTTGTACTAAGATGGTTGGGGTATAATTTTTATAACTTTTTTAAATTAAGTTTTTATCCTACCCTTCCTCTGAGAAGTTCAGGGTGGTGTACATGACACCACCATCCCATTTTATTCTCACTCAGAGAAGGGATTGGCTCAGGGTCACCCAGTGAGCTTCATAAACAAGCAGGGATTCAGATATGGGCCTCCCCAGTCCTAACCTGACAATGACACTTTAACCACAGTATCTAAGATGGAGCAACACAATGGGATGCCATTCCTTGATTTTTATCAAGGGTTATCAATACCTTGGCACAGTCATTAACCAAAATGGAGACAATAGTCAAGAAATCAGAAGAAGGCTAGGATTGGGGAGGGCAGCTATGAGAGAACTAGAAAAGGTCCTCAAATGCAAAGATGTATCACTGAACACTAAAGTCAGGATCATTCAGACCATGGTATTCCCGATCTCTATGTATGGATGTGAAAATTGGACAGTGAAAAAAGGGGGTAAGAGAAAAATCAACTCATTTGAAATGTGGAGAGCTTTGCGAATACCATGGACCGTGAAAAAGACAAATAATTGAATGTTAGAGTAAACTAAACCAGAACTGTCACTAGAAGCTAAAATGATGAAACTGAGGTTATCATACTTTGGACACACAATGAGAAGACATGATTCACTGCAAAAGACAATAATGCTGGGAAAAACAAGGGAGTAGAAAAAGAGGAAGACCAAACAAGAGATGGATTGATTCCATCAAGGAAGCCACAGACCTGAACATACAAGATCTGAACAGGGTGGTTTATAACAGATGCTACTGGAGGTCACTGATTCATAGGGTCACCATAAGTCGAAATCGACTTGAAGGCACATAACAAAAACAACCACAGGCTGGCTGTTTTGCTGTCGAGGTTCACGTGCAGTGGTGGGTGGGTGCTTGGGGTCTGCGTGGGTGACAGTGGGTGGAGCCATTGAAACATGCATTCAGTCCAAACAGTTGTTGAGTTCTCTCATGTACATTTTAATATACTCCCATCATGGGGGTCATCTTATACATCGCGAGCACTGTCCAAGCATGAGAAGGACAGTACTCTTTTCCGACTCACGACAGATGGCCAATCAGCTGGGCAGTGGGGAAAAGTGAAGAGGGCTTCCTGAAGCTTGGTAGGCCACATGGAGAATGACTGAGGATCACGTCTGGCCTGTGGGCTGTCCACATGGTCTCTATAATGAAGCTGGTGTTACTTAGTGGCAAGGATTTTGCAGGTGCAGAGCTCATGCATGTGGCTGATTTATTGATTTTTCCAGCACTGTTTGCTTTGACCAGCAGCAGCTTTCCAGGGACACTGGAGGTGTCAGCAGTAGATCCTTGGACCTTTGTCCATCCAAAGCCTGTGCTTTGCTACTGAGTCATGGACTCTCCACTGGGATAATAATTGCACTTGGAACACAAGAAGAGCTGTGTGGGAGCAGGCCAGGGGCCCATGTAGTGCAACATCCTGTTCTCAGAGTGGCCAACCAAATGCCCATGGGAAGCCCATAAGCAGGACCTGAACGCGAGAGTGCTCTTCCCGTTGGTGATTCCCAGCAGCTGATATTCAGAGGCACACTGCCTCCACTATGGACGAGCATAGCCACCTAGTAGCCATTGGTAGCCTTCTCCTCCATGAATTTGTCTAATCCTCTTGTAAAGCCATCCAAGTTGGTGGCTGTCACTGCCTCTTGTGGGAGTAAAATCAGTAGTTTAACTCTGTGCCGTGCGAAGAAGCACTTTCTTTTGTCTGTCCTGAATCTTCCAACATTCACTTCATTGCATGTCACCGAATTCTAATGTTATGAGTGACGGGGGAAATCTTTTCTCTGTCTGCTTTCTTCACATGCTCCGAAGAAGGGAGAAAGTTATGTGTCCAAGGCTGAGCCAGATGTTGGTAATCTGGTGTATGTGTCCTGCTGCCACCACATGGATAGAAAAAAGGCGCTTGGCATTGCTGTTGCCGCTGTCGCCTATTGAAGCTATCCAGAAGAGGGGCAGGGAGACTGTTTTTCTGAGTTTGGGTTCTCAGGTCACCAGAAGACAGATAAAAGTGACTTTCTTGTTTTTGCTTGTGTTTCCCAGAAAATCGAGGGGGGGAAAGGCCAACGGGTTGGCGTTGCTTTTAAATTGTAATCTTTCTGACATTTTCTTATTTACTCAGTTTGGTTGATAAAAGCCAGTCGAGTTGTTGTTGTTGTTTAAACACACTAGATTCCAAGATCTTACTGGCCTAGAATAAGTATTAGTTTAGGCATTTAATAGAATAAAAAGATGGAGTTTTCCCAGAATCTGCAATATCAGGCTGCGTGTTAGTTTACAGGTTTGAATGTGCCTCTACTGGGGTAGGGGAGATCTCCCTGCACATAAAATGCTAACATCCTAGAGAGAAGGATCACTCTGGTATACTATTTTACTGTTGTTGTTGTTTTAATGGGGTGCGGGGTGTCTGTGGTGTGGAAACATCCAAAAATGCAGTATCCCTCTTGCAACAAAAAGTAGTACAGTCCAGGAGAAGGTTTTTAGCAACTTGATTTTGTTGTGAATATACAAGCTGATGTTTTACTCCTGCTGATAGCTTAAGCTGTTGTAAGTAGGTCTAACCCAAGGATTTCATTGTATCTCCTCCACGTATGAGACTAGACCCATACAATATGCTTTTAAATGTATCGCTGCAGTAAGCCGTTTCTTTGATAAAGAATGTAATGCCGACCCAGGATTTTTTTATTATTATTGCATGCCCTGAAGGGCATGTGTTAACGGCTTGCCTTCCTCATACCAGGAGCAGGGTAATTTAATTGCTTAAAATTCTGGCTGACTTTAAGCCATTCCAGTTGTCTTATCATAAGTAACCATGACCTCCCTTGAAATCAGTGGGAACTGCATAAAGCTCTTGCTTCAAGACGACAGGCTTTATAATTTGGAGGAATGGAAATTGTCACTGATGCACTAGTCAAGTGAATTTTTTATATATAAAAAGTATTTGGCCAGTGAAGTTATCTGCATTGTGGGACACAAATACTCCACATGCCGCCCTGGGCTCCTGCTGGGAGGAAGGGCAGGATATAAATAAAATAATAAATAAATAAATAAATAAATGCAGTTTCAAAGTTAGTTGCACTCCATTTGGCCTTCTGTAGCCTCCTGGGACCTACCTCCATGATGCCCCATCCCCGATCATCTGTTGCCAGAGCGATTCTAGCTCCTGCACTGCCAGTACCCTGATTACCCCATCTTGGGTGTGGGGAACCTCCAGGCCATGGGCTAGTCTTGACTCACCTGGTGTTCCAATTTGGCCCGCAAGGCCATTTCTCTGAAACCATACCTACTTGTCAATCAGGTGACATCACCTCGATGGGACGTCCCACGGGGAGACACTTGAACCCTACAGACAGAAGGATTGACCTCCCTACACGTCAGCTGATGCACAGGGAGGTCAATCCAGCCCTGTTTGGATATGGAAGTTTTGACATGAGGTTTTAATCACTGTGCAAGGGATTGTGATAGGTGGGCAGGGCATCCCATCTGTTAGTCATCTGACATTATAATGACATGATGTGATTGATCATTGGATTGTCCTGTCCACCCACCAAAGTTGGCCCACAGGGTGGGGCCAGACATGGATCCGACCCACGAAGCCAAAAAGGATCTGCACTGTTGCTGTACTTCTTCCTGATCTTCTTCACCTCACTACTTGGGTTTGAGCGGAATGGGCTCCTTTTCTCCTTGCCACTGATCTCTGGTATGGCTGCCTCCCTTTCTTCTTTACCTTCTGGGGCCCATCCTGCCCCCTTCCCTTTCTCCTGCCATAAGCAACTCCTGTCCCTAGGCAGCCACAGGATCTGGTCTCCTGCTTTGCAGGAAGAAGGTCCCAGGTTCAGTCCCCAGCATCTCCAGATAAGGCTTGGGAAAGACTTCTGTCTGAAAACCCAGGAGAGCCACGGCTGGTCAGCATAGACACTATTGAGTTGGTCTGACTCAGTATTAGGCAGCTTTCTATATTCCTGTTGGTTGGAAATGGTTGGGGAATGTATCAGACATTGCAGCCATCACCTGGTTTCTCCTTATCCTAATTGGCAAATATAGTGAAAGGTATGGGGTGTATCAGCAGTAGGAGAGAGGGCAAGTATGTGGTTTTTGGCTGCTTGCTGTTCTCTGTCAAGCCTATCAGCAGAGCCCAGAGTCCACCTGTAGCTCATTCTGCCTCTGGGCTATATTCAGACACTTAGACTCTTTTCTCTGGGTGCCAGAGATCAAGAGAAATTCCCCACCCCACCATATCCCTAACTGTAAGCTGATTTGGGAGACACTGTTGGCTGAAAAGTGGGCTGTAATTATAATAGTAAAGTCACAGCAAACAGTGGGTGTGGGGTGGGGAGGAAGAACAATGATGTTGACATCCATGCCGCACCCTGTGATACAAAATAAAGTGCACCAACTTCAGCTAAAAGTAGCTCAATCCTACCTTGCCCCTGCCCCATGTCGATGGCTGGGAGGGGGGTAATATGGCATGTAGATGCCCCTCAGCTGGCCTCCATCAGCAGTGGGGCTCTGTTGTGGCAGAAACCCCAGTTGTGCCTAGAACAGGCAGAAAGCTGTTCTCTCACTAGGCACAGCAAGCAGGAACCCCTGCCATGTTTTTTTTTAAATGGGAGGGGCTGTGCTGGTAACTTTGGATCTAAGCTGCAGATCCAGTGTTCAGCCACTGAGCTGCATAAGTTTTTATAGTGAAAATGCAAGAAGTGCCTTCTACTGTGGCTGGGGAGAGCCAGCATGACTTCTAGTTGCTGGAATCCTCAGGAGGGGAGAATGCTGTTGCGTTCAGGTCCTGCTTATGGGCTTCCCTTGAGCATCTGGTTGGCTACTGTGAGAACACGATGCTGGACTAGATGGGCCACTGGCCTGATCCTGTGGGGCCTTTGATCCTGCGGGAACGTTCTTATTGGCATGTGGCAATGGATCCACTGTTTTGCTCCTCCCAATCCCTACTAAAAATTGCTCTGCCAACCTACCTATGAAAATCAATTAGAAGGACAACAGGTGAACTTTCCATAACAAAGAGTTCTGCACTAAGGGATGTTGGGGCCTAGGAGGTGCTGTACCTTGGGCAGTGATGATGTGCTGCTTAATAGAGCCTGCTCAGATGATATCAGTGTGTGGGGAGGAAATCTCAAATTTCAGTGATAAAGGAAGCCTATGCTACTATGGCTATGGACTAACCAGTTCTATCAAGGTAATCTCTCCCTATTTTACTGTTTTAAGAGGCACAGTTAGTTTGAAAATGGGGCCTTTTCCCACCATGGCTAAACTCCAAGAAGCCAAAATAATAAGACTCATTGAAAAATGATTAGATTTCTAAGTGCCTCTGATAAATTCAAGCCTGATTATCTCTGGAGTCTCCACTGCAAATATTCCTGCCGACAAATACTGTTTTTCTTTTTCCTTTTAACCTTAACAAAAATGCAAAATAAAAGTAGAATATGCCAAGATTTGTTCAGGGAGCTCTTGAGTTGCGGTTTTAAAAAAGCCACCAACTTCCAGCCCCTAACCTCAGTGATAAATTAATAAAAATTGGATTATTTGGAACAGGCTGGCCACTAATAAATGCCTGCAGTCAATATTCCTGGAGCAGTGATGAAAGGGACCCCAGGACAATAAATATAGAAATATGCGGACTGTGCACGACCACAAGAGTATAAGAACTGTAAATGAAATTGTTGCTGTTCACAAGAGAACACTTGGTTCCCCAGTGTCTCTAGGCAATATGTTGAAAGTGATCCATCCTCCCTATGATTTGAAGCCCCAGAAGAGGAAAAAAAGCAAGAGTTTCAGATACTGTGGCCAAAGCAGCCAACTAGAGACTCTCTCCTCTCTCCGTGTCCCTCCCTCTCTTTTGCCCAATACTAAGCCTGTTTATAACAGCATGAGAAATTCATCCTCATTTTCCATTTGGTTGGCAAAAGGGCAAACATGAACAAAAACTGTTGCTGGGCTCAAATGTTATTGCTGAGTACATTTTGGGTGGACCACACAGTGCCTTATTGGGAACAAACGTTTCTTTTGAGCTGTGGCCTTAATTTGTAGGAGGAGGTGCTTTTCAAACAAACTAATGAATGAGATCTGCCTTGAGATCTAACCGCTTCATATTGTGGCTTTGGATCTTGGTTAATCTTTACCACAGGTAAGGTGCCTCTGTGCCAACCATCTGCTCAGTCATGGTTTCAGGAGGAAAAAGAAATGTGCTGCAGGGAGGGGGGTGGGTTACTCTGTTGATTTAACTTCTCCAACCTGTTGAGAGCAAATCAGTGTTGCAGCTGCATAAGTTCACCATGTACAAAATTGTACAATGTTTGATTAACCTCATTTTCATGATCCAAGTGGATGCGTTGTGCTGATTGTATTCTTACTCTGAAGCAGTTATCCTCAAATGGGGGAGGCATTTTTGATGGATGGAGCTGAAAATCACAAACTTCTGGGGAACTGTATGTTTGGCTTAATTTTCTCATTGAATCTAATCTTCCAGATTTTGGGGTGCGGTGGTCTGGAGCCAAGGTGACCCCTCCCCCAGCTATATAACTTCTTGCTGAAAGAGTATTGATGTTTTCTGTTCACATAAAATAGGTGTGATGTATGAACAAGCAAGATATGTTTGAATGTTTATTAAGTTGAATTGCAGGGCCGGAGGCCAACGCAAGTAATACAGTAAAAATACAATACAAACATGATAGAAATACAATAATTTATAATCAAACAAGGGGAATTAAAAACGTGCCTAGATGATATTTGTTGAGGCGATGTGATTTGCCCGAAGTTTTCTGGCTGCTATTATAAAAAAGGATACATTATGGGTTACTTCTCGGATATGGTCAGCCATTAAGAAAATATTTTTTTCATCAGGCATCAAGCAAGATATGAAATAAGACCTGCCATCCAGTTAATCGACTGGCTCTTTCTAATTAGTTGACAGGTTCATACATTCAGTCCAGTTGCTTAAGTCAACATTGGCACCTTTTTAGAAGTTAGAAAGAGGCTGTGCTTTCTCTTCCTGGGAGTCAACTTGCCATTTTTAAAAACAAAAGCTCCCACTTACTGTTAGAGGAAAACTTCACTTTGAATATTATTTTCTGTTTTCATCTATTGAGGAATCCGGAGTGTAGCATATTCCCTATGAACATACATACAAAAGCCAAAATATAGCCTAAAAGCAACAAAAATATTTGTTTTTTATTATTTTCATTTTTTTAAAAAAATAGCATCAATAAGATTCAAAAGATTTCTTGGTGCTGATTTCATCTGAACTCTGATAGTGTCTGTTACTAGCAGTTCTTGGGAGTACAAAGGAAGCCATAATAAGTGTATTCAAAAGCCAGGTTTCAAAAACAGCTGGAAGGAAGCTGTGTCCTTGTGTTTCTCTGTCATTAGATTTTGGTAGAGGGGGTGAGGAAGAAGGAGACTTGACTGTATGTCCCTACATAGCAATGTGCCCTTCATTAGAAATATAGGAGTCAACCATTGGTCCATCTAGCTCTGGATTGTCTACACTAACTGGCAGCGGCTCTCCAGGGATTCAGATATGGGACTATTCCAGCCCTACCTGGAGTTGCTGACGATTGAACCTGGGACTTCCTTCATGCAAAGCAGACGCTCTACCACCAAGCACATTCCAGTCAGTGCTACTCTGTTAATTGGGGAGCAAATTTTGATTATTTGATTGAACTTGTAATGAATCTCTGTCAATCCATTTTTGCAAATAGCTTCTTGCTTCGTCACGCATGGTAGATAAAGAACTGCATCCAGCGAACCAAACATAACCTTTGTAAAAATTCAGTTTCTTTTACGCTACAAATGGCTTCTATAGATATGTGTAGATGGATGACTTACAGACATTTTGCAGGGGGCTAGCAACGTCTGCAGGCATACTCACAAGACTGAATGAATGGATTCAATTTGCAGTCCTCCCTTTAGCTGGTACGATTGCTATTGATAGACAGCATCATACCACGATTCAGGAAAAAGTGGTATGAAAAACCTGAGTCAGATGAGTGACGTATACTCAAGAGCCTTCTACAGAAGGTTGTGTTCTTGCAAGCAAGTACATTTAGGCTGTGAGAGTTAATGAATTCTGGAGACTGATTCATCCCACGCTGAATCTCAAAAGCTGAGTAGCTTCCCCCCCACCTTTTTTTAATTAATCCGGAATGCCTTCGTTTTGGTGGTAGCATCTTAATGTTATCAGTCTGTTCTGGTCATGTTTACTCTCAACCATGTGTCCAGCTCAGTGAAAATTTACTTTGGAAGACTGATGGCAGAGTTTCCTCCCTGCTTCCCACTCCAAAGAAAAAAATAAACACTGTGGAGTTGGAGTAGTAGTAGTAGTAGTAATAGTAATAGTAGTAGTAGTAGTAGTAGTAGTAGGGGTGTGTGTGTGTGTGTGTGTGTGTGTGTGTGTGTGTGTGTGTGTGTGAGGACTCCTGCACTAATTAAAGTGGGTCCTGCCAGATGCTAGTAACGTTGAGCTTTGGAAATTGGACAGCTTGGAGAGAGAGTCGCGAAGCACACACAGGAAATGAAAACAACTCTAAGAATCTTGGGTGCGAGAAGCCTGGCTCCTCCTCATACTGTCTATACCCTGGGGAATCTGCATGGAAAAATAGGAAGGATCCTTGTCAATGAGCACATTTACAAGACAGAGTAAAGTAGATTCATACTCCCATAATGACATGCTGGGTAATAAGAGGTCCATAGGCCTTATTTCATATCCTGCCTCCATGGGAACCTGCTGAAATTACAGGGCTGCTAAGTTGGGTTTAGGCTGCAATGGCGTATTCATGGCAAAGATTGGACTCCGCAATGCTGTGTTTCCCATTGACTCGCAAAGCAGCGGTGGGTTGGGGGCATTTACTGGAAGAAAGTAGCAGCTACTAGGTGAAGCGCTGCCTTAATCCTTCTTCCACCCGCTGCTTTTGGTCTATAATTGACCTGACTACTTTTCCCTACTTAACCAGTAAATACTTCTGAGAACGCTGGCTAAGGGAAAACCAGCTGCGGGGAGGGTTTCCGATTCCATCCTCCTCCTTGTTGCTTTGTATGCAAGTAGCAAACAGGGTTGGGAATCTTCACTCAAACTTGGTCCAATTAGAAATGTACTGCCAGATTCTGGCTTTTCAATCTCAGCTTGGGAAAGACAGAAGAGTGGTCCTTAAAAGCAAGTTCCCCACACCCTGCTTTCTGTCTCCACTGAGGCAGGAGTTGGAAAGCCTCTGGACACAGTCTTTCGCCCTGACACAATCCATATAGACTTACTTATTTTATTTGTAAGAATATTTATAAACTGCCAACTCATTTAAAAAAAACAAAAGCAAAGGCAGTGTACAATACAATCATTAAAACTTAAAACACAAGATGAATGACCTACACCAAATCAAATTAATTCTCCAAAAGAGCTTGGCAAAACAAAAACTTTTTCTGTGGCCAACAAAATTCCAAAACTGTAGGTGCCTGTCCGATATACTAGGAGCAGCGTTCCAGACTCGGTGAATGATACCTGTTGGTGCAAGAGAGGTGCTCCTGCTGAGAAAGCCATCACAGTTTCAACCGTAGTGAATTACAGGTGGAGACCTGTATGCATTCATAGATGGGTGCCTGTAACATCTTCTGTGTCTCTCTTTCCCCCTTCATTGTCTCCCGCTCCATCTCACCTTCCTCCCAGGTCTGTCTGTCTGTTCCGTCTTGTCTGTCTGTCTATGCCTTTTGAGGGAGACCCAACTCAGACCTAACTGCAACTAAAGAACCAGGCAGTGGTAATGATTTTGGGTTAATTGAGCTGTATCCAAAGGGCTTCGTCTGGCCTGTTGAACAGAGGGAATGAACGCCGCTGGTTGTTTCAAGAGCCACAATGCCTTCATCAAAAGCCCAGGCCCAGAAGGCCGAATTGAAACGGTTTATTTTTGATGTGGCTGCTCCTGAGAATCGCATCTGCATGGTTGGGGCTGTGAGAACATTTTAGAGGCTCTCCTCTCATGGGCCCACCAGACCACATGGGAAATGACCCTTCCAGTACTGTCAGGCCCCAAGGAGGTGTGGCACTGAAGAGTATGGTGGTCTTGTTATTCCCTCTCTCATTGCGTCATGTGTGATGTATGTGGAACGAGGGCTTTTATTGAGAACACCCATGCCCCAGATCTCCCTGTGGGATCCTGTAAGTGAGGGTTGAGCAACCCCATTGTTTGGGGCAGGGTTTGTTTTCGTTTGTTTCGCTATAGGAATGAGTGGTATGCAGGTGGGGATGGGAAACAGGAAAAGAAATTAGTGCTAAATTTGGAAAAGCAAATGTTATTGGCATATATATATATAGGGATATAAGGAGGGAAAGATAATCGGGAAGGATGAGACTATGGTAGAGACATACTTACTGTTATGCTGGTTCCAGTGTGTCTTCACCTCTTTTTTCCCACCTCAAAATGGGGGCACGTGATGCAAGTCAAACTCTGCCCCTCTTTACTCTAAAACCTGGTTGGATGAGCTTGACTGTGTTTTTGTTTGAATTCAGCTTTTGCAACTGATTGGTACATCAACCCATTTGCCTTCCAGGTGTGGCCAATGGAAGCGCTTTGCTGCAGGCTCAGGCAGAGATAATGATTGGCCCAACACTTTGCTGTGGGCGATCCTGACAGGTCTGAAGTCAACAGTGGGGAAGGGAGGTGTGTTCAGCAGAGGGCAGAGTCACTTCAAAAGCAGCCAGGAAAACCATTCTCACTGCTATTGAAGCAACTACTGTGCCCACAGCCTATGAAGAGCTCTATAAGAGCCCGTGTGACATGGTGGTTAGAATGTGACTCGGTCTGTTGTGACCCCGGTTCAAATCCCCCCCACCCTCCCCAAGCCATGAAGCTCACTGGGTGACCTTGCACCAATCATTACCTCTCATACTAATCTACCTTAAAGGACTGTTGTGAGGACTGAATTGAGGAGGGGGAGCATGTAAGGTGGGATATAAATGTAAGAGAATAGTCTGTGCTGGATATGAAAGCCTGGTAAGGAGTTCTCTGCAGAAGCTCTGCCAGCCTGGGAGAAGACCTGCCCTGCCCCTTTTACCCCAAAGTGACTTTGGAAGCCTACACCTGCCTGCACCTGTGTTGAAGGGGAGGAGTCCACACCGCTGCTTACAAAGACACTCTGCTGCTGTGAGTCCCTCCAAAACAAGCCTCTGCTTAGAATGATGAAGTTTTATAGGAGATATAGTTGATGGTTTTCCTTAGGAGCTGGGGGGGGGGTTAACGGTTACTTCTTCTTTGTCTGTTTTTAAAGATTGTTTTATTATGTTCATAATATTGAAAAGTTGTTTTTGCTTGCTGTTACATTTGTGGTTGTGTTACTGTTTTATTATTTTTTGTTATTAGGAAATGGTTTTTCCAATTGTTTTTGAAATGTATTTCTTGTTCACCTTGTAAGCTGCCTTGAGCACAATTTTTCGTGGAAAGGTGGCAAAAAATAAAAAGGAAAGAAGGAAGGGGGATGGGGAGCCAAAGGGCAAGGTTTTTTTTGAATATTTATTTAAGACCATTTCTGTAGCGCTTAATATAAAAAATATCTCTAAGCGGTGTATTGCAAATTTTAAAAAACACAAATACTACAGTTAAACCATCAATGCAAATACAAATGAACACACCCTGATAAATATATAATGAAAGCATATACCACAATAGATAGTAACCCCTTCTTCTAAAAAGCTTCCACACTCAACACCTCTCAGCCTCCGGGCTTTCACTCAGGACTCCAAGCTCTCACCCAGGGCTCAAACAAACTCACAGGTCACCCCAAAAATCTCTTGCATCAAAGAGGGTCACCAAACCTGCTGACCTAGTCTCTTACTTTAGGGTTTGTGGACAGGCATCAAGGTCTGATGGAGTTTCCCCAGGCTGCATTACGTCTTCGGAGTATAGGAAACTGCCTGCTGAGTCAGACCATTGGTCCATCTAGCACAGTATTGTCAACACTGACTGGCAGTGGCTCTCCAAAGTTTCAGGCAGGTGCCTGTCCCAACCCTAACTGGAGATGCCAGGGATTGAACCTTCTGCATGCATGGCAGAAGCTCTATCACTGATCATCTGAGCAACAAGTAAATTTACTTGACAGGTACTTTCTACATCAGGGGTAGCAAACATGTGGCCCTCCAGATGTTGCTCAACTACAAGTTCCATCATCCCTGGTCATTGGCCATGCTGGCTGGCGTTAATGGGAAATGGAGTCCACTTGGGAAGGGCATTTAAGCTTATATCATGGCCACCATTTTAGATGACTTTAAAAGTGGATTAGACAAACTCATGGAGCATAAGGCTATCGACGGCTGCTAGCCACAATGACTAGGTTCTGCTTCCACTGTTAGAGGTAGTATGTCTCTGAATACTGGTTGTGTGCTGGGAATCACAAGTGGGGAGAATGTTGTTTTCCCCATTCCTGCTGTTAGGTTTCCCGTAGGCATCTGGTTGGCTGTAAGAACAGGTTGCTGGACTATGATCTAGCAGGGCTCTTATGTTCATATGGGAAAGGCATTCAAACGTTCCTGCAGATGGATCAAGTCCTGATCGCGCTACTTTGAATTGTAGTAATTATGCCAAAAATAAATGTTTTAATTGGGCTAGTGAACGATGTTGTTATTGTTATCATCATCATCATCCCCCAGACTGCAGACTAAGCTTGCTCTAGACTAGGTAGCTTGAGGATTGTGACCTCAGAAAGCTCCTGAGACCTAGGTAGCCTTAGATCCTGTTTTTTAAAAAGAGGCCTCCTTTAGGGAAAAGCTTGGCAACTGGTTGCAGTTCTAGTCTCTTTAAGGATGGATCTTTGTCATTTTAACTTCCCTTGCCAGCTGGAGTCAAGCATGTGAAGGGAAGGCAAAAAAGTTCTGTTTGTACATATGTGTCAGTGACCCCATGCATCAGAGCCCTTCCCGGAAGACCAGTTTTGGGATTTCTTGGAAGTCTCTTCCAAACTGTGCTCTTTGGAGTCGAAGAATTGCATGTGCCATAAGGAACTTTTTAAGAAGGCACGATGAAGACTTGCCTTTCCAGGACATGGAGATTTACAAGGTGCCTGATTCATTGAGGTTTCCCCACATTTAGTTCCAAACATTAAAAACAAGACTTTTTTAAAAAAAACTTCTTGCACTCCCCTCCTCTTTCTTTAGCATGGTGAAACTGGCTTCTGCAGAGGGCTTCCAGTGGTCTCCCAGCCAAGCACCAATCAGGCTCACATAAGATACAGACAGGAGACAAACACTAGCTTTTCCATAAGGGGCTTTGCTTCACACTGTCCTTTTGTCCCCTTTAGTCATGCAGGGTTTTGAAGCAATACAAAATAATGTTCACCAGAGGAGAAAGTAGGCTGAGCACATACAGCATGGACAACAATCCCTCATTCAGATTGCCAGCTATCCCAAACCATCTGCTGTCATCTCCAACCATCTGTCGGGGAAGGGCCGTAGCTCAGGGGCAGAGCATCTGCATTGCTTTCAGAAGGTCCCAGGTTCCATTACCAGTGGCATCTCCTGGTGGGGCTGGGAGGCACCCCTGTCTGAAACCCTGGAGGGCTGCTTCCAGTCGGTGCAGACAGTCCTAAGCTAGATGGACTGATGGCCTGGCTCTGGATAAGGCAGCCTCTTGTCTTTCTATGTTGCCTCCAGCCTCAGCTTCAGAAAATGCTATAAGTATGTGCTGCCACACCTCCTGCTGGCCCCAGATTTGCTTCCAGAATGAAGACATTCTGAACTGACACCCGTTTGAGCCCTGCCTCACTCTGTGTGTCACCCACTTCATTTTGCTTTCAATTTTTGAAACTAAATGTGGAGAGAAAAACCTCAGTGAATCGGGCACCTTGTAAACTTCAAGAACTTGTTACTTTAGTCGCCATGGTCTGTTGCCCAGATAGCAGGAATGGCACAGACAGAGGTTTAGTACGTGAGTGAAAGCGAGGCGCTCTGCAACGGTCCTAGCTAGCTATTCTTGCAATGTCCATGCTCACATGTGAAACTACCAGAGCCTTGCCACATTGCCACGGTTAAGCTCAAGATTAGGTTAGGAATATAGGAGGCTGCCTTATACTGCGGCAGACCATCAGGCCATCTCGCTCAGTACTGTCTACACTGACTGGCAGCGGCTCTCCAGGGAGTCAAACCAGGGCCCCTCCGAGCTCTACCTGGAGATACTAGGGATTGAACTTGGGATCTTCTGCATGCAAAGCAGATGCTCTGCCGTTGAGCTATGGCTTTTCCCCAGTTCTGTCATCCTCTAGTTGTGCTGCTAAGCAGAATGTTGTACTCATGTCCAACCATAGAGGATAGGTTTTATCAACTGCTGCTAGCAGCAATAGCAAAAGGAAATGCCCATCTGAATGCCAAGGGTGTGTGTGTATGTGTGGAAATGGCAGGGGGGAATATTGTGTTAAGAATTTCAGAATAGCCCTGCTGGATTAGACCAAAGACCCATCTAGTCCCAGCATCCTATTCCCATAAGCATTTACTTGGCCACTGGGAGAAGTCCATAAGCAGGACCCGAGTGTCACACCATTCTTCCCGCTTGTGATCCTTGGTCAATGGTATTCAGTGGCATACTGCCTCCAATATTGGAGCTAGTATATAGTTACCATTGATAGCCTTATCCTCCATGAATTTGATCAACCCTCTTTTAAAGGAACAGTCAAAGTTGTCTTACCAGGAATAGCTGTTAAAAGGCACTTCTGGCAACTGAGACTACCTGGGCCTCCAGTGACAGAGCTTCAACCAAAAGCATCCCAGACTTCCAAGTGTGGTCACATAATATGTTTGTATAATGGCATTATGATATTGGCAGTCTTATTTTCAGTCACTTTCCTAATGATTCCAAATGTAGAATTTGCCATTTTCATTGCTGCTGCACGCTGAGTTGACCTTTTCACCGAGCTATCCATCACAACTCCAAGATCTCTTTCCTGGTCAGTCAGTGCCAGTTCAGACCCCATTAGCGTATATGCAAAGTTAGGATTGTTTTGTCCCAATGTGTATTGCTGTACACTTGCTTATGTTGAACCGCATTTGCCATTTTGAAGCTCCTCGTAATCCCTTTTTGTTTTTCCTACCCTAAACAATTTCATGTCATCTGCAAACTCAGCTACCTCACTGTTCTCCTCTAACTCCAGATCATTTATGAACAAGTTAAAAAGCACTGGTCCAATAGGCAGAGAACCAGTGCAGTATCACTGAAACAGAGGCAGAATTTTAAAAAATAAGCAGGGGTGAGAGAAGGAGGAATATTGGGGGACAGCAAGTGGCAGAGGAGAAGAAATGGGGGGAAGAGGCGGCAGCAACTCCAGCAGCACAGTCTCATGTTCTGGCCCTGACATCTGGGCCTGGTGAATTTATCTGTAAGGCCTATGACTGTGTCTCATGTCAGCACTGTTTTTCTTAGTTCCTGAGCCTTTATGCCCTGCTTGTGAGATTTTCAGAGGCATCTGGTTGTCCATTATAGGATTATTAATATTTATTAAATTTATATCCCACCCTTCCTCCCAGTAGGAGCCCAAGGCGGCAAACATAAACACTATAAGACATCATAAAACAGGCATTAAAATATATTAAAACAAAATATCTTTTAAAAAAGCTTTAAAAACATCTTAAAAAGCAATTCCAACACAGACGCAGACTGAGATAAAGGTCTCTACTTAAAAGGCTTGTTGAAAGAGGAAGGTCTTCAGTAGGTGCTGAAAAGATAACAGAGATGGTGTCTGTCTAATATTTAAAGGGAGGGAATTCCAAAGGGTAGGCACCACTACACTAAAGGCCCAATTCCCATATAGTGCGGAATGGACCTCCTGATAAGACAGTATCTGCAGGAGGCCCTCACCTGCAGAGCGCAGTGATCGATTGGGGATGTAAGGATGCTTGCTAAGAGGGAGCTTTGATCTAATCCAACAGGGCTGTCCCTTTGGTTATGTCTCAGTGTTGTACCCAGTGATTAGGGATGTCACAGAATTCTGATGAAAATGGAAAAGAAAGTGAAAACTGTTGCAGTTCATGTGTTCCTCTGTGCTCAGGAATGGAAATCTGTCAAGCAAATATGATTGGCATTTGTTTACATCGTTTTTAACTCTGCAAACTATTTGTAATTAATGACTTTTTTTAACATTGATTTCACTTTCCTTTACACTGAAATGAATGTAAGTTGCATAAGGTAAATAGTTATGCCTTTACATAATGTTAGATAGTGGACAGAGAGAAGAATAACATAATTATTTGGTGGAAACCAAATTGCAACAGAATAGAAATAGTGCTAATTGTGACAAATACGAGTTGGAAGCAAAATTGCTGCCTTCTTACATCCCTCCCAGTGACCTTATCTTTTCTGTCTGCCGTATAATCTGTCTTTCAACACAATGATTCACAAAGGCGATGAATATAGCAGTCTAATATCCAGCTAGCTATTAATTGCCTTTCTCTTTTTCTTGCAGATGATGAAGTTTGCTTGGGATAACTACAAGCAATATGCATTGGGGAAAAACGAACTGAGACCTCTCACTAAGAACGGGCACATCGGGAATATGTTTGGTGAGCGGAACAATTTGCCAGAATGCTCTCAACTATTAAATGTTTAGGAGAGAGAAAATTAGATTAGAGACAGATGCACATACCTCGAGGAGTGACTAAGCCCACAGCAGATCCACAGTTTCCTCTTGTAGGACAGATGTATGTATTTCAAACCTGAATCAAGACCAGTGACAGCTCCTTTGTTTTTAGTTCCAGCAGAATCTGAGCTGTGTAGAATGCTGATTAACTGCTCCTTATGACAGTCATGATGCCATTCCCTAAGAACTGGAGAAAGTCTTTTTTTTAAAAAAAAAATCTTAAGGTACTGGAGAGAGGGAGTACATAAATCCATGTTGGAGTCTGAGGAGGTATGTGGGTCAGTAGTCGAAGAAAGGTAGAGGGAAATTGTAACAGAAAAAACAAGACCCATTCCTGAAAGGAGGTCCATGTGTCTCAGGGACTTACAGGCCATTATTTTAGTTGTTGGCAATTGCAAGAATTAGGTATGTAAAAAATAATGAAACTAGTTTTGAAAAACTCACAAGAAAAACCGGCATTGAAATTCAACATGAATTGACCAACCAATTTCTTGTGCATATTCTAATCTAGATTACCACTTTTTTAGATGCAGTCCGGAGTTATGACTAATTAACTGGCCTTTTTACATAGTGGAGTGAGGGCTGCACAGTGACTGCAGCACTGTCGTTGGATAGCCTCACTGTACAGCTGGATGCTCACTGAGCCAGGCAATGGGGAGATCAATTTTCTCTTGTTTTAACAGTCAAGATCATGGGCCTAGGAGGAGCTGAAAGCCACTCTGGATTTCCTCCTGAGGGCAGAGAGCAAGCAGGAGAGAACTAAGCCCCGTACTGTACAGGTTTAAATCATTTTATTTATTCTGAACATTTATAGGCTGCTTTTCAGCAAAATTCTTGGAGCAGCTTACAGTAAAAGTACACTTTAAAATAAGTTATAGAATCATGATACAACGAGAGATCTCAGATAATTAAAATCAAATAAAAGTCTAGGATAAAGCCTCAGGTGCTGTTCAACTGAAATCTCTTTGCATTCCCCATCCAAATCTAAAATGTCCCCATTACAAAATAGTGAACAACCGTGGTTGTTGGGGCCACAGGGGATGAAAATGGAAATGGACTGCCTTCAAGTCAATCCTGACTTATGGCAACCCTATGAGTAGGGTTTTCATGATAAGAGGGGGTTGACCATTGCCTCCCCCTGAGGCTGAGAGGTAGTGACTGGCCCAAGGTCACCCAGTGAGCTTCATGGCTGTGTGGGGATTCGAACCCTGGTATTCCAGGTTGTAGTCCAACACCTTAACCACTGCACCACACTGGTATGTATTTATTTATATTCCAAACATTTTATCAACCAGTGCTATCAGAGTTGCCAGAAACAGTGCTTGTCAGCCATCAAGTGCCTAATGTCTTAACATTCCTCCTGAAAGTCAATACAGTAGGGCCCCGCTTCCCGGCATTCCGCTAATGCGGCGGCTTTCCTCCCCTCTTTAAAAGCCGGTTTTGTGGCATTTTGCGGCATTTTTGCGCAGCGTGCCCCATTAAAGTCAATGGGGTTCCGCCTTACGGCGATTTCCACTTTACGGCGGGGGTCCAGAACGGAACCCGCCATATAAGCGGGGCCCTACTGTAATGAGAGAGACAGATGCATTTCATTAGAGCGGGCATTCCACAAATGGGGAGCCACCACTGAAAAGGCCCTGTCACGGGTCAGCACCAACTGGGCAGCTTCCAACAAGGCCTTACCTGCCAATTTTAAGGTTATGTACATATTAAGGAGGATTTGAAGAGATAGGCTCCATGAACTTCGTTGCTTGAGCATGCCCAATGGGTTTTTTGATGGGGGAGTTTTTCAGCGGACTCCCTAGCCATATCACAGATAGCTTTTGAAAGTCCTCTCTATTTTGAAACCAGTTTGTCCTGTTATGTGTGTAAGTATAGCAGGGGCAGGGATGGGGATACTGCAGTTTGAGAAACCGTAAGCCCAAAGCTCATTTGGACATATAGAACTGGCTTCCCAGTTTTTGGATCTTGGCTGTTGCTTCAGGCACTGGAACCAAGTAGCCCCACCCTTATGCTGGATCCTCTTGAGCTCCTCCATAAAGGAGGTGTGTCTGTTTTTATATATATAAATAGAAATGGCTGTTGTTGTTATTATTATTATTTTATTTATATCCTGCCTTTTCCCCAGAACTGGGACTCAAGGCGGCTTACAAAAATTTAAACAAATGCAGTTAAAAACATATGAGTAAAACACACAGAAGTTATAATTAAAATGTAATGAAACTAACTATAAAATTAAAACCATTGAAACATGGTGATTTTTTAAAAAAACAGAAAATACAAATCAGTAAAAACACCACCCTATTTAAAAGCTCTTCTGGTGAGTTCCCAAAAGCCAGCTGGGACAGAAAAACCTCACCTGTCGATGGAAGGGCAGCAGGGAGAGAGCCAGTCTAACCTTTCTAGGAAAGGAGTTCCAGAGGCTGGGGCAGCCACCAAGGAGGCTGTTTCCCGTGTTCCCACCAGATGTGCCTGTAAGGGTGACAGGAGCACGAGAAGGGCCTCCGTCGATGATCTCAGGGCTCAGGCAGGCTCATATGGGAAGATACTGTCCTTCAGTAGCCTGGACCTGAGCCATATAGGGCTTTATAGGTCATAACCAGCTCTTTGAATTGCACTCGGAAACAGACCAGTAGCCAGTGGAGCTGTTGTAACAAGGTTGCCGTGTGCTTCCTGTAACCAGCGTCAGTTAACAGTCTGGCTGCAGCTCTTTGGACCAGATGAAGTTTCCAAACATTCTTCGCAGGCAGCCCTGTGTAGAGCATGTTACAGTAATCCAGGCAGATTGTGACCAAAGCATGTGTCACTGTGGCCAGATCAGACATCTCCAGGAATTGGCACAGTTGGCGCACTAGTTTTAACTGTGCAAAGGCATTCCTGGCCATGGCTGAAACCTGAACAGCTAAGCTCAGGGATGAATCCAGGAGTACACCAAAACTGCGAGCCTGTACAGTTAAACTCTGTGGCATTACTTTCAACTTGACAGTGTTGCTGCCTGGACCTGTAACTCCCTGAGTTGGCCAAACATTTCCTCTCACATCCATTCTGTTCAGGGGAAGATGGCTCTCATGAAATATTGAATATGTGAATCAGTATTGAAGGCTTTTCTTTGTGTGCTTTCTGGTTTGTATAATTTTCCCTTTAGCAGATTATAGTGTTTGGGGTAATTCAAATGCTTATGCTGCTTAGGCAGCCGTGTTCTCTTTGTTAGTCTCTTTCTTCTCCTCCCCCCCTTTTGCTGAAGCTAAGCACCTTCTTCTGTCACTCAGCTCTTCAATGGCACCATCTTTTGATGTGAAAACTTGATTAGATTAAAACTTGTATAGAACTTCTGACTAGCCCTGCAAGGCTGCCTCTAGACAGCACTGCTAGTTGTCAGATCTACATAAAAATGGAAAAGCTGAAAGCATTGCTGTTGTTCCAATCTAGACACCATTGTTGAGACAGAGTGTAGGCTACAGTTTTCGCAGGCTGCTGTTTACTGCATTTGCTTGCATCACTTCAGTGTGACGACCCCTGAGGTTGGGAATTGTCAAGGCCATCGTCTGTGGCCTGGATTGGAACCCATCAGGTCTGTACAATGTTGGATGGCCAAGAGGGGACAAACAGGCACAGTCCTCATGTGGCTTGTCTGCTGACACTAGGAGTGTCCTAAATGGTATGGCTGGTTGTTGTTTATTAATTTATATACTGCTTAATACAGCTGGTATAGCACAGTGGGGAGGAGAACCTGCCTGGGAGTCCATCTGTGAGTTCAAATCCCCATTCGTGTCTCCTGGGTGTCAAGAGCCAGCTAAAGATCCCCCCCCACAGTGAGTGGCTCAGGGGTTACGTGCTCTGCCATCTGTGCAGCTGTGGGCAAGCTGCATAGTCCCAAGGAGCCCGGTTGCCCCCCAGGTGGCAGTTGTGGACAAAGAAGGGGTTGGCTTGTGTAGCTGTGGCAAGCTGCGCAGGCCCTAGCCAGCTGGGGAGGACTAGCCTCAGAGGGAGGCAATGGTAAACCCCCTTGGAATACTGCTTACCATGAAAACCCTATTCATAAGGTAGCCATAAGTCAGGATCGACTTGAAGGCAGTCCATTTAATGCCAAAATAGGGCCTTTAGGGTTACTATTTTGTGTTTATTCATTCCTAACCTAAAAATGGATTTCAGGGTCTTATACGGATTATGTGACAGGGAACCATCTCAAAATTTGACATTTAATTCTTAGTATGGTAAATCTGATCCCAGTCTGACTTTGACCATCTGGAGAAAGATTGTCCAATGCACACATTTTAGCTTCGTTATTGGTTTCGAACCATTAATCTCGGGGCAGTTCAGGAGAGTACAGTTCTGCAGCTGAGTAATATGCTTCTTAGCAAACCATCCATACATTTTCCCCAGCTTCCTTTCTCCTAGAACTTGCATTTGTCTGGCCTGGACCTTTCAGCTTCAGCTGTTTACATAGTGGAAAGAGATGTCAGCCCTGGACCCCACTCTTGGCAGTTAAATCCCTTTCATTCCTTTCCCATCGCTTGTGTCAAGGGTCAGATGAGGATATTTGGCTATGGACTTCCCACCTCCCAAAACCAAGCCTTTTACAGCTTCATCCAAATGGAGAGCTCCACACAGGTGCAACTGCCTACAGTGCTGTAGATTGGGGGTTCTTAACCTGTGGTCCATGAATGGGCTTCAGAGGATCCATGAACTGGGCACGAAAAACCCACAAACAATTTCCCATGCAATAAAATAGATTGTACGCAAAATTTAGTGTGTATGTGTTAATGTGCGTTTTTCCAAGGCGGGGATCCATAGCTTTCATCAGATGCTCAAAGGGAATTGTGACCCAAAAAAGGTTAAGAACCACTGCACTAGACATTTCTTTCTATTGATAAGCCATCCAGTCGCTTGAGACTCCAGAGGGGAAACAGAACAAACCATCTCGTCCTGCTTCTAAAAATGGCTCGGTAGGCTCTGGACCTTTGCTGAAGTCACCGTGGAATCTGAAACCTTTATGCTTCTGTGTTACTCTTTTTTGGAATTGGTTATTTCATCTGGAAGGCTTCTATTAACATTCTTGTTCTTTCTGAAATGGATTCTTTCCAGTGGCCAGAGTCTGTTTATTATTTGTTTGTTTGTTTATTAGATTTATATCCCGCCCTCCCTCCCAGTAGAAGCCCAGGTCGGCAAACAAAAGCACTCAAAACACTCTAAAACATCAACACATCCTTAAAACCATATTAAAACAACACATTTAAAATCATTTTTTTAAAAAAGCTTTAAAAACATATTAAAAAGCAATTCCAAGATGGACACAGACTGGGATAAGGTCTCTGCTTAAAAGGCTTGTTGAAAGAGGAAAAGTTCATATTTCTTAAATATACCCCCCCAATCCTCCCAGAGGAGCCCCAGCCGGCAAACACAAAAGCAATAAAACAATTAAAACATCTAAAAACAGTTCTAATACAGATGCCGACTGGGATAAAGATCTCTATTTAAAACACTTGGAAGAGGAAGGTCTTCAGCGGGCACCCAGAAGGCAACAAAGATAGCGCCTGTCTAATGTTCAAGGGGAGAGAATTCCAAAGGTGCCACAACACTGAAGGCTCGAGTCCTATATCGTGTAGGATGGCCTTCCTGATAAACTGATATTTACAGGAGCCCCTCTCCTCCAGAGTGCCATGATCATTTGGGTATCTTAGGTAGCCCACACCGCTGGCTTCCTGCATGCAGCATTGGAGCATTCTGGCAGGAACCTTCCTTTCCCCCAGGGAACTTCACTTATACGTGATTGTGGATGTGGCAAGCCACCGCCTGGAAGAAACCCGTGTTTGGGTCAGTCTAGCTTTCTTTATCTGTGCTGCTCATTTTTTTGCATCTTGTTCCTTTTTTCCAAGCTGATAAAGCATCACTCAAATGTCTAGAGGAACGCAACACTAAAAAGGAACAAGAGTCGGAGAGGGTTTTAATGTGTTCATCATGCTCAAGCTATTCGTGGTACTTAGAAGGGGCTTGTACTGCATTTATGAGGACTCTTGAGAAAACATCCTGGAGCAGAAGGGCTTGCAGCCGTTAGGGGAGAAAAGATGCTCCAGATTGCATTTTGTACTAGTCAGTACTCTTCTCAGCCCCCCCCCCAAGTGAAGTCAGCTGATCAACTTTTCTCACTACTACACTAAATGCAAAATTAGGGAGATGTTGCTCCCCAATCCCCTCCCCACACACTTTGATACAAAGGCTTACAATTTTTTGAGTCACACATGGGACACGTCGGTAGCCCTGGTACCTTCCTGGAGGTATCAAAGTTGAGCAACAACTTATTTGCAGCTGCTTCTCTGTGGGAGGGAGGACACTTCACTAGAGCTATTTTCAGCTGTGCTTGTGTGACTGTGAAATCTTCAAGTTCCTTAAGGGTGAAATATGTGTTTTCCAATTCTGCATGTGATGCTCACTTCGGGCAAAACTTTCCTTATTCGCTGTCTTTGTTCAGCACTGTCTAGACCTTGAACCTGAGGTCTCCTTGGAGGAGGAGGAGCAGCGGGCAGCAGGGCACCCTCCCACAGCAGATCCCCACACTGCCAGTAACTCTGAAGAGTGGTTGGATCTGGACATCCCTGCTGCAGGGCTGGAGGGTCCTACACCAGCTGCCTGGGTTCCTGACTGGCTCGCAGACCATCTCCCACAGGAGCGAAGGAGACAATGACGAGGCTGGCAGGAACTTCAGGGCTTCTGCCACAGTGCCCAGCTAATTGCATAGGCACTTGGGAAGCTGTCTTACACTGAATCAGTATCGTCTACACTGACTGGAAGCAGCTCTCCAGGGTTTCAGACCAGCAGTAAGTCAAGATGTGGCCTCTGCAGAAGGGTAGGCTTGCCCTGAAACCTGAGCAACAAGAGGAGCTCCTCCATTATTGGTTTTACCATGGCCTGTCTCATTGCACCCAGCCCTTGCCATTCAGCAGGTGATCATTCCAGCTCAGAGGAGGAGATAGTATGGATGGGGATGTGATAAGATTGGGGGTGCAGTGATCTAGAGCAAACCCTGAAGGTCTCTCTCTTTCTCATCTGCATGCTTGTGTGGTGTCATTGAAGGCCCAGACAACTCCACTCTTCCTTACCTGCTCCCATGCTGCCCTTTTAACACTTCCCCTTGCCAGGGTAAGCCCACCTTCATGCCTTTTCACTGTCCCCTTTCCGTCACCTCGCTGCTGGTTCTGTGCTAGCCTGAGCAAATTAACATTGGAAAGTGCACTGTAATCTCCCCCCCCCCCAAAAAAAAAGTGCTAGAGAAAAGCACATTCATTATCTGGCTAGGCATTTCAAGCGCACCTGTCACCACAATGCCTACCATTATACAGCAGACTTATTATTCTGCCCGCTCCCTGTGTCTGTCATATCTACTTATTATTCTGACAAAACGTTTTAAATCCCTTTAGCTTGGCAGCATTTTATAGTTATGGGGGAAGGAGATGAATTCTGTTCTAAGGGTGCATCAACAAAATTTATCAGTTAAGGTCTGATACGTTACAATCTGTACTTCAGTGCCGTTTTTAGATGCTGGAGATTTCCTCTTTCCTTTTTCTTTTCTCGTACTACTTTGAGTGCACCATGCTGACAGGCTAATGGATCCATCTTGCGGTTTGTCTCCCTGTCTAATTTGTGCTTGAATTCAGAATTCAGTTAAAAACAGGTCCTCATAACAGTGTTAGGCCCAGGGCTCTGTTTTGTTCAGTACTTAGGAGTGGCTGATTATTAACCAATTTATTAGTGTGCCGCCTTTCCCCAGAATTGTGGCCAAGGCAGTTCAGAACAAATCAAAACAAAACAGTAAGCAGCTTGGTAATAGACAAGAACACCCATCCAAAAATAACATCAGTATTAGTGTGTCTATAAACCTCAGAATCTATCAATAAAACATGATAACAAAAACCAGGAATAATTCTAGCAACAGTTCTAAAAATACAAGATGTCAAACTAAAAAACTTGGAGGCAAGAAATCACCCAAATAAAACCTCCAAACTCCATAGTTGCTGTCCAAAACATCCTCCTTTCTTTCCATCAAGGAGCTGCTTCAGTCAAGATGATGGGTAGGTCCATTTTGCCTTTGTCCTTTTCACCAGGAGAGTGTGCATCTCCTGTCATTGTTTGGATATTTTATATTACGGAATCTACACAGTCCTGTTTGTAGCCCCTTCCTGGAGTCTAATAAGCTCCTTCTTATGTTAGAACATATGCTTGACTATTCAGTTCTCTTCCCCTCCTTACTCTCAAATTTACCATTTGCTTTTATGTGGTTGGCATCACACTTAAAAAAAAATAACAATGAAAGGAAAGAAAAAGAAAACAAAGAAAAAAGTAATGAAATAAAATGCATACAAATATTAAAGGGAAAGGAAAGGAAATGGACTGCCTTCAAGTCGATCCTGACTTATGGCAACCCTATGAATATTCCATGCTTAGACGTGTGCATGAGGCTTCGGCCCTTTCCATGAGGGTGTCTACAGCTGATTCCTTTCTAGCTTGAGCTTGGTAAAATGGGCCAGGACGCTCATGGAGGAAGTCCTTCCTGATGCCAGGCATGTTAGGGAAGACCTTACCAAACTAGCCAAGACTGCAGAATTCCTGGCCAATTTGTCTCTGGATAGATTACAGTAATCAGCTTGTGCCTTGGGATACTCCATGGTGGTGAGGCAGAACATATGGCTTAAGCAATGGGAGGTAGATCACCATTCCTGCATTCCTGCATTGAGCAGGGGGTTGGACTTGATGGCCTTATAGGCCCCTTCCAACTCTACTATTCTATGATTCTAATAGGGTTTTCATGGTAAGCGGTATTCTGAGGCTGAGAGGCAGTGACTGGCCCAAGGTCACCCAGTGAGCTTCATGGCTGTGTGGGGATTCGAACCCTGGTCTCCCAGGTTGTAGTCCAGCACCTTAACCACTACTCCACACTGGCTCTCTAATATTAAAGGTACGACAAATTTAGAAAAGAAATAATATATGAATACTACTACTAACAATAAACTACCATCAGTTTACATTACAGATACATCTTGAGTTAAGCATATTAAGTTAATATAAGCCCTCCAAACATTCAGATAGGTATCCACTTGAAATTGACATCTATATGAAATATATTCCTACGTTGGCATCACACATAAATCAAGTTGCTGACCCTTTCGTGTGTATTGTTGGCACAGCAGGAATCAAAAAACCAGGTGTCCTCTGTGCCAGTGTGAATGCTGTGGGTGTAGAAACTAGATCTCTCTCTCTGAGAGGGGGAGGGAGAGAGAGAGAGAGAGAGAGTTTGCCACCTGCATCAATAAGTTTCTTTCTTAAATTGGGCCAGTGCTGTTTGGTTTGCTGCTGCTGCTGCTCTCCAGATGTGTACATGTTTGCAAGTCCTGGCAAGTTTCCCTTGCAGCGAGTTTGTGACAACTGGCACATCGGCAGGGCTTCAGTGGCAAGAATGTTGACATGTAAAGTCTAATGATGCAAGATTTCTTGAATTCTGTGTGGCGATCTGCTGCCTCTTCCCCCAGCAATGTTCCAGTGTGTGCTATCAAGTATGTGCCTTGCTGACCTAAAGATAGTAAGATAAAGTGTTTGTTTTTTTTACAATAATTTTTATTCAAATTTTCATAAAACATACAAAACAAAATCATAAAACATTCAAAGACAAAAAACAAAACAAAACAAAAATGATTAAACAAAAAAATAAAATGTTGACTTCCCATTTGTCGCAGATCAAATCAGTTGTAGGTCTACAATATATAACAATCCTGTCTCTTAAATTATATTATAAAATCACTTTCCTCCAGTAGTTATCTTAATTAATCATCAAATCTCATAAACATTACTTTATTCTTGCCACAAAAAGTCAGAGAGGTTTCAATTCTTTAAGAAATATATCTATCAATTTTTCTCCAAATAAACATGTCGATTAATCCATCTCGTTAATAATAATAATAATCTTATTGTCATAACCATAGTCCAAATAAACATATCGATTAATCCATCACATCAAAATCTGTTAGGTCCAATAATTTCAATAGCCATTATTCCATTATCCATATTAATTCCATCTTCCATCATCAATAGTCCTGTTAAGTCCAGTAATTTCAGTGTCCAATCTTCCATTATCAGTATTCCATAATAATCTTGCTGTCATAGCCATAGTCATATAATAAGAGTCTGATGGGAATTTCCTCTATCCCAAATATTTTCTTGCCATCAATTCTGAATAAGTTGCTGAAATATTGTTGTAAAGTCATATCTGTGTTCTTCTTTTTTACAAAATGCACTGGCTCATCTCTTGAGAGTTTTTCCATTGTCACATGGCTGCAGTTAATTCCATAGATTTTCTCTATATCAAGCTCCATCACGTCATTCCAGTCCAGAAGATTATCCAAGCCATTGATAACTTTATCTCTAATATCTTCATTAATTTCTTCAGAGATAACGTTAAATTCCAAACAGTAGATTTTATTTCTAATATCCATAAACTCCAGATCTTTTTCCAATTCCACATTTGTTCCAATCTCCAGGGCTTGTATCTTCCCTTTATTTTTTCTTTTCTCATCTCTGATCTCATTCTCCTCTCTCACAGGATCCCCTATTTCTTTAAGCTCCTGCGTCATTTTGCTCAGTTCAATTTTCAGCTCCTTACTGCCCTGTCGCAGGGTTTGTTTCGTTATCTCAATCTCATCCATTATTTTCTGAAACATAATTACTTCCAGATTCTCAGCCACTTTCTTGATTGCCATTTTTAAAACCACGAAAACAAAACAAAACAAAAATAAAGAAGAACCACTTCTTATTTCAGCAACAATTGGGTTAATATTCCAGGCTTGATGACATCACAGTATAAACAGAGCAGCCTGCCTTATCTCTCTATGTTCAAGAACACAAAACAAATTTAGTTCCCAGCATCAAAACAGTTAGTGGCGTCGTGAAGAAGCAGATTCGTCAAAATAAAATAGACCGAAAAGAGAATAGTCCCAGACAATATAATGTTCCTCGGAATAGAAATCCCTCTTCTGTTTATATCTTTAGAATGCACTTCCAGGACAGCTTTTTGCAATAGAAACAGAGATAAGCTGTTAATTTCGTGAATAACAGAGAAGAGTTATAGCTCACCCAGAAGTTCTTTAAAGCTGATTCATTTGACAAATCTCTTTTTGCTGCAACAATTTAAACCAAGTAAAAAAAATAATAGAAAGAAGGGTGCTCGCCTGTTAGTCCGTTTTCTCTTTGAAGAAAAGATAAATGTATCGCATTAATCAGATAGAGCTTGTTCGGAAGTCCGTCCGGCATTGCTGGCTGGACCTTTTCTCATAAATTAATGAAATCCAGTCCTCCCAACAAAAACAGGCTTTTGAGGTTGATCTCTACGTTTCTCCCTGCCCGGGAGAAATTTCATCAGTCAAAAAAAAAATGTTCTGACTGATTTATATCTGAATAAGCTTCTTTTGAGGCGGGAGCCCGTCCCAAAAGCAGGCACAAGCGAAGTCACCCTTCCCGGAAGTCCTAAGATAAAGTGTTCTTAGAAAGTCACATCCTTCTTAAGCCCAGCTTGCGTCCCTGTGAAGAAGGAGAAAAAGCTTCCCAAAATGTTAGCAGTTTTTTTCTTATTTATTATGGGCTGTTGTTGGAGCTCTTGCCTGATACGAAGAAAGCTTCGCTGGTTAATTGTGGGAGTTTTAATCTACTATATCTGCATAATTTAAACAATCATTTTGGAATAGCTTCCCCTACCTCACTGAATTGTTTTTGAGGATAAAATGGGAGAAAGGAACAGTGTGTGCTACCCTGAGTATCTTGGAGAAACACTGGGATAAAATGAACATAGGAAAGGACCTACAGAATCAGACACAAAGGACCAACTAATCCGACATTCTGATTTCCACAGCGACGGGTGGGAAGCCTCAAGCAGGACAGACAATAGACTTCTCCTGCTGTTGTTCCCCAGCAACTTGTATTCAGAGGAATGGTGGTTCTGATCCTGGGGGCAGTATATAGCCATCACGACTAGTAGCTGTTGATAGCTGTGTCTTCTCTGGATTTGTCTAATCCTTTTTTAAAATCACCTAAGTTGGTGGCTATCACTACATCTTCCGGAAGTGAATTTTGTAGTTCAGTATGCTGTTTGAAGAATGTAGTTAATCACTTTCAGATGCCCTAGTTGGGCACCAGTGCCCCTTTTTACGGAATGATGGAGAGGAAGATCACTTAGGCTCCAACCTCCTGCTCTGTCATCTTAGGAAACTTTATTCTCAAGTTCTTGAATATTTGGTCCCTACTTCTTGTGACTATTCTCAGTGACTGCTCCACTTAGTGTTCTGATCTGTAGCCAGCTTGTGGGGTTATTTAATGTAGAGCTGTTGAGGGCTAACAAACAGAATGTCCTTTGGGCTGAAATCTGCTGGCTTCTCTGTAATCATGGTTAGCAATTCGTTTTGAACTAGGGTGAAAAATTTTTTCACTAGGATAAAAAAATTTTAAATGCACATTTTGAAAATCTCTGTGTCATTTTAAAGATTCTTTGCATTTAAGATAGCCTCGTGATGAAGGGCTTACTCAGGCTCAAGGCTCCTCAGCTTAATGTCGACAAAGCCAAATGCAGTCTGCTGGGGCTCAATTAAACCAGTTTGGGCTGCCTTCCTGGGACTACAAAAAATAGAGGAGTGGTCAGACTGTTGGAAGGACCCAATCTATCGCTGTGTGGGCTGCATTTGGCTTGAGGAGACACAAGTTGCGCAGGTCCATTTCAGCTCAGAATCTATTGGGCTTCCTTTCTCTTCAAAAGGAATTCCATTTTATGCCTGTTGCTGGTTGATTTCTTTCGCAGTTTTAGCATCTCTGCCTTCCTTGAGGTTGTTGCGGAGATGACTGAGAGAGTGAAATGTTGTATACACGCTCTGAACCTTGACAAAAGGCTGTTATGAATCAAAATGAAAGCTTCCTGCGCTGTCGTTCCACTACGCAACGCTTGTCCAAGTGTAGTCCTGCCATGCCATTGGTGAGGCAAACACAAGGATGACCTAGATAGGAGGCCTCGCATCTCATTAGCAGTGCCTTGAGCCAACCAGTCTCTGCCACCAAACCACCCATTTTTCCGTGTTGTCACATCTTGTGGTGGATGACTTTTTTTTTTTTTTTGGCAAGTCATTGCTTAAAGATTATAGGAAAATAAGCTCAAACTAATTAGAAAGCAATGGGAGCTGGTGTGTTTGTGTTCAATGCAGGACCAGGTAACTGGATGAAAGTATTAACGGGCACCATTGCAGATGAAAGAAATTGCTGTATGAGTGAAATAGAGGTTGTGGGGCTCCGAGTCCATGCCTCATTTCTTAGGCTCGTACAACTTCAAAACCGCAAAGGGGTCCTTTTCTGTGATCGATTTGAGAGTTGCTCTCAATTTGCATTCCAAATCCATCCCAGCTAACTCATGTGCCACATTACTTGGAATAGCTCTGCACATTTTGCAGGAGAAAATGTATTTTATCTCTTCCCCCACCCTGCCTTCTGCTGCTCTAGCAAAGTTTTTTTTTTTATCATATCCTAGAATGCAATGACACGCTATTCTTTTTCCTTAGAAGTTACAGCTGCCTGGTTGAATATTGGATTTTAAACAGCACACTTTTGTTTTTTTGTTTTTTGGAGGGTTCTTACTGCTCTGAGAGCGGTCACAGCAAACCTGTTTTTCTCTATCCCAGCATCGAAGTAGCTGGATATTTCTCTGCTGATTCTTATCTGAACTGACATTTATTCTTGAAGGTTTTTCATTCGCTCACGCCCCCCCCCCCCCCCCAGCCAAGGACAAACAGGACACATCACTAACTGGCCAAAAGTTACTTACAGACATCACTTTCGCATTCCAGACTGCAGTGAAGAGGATTTCCTTGAATCGGATCATTAGCAGACCATAACCCTATTGCCTGCTACTCAGGAGTGTAGTTGATCGGGGTCTTGGGGGGTCTTAGACCCCTTACTTTTGGGGGGGCGGGGTCCCAGCCAGTTCCCTATGTCTCCAGTGCCCTATGAGCCAATCAGCATGAAAAAGGAGTGTGTCAGCTGCTGAGAAGAACCTTCCTTGACCTTTCCTGCTGAGTGGAGCCCATCAGAGTGAAAAGAGGTGAGTCAGCTACTCTTCTTAGTAATTAACACACTCCCCTTTCATGCTGATTGGCTCCTAAGGATGTCTGCTATTGTGAGAGAAAGCGTGGGTGGGAAGGCCTATGGAGATGATGATGGAGAGCAATCAAGTGAGTGAAGGGGCGTCAATGTGAGTGGGCGTGGCATGACTATCATGAAGGGACCCTGCACTTCTGAATTTGCCACTGCGCTACTGCTGCTGTGGCTAAGAGCATCTGCGTGTGTAAAGCTTCTTTACTCATCTAGTTCAGAGAATGGAGGGTCATGCTGGATGCTGAACTTGGATCTTCCATGTTATATAATTCAGTAGCCTTTAACAGGAATCCTGTTGTGTGTCTAAACCCATTTCTTTCTGTGCACATTATACTGATGAATGTTGGCACATCACAGTTCCTAGTAGTGCCTCTCCCTCTCTCTCTTTTTGCCTCCCCTTCAGCTCTATTCATTTTTATTTTGTTACATTTATACCCCACCTTTCCTCCAAGGAGCACAAGGTGGTGTGCATAGTTCTCCCCTTTCCCATTTTATCTTCACAACAACCCTGTGAGGTAGGTTAGGCTGAGAGACTGTTACTGGCTGAAGGCCACTCAGTGAATTTCATGGTTGAGTGGAGGTTAGAAACCCCAGTCTCCCAGGTCCTAATCCAGCACTCTAACCGCTTCACCACAATCCACACAGTCTATGTATTACACTCGCCAAGTGGACACCAGTCCCTGTGGTGCCCCCCCCACACATCCCAAATATAGTTTAGTACAATGCATTTGATAAGTTGGGATCACAATGCATGAGTTTCCCTGTTCCCACTGGAGAACATTTTATTTGCATGCATTTATTTATGTTAAATAATACTGCTTAATATAATAAAAATCCAACAGTGTTCAATAAAATGTCCTAAAAGTGAGATAAAAACAACATGCAGCTGTGCATCACAAATAAGACTGAGCAGTGTACACAAAGAAATTAAGAATTAAGTCAGAGTCCAGGAAAGCTTGGGTAAGAATGCACATTTTTAAGAGGCATTGGCCTAGATGGACAGACTTGGAACATGGTGGCTCCAACTCCTATAGAGAGTTAAAACCAACAGCCATGGAAAGGGAAACTTGCCATGGGGGTGTCAATCCCTGTAGAAATTGTCCCTTATATATTGACCAGATCACTTTGATCCTCTGGAAAAACCCTCCTAACTGCCTTACAGTCATCTCATATTCATTTAGTTTCTGTGGGAACCAAGGCTGTTGCAACCAGACACGTTCTGAATGTTTGCTGTGTGTTGAATCAGTGTGCCATTTGCATCGTTTTTTAAACCCATATTTTTGCTTGCTGACCAGATGGTGCACAACAATGTCAGAAGTGGCCTTAGGGCCAAGCCTGGGACTGTGGGTCACTTTACTCATATCTAGACCTGGGAGCCTGTGAAATAGGTGGCAGCGTTTGCATGGAACAAGCCAGGCATATCGTGGTTTCTTGCAAATGAGCAGCTTGCCGGTGCATTATGCTGCTTCACTCCTTTCCTGGCATAAGTGAGAGAAGCAAACCAAGGAGTTTGCTTCCATGGCTTGTTGTGGGGTTACCAATTGTGGCTTGATAGGAAACAGCAAACTGCAATCCCCGGTTCAGAAGCTTTCTTTTGTTTCTCTTGCTTTTGTTAGGGTAACAAGTGATACAGGAGTGATCAGGCAGTGTGCACTTGCACACCATTTGTCCACAATGAACCAGAGTTTGGCTTATTGTTACATATGAATGTGGCTGGTGGCTTGAATTGGGAGCCAGAGCCTGTAGTGCAACAAGCAAAATGTATACATGGAAGAAGATGAAGCTCCTAGCATTTATATTAGGACATCCAATACAGAGGCTTGATATTGCCTGTCAGTTTCTGGGGCTGATATTAAAGACCACTACATCATTTGGTGTTTGCAGAGAGCTGTGGTTGTTATTAATTTGTGAATTCTCTTTTACACACATCTCAAGGCAATTTACAAACATACTAAAAGTAATTTTAAAAACAGGATAAAAAAAACCACAACAACAGAAGAGAAGTTAAAAAATAATACAAAACGAACATCTAAAGCAGAAACCTTTTTATTAGGCTGGAAAAAGCTTGTCATAACAAAAACATCTTCAATTGTTTCCGGAAGGTACAGGTAGTGGCCACCTGCCATTATCTCAACAAGGATGCTGTTCACCAAAACAAGGCAGCCACATTGTAAGCCCAGCTTCAAGTTATTATTGGGCAGGCTTCTGATATTTTACTGTGATTTACTTAGGCTTGTTCGCAGCTCCTGAGCTGTGAGGTGTTCGGCCCTGATCCTTCCTATCAGGAACAGGAAAAAAAACACTGTGAGCAAAAGTATGTTGACCTCAGAAGAAATTTTGACAAAGTCTTGTACCTTTTATGTAAGAGCAGGTCCACATTTGGCCTGTGAATGCATGTTGTATTTGCATGCATGCTAGCAAAAGCCATTCAGGCTTGTTTATAAAATCAGCAGACTTTCACAATGTTCTTTTTTCTTATTATTCTCTACAGCAGACTGCTTTGGAGTCTTGTTTGTTCTTGCAACCCTGCAGCAAAGCACACTATTGTTCCCAAGTTGTGTCAGAATGGAAGCAGAAAGAATGTTAGCAGCTTTCCCAAGATTACATTATTCTGTCAAAATACCATGTTTTGTTGATGCTGTTTGAAGATGTTTCTCATTCTAGGAAGCTGCTTTACACCGAGTTAGTATTCTTTTCTGAGTCTTCCCTTCCCATCCGTCTGGTAATGAATGTGAGCACCCGTGCAAGAACATGGAAGTGCATTATGGCCACCTTTCTGATTGTTTGAACTTTCTCTGCATAAGACATCTTTCTCTGCTGCAGCAGTTGCGCCCTTTTAATTTTAAATTCCACGTATAATGTTCCCTTGTCTACTCGGAAAAGACTGGGAGATTTAAATCATTTTAAGAGGCTATGTATAGCAGCTGAATTAAAGGTAAGCAGCAATGGGTTTCTTCTTGTGTAATTTATATCCACCTGCCAGAACAACCCATTTCCTCTGCCTTTTAATTCTCTGCTATACATCCCTGATTAGGATGCATCAGACTTAATCATGTTGTGTTAGCTTTCAGTGTGGGAGCTTAGCTTTTATTTTCCTTGTGGTTTGTCAGGCGCCAAACAACAAAATACTTCCTTCAGCTTAATTCAATTCCCGCCCACCCACGAATCCACCGGATTGGTATTAAGTTGCCAGTTCTCAACTAACCTCTCTGTGATCTTGGATTTACATCTCTTCTGTTATGCAACTTACCTGTATCTGGTTGGTTGCGAATTTCAAGGGTAGTTTCATGTATTGTAGAGTTACAGCTGGTGCTTCGAAGACCTTTGCAACTCTTTCAGAGTGTCATCTTTTGAGTTAGGATACCTTTTCAGTGTACCCTCAGAGGCAAAAAGGGTTGTCAAAACCATTTTCAGCTGTGTCCTGAGTTACTGGCAGAAAAGGAAAGCAAGAAAGAAATTGCATATTTTAACATTTGCACTGATTTATTCTCAGTACGTTTAAGGCATGGTATAGGCTGACCCCACCGGGAAGGGAGTTGGTCTTAATATGAGGTACAACTAGATTAGAAAACGGAGAGGTTGTACATTTAAATGGTGTTATGGCACAGTTCAATCCCAGAAGTTAATCTGAGCATGCACAAGTAGCAAAATGAGAACAACAAATGTCATGCTTGGACTTTTGGTGTTTGGGGTGTGTGTGTGTTTTCAGTCCCACCAGAGATCACATCCACTTACATATTATCTCACATAAAAAAAAAGTCTGGGGCTTTCCAAATGTCTGCATAAGAAGAGAATAGCACTCCAAACAAAAACAGTGTATAATTTAAGGAGAGATTTTGTCTTTTAGTTCAGGCCTTGTACGTAGCAGAGGGACATAAAACCAAACATACAGAGAAAAATTCTGCAAGAGCTACACAGCCAGTCAGAGCACATGCTACGTCACTGAAGATCATGCCACCCTACCTAGTTGCTAAGCAACACTTCCACCCATTCTCTTCTTGGCTTGTTGGCTTTAACACTAACAGAATTTGGAGAAGGACCATAGCTCAGTGATAGAGCATCTGCTTTGCATGAAGAAGGTCCCAGGTGTTGTCCCAACATCTCCAGTTAGGGCTGGGAGAGATTCCCTGTCTGAAACCTTGGATAACTGCTTTGAACTGGATGAACCAACGGTCTGACTCAGTATAAGTCAGCTTCCTATGTTCCTAATTAACCCTTAAGTTACAAACGGAGTGATCCCAGCTCTTGCACTTCCAACATTCCAAACGTCTGCATTAGAAGAGAGCAGCATATGGAGATGTTCCCTATTATTTGCAAAGGATAAAATAATCTACCAGACACCATGACCAGGAAATGTCTTAGGTGAACACAGCTATATTGTGGCATCATTGTGCCAAGCAAGATAGCAGAACGTTGCTGGGAGAGGTGGGCGGGACCACAACTATTTAGTTATGTGTTTGTTTTTTTTAATGTAACCCCTGGGCCACTCCTGGGTGCATTTGCATAAGAGCCCTGTTGAACCAGACAAAAGTTCATCTGGAGCAGCAGTCCCTAAACTTTTTAGGGGTGGTGAATCATATGGAAATAAAAACTAATGGGCACTGCAAAATACCAATTTTTCAGAAGAAAAACTGACAGTGCTCGGAACCTTCTCCCACAAATTAAAAGAGTTAGCCAACACCTCTCAAAAAACTGGCAAGTCTCCACCCAAACAACAAACAAGGAGGGAAAATCAAAAAAATATTAGAAGGTGCAGGGAGCATTGGCAGGTGTCAAGGTAGGTTTCTAAGAGTACTGTAGTGTCCACAGGTGCTACATTGGGGACCTCAGATCTAGGGTCTAGGCCACCAAGCTGCTTCCTACAATGGCCAGCTGGAAATCCGACGACTAATAAATAGGTACCATTCAGTCCTAGAAAGGCCTTATTTGGATTACTGAGTTTCACTTTGTCCATCACGTTTTAATTCGGAGGACTGCTACAAGGGTGTTAGAGAAGGGGAAAGAAGTGTCTGTGTGTAGCCTTAAAAAAGACAACTGAAAGACAAGTGTTTAAGATACATTTTGTGTGTGTGGTCAGAAAGAAGATATAGCTATGCACCTTGTTTTTTTCAGAACAGGAACATTTGCCTGACTTTGGAGAACATAGGGCGAGAGTAAATATTAAAAAGAACTTGTTACTTGTGAAAGCAGTGGAATGAGATGCCCACAAAGGTTTCCAAATATTCTTCCTGGGACGCTTTAAAGAAAATTGGGTGAGGGAATGTCTCCTTAGGTCATAAAATTAAATCTGAGATCCAGTAGGATTTTTTCCTTTTCTAAAGGCTGCAGTCCTGTGAAGATTTACCTAGAAGTAAGTCCTATTGCACACCGTGGAACAGTGAAGAACATGCATAGAGTTGCACTGCATGAATCCCATTCCCTGTGGCACAAAAGGCATTTTTGTGTCTCGTCAGTTCTGGTGGCCCCTTTAGACTCTGGATTCCATAAAATACCTGTATTCTTGCCTCAGACATTTTAAGTTTATACCCATTGAGATAAATGTCTGAATTAAGAAAACAGTATTGTCTTGTAATGTATTAATGACAGCATTCCCTCCCCGTGCCGGCTCTTGTTCTTGCACTGGGAGGCATGGCAGCTTTCTAATGTGCCAAGGATCCTGGGCAGACGTCCATGTAGCTTTTCCTCCAATGCATCCTCACATTATCAACTCCAGTCTATGGTGGCCCACCATCCTGTATATGTGCCATATTTGAGTTTCATCTCTCACCACCTCTCCTGGATTGCCTTCTGGCCTCCAGGAGAGCTCCCAGCCTTTGGAACCTCATGGGAAAAGATTGCAGCTCGTGGCCACCAACCTACCCCTCTGCCCAAATCCTTCTGAATATTTTTCACTGTAGAGAAATATTGTCCGGAACTGCAAGCTGCTTCATTCCCCTTATCACAACTCATCTCCTACTGCTCTTTGAAGTGTGCGCAGAGTTGGAGGGTGCATCCCTTTTTTATTATTATTAAATGTCAGTCGTGCTAGTTTCTCTCGTCTTCTTCTTTGGATCCAAGAGGAATTATCAGTATCTGCTTATTAGTAACTAGTTACAGCGCTTGAAATCTGGATAATTGTTTTAGATGGGATGCGGGTGCTCATTCAGATGGGCCTCGCATGGAATTATGCAGTTCCTTGGGGAGGTGCATGACGAAGAAGGCAAATTGTGTTACCTTTAAACCAGCTTGCAATTAATTTCAAGACAGTGAGATAAAGCAGCCTAGAGGGCCTGTGGGCAACAGCATGTTTGTTTGTAGTGTTCCCTTTCAGTTTGTCACAAAATCTGCCTCATTGCTATTCGCCAGAATGCCCACCTTTTATGATAGATAGCATATTATCATATGATACTATGATGGGTATGGAGAGATAGCTTGTATGTTGCAAGAACCCTGGAGGGAGGTGAGGCAAAGGTAGTCTCTGTAGTCTCTGCACACATTGCTCCCTTGCATGGGATTCTGATCAGGAAGACATGGATCACCAAATCACAGAGGTTCTTTCCTCAACAAAACAGCATCCCCAAAGGCAGCCATTACTTCTCCCCTTGTTGGAGTGAGTAGAAGCAATTCATGTCTGTGGAGAAAGGAAAGGGTATCCTTGGAGACATCTCTGGGTTGAGGCACTGGTCTTCAACCAGCAGATTACATCCTGACTTGAGGTGTCTCATGCCAGTAGCACCAGCCACTTTTTTTTTTTGGTTTAGGAAGCCACCTTTATTTTTCTGTCGCACCCTTCTATGAGCTGTTCAAATAAATGAAATGAAATACATTTAAAATACAATATTAAAAAGGCAATAAAGATGTGGTCATTTCAGCAGACACTTAGCAGGGAAAAGCCTGCCAGAATAAAGCCTGCCTTTATACCAAGTGAGACAGTTGGTCCATCCAGCTTAGTATTGGTAACCCTGACTCTGGTCCTTCCCAGCCCTACCTGGAGATGCTGAGGATTAAACCTGGGACCTTCTGCATGCAAAGAATATTCTGTACCACTGAGCTAGGGCCTTTTTTTTTGCGCTGCCTTAATTGTTTGGATTTTTTTTTCCTGGAGAGAGAAGGTGTCCAGAGTGGAAGAGCAGTGAGGGGAGAAAAGAGAAGGTAATGAGGTACAAAGAAAAACAGGGTTCCTGTGCCATGTGAAGTGTTTCTTATCGGTAGGAATTTTGGCAGCTACAGCTTCTCCCTCCCCTTCATTGATGAGCCGGGTTACTGCAGTTACTTTATACAGCTGTCAAAGGTATAAGGATCCCTGCTGTCCTCTATGGCATTTGGGTACACAAAGCCAAAAGCAGGAAGATGGACTTGCATGGTTTTGCAAAACATTATTTATTTTTTATTTATTAAACTTATATAGCCCCCCCCTTCATCCCAAAGGAGCCCAGGGTTGGCAGTCTATATTGTTATATGTTATGGAATTGGTATGGGCAATGACTCTGGGTCCCTTTTCCAGACTCTGATTTGGAATCCTGTATGTAGGAGTTGGGATCTGCAGTGGAAGAAACCTGCTGTACTGGTCAGACTAGTTTCCCTTGTTAAGCTAATAATACTGGCCAAGTTAGTCTGTGAGCTAATGGGTCTGTCAAGTGCCCCATTAACATGTACAAGGAAGTGGCTAAGAGAAGATCTGTTGCCATAGTAATGAGGGCGTCCCTATACCCTCACATGGCTGAGACCAGGAATTTGTCTCTGTGTTAGTGAGTCTAGCTGAAGCTAAAAAGATGTACAGAGAGCCTTGCTCCGTGTAGGCTGAATCCCAAGCCATGGCTCTGGGGTGCCTCCCTAGAAGCCTGATGAGGAAAGCAAGATCTGTGGGAGTGTTAATGCTATGAGCCCCATCTTATGCTGAGGTTATATATATCTGTAAATTAAAACCAGCTATCTTAAAGGCACCACTGGCCTTTATTCCAAGGAAACCAAATCCTGGGTAAGAGCAGGAACCCCTGGAGGCCCTTGGAGATTGGGTTGCATGCAACAATATTTTACAATTTTAGAGTCGAGAGTCTGAAAATGCTGGAGTTCTCTGGGGTGGGAGCTACCTGCTTCTGGAAAACCCTGTCTTTGACAATTGAATCTACTTCTATCTACACAGTCCTATTCTGGAACTGTACATCATCTTCTTGTGATGGAATGTTTGAAGCGGCTCCTCCTATCTACTCACACCTGTGCACAGGTGCAAGGAATGAAATAGAAAACTGTGTTGATTGGTCAGCATGAGGACTGGGATATTGGGCATACTGCAAAAGGTTTCTAAGAACAGGACTGGATAGAAGTGAAAGAGATTCTGGATGTATGGGCAGCATCCCATGTACTCGGCCTGTTAGCACAAGGATTTCTGCTTGTGCAACAGATGTTGCTCCCCCTCTCTTCCCCAAATCTGCTCAAGATGATTGGGAGAACACCTAGAATAGATTAAGAGGGAGCAGAAGGAGAAGAGAGGGGGAGATCTTTCTCTTACGCAAGCAGGAATCCTTGCACTGACAGAGCATTCTCATAGCGCTACTTTGGATACCGCTCTATGTTTCTGCATTAGTTTGGACCTGTTCCAGCCTGCTGGCAAAAGAAACAGAACAGTACATGAGGTAGAGACGTGTCAGCCTCCAGGATACGGTTCTGTATAACTCTCATGCCCAGCCAGTCCAACAGCCAGCATCGATCATGGCGCCAGTCTACAATTGCTAGCAAATCTGACAGCAGTTGTGCTGTGTGTAGGCTGGTTCTCGTTGTACAATACAGGTGGAACTGTGATTAATTAGTTCTGCCTGTGAATCCAGAAGGATGATCTATCGTTGACAAGGCAAAACAGATTGAGATGTCTTATAGTCAGCTGTCGGGCAGATCTTGTTAATGCTATCCTTTGAAGTTTTTTTTTCCTGGTGAAATGAGAAATGGAGCATCTTCATATTTTCTTTCTTTTCTTTTAACAAAAGCGTCAGACCAGCTTCTTCAAAGTTATACTGACTCAGACAGTGAAAGCTGTCTGTTGGGAAGCAAAAAGAAAAAAAAGGAAAACTGAGATTGAGGAAGTAGAGCATCTATCCAGAAGAGGCCTTGGCTGGCTCATTAATCCTTTGGCTCTCCTACCTACTGAGGTTCATAACTATCTCCAAAAAATTCAAAAATATATAAAACGTTTCCCCTAGAAAACAGGTGCAGGACTTCAGCCTGTAACTGCTTGACTGTGGGCCCCTCCAGACTGCTGTTTCATTGTGAGCGTCTTCTGCAACATGTTTTTGATACCATGACATTAGTGGTGGATTGATTCTGCTTTAGTTTGTGCTGTGATGCTTCCTGAATGTTTTCCCATTCTTGCTGTCCAGGGGGTTTATCGTGCAACAAAAGCAGGACAAAAACAAAACCCTGAATATTAGTGATATGAAAAGTTAGGGGATTTCAGAAGGGATCCCACCAGTTGAAAATGAACCAGTGTGTGGCCATCCCAAAACTTCTGCAGGCGCAAATGGCATTGAAAGTGGGACCCTGTATGACTGCTCTGATAGCATCACAAGCACAAAGTGTCATAAATGCGCGATAAAAAAATTGCCTGGCCCTACATAATACAGAATTTGCATGTCTGACTCTACTCTAAAATACCTTTCAATAATATATCAGTGCACAAGACTTTGACTGACAATTAGAAATGTGTTTGCCAAAGGCAAACATGGAATTTCTACCTAGTTTAAAACATGTAAAGAGATGGCAGTCTCAGTGCATGCCAAAATATTATGCAAAAGAAAATGTGAGACACCCCATGTGTTCTGTCTTATATATACATTTTCCCTAACCAGCATATTTTCCTACAGTAAAATAGTTGCCCTGTTCTTTTAAGCCCCCAGCCATAACAGAATGGTTTTTAAATCTGGTTAAATTAAAAGGAAATCGAGGTCAGATCCCAGTAGAATGGTGATTATATATATAATACACACACACACACACACACACACCATTGCACAATCAAGATATTAGACAGGAGAGTGAGGCTGAGGTGTTTACATACCCCTACGTATATTAAAAATTCTCACTTCACACAAAATAGCAATTGATGGAGCAATTAAGATCAGGAGGGATGAACCCTTTCAGGATTGGTGTTCTTGTTCTAAAGAGAGATTAAAAAAAAACATTTGGGGGAAAATCTGGATGTCTAAGATAGTGGAGGTTTCTGAGATCTCCAGATAGATCCTGGAGTCCATTAATTTATTTGATAATTTCACTTTAAAAAAAACTAAATTGAAGATTCGCCCACCCCGTTAATTAAAATGTGGCTAAAATATGGAACATGCTCTTTATACTCCACATTTCTTCAGGGATGGGAGTTCCATAGCTGCTCACAAGCCACTGAAAGCGTCTCTTTTCTGTCATTGTGATTCAGCACAGTAGTTTTGCAGGGGGGCTTCCTCCAGAGGGTGATAATTATTGTGGTGTGACTTGAAAGATCTTACCTGGCTAATCAGCATGTGGTGGCCTGGTTTTGTTCTCTGTCTCATGCTATTTGAAGTTTAAAAACAGGGAAGAATGGGGGGGGTGAGGGAATGACAGAATTCTGTTAGGGATGGGATCCATTGACTGGTGCTGGTTCAAAAACATTCCATCAACCTAACAGGCTGGTATCAATTTAAGTTTGTTCTTTGAGCTGCTGCTTTTTCCGATCTTCTTTTCCTTCAGAAAAAACACAGATATTAATATCACCATTTTGAAAGGAAATACTTTTAAATACTTTTAAAGGAAATACCAATAAAATATTGATATCAATATCAATATTTTACAGGCATATTTTTTCAATAAAAACTATTTTTGAAAATAGCTGTGGAAAATTGCTACATTAAAATCCAAATCTGCAACAATGGAGAATAAGCAAATTAGTGAAAAATTCTGTACCAAAGACAAACTGGGAGGAATTCTAGCACATCCCTAAATTCTGTCAGTGGACTGTGCCCCTGCGCCATCCTGACGGTAGCATCTATCTATTTAGATGTGGGATGGGTCAAGGTATCTTCCAGGAGAGGAAATTTTATTTGAATTGTACCTGCTGCTCTTCCATTTTATGCTGAAGAATTCTGTTTTCTTGTAATATGATTTGTTTGTAAATATGTATTCTGTATTTTCTTATATTTGTTTGGTTGTGGTGGCCTATGGCTTTGAACAATAAAGATTTGTTCTTCTTCTGTCAAAGTATTAGCAATTGGTGGTGGTAACTGTTGACAAAAAATCTCTCTGTTCCTTGGTTAGTGACAGCCTTGCCCAAATGAATCTGTGTTCTGATTCCAGAAGGTTAGCCTTGTTAGTCTGTTAGAGCAAGCACAAATAGGAATCTTGCGGCACCTTACAACCAACAGATATATTATCCATAAAAGCTTCTGTGGTAATAAGTGTTACTCTGAAAGGTGCCGCAAGACTCCTTTTGGAATGTGGAACGGGCGTTTTGCATTTCGGGAAGGAGCCATAGGTCAGTGGTAGAGGATTTGCTTTGCATGTAGAAGGTCCCAGCTTCAGTCCACAGCTGGGAGAGGACCCTGCCTGAAATGCTGAAGAGTCACTGTCACTTGGTAATGTTGAGCTAGATAAACCAGTGGTCTGACTCCGTATAAGGCAGCTTCTTTCTTACTGTTCCTAGTTGCTTTCTGATGTCTGCTATGGGATCAGCCAGACTGGAAAAATATTTTCAAAATCTTTAATTTATTATTATTATTATTATTATTTAATTTGTATCCCGCCCTTCCTCTCAGCAGGAGCCCAGGGCTGCAAACAAAGCACTAAAAACACTTTAAAACATCATAAAAACAGATCTTAAAATACATTAAAACAAAACAGAGTTAAAAACCTTTTTTTAAAAGAAAGAACTTTTAAAAAGGGTTAAAAACGTTATTTAAAAACATATTAAGCTGTACCAGATTTGATATTACAAAATGGAGTGACTCATCATCCTTTGACCCACGAGCTTTACCAACCTCCAAGTCCTGATTCTGCTAGAAGGAAATACAAGGTGTAAATGCCGATAGAGGTAACTGCGTTTCTCAAAAGCATGTTGGTGTGTGTTTGGTATCTGGGTACTGATAAGTGAAGTGATCGCAATTTTGTCTGCATTGCTCAGGGTGAGTCGCTGCCAGCTCCTCGTAGTTATAGTAAATCTGGCAGTCAAACATTGAAGCCTGCCATGAAATGGTGGCTTTTTTCAATGACTCTGTCCAATGTGTAGGAGAGTTGTGGCTCTTCTGTTTTATGATTCGTAATATGTGTTCTAGAGAGGAAAAAAGGTGGAGTCAGCAAAAAGTGATCAAAGTGAATATATGTGTGTATTTGAATTTTCAAAGTGCTGTGACTTTTGACTGGCATACAAATGAAAACGTAGGAAGCCCCCTTAGATTGAGTCAGCGTTGCCTACACTGGCTGGCAGTGACTCTTCAGGGTTTCAGGCAGGGAGTCTCTCCCAGCTTTACCTGGAGATGCCAAGGACTGAACCTTGGGTCTTCTGCATGCCAAGCAGATCCTCTGCTATGAGGCAGCACACTTGAAGACAGGCAGATGCACCACATTCTTGTATTGTAAGAACATAAGACGAACTCTGCCAAGTCAGAACAGTGCTCACTCTGTCCATCAGTCATCACTGTTTTGTAGTGGCCAACTAAATGTTCATGAGAACAACAAAATATTCACAAGTAGCGCATAAAGGCACCACTATTTATCTTCCAGCAACTGGTATTCAGAGGTATACTGCCTCTGAACATGGAAGCTCCATTAAGCTGTCACTGCTACTAGCCATAGACAGACACTCTCCATGTCCTACATGAATTTATCTCATCTTTTTAAAAAACCATCTAACCTAGTGGCCATCACCACATCTTGTGGCAGTGAATTCTACAAATTAACTATGCACTGCCTGTGTTCAGAAGCACTGTGAATAAGCAGTGTGCTAGTGCACACTGCTGAATCATTGTTGCTCTGCTCTTTCCTTTGTCGAGCTGGGAGCAACAAGCCACAACCCTTGGTGTAGCATGATGTGTGAACCCGTGCTCATTGTTTCTCTCTCCAACTAAACCATGAGGTTAAGCCAGGGTTTGTCCTTAGCTTACAGATCATGGTTTGTTGTGCAGAGCACAAAGAAAGAGTGCAGGTTCCCATGCCAGGCTAAGCCAAGGCTTGTGGTTTGTTGTTTCCATCTTGATGAAGGCAGGAGCAAAATGGGAGTGAATCAGTAGTATGCGGTAGAATGCTGCTTGGTTAGGGTAAGCCATGGTTTATAGCTTACTGACATGTCAAGTCATGTGTTTGGTGTAAGGTAGTATGTTGTCTGTCCTGACCATACTGCCAATCAATATCACAGGGCGACCCCAAGGTCTAGCATTAGAAGCAAGGAAAAAGATTTCTCTCTTCAGCCTCTATGCATCATTCATAATTTTATGAAGCTCTGCCATATATTCCTCCCCCTGCAGTACTAAAGCATTGGCCTTTGGTGCTTTTTTACATTTTTCTTGGACTTGAATTATTCAAAATATTGGTAGTCAAATTATGCAGTTTCCCCTCAAATTCCCTCCCCAGTTTTGGCATAATATCTGTTTTTAATCTCATGGTTCATAAGATGTAAAAACAAAGTCTCTCATTTCTTAATTGCTGTTATCTGTTTTACGTCCAATATAAGAAACATCTTTCCTTATGGCTATAACATATGGCTCCACATCGAGAGCAAATAATAATAGAGAGGTCATCTACAACAAATTATTTCAAAATTAATATTTTTGAAAGTTTAGCTGACCTCACCCCCTTAAAGGCAGTTTTAAAATACATTAAAGCTGTTGTGAGTGGGTTCAGTTTTTCCTAAGTTTGCAGTCAAAATACTTGTATCTGGCTGCTCATATAAGTATGCTTCCATGATTTTAATGGGGAAATGTTTTGCATGCTGGACACTAAAGCCAATACTTCAGATTAAGAGCATAAGTCAAGCCCTGCTGGATCAGGCCAGAGGCCCATCTAGTCCAGCATCCTATGGAGGCCAAAGAGATGCCTATAGGAAGCCCACAAGCAGCGCATGAGTTCAACAGCACTTCTCCTGCTCATGACCCTTAGCGACTGGTGTTAAGATGCATACTGCCTCTTATACTGGAGGTGATACACAGCCATTGTGGCTAGTAGCCATTGATACTTATCCTCATTGAATCTGTCTAATTACCTTTTCAAGCCTTCTAAGTTGGTGATTATCTTGTGGAGCGAATTGTACAGCTGTGTGCTGTATGAAAAAGTAATTTCTTTTGTTGGCCCTGAATTTTTCAGTGTTCAAGTTCATTGGATGACCTCAGGTTCTATCATTCTGTGAGAGGGAGAAAAACTTCTCTCCATTCATTTTCTTCACGTTGTGCATAATTTTATATGCCTTACATTTTTTCTAATTTGAAAAGCCCAAATGTTGTAACCTTTTTTCATAGGGAGGTGCTCTACTCCTGATCATTTTGCTTGCCATTTTCTGCATTTTTCTGAACTCTACAATATTATTTCTGAGGTGCTGTGTACACAGTGTTCCAAGTCTGATTGCACCATAGGTTTGTATCATACTGGCAGTTTTATTTTTCAGTCACTTTCCTGAGGATCCCTAACATGGAATTCTCCATTTTCATAGCTAGCATACACTAAGTTGACATTTTCATTGAACTATGCACCACTAGCCTGAACACGCCCAAACTCGTCTAATCGCAGAAGCTAAGCAGGGTCAGGCCTAGTTAGTACTTGGATGGGAGACCCTTGAAGGCATATAACAACAAAATGCACCACGACCCCAAGATCTCTTTCCTGGTCAGTCAGTGCCAGTTCAGACCTGACCAGTTCATGTTTTGGGTTTTTTGTCCCAATGTTCATCACATCACACTTGCTTACCTTGAACTGCCTTTGCTATTTTAATGCCCGTTCACCCAGTTTGGAGATAAACTTTTGGAGTGTCACACAATCCTTTTTTTGTGTTTGACACCCTGAACATTTTGGGGTCATCAGCAAACTTTGCCCCCGCTGCTAACCCCTAACTCCAGATCTTGTAAGAACAAGTTAAAAAAACCACACCCATCCCAATACTGATTGTCAGGGGACCCCACTTGTTACATTCCTCCATTATGAGAACTGCCCATTTATTCCTACTCTCTGTTTTATTTTTGTTAAACAATTGCTGATTGCTTTGCAGGTCAAATATACTTAGTTGCAGGGCTGTTTAGTCGGTACACCAAACCTTCGACTCCGACTCCAGCTCCTCTATTTTTCTACTCCCCGACTCCGACTCCACCCAAAATTGCTTCCAACTCCACAGCCCTGGAAAGGGCTGTAAATGTCTTTTTAAATTGGAAGCTCTCATAGGAGCATTTTTAACGCTGCCTGAATATGTGCTGATCTTGGCATCACAGCATTTGTCTTCATCTGGGTCCTGTGTCATACACTGACACACAAAATGTTTTCCATCCTGAGTTATGGTGAAATGCTCAACTACAGCTGACTTCATGGGAAGCTTCTTTGACATTTTGAATTTATATTTTAAAAAATTTGTCAATCAAAATTTATTTTGAAGTCGGAGTCGGTACATTTCTACCGACTCCACCCAAAATTGCTTCCAACTCCACGACTCCGACTCTGACTCCACAGCCCTGCTTAGTTGTATGCACATATATATTAAGTTTCTTCCCAAAGACACTCAATGCAACCTGCAATAATAAAATAAAATTCCTGAAAGTAAGCTCTACTGAAGTTAATGGATCTTGCTTTCTGAATAGATACGCATGCGATTGTGAGGCAATCATTTACTTCTCAGCATCTTAATAATTTGAGATGTTTAGTAGAAATGTATTGTTTTATCATTTCATCATGTTATTTATTGACAGCTTCTGTAGATAGCTTTGGAAACATTCCCTGACACAAAGCAGTGTGCAAATTATGCATAGTTCTTAATTCCTCCAAACTTTTTTTATTTGTCCTTTTGACACTGAAACGGGCTGAAGAGTGATTTAAATGCTGTGCCCTTTCCCAGAAATGAATATTTCCCTCCTTAAAAAAAAAAAAATTCATCCAAACTGAGAAAAGAGTTCTGTGTAACTCAAAAGCTCACATACCACATTGTGAACATTCACCCTACTAGGTTTACTATACCTATACTGCTGCTGCTATTTCTTCACTTTTGTTAATCCTAGGTGATACATTTTATACTAGTACTTCATGACCCCTTTTCAGTGTTTTTTTTATTATGCCTACCAATGCAGCACACCACCACTATGGCCCTACCAATTCCAAAATTCAAGAGCTGCCACTGAATGACACTGGGCTTCAAGGATAAAATATTCCACAGATGAAATGGACTACAAAAAAGGCCCTGCTCCTTGCAGATGACAACCTCATGTCAAACAAGGAAGGCACCCAGATCAGAGCCACATGGGGCTGCGTAGGAGACTCGTATAGGAGAAGGCGTCCTGTGCTTGTCTTTTGCCAGCCCTCAGTTTATGGGAACCTATGGCCCAGTGGTTTGGTGTTATGTGAATGAGTTTTCTCCTTGTGCGTCGGTATGGTTTTCAGTCCTGGTGTGGGGTAAAACAAACAATGGTGTGTTGGTTTGGCTATAGTGGGAAACCAGAGTCTCCACTATAGAGAAAGAGTATGAGCCTAAGGCTTGTTAATTTAGCACCAAACCATGGTCTGATGTTGTATTTGAACCGTGAGTGTGTGAGAGATAACTTTTTTCTTTTCTCTTCCCATTTATGATGCTGTTGCGTTGGCCAGGCAGTTGGTTCGCTTCACATTTCATGCTAACAAAAGCAACGTTCTTGTGCTGTTTTCTCCTCTTTTGTTGTTGTTGTTGTTTTGTTTCACAGACAATGCCTCCATAGAAAAGAAACAGAGTTAAAATGTAATACCACCTACTGTGGCTGGGATTGCAAATTTCTTTTGGTGTCCAGAACATTTTTCACTTATCACAAACATTTGGTAGAAATCATTTTATGAAATGCCACAATTGGAAGATATAAGGGGCAGTTATGGAGTTTCTGTCCTAAACATTTGGGGAGGGTACATGTGTTTGGGGATGGAGGGGAAGAACCTACATTTATAAAAGGATTGCTTGGTTTTGGGGAGAGGCTGATTGAAACTCACTGAAGAGCTCCAGTGAGAGGAAAATCACTGGCCATTTCTTAGGGTAATTTCCCCCCCAATAATTCTGCATAATCCTTTTTTATTCTTACTGCTTGTTTGCTAAAGCTAGCAGAACTTCAGCTTTCATTTTTATGAAAAGCAAATAGCCTTTAATGGTGGAAATAGGTTTGAAAAAGAGCAGGCCATGGCGTTGAAAGTTGCAGCGTGGCAGGGGGAAACTCTGTGTTCTAGGCATAGCATTCCTGTCTTTCCACCGGATCATTGAATTTAAATGTAGACCAGTGGTGGCTGGTGGCTCCATGTCAGTGGGGCAGTGGAATCCGCTCCAGATTTTAATCTGAACGTTCAGCACCTTGGATAGCTCCTTGGAAGTTTGGATTAAAACCTGGAGCAGATTCCCCTGCCCCACAGATATGAAGCCACCAGCCACTAGTGATGTAGGCATTGCACCCTTGTAAAGAAATCTGCCCAAGCTACTTGGCCATTAATGTAGACATACCTTCTGGTCTGTGCACCTGTCTACCCCCCCCCAAAAAACAGTTCCTGCTAGGGTTGGAAGGATCTGTCAGTTTTGGTCCTCTCGGTTTCTCATTTTTTCCAATCTTAAATTTGGTTCTCCATATTTTTGCAGCAATTTGCAACCTTTTTAAAAAAAATCTCGTATACATCAGCATTTTAGTGTGAATTTCTCAGAATAAACACATCTTATGTAGTTTTCACTGGTTTACACATTTTTGCAAGCAATTCCACCCAATATAATGCATTTTTCACTTACTCATTTTACGCATATTTCCCCCTAATATATGCATTTTTGTAAACATTCTTTGGTTAGAGAACTGCAACACAGAATTCGGATAAATGTGAATTTTGAAGGGTGGCTGTGTTTTAGTTCTCATATTGTTTCGGAAAGTGTGAATTTCATAGATTCAGTTTTAAATGCAAACTGAACTGAATTTTTTCCCCAATCCCTAGTTCTTGCACAGTTGCTCACCCTTGTCTCTGGCTTAGACCATGCTTATAGGGTATAAAAGCCAGACAGTTCTTTTCATAAGGTGCAAATCATTTTTCTTCTTTTCTGTTCATTCTGTTCCTTTTTTATTATTGTATTTTTATTCCTACAAGAGGTCAGGTTCCCCTACTTTATCCTTGCAACATCCTTGTGAGGGAGGCTAGTCTGAGAGAGAATGACTGGCTAAGGTCACCCAGTGAGCTTCATGACTGGGCAGGGATTTGAAGTCAGGTCTTCACTAGTCCAAGCATTCTAATCACACCACACTGGGCTTCTAGAAGATACACTGCAGAATTGAAAAAGTGGTATATAAATATCTTATGGCACAAATCTGCAGATGCCAAGGACTGAAGCTGGGATGTCTGGTGCATGCAAAGCACGTGTGCTCCAGGACAGTGCTATCACCCCACCCCTGAATGCTGAACAACTGACCCAGAGTCTGGAGGTAAATCAATGCAGGCATTGAAGTAAATCTAAAATTAAAGTGAAGCATATGTCAATATTGAAATTTGGCATTTCCCTACTTGTGGTCCTGCGCTTGCACACTTGTAAAAATCTATATTGAAACAGCCTTTTTTTGCTTCTAAAAGCATTTTTCAAGAAGTTGCACTGTAAACCAGGTGTGGGGAACTTTTGGCTCTCCAGATGTTGCTGAACTACAACTGCCATCATCCCTGGCCTTTGGCTGTGCTTCCTGGGGCTGATGGGAGCTGTAGTTCAGCCATATCTGGATGGCCAAAGGTTCCCCACCCCTGCTGTAAATGTTTGTTGGGTCTTGAGGGATTCTGGAATTTATTCCAACATTTTTTATCCCATTTTTCTGTGCGAATGATCAAAGCAGCCAACCAATTAAAAACAACAAGAAGTTTTATCCAGAGGAAGTTAATCAAGACTGACTTTGCTGATTTTACTAGGAGTAAAATATGACTAACGTTCTCCAGATCCAGCTCATCATTAAAACCAATAAAGTGATAATAAAAACACCAATACACAAGGTTAAATGACAATCGAGGCAAAACTAGTAGCAGTAAAATTTCACAGAGTACGCCCACTGAAATAATACCACCTTCACTGAACATTAAAGTGACCAGCAAGGGGATCAGTCAAAGCTCTCTAGGAAGGCTGTTCCCAATTCTTGTCTACACTGCTCAAAAGGTCCTGTCTTCTGTGCCTGCCCATCTTGCATATGATGGTAGGGTGAGGTGGGGCTGATGAGGAGTGTGGTGCTTGGAAGTGAATCATAGTGCTTGGGCAGGTTCATATAAGTCAAGTTTGGGGAACCTTTGGCCCTCCAGATATTTGTTGAACTCAGAGATGTAGTCGTCCAAAGTCTCAGGGGGTCTTAGGCCCCTTAATTTTTTGGGAGCAGGGTCCCTGTGTCTGCAGCATCCTACAATCCAATAAGCAAGAAAGGGGAGAGTGTTAGCCAGTGAGAAGAGTCTTCTAATGTGCTTCCTTGCGCTTTCCTGCTCATTGGAGCCAATCAGAGTGAAAGGAGGTAAGTCAGCCACTGAGAAGACTCTTCTCAGTAGCTAACACTCCCCTTTCTTGCTTATTGGCTCGGCTCCTAGGGACTTCCGTTGTTGTGGGAGAAGGCTTTAACAAGGATCTTATTCTCAATCCAACAGCAAAAAAGGGGGAGGAGCATGGCTGTGACTAACATGAAGGGATCTTGCATTTCTGAATTTGCTACTACACTACTGGTGGAACTACAACTCCCATCAGCCCTAGCAAGCACGGCCAAAGATTCCCCACATGTGATATAAGAGAAGGTGATTGTTGAGATACCGTCAGACTAGCACCTTGAATTGAATCCAGAAAGAAATAGGTAAAGTATTATTCTGAACTAATTTGAAGTTTCCACAGAATGCATTGCAGTAATCTAGCCTGAAAGTGACTAGCCAAGGGTAGCCAATGTAGTGCCCTCCGGATTTTGTAGACTACAACTCCCACGAGCCCCAGCCAGTGTGGCCAGTGATCAGGAATTATGAGAGTTGTAGTCCACAACATCTGGAGGGTATCACGCTGGCAACTCCTTAAGAAAGATGTGAATGACTAAGGCTAAGATGGAAATATTGCGGGGCATGCCTACTGAAATGTCAGAAATTTGGAAAGAGAGCTGAAAAGATTTCTAGTAGTTTTGGGTGGGGATTTGGTGAACTGTATGGCTAGCTCATTGCTCCCCACAATGACTAGCAAAGCAACAATAAATTCTGCAAAATACTAAAAAAACATTTTAAAATATGCAAGTATATTCTGCAAAATAAGGAATCATGCAGATTTGTATAATTAATGCATGTTGCAGAATCCAGCTTTCCATGGTGCAGAATTTCATGACTTTTTAATTTATTCTAACAGACAACCCTAGTCCCCAGGGTTCACCTTTGATCTTTATAGCGGTTGTTAAACTCATAGAAATAAGTGCCTGCCTTACTGGATTTCCAGTCTAAAGAGGCAGCAGTGCAAATCAGAGCTGTTGAACCTTTTGAATCCTATCCAGGAAACGTTACCAGAAGAAATGACTACTTTTGCCTAACTTCCTGTCTTTTGGCAGCTCTGTCGGACCCTCAAGAGCTGTGACTAAATGCATTGGAATGAGTGACAGAATCCTTTGATGCCTAAGCAAGGCATTAAGTAAACCAGGTCTCATGGAAACAGCATCCTAATTTTTATTCCAAACAAGATCTCGGCACTAATTTTTGTTTTGACAAATATGATTTGACATAAGAGTAGTGGGAGTCAACGCCTTTCATTTTTTATCTGGGTTTACATTGTTCTCATCTAAATTCTTGTCTTCTCTCTTTCACCCTCGCTCTTTCTTTTCAATTGTAAACTCCATTATTAAAGTTAGCAACAACAAAAAAAGCTATTTGCGAATTCAACTCTGTAGCATTTAAGCACCTTGTTATATGCAAGATTAAGTATGATAGCTTTTTAATTACTTGTGCTGTTCACTTTTGAATGTAGACAGAATGGATTACTGTATCCTTTGCTGAAAGCAGCCCCCTCCCCCTCTTCCTGGTTGCGGTTTTGTTCGGCGAGAAGCCACATAAGGGAGCGTTTGCCACACAACCATGCAGAACATCTGCAAAGGTGTTACTCATGAGAGTGGGAAGAGAAAGCTCTTAGGGGAGGGACCATAGATTAGTGGCAGAGCACTTGCCTTGCATGCAGAAGGTCCCAGATTCAGTCCTCAGTTAAAGGGATGCAGAGCAGTGATGGGAAAAACTATGAACCTGGGGAGCTGCTTCCAGTCAGAGTAGTTAATACTGGGCTAGATAGATAAATAGTCTGACCTGGGAAAAAACAGCTTTCTTTATTCTTTCCTCTTCATTTTACATCTGTTGCTTTTTCATTTTTGGGTGCTGGAGAATGAGGAATAAAGGTTATCATGCTGAAGTGAAGGTCTGAAAACTCAAATAGGGATGGAGCCGTGCAGCGTTCCTGAAAAAGTTTCCAAAACACACATGGCTTGTGGCTAGTTACATCTTTGTGCTTAGGATGGCATATCCACACTTGCTTTGCTCTTGCCCTTACTCATAATTTTATTTATTTATTTAAACATTTTATATCCCGCCCTAGTTCTTAGAATTCAGAGCGGCGAACAAATAAAACAATGTCTATTACAACTCAATACAATTAAAATATAAAGTTAAGAAAATCAAAATTATACAGTAGTTATAACCATTTAAATGTTAACTTTAAAAGCTTGAAGAAACAAAAATGTTTTTAACTGACGGCGAAAGACTGTGAGTGAAGGGGAACATCGGATCTCTGGTGGTAGGTTATTCCATAAGATGGGAGCTATGCACAAAAAAGCTTTGTTTCTAGTATTGGAGCGGCGGATTATAAAGGTAGAAGGAATGACAAGAGAATGTTCGAGGGGTACTCTTGTCGGTTGCTGAGATTTAAATTCCAGAATACGGTTTGATAGATATTTTGGTGCTAATCCATGTAGGGCCTTGAAGGCTAATACCAAAATTTTAAACTGGTGTCGAAATAAAATCGGCAACCAATGAAGTTGATAAAGGAGAGGTGTAGTATGCGTTTGTGGACCAGCTCCAGTCAGCATTCTGGCCGCCGCTCTCTGAACCAACTTAAGTGGGCGAAGTGATCTAGCAGATAGACCTATATAAAGAGCGTTACAATAGTCCAATCTTGAGGTCACAAGGGCCTGTGTCACTTGCCTCAAGTCCGACGTTCCTAAAAACGGACAAAGTTGGCGAACTAGCTTTAATTGGTGGAAAGCACTTCTAGATACTGTTGCAATTTGTGGTTCAAGGGTCAAAGCAGAATCTAGAAGAATACCCAAACTCCGAACTTGGGACTTCAAAGGGAGCGTGACCCCATCTAGAATGAGTACGTTGTTAAATTCATGAGAGGGTTTATGTCCAATTAGTAGAACCTCCGTCTTCTCTGGGTTAAGTTTCAGCTTGTTCCTGTTAGTCCATTGCTGTATTGCAGCTAGGCATTGGTTTAAGGGACGAACCGCCTCTGAAGTATCTGGCAGGAAAGAGTAATAGAGTTGGGTATCATCTTCATATTGATGGTAATGTATTCGGAATTCACGGATGATCCTTCCTAAGGGCTCCATATAAATATTGAATAACATTGGGGATAATACGGAGCCTTGGGGAACACCACATCGTAATGGCCAGACCTTAGATGAAGAGTTCTCAAAGACAACTCTCTGGAGTCTGCCCTCCAAAAAGGAACGAAGCCATTTTAGTACCATAATGCCAGCCTCAGCACTGGGAATGCAAGCCAGCCTCCCAACTGTGTCCTGAGCTTTCCTCTTCCTCCTGTGCCTTCTTTGTCATGTTCAAATTACATTGTCTGTACCGATCAGTGCAAACGTGAATTGAAGGGTGGGATCTTGGAGCACCTCCTCTTCTCCCTCCCCTAGCCTGTGATTACTTAGTGCTTTAGCTGCTTGATTACATGACAGACTTACTTAAACTTGTTAGTGTCCTTGGCTGTTTGTGTTGACGTGTGCCTTCCAAAGTAATCCCCAAACAGGCCACTGAGCACACACTGTACTTCCTAATGAGCCTTGGGCAATGCGTTTCTTGTCGCTGAACCATCACCGCAATTGGCCTTAACGGATGCCTTTCTAGGTCATTCTCAGGAGAGAGGCCCAGGCTCACAGGAGAGAAATGAGAAGTGAAAGCGGCTTATTAGCTGGTGCAACCCACGATTTGTTTCCTGCAGAACAGTCGAGAGAGGTGTTTGGATGGAGCCCAAGGCTTCTGAACTCTTGTGTTTAAAAATTCTATGTGTGACTAAATTCACAGTGGAATGTCCAGTTCATAATAAACTTGGACAGTTTTCATTCATGCATTCATCTGGATAAACTATGTGAAGTTCAGCAGAATTCAGAATGTTTTGGCAAGAGCCAGTGTTGTAGCAGAAGGAACTGCATTGGGGAGAGAGGAGTAGATTGTGTTTATGCATAGAGACTGTGATTAGACACTGAGGAGGGAGGGTTTTGGATATTTAACTTGGAATCATTTTCTGTTTAGGAAACTTTTTCAGGGCTATGATCTGTGCCTGACTATAAGAATCCAAGAGCCCTACTGGATCAGACCAAGCTGGGTCAAACTAGTTGAGCATCTTCTATCCCATGGTGGCCACCAGATGTCTCCCAAAAATCTAAAAGCATTGCTGAAGGGAATAGGCCTCTCCCATTCTTGCTCCTCAGCATCTGCTATTCCATGGCATGGAGATTCCATGTAACCATCATGCCCCAAAGCCATGGATAGAAGTTGCTGACTCGGAAATTTCCAACTGAGCCACAATACAGCAACCAGGTTATTGGCCAGATTACTGTCTGGGGTTGCTTTTAGAACGTACATAACCCCCATTCTAAAACAGTTGCGTTGGTTTGCCAGTTCATATCTGGGCCCATTTCAAGGTGCTCATGTTATGTTTAAAGCTCTAAACAGCTAAGGCCCCCAAATATCTGAGAGACCGTCTCCTTCCCTTCAGACCTTCTCAGGTGTTAAGATCAGCAAAGGGGGGCTTCTTGGTAGTTCTGCCACCCTCTGAAGTTCAGGTGGTGATGGCCCGGGAAGGGCTTCCTCAGTGGCAGCCCCTTAGTGGAATTCTCTCTTTATAAAGGTGCATCTAGAACTTTCTCTGTACAGTTTTTGGCAAATGCCAAAGACGCACTTCTTTACCCTGGCCTTTGGCACTTGAGATGTATGTTTTCAGGACCCACCTGTTAATGTAATGTGTTTTTATGTAATGTAATAGTTTTAACTTTTTAATACTGTATTTTAAATTTCTGTAATCCGCCCTCAGACCTACTGGTGCAGGGCAGACAATAACAACAAACAACAACAATAAACAAAAACATCCATGACCTCTCAGCCAGTGGCCATAACTGCATCATTCGGAAGTGAATTCCGTAAGTTGGTCATGCCTTTGCTTGATAGAGGTGTTTCCATTTTGTCTGTTCTTAAGCTACTGCTCATCAGTTTCATTGGGTGAAATGCCTCCATTGATAATATTGGCTTTCTTGAAGCTCTGCCTGTGGCTGAATTGCCATCCAGACCCCCTGACCTTTTTATTCCGTTTCTTTAAAAATGATTTTGGAAAACTCTTAGCTGACTCTGGGATGAAAGTCCTCTGTGCTTTTTGCTTTTAATTATTGTTGCCATTGTTCTGCCTCCAGAGCTGTCCATTCAGCACCTCTCACAGGCAACACATTGAAGAAAACCATGCATGGAATCCATGTAAAATAGATGGAGCAGAGAGGAGTGATAAGGTTTCTGGGTGGGTTGAAAATTGAACAAAGCTGCCTTGTTGCACTCTTTGCATGTGTCTATTCTTCTCTGTGAATGAGCAGAATAAATGGACGCTGGGCTTAGAACTATGTGGTACCAGTTCTTGGATGTGAGGAGTGGGCAAAGATCATTTCTGTCACTGCTGTTATCTGAAACTGCTTCTACGATGGGGAGTTTCTCCCACCCTTCTTGCAGATGAAGAGAACAAATGGAAGCCTTGTTTCAACCTCAGGACTTCCACTGCAGTTATGTGAATGTTTTTGCAGACTGAGTATGGCCCCATCCTCACTAAACACGTACAGCAGCATCATACAGCTTTAAACAGCCATGGCTTCCCCCAAAAGAATCCTAGGAACTGCAGTTTGTTAAGGGTGCTAACAGCAGTTAGGAGATCCTTATTCCCCTCACAGAGCTACAGTTCCCAGAGTTCACTGGGGATTGATTGTTAAACTACTTTGAGAACGCCATTGTTATCGCCTAAAATTAATTCTTCACTTCATAGGCTATAGGCAGTGGTTCTGCCAATCTCCTGGTCCAAGATTACCCATCCACAAAAGTAGCAGTGACAAAAATTGGATCTCTGGAGGGCTCCCAGCTTTTATCTAGATCAGGGATGGGGAACATGTGGCCTTCCAGATTACAGCATGCTGTCTGGGATGATGGGTGTTGGAATCCAACACCATCTAGAGCAGCCTTTCTCAACCGGTGTGCCTCCAGCTGTTGTTGGACCACAACTCCCATCAGCCTCAGCCAGCATTGCCAATGGTCAGGAAAGATGGGAATTGTGGTCCAACAACATCTGGAGGCACACTGGTTGGGAAAGGCTGAGTAGAGAATTGATGTTATGTCATAACCCTCTTTAATCAGAAAGGCTAGGGGGAGGATGAGGGGAAGAGAAAGGATTTTGCTTTCCCACAGCTCCCTGAATGCATCTAGGCCAGGGATAGCCAATGTGGTGCCCTGCAGCTGTTGAACTGCAGTTCCCATCGGCTCCAGCTGTCATGGTGCCCTCTGATTCAGTCCAGGACTGGGAGGCACCTGAGGGTACAGAGTTGAGGGGATGAGACTAAAGATTATATGGATGAAAAAACCCTCTCTGCCCCAGACATGCCTGGACCTGGCGTGGTGGGAGACCCAGAGGTTGCCCCTTCCCAGCCTGTGGAAGATGAGGGGGGCTCAGGGGCACAGCCTGCTGTGACAGAGCAGGAGGGTTTGGACAAAGAAGAGCACGCAGCAACATCTCCCAGGGGGAGGTGGCACAGCAAGAGAATAGAGGAGAATCTCTCTTTCCCCAGAAGGATCACCTGTCTTGAGGCCAGGAATTCCCCCAGGGAGAGGGATTCTCACGAGCAAATGAGCTTTCTCCTTCTCTGCTTAACAGTTCGGCGGGTAGGCAGGGAAGCTTGTTGGAACCACTTTACAGCTCCTGTGCAATCTTGGAACTCTGGCTTCTACCCTTAAAAACCTTGGCCTTTGTTCTTGGACTGGGTTTCATGTTGCTACTCCTTTGCCTTGTAAGAGCCCCTGGACGACATTCTGCTCCTTCCTAGCCACTGAGTTTGTACCGTCTGATTGCTATAATAGAAGTTTACTTCTTTACTTTCAAGTAAACGCCTCTGTGGTTCGTCTTTGGCAGGAGCCAGGACAGTAGCCAGTGGTCAGGGATGATGGGAGTTGTAGTCCAGTAGCATCTGGAGGGAACCAGATTGGCTATTCCTGAACTAGGTTGTATGATTGAAATAGTATGTGTGATTTCTTTTTCTGGCTCAAAACTCAATAATTTTGGATTCGTTTGGATATTTGGGTTGTGTACATATTCCCTGTTGGTTGGTTGGTTGGTCTTTTCCCCAGTCCTGTTTACCTTTGTTATTACCTTTAGTGGTAGCAGTTGCTTTGATACTGTTTTTCCCCCTTGATTACTGCTGCTGTTCACCACTGGTTAGTCACATGGATTGTCTCACCCAGTCAGGAGTTGTGTAATAAACTAGATGCCAGAATGCTATACAGCAAGTCAGATGGGGTTTAAATTGCCCTCCACTTGCTGTCAGTGATGTCAATGAACAAATAAATGAACATTTTCATAAGGAGAAATGGGAATTCATCAAAAGGAGTAAGGAGGTTTTTTAGTTTTTAGCACTGTCAAAAATCTTCACACACACACACTGTGAACAGTTTGAACACTGTCCTGTTTAGAAGCTGCGGACATCAGGCTGTACAGCAGGGCAATAAACTTCCAATATCTATCTGTCTGTCTGTCTATCTATCAATCAAGTATTAATATATCACCTTCTCATAAAATATCAGGGTTGTGTATGTACGTTTAAAAACACCATTAAAAGCAGTATAAAGCAACCATTAAAATGACTATTTCGATCATTTTAACAAACTTTAATCCAAAGAACGGGACAGCTGGTGTTACCTTAATGCTGTGGTCATCCCCACCTCCTTCAAAGCTTTTAAAGTTTGGGGTGGTGATTGTGATTCTTGAAAGTGATTGTGAAAAAGCTCCCAAGTTCATTAAACTGGAATAAGAAAGCTCTAGGGTGCCATTCTGGGGTTGCCACACACGGCATCCCAGCCACCTGGAAATTGCCTCCCTCCTTTACACACCCCTGGTGTCTTCTCTGACCAAGGCTTTTAAATGTGCTTTTCCTACTTGCTTTGTTGCTTCTACCTGACCGTATTTATGTACTTGATCTTTTCTGGGGCAGCCCCATTTCACCCTGCCAGCATGCTGAATAGAGTACAGCATTGTTCCAGCTCTTTGCTTGTATTTATATGAAATTGCCATGATACCTTTGGTAATTCAACATTCTCCAGCTTCATCCAAGTGGAGGAATAGTTCAAAGCCTTCAAAGTTCTTTTTGTTCAAGACAAGCTAGCTGCTTGCAGCTTCTAGCCTTCTGCTTACATCTGAATGTAGCTCTTTCTGATGTTGAGGCACACATAGGATTGCTGGCCTTTTAACTTTTAATGGGCCAGGTCTAGTTTGAATTATAAATGTTGTTTTGCACGTTTTTAAACAGGTGTTGGGGAAAAAATTCTAGCTTCACATATACATTGGGATCTGAGCTTGCTGGTTATATCTCTCCAAGAAGGAGCTCTTGGGATCACTGGAAAATCTCAGCCTACTGTGTGCACTGGCAGTGAGAAAGGCAAGCTCAGTGCTGGGAATGATTAGGAAAGGGTTTGCCAGTATTGTTGTTGTTATGTGTCTTCAAGTCAATTACGACTTATGGTGACCCTATGAATCAGCGACCTCCAACAGCATCTGTCGTGAACCACCCTGTTCAGATCTTGTAAGTTCAGGTCTGTGGCTTCCTTTATGGAATCAGTCCATCTCGTTTGGCCTTCCTCTTTTTCTACTCCCTTCTGTTTTTCCCAGAATTATTGTCTTTTCTAGTGAATTATGTCATCTCATGATGTGTCCAAAGTATGATAGCTTCTAATGGTAGTTCTGGTTTAATTTGGTCTAATACCCAATTATATGTCTTTTTCACAGTCCATGGGGTCCGCAAAGCTCTCCTCCAACACCACATTTCAAATGAGTTGATTTTTCTCTTACCTGCTTTTTTCACTGTCCAGCTTTCACATCCATACATCAAGATCGGGAATACCATGGTCTGAATGATCCTGACTTCAGTGTTCCGTGATACATCTTTGCATTTGAGAACCTTTTCTAGTTCTCTCATAGCTGCCCTCCCCAGTCCTAGCCTTCTTCTGATTTCTTGACTATTGTCTCCATTTTGGTTAATGACTGTGCCGAGGTATTGATAATCCTTGACAAGTTCAATGTCCTCATTGTCAACTTTAAAGTGACATAAATCTTCTGTTGTCATTACTTTACTCTTTTTGACGTTCAGGTGTAGTCCTGCTTTTGTGCTTTCCTCTTTAACTTTCATCAGCATTTGTTTCAAATCATTACTGGTATGGTATCGTCAGCATTTCTTAAATTATTGATGTTTCTCCCTCCAATTTTCACACCTCCTTCATCTTGGTCCAATCCCGCTTTCTGTATGATATGTTCTGCATATAGATTAAACAAATAGGGTGATAAAATACACCCCTGTCTCACACCCTTTCTCATGGGGAGCCATTCGGTTTCCTTACATCAGCCTCTTGTGCAGAGTATAGGTTGCACATCAGGACAATCAGATGCTGTGGCACCCCCATTTCTTTTAAACCATTCCATAGTTTCCCATGATCTACAAAGTCAAAGGCTTTGCTGTAATCTATAAAGGGTGATTTTCTTCTGAAGTTCCTTGGTCCGTTCCATTATCCAGCATTAATGCATTTATACAGAGTTTATGGCAGAGCCGTGCTTCAGGATGCTGTGCACCATTCTAATTGCTCCATCCCCCAAGGGATTTTGTACCAAACAAGTTAGAGAGAAGGGCAACCAAACATGATTTAAGGGGTCGGCACACCTTCCCTGTGAGAAAAGGCCTGTAGTGTTTCCAGTGGTGGCTGGTGCTCACTGGGACTGGTGGGGCGGAAGGCAGTGAGGCCAATAGGAGATGGAGCCAGAGCCAATGACAGGCAGAACCAATGACAGGAACAGCCAACTAATCCAAGTTTTGTTTGTTTATTTATTTATTATTTTATTTAATTTAATTTAATTTACCGCCCTAAGCCCGAAGGCTCTCTGGGCGGTGTACAAAAAAGATAAAAAACAAGCAATATATAAATACAATAAATACAATAAATCAAGAAAACAAAACAAACAAACAATAAAAGAACCAAACAACATCCAAAAATACAAATAATGATGAAAATACCATTAAAACACACTTTAAAATGCCTGGGAGTATAAAAAGGTTTTCACCTGGCGCCGAAAAGATAGTAGCGTCGGCGCCAGGCGCACCTCATCGGGGAGGCTGTTCCACAGTTCGGGGGCCACCACAGAAAAGGCCCTGGTTCTAGTCACCACCCTCCGAGCTTCTCGATGGGATGGCACTCGGAGGAGGGCCTTAGATGTTGAGCGCAGTGTCCGGGTAGGTTCATATCAGTCCGGACTGTCCTTTATTTTAATTTTTCTCTCCCCGCTCTAGCACAGATCTCAACAGATCCCCCTGCTAGGCAACTACCAGTTATGTCCTAATACTAGTATTCCCAGAGACTCTGAATACTGGTATTGTTATTCTCTTCACCGCTGCCACCATTTGTTACAGTTCCCCTTCAGCCTTGGTCATTACCTTACCCTCCCTTCTGGTCTGTGAAACCCCAGCCAAGGATCAGGCCTTTGGTAAACCAAATTAAGTCTTTATTAAAGATAACAAAGCTAACAAGATTAACAAGATTTCTTCTTAAGGCACATAAGCATATGGTTTTACTCAATACTAATCCGAACTCCACCCCCCTCCTTCTCCACTCTCTCCTGGCAAACAACTCTCTCAAACCCCACCAAGCAATCCACTCTTTCTCTTCTCCCCCCTGATTCCACTCTCACTCTTCCTTTTATACGTTCAGCCATTTTAAACACTCAGCCAATCATCTAGCATTCTACTGCCCATTCACTCCCCCTCCTCTTTCACTCCACTTACCATGTATCTTCTAAACAACCAACACTTACCATATATACATTAATATAGGAACATCACATTTCCCCCCCCTTAAAACAACGGCAGAGTATTATTCCTGTTCCAGGATTTATACGTCGCATTAACAAATAAAAGTCTCTATGGGGAAAATGTCTCTCTTTGTTCCTCAGTCTGGTCACGTCACTGCAGTCCCAGTCACTTGCCTGGAAAGTCCATCGGCCAGTACATTGTCCTTGCCTTTTATGAACTGGAAGTCCACTTGATAGTCCTGTAGGGCCCAGGACCACCTCTGCAGCATAGTGTTATGGTTTTTCATAGTCTGCAACCATAACAAGGCCCGATGATCCGTAGTCACTGTGAATCTTCGTGCCCACACGTATGGGCGCAACTTGTTCAGTCCCCACACGACCGCTAGGCACTCCTTCTGGACCGACGAATAGTTTTTCTCCCTCGGCGTCAGCTTGCGACTCAGGTACGCCACTGGATGTCTGGTGCCTTCTCTCTCCTGTAGCAAGACGACTCCCAGCGCCAGGTCCGACGCACCTGTAGCCACGATGAATGGTTTCTCATAGTCTGGTGCTATTAATATGGGTCCTTGGCACAAGGCTTGCTTCAGTAGATCAAAAGCCTTCTGACATTCATCCGTCCATACCACACGCTCAGAACACTTCTTCTTTGTTAATTCATGCAAGGGGATAGGCCACAATTGCACTGCCTCTACCTTGCTCCATAAGGGGGTGATTTTCCCACTCCCCACCCCATGTCCTACACAGATTACTTCACTCACAACTTTCCCATTCACACAGCACGGTACAGATCTGACTGGGGCATGCTCTCCAGTATCAATGGAATGTATAACTATACTGGTTCGGCCAGGTTTGTTGCTAAAGAGATTCCTATAGGTTTTCAAAACTCTCAGAATCTCTTCTTTTACTTCCTCCTTCACCTCCTCTGACCATTCCACTTGATCTACCCCTCCTTTGTCTTTGCTTTCCTGTACCAAATCTGGAAGTTCAGGCCCACTTCCCTCTGGGAATAAGGTAACTTGCAACACCTGTGCATCCCTGGTATGGTAAGGCTTCAACATATTTACATGAACCACTTTGCTTTTGTTTAATTGGTCTGTGGTGATTACATACATCACTGTGTCAAGCCTTTCTCTGATGGTATATGGTCCTTCCCAGTTAGCCTGTAATTTGTCATGTTTCCTGGGTATGAACGCCATAACCATATCTCCCACATCATACACACGTTCCCTGGCTGTTCTGTCATACCAGTAACTTTGCTTCTGCTGAGCTTGACTGAGATTCTCTTTCACCACTTCCATCATTTGTTTCACTGGTTCACATTCATCCTTTCTCTCAGCAGGCATCCACAGTCTATATAAAATCCCATTCTCACACACAACTTGATTCCTCAGTTTGTCAGTGAAAGGAATCTGTTGGGTCAGAGCTTGTTCCTTTATTTGATTCAAACTGATATCTTTATGCAGCTCTTCCCTGAATTGCTCTGCCTCTTCTTCAGAGACCAGCTGATACAGTTTGTCTCCTTCAGCAGGCCTGCTAGTGGTTGCTATGGTGACCTGAGGCTGGTTAACAGATTCCACCCTGTTTGTTTCAGCCTCCCTTAATATGGCTTCTTTTTCTCTGCCAATTTGCTGTCTGGTCACTACATATATCTTTCCTTGAGCTCCCATTACATCTCTTCCCAGTATTACTGGTTCTTGTTGCTGGGCATTAATGCCTACTTTATATCGGCCCCCTCGGCCTCTCCAAGTCATTTCCACCAGGGCCACAGGCAAACTTTCTGGTTGACCCCTCACTCCTTGGATAGTAACAGTTTCCTGAGGTAATATTTCCTCAGATTTTATTAAATCTGGCCTCAGCAATGTCTGAGCGGCACCAGTATCAAGCAATGCCCAATAATTTGCCCCTTGTACACTCACTTCCTCTCTCAGACTTGAATCAAGGTCTGTTACTTCTGTCCAGTTTATCTGGCAGAACTGAACCTTTTTCGCTGTTTCTAAAGCCTTGGGCTCTGTTTTCACTGCCCTTGTCTGAGCAGGATTACTAATGGGGTTGGCAACCTCACATTGAAAACGTAGGTGCCCCGGTCTACCACATTTGTAGCATAATTTCTCCTCACTTTTAGGGTACACAGATCCACTCTGGGGTGTCCTGTGCCCTTCAGATTTTACTGGAGGACTCACTCGCTGTGGTACCACATCCCTTCTGCCAGCATTATATGGTCTGGGTTTAAAATCTCGTGATGTTTTCCCCACCCAGCCAGTTCTGTTGGAGGCGAAGTGATCCGCCATCTCTGCGGCCTCCTGCACCGATGTAGGGGAACAGACTTTGACCAGGAGCCTTATTTCTGGTGGTAACTGATGGTATAATTGATCCAATATCATGAGATTTTTCACCTCCTCCACAGACTGAGCTTTTGCACTTGTCAGCCATTTCCCAAATATGTCCATCAGTTTTGCCCCCAGCTCCACGAAAGACCTCCCTGTCTGTATCTGGCAGTTTCTGAAAAGCTTTCTAAAATAATCAGGCCCCAGTCTGAATCTTTTAAACACTGCTTCTTTGAATTCAGCATAGGTGACGGGCCTGTCTGAGGGGAAATATTGGTATACCTCAGCCAATTCCCCTTTAATCAGGTTTGATAAATACTGCATGTATTTATCTTCAGGTAGCCCCCACAACTGAGCTGCTTTTTCAAAGGTGCTGAGGTAAATTTGAGGATCTTGACCAGGCTCATAGACAGCAAAGTCCTTTGGAGTAATTTTTATTTTTGCTCCATCTCTGTCTTTCCTTGTCTCATCAGAATGAAACTTCTCTCTTTCAAATTTTAACTTTTCTACCTGTAATTCCGCCTCCACTCTCATTCTCTCAAATTCCAACTCCCTCTGTTTTTCCTTCTCTGCACCTTCCATCCTCAATCTCTCAGCTTCTAACTCTCGCTGTTTATCTTTTTCCTCAGCCTCAAAGACCCGCTGCTTTTCTTTCTCATCAGCCTCCCTCCTCAGTCTCTCAGCTTCCAACTCCCTCTGCTTGTCTTTCCCATCAGCTTCCATCCTCATTCTCTCAGTTTCCATCCTCAACTTCTCTCTCAAATACTCTATATAAGCGGGATTGCTTAAATATCCTTCTGGGGTCTCTTCCCTGACAGGTTGTTTTTGCTGGGCAGTTGCAAATCCTATAAGTGCTACCCTCAATTCATCTACCCCTTTACCCTCGTGAGGTAAATTGAATGTTATGCACTTCTCCACCAGCTCCTCTCTTTTCATTTTTATATATTCAGCCATGGTGTTTGAGTTCACTCACTCTTTGCCACACACTCTTTGCCAGCCACTCTCACAAATAATCTTGTTTTGTTATTTCTGTTTGCCACACCACTGTTAGGGATTCTCTAGTATTCGTATCTCTGCTGCAGCCAACACCTGTGACGTAGTCTCCTTTGTCACCACGTGTCTTTGGGATTCTCTTTGGTTCGTATCTGGATTCTCTGTTGTTCGTATCCCACCGCTACTGCCACCACCTGTTCCAATCCTTCTCCCTGCTGAATTCTGCAAGGGCAACACTGAGACTAAGAAGGAGGAAGCTGATAGGCAGGGCCACCCTCTGGATGGATGCAGATTAGAAGGCAGGTGGGTGCTCGCTAAGGTCAGACTGAGATTGGTGGGTCGGGGCCCCATTCGCCCTAATGGACTGGCCTGAATGTTTGGAGCTTTTTAATTTAGACAGATGACTGAAGCAAGGGCATGATAGAAGTTTATGAAGTTGTAGACTCTGGGATAGTTGATGTCTTCCTCCCTCTTTCATAATCTAAACTTTGGGGTCACCCAGTGAAGATAATTTCCTGTAGGTTCAGGACAAAGAAAATAGTTTTACTACAGAATGTGGTGATAACTTACTTTAAAAACGGATTAGGTAAATATGTGCCTATACTAATTTAGGAGCATAGGATGTTCAGACTATTTGTCTGCGTAACCCGATAGTGCTTATTCTGACTGGCAGCATGATCTCAGAAAAGGGCTGTAACTCAATGGCAGAGCATCTGTTTTGCATGCAGAAGGTCCAAGGTTCAATCCTCACCATCTCCCGGTAGTGCTGGAAAAGTCTCCTGTCTGAGACCATGGAGAGCTGCTGCCAGTCAGTGTAGACAATACTGGACTAGATGGACCCATGGTCTGACTCAGTATAAGGGAGATTCCCATGTTCCTAAAGGAGGCCTTTCTGTCACTTGCTTCTACACTGTCCTTCAAGCTTCTTGAGGGGATTAGGGGTCTCCTAACAACTCTCAGCACTCTTACCAAACTACAGTTCCCAGGATTCTTTGGAGGAAGCCATGACTGTTTAAAGTGATATGTTTTAAATGTATAGTGCAGATGGGGCCTGAACCTGGATGCTTTGGCATGCAAAGCATGTGCTGGACCACTGAGCTATGGTCCTTGAACTGAATTCACTTAAGGGGAAAGAATGCCTATTGAAATGGTGCGTCTGCAGTATGGACGAGCCCTGTGAAAGAGAGGGAGAAAATGAGAGAGGAGAAAAGGGGGGACATTTCCATAATGCAGAGTCCTCTGTTGCAGGCGAGAGTCAAAAAGTGAATTCCCCAGATTGAAATGGCTGAAGACTGCTGGCTAAAATAAAAGTGATGTGGTTTGCTGGTTTTAAAGCTTACATTGTGGCTGAGGCTGGGTTTTTAGATGGTGGTGGTTTTTAGCCCTTTCAAATTTGAAAACTGGCAAGTCTGTGCTTTACCTGTACGGTTTCTTCAGGAGGAGGAAATGATCTGGTTTCCATTCACAGCTGTAGAAAGCAAATACAGGGAGGTTGAAAACAGTGATTTGTGGGGGGAGGTTGTTTGTTTGTTGTTTTGCAGGAGAGGGGAGGACATAAATGCAGTCAAATAATGACAGGCTCGGAATTTGAATTTGTTTTCCCTTTTCTGAATTATTCACGCTTTCTTTTGAATGCATGCATGTTTCTGGAAAGGTGCGTTGTCAGAACCACTGTCCTTGCCATGCTTTAAATAGGTAGTCATAATGAAATGCTTGCAAGAGCATCTTCTCAGATGTCTCTCCACTCTGGTCTAGAGATGGCATAAAATAGTGAACCTTTGACTTCAGCTCTCATTGTCTCTGCATGCTCTCTCTCCAGCACTGCTCAGATGAAAATAGATACTCCTGTTCTAAGTGAGAGAGCAGCTCATCATAGATGGGTAAAAAAAATGTCACAGGGAACACACTTCAGAGCAGCGGGGTGAGGTGTCTAATGGCCTGTGCATTAGGCTAAAAGGCTTCGGGATACTAACAGTGAAGGGCACAGTCCAGAGGGATGTTCTGCACAAAACTCACTGAAACTAAGGGGAAGAGCAGCTCCTATTCATTTCAATGGAGCTTCACACAGGAGCGCATCCTGTTGGGTGATGCCTACAATCAGTTTTTCCCCTTTGACATAATAGGCCTTACTCAGTGAGATGATAAACAGTGGGTGCCGTGCGAATGGGGCACTGCCCCACTAACCTCAGTCTGCCTTCAGTCCGCCTTCACCTGCCTGCCTTCTTACTTGCAACCAGACCAGGGAGTGAGCCTGGCTGTCAGCTTCCTTCTCCTTAGTCCCAGTGTTGCCTGTTGTAGAATTCATTAGGAAAGTGCTTGGGAACAAAATTAGACTTAGTTGGCTCTGCCTGTCATTGACTCTGGCTCTGCTTACCCTTGTGCTCCCTGCTTTCCACCCTACCAGTCCTAATGGGCACCAGCCACCAGTCACTGGTGATAAACTGTACCAAACTTTAGGAGAGAGGACGAAATGATGGAGGCCCAAGTGGCTTCAGTGGCGTGAAGTGCCTTCCATCAGCTTCGGCTGGTGGCTCAGCTATGTCCTTATCTGGGCAGAGATAGTCTAACTTCTGTTGTCTATGCTTTGGTAACCTCTAGGTTAGATTACTGCAATGTGTTATACATGGGGCTGCCTTTGAAGATGGTTCAGAAACTGCAGCTGATGCAAAACTCAGCAGCCAGATTTCTGACCAGGGCAAGACAAGCAGAACACATAACACCAATTCTGGCATGGCTGCACTGGCTGCCAATTACTTTCCAGGACAAATGAACAGTGCTAATTTTGACCTATAAAGCCTTATGCGGCTCAGGACCCCATTACCTCAAGAACTGCCTCTCCCCACATGAACCAACATGGATCCTGCATTTGTCAACTGAGGCCCTTCTCCATGTGTGGAGGATGGCAATACAAGAACAGGCCTTCTCAGTGGTGGCTCCCCATCTATGGAATGTTTTCCCCAGCGCCATCAATATCTGTCTTTAGGTGCCAAGTAAAAACATTTTTATTCACCCAGGCCTTTGGGGGTTAATTTTCTGTTTGTTTTAGTCAGATGGAGAGGTAGTCTATTTTAGGATGTTTTTATTCTTATTTTTGTATCTGTTTTTAAGTCTCTCTTGGAGTTTTCAGTTTGAAAAAAAATATTAGTCACTTTTTTCAAATTGAAAGCTCAAAGCTGCTACCAACAACAACAAACATTCTCCTACTAAAGACCTTTCCAGCACATGGAAAACTGGCATTTAGGTGAAGCTAGAATTCTTTTCTCTGAGTCACTTAGCTTGATTTTCTTTGGACAGTGATTTTCTTTTTATATGGAATTCAGTTGTGGGAGCGCTCACCTACAGTCTGAAGTTACACAGCCCAGGCACAGGTTAACCATCTCAGCGTGAAGCATGTCAGAGAATGATAGGTGCACATTTGAAGCTAGAAATCACTGTTATACAGATCTAAACTACAATATATTTTGGAAAGCTGTCTGTCTGGGAGTGAATTCCATGGTTTAACTATGCGCTGCATGAAGTACTTTCTTTTGTCTGTCCTGAATCTTCCAACATTCAGCTTCCACAACTAACTTGGATGGCTTTAAAAGAGGATTAGACAAATTCATGGAATGCAAGACTGTCAGTGGCTACAAGCCACAATGGCTATGTTCTGCCTCCACTGTTTCTGAATACCATTTGCTGGGAATTGCAAGAGGGGAGAGTGGTATTGCACTCAAGTGCTACTTGCGGGTTTCCCATTGTTGCATCTGGTGGCCACTGTGAAAACTGGATGCTTCACTAGATGGGCCACTGGCCTGATGCAACAACACTGTTCTTATTTTCTTAGAGCATGTTGTGGGGCCATTGGCAAAATCCTGGATGGATGTCATATTTTCTTATAAGAGGGATGGGAAACCCGTGGCCCTCCCTATGTTGTTAGAATGCAACTCTCATCAGCCCATGCCAGCATGACTAGCGGTCAGAGATTATCAGAGTTTTTAGTCCAGCAACATCTGGAGGGCCACAGGTTCCCTGTCCCAGTCTACAGCAAAGCTGTCTTGGTTTGAATGCTGTTCCAAGATAAACATTCTGCTTCTCCCACCCTGCAAACCTCACTATATACCTACAGATACACACATACTCTCACACTCACTCTCACTCCTGTCCCATACATGATTTTTGCAGATTTAATCAAAGGTGCTGCAGAAGAAAGGCATCTGCTCTAAGTCCTCTTGTAGGAAAATACAAGCCTTCCACCTCTTCATTACTTAGATATCAAGCATTCGAGGAACAGGATGAAATAATAGCTTTGTGTGATACAAAGGACAATGCATCAGTGAAACCCGTCCTCTGTTGTGTACGGCACGCTGCACAGCAGAGCAGCCAAACCATTCATGACGCTGGATAAAAGAGCAGCACTTGTTATTAAACACTCAGTGCATTTCATGTATTTAAAGGCATTTACTTTATACAGGAGCCTCTTTTCAAATCCAAACTATTTTTTCCTCCATTTCAATTAAGCATGCTGGAGAAATGACTTTTATTATTTGTCTGTGAGTTCCTGCTTAGATTGGGGGGGGGGATCTAACTTCTTCATTCTCTCTCCCTTTTATGAAGAGCTTTTGTGGATTGTATCATCAAATTAAATCAAGCCCACTAATGTTTTATTTTTGCAATATCACAGTAATGGTCTGTGCCTCAGGCACTGTTTTTTCTCTCTCTCTCCCTCTCTCTCCCTCCTCCCCCCCATGGCTGCAGAATCAGCCTTTTTGAAACGTGCTTGAGATTGGGAAGTGGGATGGGTGGGAAGGAGATTTCACCCCATCAAAGTGGTGCTTTCTTCAGATCATCCTCCTTCAGGACAGTTTTGGCTGGTCTCTCCACCCCACCACTCGGCAGCCCAGACTGATCTAGCAGAGTTCTTTCTGCTCATTCAGACATGGGCATGACAAGCTGATAGCACACACAGACCAAGGATGAGGGGAACAGAGATTAAATCAGTCCCTAAACCTGGGTCTCAGCTGCCTCCCCAATATCTTCTTTATTACTCAGGTGGATGAGAAACCTGAGCTACAAATGGGGTGATTACGCTTGTTCTGCAGAGAGCACAAGGCTAGGTTGGAATAATGGCAATAGCAGAAGATTAGAGAAAGTTAAAAATACATCTCTTTTTAAAAGTCCATTGGCAGCATTTGTGTTTGCTTTGTGATGCACAGGTAGTTTTGCACACTTGAGGGCCCAACTAGGTGTCAAATTAATTGAGAGAAACCTTATTTGTATGTAACCACATGGCTAGGGAGCACATGTTTCCAATTTGCTCCATATCTGATTGCGCAATTTGTCTCCTCCTGTGTTGTTGTTTTTACTGTTTGGCTACAGCAGTATTTCTCAGCCTTTTTAAATCCATGCCCCCCCCTTTTAGCTAGCATAAAAATCCCAAGCCCGCCCCCGCTTCAAACCTAGCGCCTGTAATAATGCCAAACTACTGTGTACCTGTGATGATGTGCAGATCGCATAATAAGCTGCATACAGTCTTCTCACCTCCAGAACGTAACATTTCATACGTTTATATTTTAATACTGTTAATTTTTTTACTTATACTGTACCTATTTTTAGAAGCACTCACTCCCCCTGAGATTTTCATATGCCCCCCTGGTTCAAAAACGCTAGGCTCCGGAGTTGTGTGTATTGTGTGGTTTTGCTCCACTGTGATATTGAGACTGCAGTGCAGCATGTTCCGTGTGCGTTGCCACCACTGTTTTTAACAGCTGAGATGGTCATTGGATCGTTCAAGAGCAGGGCTTGTACTTGACCAGCTATTGGTTGGAGTTAAATCAAAGAAGGAAGATCCAGTAGTGGTTTTCAGTGTTTGGGGGCAGGGGGTGAGCACTGGGTCATAGGCAGTTTAAGTACACAGGAGTCAGTGCAGAGGCAGGGTTGGAATTTGTAGCCAGGTGTGGTGCTGAGACAGATGTGCAGGAGGGCCATTCTGGAAGCGAACCTCCCATCATATATCAAAGACACCAATGACTTCTTACTTAAAACTGAGGCTTTAAACAAGCAGTATAATTACATCAACTCCATCCATCTATTAAGTTTACATTTAATAGTATAAATGATAATCTGCACATCCCTTTTCTTGATGTCCTTCTCACCATTGTAAACAACAATATAGCCACTGATCTCTATAGCAAATCCACTGATGCCCACACCTATCTTAACTGGAAATCCTGCGATCCTAAGCATATAAAGAAAAACATTGTGTATAGCTTAGCTCTGAGAATCAAACTTATTTGCAACACTGAAGATAAATAGCGGAGAAAGATCAGTGAACTTAAAGAACACCTTCTAAGAGGATATCTGCCACATATTATTGATTGCAACATCCACCAAACCTCCATTGTGTCCAGAGAAAACTTCCTCCATCATAATGAAGTGTCAAAGAACAACGGATTCCATTTGTGGTATATTTCCATCCAGCATCTCCTAACTATCACTGAGCAATCAGGGAGAGCTACCCATTGCTAGCAAACTCTGAACATCTTGCTAGAGCCATCAACAAGCCTCCTGTTGTGACATTTCGCCAGCCTCCTAATTTACTCAGACTGTTAGTGAGAGCTAGGCTTAAGCCACCTATCGGCAGTCCTGGGTCTCATCCTTGTCACTCCAAATGCTATATCACCTCTGTGTACCTCAGGGAGATAGTTACTTTCAAAAGCAGTACGACAGACAGAACATATTACATCAAATAGAACCTCATCTGCTGCAATATAATTTATGTCATCAAAAGCAAAAGACCAGGATGTCATATCCAATACTTGGGAAAAACTACGACTGACGTATGCACATGCTTCAGAAACCACAAATCAGCAATCTTGACAAAAAAGTGGAGCAACCGGTCACAAAACATTTCAACACTGAAGGCTGCAGCCTGTTGGACTTTTCTATAACAGCGATAGAGATGCCAACAGATCCAGCAGCATTGACTAAAAGGGAGAACTTTTGGGTTTACTCTCTGGACACATTGGCACCACATGGCCTGAACCTGGAGGACAGCACAAACAGCTTCTGCAAATGAAGCCCCTCTGAGCATTCCATCCTCAAAGCTCTGTAACTGCCACCTTGGTAACATCATTTGTATGTTTTCAGGTAATGAAGGCGGAAGCCAAAACGTTTTGGTAGAACAATAAAAACCTCTGTGTTGTTAATCACAATTACGTGCATATATTTTTAGGTGATTAACGGAATCCTAATAGGGATCCAGAGCATGCTTTGGTGAAGGTCTGTTTGTTGCTTTCAAAACTGTCTATATATATAGATATATATTAAAACAAGAAATCATTAAAGAGGAAGTAGGTCCAAATTAAAAGGCTTGAGGAAAATGTCAGTGTTCCACAAAATGCAGTCTACCATTAATTATTTGCATTTGTCTTAAAATCTTGGCCTCATATCCCAAATTTTCATCAGAAAGTTCAGAGCAGCTTACCTGGTGCTGCCTGCTACCAGGTGCTGACCTGGCCCTCATCTCTGCAGTTTGTGTTGCGCACTGTGAACCCTGAGTAAATTCCACTGCCCCACTAACATGGAGGCACCAGCTGATGCTGCCTATGACTTGTCTTCTATATCTATTACCATCCTCCTTTTGCTCCTCAGATCCTTTTCCAGTTTGTGTACATCCTTCTTTAAAATGTAGCATCCAGACTTGTAAACACATGAATAAAGCGGAACTAGTATTTTTTGTGACTTGGAAACGATGTAGCTCAAAATTGCTGAATCTCATTTATTAGCTGCAGAGTTGGGCAGCAACTCTCTTGATTTGAAGACCTTCCTGTGAAACTGAAATAGTCTGCGTAGTGTAGTGCTTAGAGTGTCAGACTGAGGACCTGGGAGACCAGGGTTCAAATCTCTGCTCGGCCACAAAACTCACTGGGTAACCTTGGACCAGTTGCTGTTTCTCAGCCTAACCTACCTCATGGGGTTATTGTACAGATAAAATCGGGAGGGGGAGAACCATATTTGTATGTCACCTTGAGTTCCTTGGGGGGAAGATAGGATGTAAATGTTTAAATCAAATATGTACAGCTTCTAACCCACCAAGCCAAACTCGGCCCTCAGGCGTCCTAATCTGGCCTGGCAGGTGCTCGACAACCCCCTTTGTTGTTGCAATCCAAGGCAGGCAGCAACAATAGGGGGCTGGAGGTCTTCTGCTTAGATGGTGACAAAGTAGTGAAACCTGGCCAGCTTATACAGTAGGGATGGTGCAAAGAATTGTGCTTGGTCTGCATATGCATTGTTGCCCCCTGCAGGAGAACAACAGTAGCCACCAGCTCCCTGCTGAAGAGGGAAAATGGAAATGGACTGCCTTCAAGTCGATCCCGACGTATGGCTACCCTATGAATAGGGTTTTCATGGTAAGCAGTATTCAGAGGGGGTTTACCATTGCCTTCCCTCTGAGGCTAGTCCTCCCCAGTTGGCTAGGGCCTGCTCAGCTTGCCACAGCTGCACAAGCCAGCCCCTTCCTTGTCCGCAACTGCCAGCTGGGGGGCTACTGTGCTCCTTGGGACTATGCAGCTTGCCCACGGCTGCACAGGTGGCAGGGCTCGTAACCCCTGAGCCACTCACTGTGGGGGTGATCTTTAACTGGCCCTTTACACCGAGGAAACACGAGCAGGGATTTGAACTCACAGACTCTGGACTCCCAGCCAGGCTCTCCTCCCCACTGTGCTATACCAGCTGTCTTTTTATATTAAGCGCTACAGAAATGCTGAAGAGGGAACTATACTCTTTATTGGCTAAACCAACAGTGCTGTTATTTTGATGCGGCTGTTTTGGATACCCAGAGTGTTTTGTTTAGAATCCTTCTGTTGCCATCTGATCTCATCTCTTAAAATTCATATCGGTGCTGGAAAGCCACAAGACACTTTTCACTGGAAATGCGCATCCAGTGTCTGACAGAACAAATGGTGTGCCATTACGAGAGTTATCTGATCTCACATGTCATTTCTCACAGCAAGAGAATGGCTCCCTGCCCTTGCGGGCAGCTGTGGAGAAAGCTGTGCCAGAACCTGGAGAGCATGTTTGGTCTCAGGGCATGGTCTGAAGGTCTCATCATGCACCAACCTTGCTGGAAGCTAAACAGGTCAATCAAGATCTGGTCAGTGCCTGGGTCGGTGACTGCTTTTGAATTCCATTTTGGAAGAAAAGAAGGGTATAAATGTAATAAAAATAGATGCAGCTCCTATATGTTCTCTGAAGACTTGACTCAACTGGGGGAAAATCCACTTTATTGCCTGAAAGATGTTTCAGCTGAAATGTGACCATCTGACTAGGGTTAAGCCATTAGGGTGTAGTGGTTAGGGTGTTGGACTAAGACTGGGGAGACTAATCCCCACTCACTGGGGATGAACTTGGGACAGTCACTCAGCGTAGCCTCCTTCACAGAGTTGTGATGATAAAAATGGGCAGAGGGAGAGAGAATTGCATAAACTGCCCTGAGCTCCTTGGAGGAAAGCTGAGATTAAAATGCTATTTTGCAGTAGGATCTCTGACTTTTTAGTAGTCTTTCTTTGGTTTATCAATAACAAAACAAATGAAACTCAAACGCCACTTCCAGCTTGAAGCTCCTTTGTTGTTCTGCATTCTGTTGCTCACCAGCTCTGACTGTGGCATGAAGTCATAATCGCTATTGGGGTTTATATACTGCTTTCTGTCACTAAGTGATCTCAGAATAAATTGTGCCCAAAGTGGCTCTTGACACACCAAATGAATATAATCGATGGTAATGTACAAAATGGAGGGGGTGAGAGTGGGGGAATCACGATTCCCAAAGGACCTTCCACAGACGCTCCTCACAATTTACCGCATGCATTGGTTGATAAACATTAGTCATCTTTGAGGTGGCAAAGGTCACTTCCAACTCTTTTTTTTGCCATTTCACCATTGGAAGCCAACCACTGAGGCTGCAAAAATCATCAGAGGGCTAGTTAAGTCTGCAGCACAGTATATTATTTATTTGCTTGGAAAGGAAATGGACTGCCTTCAAGTCGACTCCGACTTATGGCGACCCTATGAATAGGGTTTTCATGTAAAGAGCCAGCTAAAGATCACCCTCACAGTGAGTGGCTTTTGGGTTACAAGGCAATGGTAAACCCCCTCTGAATACTGCTTACCATGAAAACCCTATAATGGCTAGTAACATTTATTTATTTATTTATTTATTTATTTATTTATTTAAATATCCCACCCTTCCTCCCAGAAGAAGCCCAGGGTTTTAAAACATCTTAAAAAACAGTCCCAGCACAGGTGCAGGTCTCTACTTAAAAGGCTTGTTGAAAGAGGAAGGTCTTCAGTAGGTGCCATAAAGATAACAGATGGCGCCTGTCTAATATTTAAGGGGAGGGAATTCCACAGGGTAGGTGCCACCACACTAAAGGTCTGCTTCCTATGTTGTGCAGAACGCACCTCCTGATAAGATGGTATCTGCAGGAGGCCCTTACCTGCAGAGCATAGGCAGTGATCATCTGGGTATATAAGGAGTAAGATGATCTTTCAGGTATCCTGCTTTCAAGCTGCATAGAGCTTTGTGTATCAAAACCAGAATCTTGAACTTGGCCTGGCATAGGGACTGAATTTGTTGAAATAGCAGATCTGAGCCCCTAAACATAGGGCAGTCTGGCTGTACCTTAAAATCGGCCTCTCTTAGCTTCTTCCAGTCCAAGCGCTCCTCTCCCATAATCAGGTGAGTGGGTGCTGTGAATTCCCGCTAGTAGTTTATCAACCCTGGCATCTAGGAGTGCCATGAAAACACCAAGCAGCTTCTGCGCCTTTCTCTCTGCCAGCTGATGGCCAGTTTGTGACCGCATCTTTCCTTCTCCTATTCCTCTAGCCTGGGTAATAATGTGAAGGTGAGATTTGGCCCACCCCAGGGCCAAACTAGACATGCCATTAAGTTGCATTCATGGTTTTTTTGTTACATGGGAGGGAGAGTATAACTGCTTTTCCCCTTGACATGATCCTGGTGAAAATCCCAGCTCCTGTTTTAATCAGGAAGGAAGTTCTCACTTTTTCAGAAGTGGCCTCTACGGCGAGGTGAGGTTGAACAGCAGATTTGGGACTCCAGCAAGGAGAGCTGAGTGGAAGTCAAGACTAGGGATGAAGGAGAAACTCAATTCAGTTCGCATTTAGAGGCGAACTGACCAAAATTGGTATTTTTCAGAACAATGTGCAAACCAAAACACAGCCATCCTTCAAAATTCACTCTTCTCCTAATTTTGCAGTGCAGTTTTGCAGCCCAGGTATGTGCACAGAAATGCATACACTAGGTGAAAATACTATAGCATATACTATAATCCATATATATATTGGTGAAAATGACATACAAAAAAATACATTATATTAGGGAAAACTGCTTTGCAAAAATGAGTATGGGTTGTATTCAGCTAGCTTTTACTCAGAGTAGACCAATGGAAAATTATGACCACGACTAACTTGGGGCCATTAATTTCAGTGGGTCTACTCTGAGTAAAAGTTAGTTGAATACAACAGTGTATTAGGCAAAATTGCATTAAAATGTGTATGTTCAGAGAAATTTGCCCTAAAATGCTGACTAATTTTCACGAGGACTTTTTAAATGCAAATTGTTGCAGTAATGTAGAGAACTGAATTTAAGTTTGGAAAAATGAAAAACTGGGAGAATTGGCAGCTTTGACTAGGTAGTCAAGACAGAGCTGACCCTTGGGGGACAACCTTGTGGGGTATTTAGTTCTACTGTTTCTCGCACAGTTCTCACTGATTTATTCAGGAAACTTCCCTAGGAGGTCCTTATCCATGTTGCTTGGGGTGTGGGGGTGTCCTCTGGACTCTCCACTTTGAGTGCTGAAATGTGTTGGACCCTTTTTGCTCAGCCTCCCACCCGTCTCAGATATGGCCATTTGCTATGTCTTGTCACAGGGATTAAAGAGAAATGGAAATGGAAATGGACTGCCTTCAAGTCGATTCCAATTTATGGCGACTCTATGAATAGGGTTTTCATGATAAGCAGTGGGGGTTTCCCATTGCCTTCCTCTGAGGCTGAGAGGCAGTGACTGGCCCAAGGTCACCCAGTGAGCTTCATGGCTGTGTGGGGATTGGAACCCTGGTCTCCCAGGTCGTAGTCCAACACTCTAACCACTATGCCACACTGGCTGTCAGAGATAAACTTCACCCTTAATCCCTGGCATTTAGCTGCCTAGGCCACAACAACAAGGGGAAAAAACATGCACCCATCTAGGGATGGAAAGATCTGCCAGTTTTGGTTCTCTCAGTTCTCATTTTTCCAATCTTAAATTCTATTCTCCACATTCCTGCAGCAATTTGCAAAAAGTTTAATAAGAAAACCTCATGAAAATTTTCCAGTACTTTAGTGAGAATTTCTCCTAATAAACACTTTTTTGTAGGCGGTTTTGACTAGTTTACACATTTTTGCAAGCCATTTTTCATCATATAATGCATTTTTGCATATTCTTTTCACTCATTCTTATGCACACTTTCCCCTAGTATATGCAACTGTATTGCAAAATTTGAGTAACTGCGAATTTTGAAGGCTGGCTGTGTTTTGGTTCTCATGTTGTTTCAGAAATTGCGAATTTGGTAGATTCAGCTTCAGATGTGAACTGAACTGAAATTCTCCCCCATCCCTACTCCCATCTTTCTTCTTTGCTGTCATAGTGAGTGAGGCCCATGGGCTGCCACTTTAAGCATGCCTTGGGAAACCATGATAGAGACGCCCATCGATATATTTGCTTTAAATGGGGCTTTGCCTCTGGCAAGAATCCCATATGTAACCGTATTGGTATGACCCAAGCAAAAGTTCTTCAGAACAATTTGGATCTGGAAATGCAGTCTGACTAACTATTTTTACATGAATATCTGTTGCAGTTGATTTCCTCAGGAGCAAATGTGTTTGCTTTTTATCAGGCCCTAACACATTTGGCTTTGAATTCATTGCTGATGAGTGCCATAAGTTATCAGAAGGTTGTGAACCAATTAAAGGGTTTTCTGTTTTAAGTCTCCTGACAGTATTGCTTTCACCAAATCATTCATATGTAAAAACTCAATACTATCGGGTTTTAATATACCCCTAGGGATTTCCTGCCCATAAACATCAGATAGTTCAGGGTCTCTCCTCTCTATTCCACATCCAAGCACTGGAAACTCAATGAAGAGAAAGAAAGAAAGAAAGATTGTTTTGCTGATCTCTTTACACCTTTTCCTTCCTCGATTTCATCTATGATGGCCACCAGCTTGGATGGCTTTAAAAGAAGATTAGACAATTCATTTATTTATTTTATTTATTTATTTAATTACACTTTTAAACCGCCCTATAGCAACAAGCTCTCAGGGCGGTTTACAACAAGATAAAACCACATTTAAAATACGAACAAGTGTGGATTACAGCATACAATTATAAAACATATTTAAAAACAAAATTAGAATACAAATTAAAATAAAATTACAATTACAGTTAAGTTTAAAATTAAAATTAAATTTAAGCTTAAAATGCCTGGGCAAAGAGGTAGGTTTTTACCTGGCACCGAAAAGATAACAAAGAAGGTGCCAGGCGTATCTCATCTGGGAGGGCATTCCATAGTTCGGGGGCCACCACTGAAAAGGCCCTAGATCTAGTTGCTGGAGGATGATAGCCTTATTGATAATTAGCTATTGATAAATAGCTAATAGCCATGATGGCTGTGCTCTGCCACCACAGTCAGAGGCAGTATACTTCTGAAAAACAGTTGCCGGAAGCTGCAGGAGGGGAGAGTGCTCTTGCATTCAGATCCTGCTTGTGCCCATAGGGGCATCTGACTGGCCACTGTGAGAACAGGATGCTGGACTAGACGGACCACTGGCCTGATCCAGCAGGCTGTCCTTATGTTCTTATACTCTGTATATGCTCTATTCCCATCTTTCCTGACCATTGGCAATGCTGGCTGAGGCTGATGGGAGTTGTGGTCCAACAACATCTGGTGGCCCACTAGTTGGGAAAGGCTGCTCTCGGTCATGTTCCAGTTCAGAATCTGGGAGGGTTGAATGGGCAAACAGGCAGTGGTAGAACCCCCTTACCATGCTTGAGGGTGGAGAACCTTTTTAACTGCACTGGTCAGATCCTTATGTGGCCTCACCCCTGCGCAGCCCTGTAGCCAGCCTTCCTTGCTAGGTGGGGTGGCCACATTTCTAGGGGGGCATTTTTTAGGGGGGAGGCAAATAACACCAGCAATCCCCCCTTCCACTGGTGGAAAGAACATGAGGGCCACCTCAACAATTGATTTTAATTAAAATCTGATGCCTTCAAGAATTGTAGTAGTCACTAAAATGGACACAGGTTGGAGCTGAGGGTCACCTTTCTTTTTTGTGCCACATAGACATTGCTGAAATATGGACCATAGATGTGGTGTGTTTGTGAAACTCTCTTGTTCAAGTCCTTTCTTCTAGACTTTGAAACCTCTAAAAGTAAAGTTATTTTGACATATTCGGTTGGAAATTTTGACTAACATAGCAGAAAGCCGCATCAGCTGATGGAGAATACTCTTAACCCAGCCTTTCCCAACCAGTGTACCTCCAGATGTTGTTGGACCACAATTCCCATCTTTCCTGACCATTGGCAATGCTTGCTGAGGCTGATGGGAGTTGCGGTCCAATATCATCTGGAGGCACACTGGTTGGGAAAGGCTGCTCTAACCATTTGTATTTTTGGAACCATTCTTGTCAGAAATTATGGCTTTCACTGTTGTTCAGGTATGAATGAAGTTCAATCTGTTGAATTGTCTCACCTCTTTCTGAGAGACCCCTAGAAATACCAGACTCAAAAGCTTGACTTTGCCTGTAGCTACAGTCCTCTTTCACCTGTGGTTTGTTCCTGTGAACCAAACTACTTTGGTAATGACAGCACTCCTGAGCTTGGTTTTGATGCTGTATTAGGTATCACCCAGAAAACAAACTTGTCTATACTTCAAGTTTTGGGAAGGGCAGAGAGAAAATAGATACTTTGGAGTGTGCTACAACCTATTCAAACAGGGCCTACTCATGCAGCGGGTCATGCCCTTGACCTGGTCTTTTTGTCAGGAGAGGTGGGCAGTGACTTGGAAGTCGGGGGGCTGGTCGGACCATTATTTGGTCAGAATAGACCTTCGTGTGTCCCCTCCCCCTCGGAGAACTGGAGGGCCCACCAGGACGTTTCGCCCGAGGTGGCTGTTGAACCCGGATGGCTTCATACGCGAACTGGGAGATTTTCTAAATGCTATTGATGGCCAATCGGCTGAGACCTTGGTGTCCAGCTGGAATGCAGGGGTAACCAAGGCAGTGGACCGGTTGGCCCCAAAACACCCCCTCCCTTTAGATAGATGCAGGACAGCACCTTGGTACACCCCACGGTTGCGTGGCTTATGGCGGAAGGTAAGATGGCTTGAACGCCATTGGTGAAAGACACGTGCAGAGGCAGATAGAACTTGGAGTAGAGTAGCAGCGGCTGCCTACCGGACAGCGATGAGGAGAGCAAAACGGGAGTGTTTTGCGGCCTCCATAGCTGCTGCGGAAAGCTGCCCAAGGAGACTGTTTCAGGTGGTCCAGAGCTTGGTGAGGCCAGCTGCGCCAGACCCAACAAAACATCCCTTGGCCTCCTCTAACGACTTTGCAAAACATTTTGCGGACAAAATCGATTACATAAGAGTTCTGTTCCCCCTGCCACAGCCTCAGTAATGGAACCAGAAATGACCATCAAACCCTCAGGGTCTTGGGATAGTTCCCAGCTTCCTTCCTCTGAGGAAATCACCAGGGCCCTATCCTCGCTTAAACCAGCTTCTTGTATACTCGACCCGTTTTACGGTGGTTCCACTCCTTCCTCTCTGGGAGATACCAGAGAGTGGTACTGATTGGATGAGCAGGAGTAAACTTAGACTGAATCCCGATAAAACTGAGGTTCTGTTGGTGGGTGATAAAGAAAAGCTGGGGATTACAGAGTTGGTGCTTAATGGGATACAGCTGCCCCTAAGAAACCACGTCCGGAGTTTGGGGGTCATTCTTGACTGCCAGCTATCCATGGAGGCATGCCCTTACCTCCCAAGCCACCTGCTCCCTAATGTGGTACATGCTCTGGTTCTGTCCCGGATGGACTATTGTAATGCGTTATATGTGGGTCTTCCCTGGACAACGGTCCGTAAGCTGCAGCTAGTGCAGAATGCGGCAGCTCGCCTGATTAAGGGCTGCCGCCGCCATGATCATATTACCCCAGTACTTAAGGAACTGCACTGGCTACCGGTGGTTGCTAGGGCGAAATTTTAGATCCTGGCTTTAACTTTCAAGGCGCTCCACGAGGCTGGCCCACTTTACCTAAAGAGTCGCCTCCACTTGCACCAGGGGCGCCGGCTTACAAGATCGTCCTTGAATGGTTCGCTTCTTATTCCCCCAACAAAAGCAGCGAGATTGGGGAGGACACGGTCCAGAGCTTTTTCAGTAGTGGCTCCCTCACTTTGGAATTTTTTGCCAACTGACCTCCGTCAGGCCCCTTCCTTGTTATGCTTTCGTCGGGCCTTGAAAACCTGGCTCTTTAACCAGGCTTGGGAAGGGGGTTAGGGTGGCAGAGGGTAGTTCCGTGGGGGTTTATTCAGTTTTTAAATTTTATATTGTTTGCTTTTTGAATTGTTTTTACATGGATTGTATTGTATTTTGTTCTACGTTGCCCAGAGTGGCAGATTAACCTCTGCCAGATGGGCATCTAACAAATCAAATAAATAAATAAATAAATTCCTCCTTGAGAGTCCCTCCTTCTAGTTTTGTTCGTGACCATTAGATTTTACTTCCTGTTGGACAATCAAGGGAAAACTTTTTAGCTGGCTGCCATATTGTTGTTGTTGTTGTTGTTGTTGTTGTTGTTGTTGTTATTATTATTATTTTATTCAATTTCTATACCGCCCACAGCCAACGGCTCTCTGGGCGGTGAACAGCATAAATTTAAAATACAATATAATAAAATCACATATCAATACCACACACATAACAAAATTCCAAAGACTAAAAACATATTACATAATTGTTCTAGTATACTAAGAAGTAATAAATATACTAATAATATTAAAATATTAAAATGCCTGGGAAAAGAGGTACATTTTAACCTGGCGCCGAAAAGAGAGCAAAGTTGGCGCCAGGCGCACCTCGTCAGGAAGACTATTCCATAGTTCGGGGGCCACCACTGAGAAGGCCCTAGATCTTGTCGTCTTCCTCTGGGCCTCTTTATGAGTCGGTACCCGGAGGAGGGCCTTCGATGTTGCACGCAGTGTACGGGTAGTTTCATATCGGGAGAGGCGTTCCATCAGGTATTACGGGCCCGCGCCGTGTAAGGCTTTATAGGTCAAAACCAACACTTTGAATCTGGCCCGGAAACATATAGGCAGCCAGTGCTGATGGGCAGGAGGGCCAAAACCTGCTTTCTGCAGACATCAGATGCCTGCTGGATCACTGTGTGGGGCTTACAAAGCCCTGCGCAGCGATCCAATTTTGGTTCTCCCATCAGGAGCACATTTAAGGCACCCAGTTGTGCATTGGCAGCCACTTCTCTACCTGCCTCTCACCTGATGTCTCATGTGATGTCAGCAGATGGGTGTGGTTTGGGCAAAACAGCCTTGCAGTCCAAATTTGATCCCCTAGTGGGCCAGGTTTGGCCCACAGGCTAGAAGTTTCCCACCTCTGCTTGAGGTCATGCATGCACCTTTTCCTTTTCCCCTCAAGGAAGATAATGTAAGTCGGTAAAGTCATATGAGGCTATCCCAGAATTCTGCTTTTCAGGAGAGGAAGCAGACCTCTCTGTGGAGGACTAACAAGGAGTGGACCAGGCCTCCCCACCCCACCCATTCACATAAACTGACAGGTTAGGAGCAGAGGCTTTATTAAGGCTAGACTTCTTAGACAGAAGGAAAAGCTTTGTTGTGAATGAATTGGCGTGGCTTCTGCTTTAGGTGGCCCAACTTCATCAGCTTTTCAGAATTCTGGGATTGTCAACAAACATGTAGATAGGGTCAACCTGGAAGACATTGTATACTTGGACTTGTTAAAAACTTTTTCACAAAAATATTTCACCAAAGGCAGCTAAGTAATCTTGGCAGCTGCAAGTTAAAAGAGGCTAGGTCCTCTAATGCAGGAGTAGCCAATGTGGTGCCCTCCAGATATTACTGGACTACAACTCCCATCTCCCCTGACCTTTGCCCCTTCTGGCTGGGGGAATTAAAGTCCAACAGCACCTGGAGGACACAGTGTAGGCTATCCCTGCTCTAATGTATTTGAAGACAAGGAAACAAGTGGGTATGTGAGTGTTGGGATCACACTAAATTATTCAGGATGGTGAAATCCAGAGCAGATTGTGAAGAATCCCCCAATGAGTCTGAACTGTTGGTGACTACCCAGAAGAAATAGTACCTGGGGTTTTGCTGGATAGCTCAGTGGGAAGGTCAACTCAGTGTGTGGTGGTAGTGAAAAAGGCAAATTTAGTGGTAAGGTCATCAAAGTGCCAGATAAGGGGAGTAAAGAAGAGGCACTTGCCCCCCTGTGTGGAACTGCCCTCTTGGTCTAAGCTGGATTGTCCATTCCTCTGTAAGGCAGCTGATGGGCTGATTGTGCCAACTGCATTGATCAGTTGGCATGTTGTTTCAAACCCAGGCTGAACCCATAGTTTCAACAAGGGATGTAAAAATTAAGGGTGTTATTCCATGCTAGTACTATTCAGAGTAGACCCATTGAAGTTGATGAACATGACCAGATTTAGTTTATTGATTTCAGTGGGTCTACTCTGAGTAGGACTTAGCTACTATAGATTCTGGTTGAAATTATAAAGACAGTGTGGTAAATCCTCTAAATCCCTTCCTCCTCAGACCTCACCCTTTCTGGGCAGCCTACAGCAAAACCTCTTGGCCCTCTGCACCGGCTGAAATGAAGGGTAAGCATGTGTAGCTGTAGCTGTGTACCTGTAACATCAAGGTGGTCATTTTAACTGGTAGCACCAATGTTGTGGAATGCTCTTCCTGATGAAATATGAGAGGCTTGACAGTATTGGCATTCAGCCAGCTCGAAGACACACCTGTTGAGACAAGTATTACCCAGATCCTCTGACCTTCTGATCTAATCACTTTAATTGCTGTTTTAATTGTTATGCTGCTTTAATGGACTTGTTTTATTCTGCAATTTAATTATGGATATTTTCATTTTTTTATTAAATTGTTTTATTGTGTATTTTAATTATGTGTTGGTTATATTTCTATAATTAATTTTATACTTGTAAACTGCTTAAAAGCCATTTTGGCAAGTAAGCAGTATATAAATTAATTTTTTTAAGTGTATCTCACACTGATTCCTTGCTACCCTTGCATCTCCTGTGAGGTTCTTTTCTCTGTTGCTGAGCCCCTCTGTCTGATCCCCTCAGCTGTTGCAATCTTGGGTGTGAGCTTGAGGCAGGAACTCACCCCCTTTCAAAGTACCATATATTGATGATGGTATGTTGTCATTTAATTTAATTTATGAATCACTTCCTATGAAGCATCTCAAAGCAATTTCACAATACATTAAGAACACATAAAACAATTGCGTGTAAAAAATAAAAATGAAAAAACATGAATATAAAAACAGCTAAACAATTACATATATAAAAACAACTTCAAATCCCAAATGGGATCTGTATAAATACTAAATTATAACATCAATACTCAATTCCATATTTAACCATTGGTGTTTTGTTTTCTAGCCACCCGCTTGTGCATATGCACACATCCACACACCACAAAGGGAAGTATAATAAAGATCCATTTCAAGGCTCTTCTGTTTTTTTGCTGATGCAGGAGGTCTCCGGGGAGCAACAGTGGTGGATGCCTTAGATACTCTGTATGTCATGGAGCTGCAGGAAGAATTCCAAGAAGCCAAAGACTGGGTGGAGAAGAGCTTTGACTTGAATGTGGTGAGTCAGAATCATAGAATCATAGAATAGTAGAGTTGGAAGGGGCCTATAAGGCCATCAAGTCCAACCCCCTGCTCAATGCAGGAATCCAGCTTAAAGAATACCCGACAGGTGGCTGTCCAGCTGCCTCTTGAATGCCTCCATTGTTGGAGAGCCCACCACCACCCTAGGTAATTGGTTCCATTTTCATATGGCTCTAACAGGAAGTTTTTCCTGATGTTCAGCCAAAATCTGGCTTCCTGTAACTTGAGCCTGTTATTCCATGTCCTGCGCTCTGGGGTGAATATGTTTCTCTGTGTATGTTTTGGACCCTGATGTTTTGCCCTTGGGTTCCCCACACACAAACACGCACAGACCCTGTAGAAAGAAGCTGAGAGTGAGAGTTGTGTAGGGAGAAATAACGCCTAAATGTTAAAGAGAAAGTGGCTTTGATCCTTCTTAATTCTTTTGCATCTTACATTGATCACCAGATAAGGGCACCACAGAAGATAAATGTCTAATCAGCGTCCATTTCTTTGTTGCTTATCCCCTTAAGTGCCACTTCTTTCTGTCTCCCAACTCCTTCTCTTTATCCACTCAGCAGGGTTGGTAGTTTGAGGAATCAAACATGGCTGCAGGCATATGAAGCTTAAGCATTAACGCCCTAGCACTTCAATTTGCAATATAATGTGATGTTAAATTTAACATACATTTATCCTGAAGGTGCAGAATATATGTTATTTATACATTATATAACATATATATTTCTGCCTTCAAGATAAACGTGTGTTCAATTTATGTATGTTAACCATTTTTATTGTATTGAACCTCACAACAACCTTGTAAGGTAAGTCATTGTTGTAACCATTTTACAGATGGAAGAGTTGAGGCTGGGAATGGGGCAGCTTTGCATAAGACCACACTACGTGCATGGTGGAGGAGGGACTTGAACCCAGACCTCCCAGATCTAAACCTAAATCACTGTCCCCTAGATTACAGGGGCTCTCCTACGAGCATACACATTCACTATTGGCATTTGACAATCATAACTGTATTTCTGAATCTTTTGCTTCAGATAATCCCCATTTGAAAATGAAGCTAAACATAACCATGCGTAATCCACTGCAGCCTTCTATGTAGTGAACCTCACAGGGTTGTTATGAGCTTAAATATTGAAAGAGAATCACCACTGCTGTCCCGTGGTGGCGAGTTCCAGTGTGTGCCAGTGTGGTGTTCACTGCAGGGTGGAGCAGGTTGCAGTGGGGTAGGTATATTCGGGACTGTGGGTGTGCAGTTCCCCCCTGACAGTTTCTCAGATTTCCATATGGGCCCAGGGATCCAAAAAAGTTGGTGACTCTCATCTAGCCACTGAATCACACTGTCATATGGGGTGTGATGGGATTGCAGTTGGGGGTGCATGCATGGTTTGATCTCTATTGACAGTTGTTCCAAGTTTCCAAATATGCCCATGGGCCACCCAAAATTGACAAGCCCTCATCTAATCAGGGCACCACACTGTGATATTTCATAGCTAAAGGAATAGGTGCCATCCACTAAGTGGCTGCCTCTGACACATTGCACTCCTGGCAAAATTTTAGCTTTGGTTTTGGTTTCAGTCTTTCCCAACACTATTTTGTCAGTATTTGTTTTCCATAGACTTTAACGGGGCAGGAACACTTTAATAACTTTTGAACCACTGTTCAGAACTTCACCAAATCAATGAAAAGCTCTGCTATGCAACAACTCTGAATAAAGTACATGAGTTGTTTAACCAAAATTGGAAAGAAATATATTATATGCTTCCTTAACTGGAGAAAGGAATCGAAGTGTCAGTTTTCCGCACTTTTAAAACTTGCTGCATCAGTGGGAATTTTTATTGTTCTTTGAAATTTGGCACTTTCATGGATCTCATCAGGTGGATCATGTATGCCAAGTTTCAAGGTACGAATCCAACAGATGCCATTTTTTCCACCATAGAATTTTGAGACTTGAAATGATAGAAGCTTGTTTTTTATACTTGATTTTAATATAGGAGGACTCCTGTCCTCCTGTAATTTAACGCTGTAAGCGAAGACTGGTTTTCCCAAGAATGGGGGAAAAAATATTTTCAAGAAATGTGAAAACCTGCAAAAGTCCCCTTGTTGCTTAACCAAATGAACAAGCCTGGCTTATTAGCAGAAATCTCCATGTTCAGAGGTGGTTTATCTCTGAATACCAGTTGCCAGGGAGCAACAGTGGGAGAGGGCTATTGCCAGAGGCATTGGACTATTCTCCATGGGAAGCAGCATGCTGGATTAGATGGACCTTCTGTCTCACCCAACAAGTCTTGTATTCAATCAATCAATCTTTATTGATACGGTCATAGACCAAAAGACATTTATAAATAAAACTACATACATTTATAATAAAAGGTTACAAAGTTGCAGTCATGTTAAAACAGTAAAACAATAAAACAACAAGGAAAACAGTTACAGTTGGGTGGCGGAAGCTTCTGGAAGGATAGATGCCTTCCGAATTGATTGAGCCGCAAAAATAAATTTAGCAACTGACAAGATAGTATCCTTATTAGCTGCTGACAAAAGATGTAAAAGTAAACAGTTAAGCGGTTTGTAGGGGTATTTATTTATGATGGGGGTTATGAATTTGGAGCGAATATCGTCATATAGGGCGCACTCAAAGATGACATGAGAGAGAGTTTCTATGGCGCTGACACCACAAAGGCATAATCGGTTTGCATACGGGATACGTTTAAATCTCCCTTCAAGTAAGGCAGAGATAAGACAGTTAAATCTAGCCTTTGTAAAGGCTAGACGATATTTGGGGATCGTAAGAGTTTCCAGATAAGGGGCACTGAGCATAGGCACAAAGCTCAGACCAAAGTGAATAGGAGAGCAGGTCGAGGTGGCTGCAGTTATGGAGCGTTGGAAGTCCATATCGTTGATACGAGTCCGGATAGAATGTTTAACTGTCTCTGGAGCGAGGCACATCAGATGTTCAATTGAGAGGCCAATACTTGCAAGGTAATTTGTAAACGTACGGGCCCATTTCGAGGTAAAAGAGTCTTCCCAGAGTAAAGGGAGATAGCCAGTAGATTTTTCATAAGACATTTTAAACCAGAAATTTAGGGCGGCCAACCACGCTTGAGACTCAAGTGAGACTAGGCCAGATTCTAACCTAAGGACCGCCGCAGGAACGCACCTGGGAACGCCAAAAATTTGTCTGAGAAACAAGGAGAGAACTGCCTCCGCAGAAGAGTTGAAGGCGCCAATCCATAAAGGTACCCCGTAGAGAAGTTGAGAAATAGTTTTGGATCTAAAAACCTTTAGGGCTGCCGGAATGTATTGTCCTCCTTTAGTGAAGAAGAACCTTCGAATACCACTGGCTGAGTTGCGAGCAGTAGAAATAGCCCCTCGGATATGGGGATTCCAGGACAGAGAGGAATGAAAAAGTATACCAAGGTATTTGAAATGAGAAACCTGTTCTATTTTATGGGTATTAATTGTCCATGCGTGAGCAGGAGAGTGCTTGGCAAAAGCTAAGATCTTAGTTTTGGAAAAGTTTATAGATAGTTTGTTATCATGACAGAAACTCATAAAAGCTTTAGTTAGGCGTTTGAGTCCTACTTTAGAAACAGAAAGGAGAACAGCGTCATCTGCATACAATAACAAGGGACAATGCAGGTTTGCTAACTTAGGGGGGTGGAAGTCCGGGGATTGACAATAAAGGGACAGATCATTCATGAAAAAATTAAATAAAAGTGGGGCTAGTATGCAGCCTTGTCTAACTCCTTTTGTTGTAGTAAAGGGGTTTGTGAGATGACCTTCACGACTACATCTAACACGAAAGGATGTGTGGTGGTGCAGACGGCTAATTAAGAAGAGGAGTCTCTTGTCGATCGTAGATTTTGCGAGTTTCGCCCATAGTATCTCCCTAGGGATGGAATCAAAAGCCGATTTCAAGTCGACAAAGGCAACAAACAGGCCGTTACCCCAGCGGTTCTTGTATTTTTCAGCTAAGTGATTTAAAATCACACAGTGTTCTATCCCAGACCTACCTTTCCGGAAAGCTGCCTGCTCCCTCCCAAGGATATTATCCTCCTCCAACCAAGATGAGAGTCTCTCTTTTAAGTAGCAGGCATATAGTTTGCCAATAATGGAAAGGAGGCTAATTGGGCGGTAATTTGCTGGGTCCTCTTTGTTCCCTTTTTTAAATATAGGGATAACTATGGATTCAAGCCAAGACTCAGGGAAGCATCCGGAATTATTGATCAGAGTAAAGAAATTTGCTAGAAGAGGGCCCCACCAAGCTTGGTGCGCCTTCAACATTTCAGAAAGTATGTTATCAGGTCCAGGAGCTTTGCCGGATTTCAAGCTAGCAATCAAATCAATAATTTCTTTTTGGGTTACAGATGGCCAAGTGGGAAGATTTGTTAAATTATCAATAAAGGAAACAGCATTTACAGTCTCGTTGTTTGCAGAAAAATATTTCTCCCAGAGGTATGGGGAAATGTGGCAAGGGGCCGGATTTAGTGGGCTCATAGAACCAGAAATCAGCTCCCAAAAACACTTCGAATTATTTGATCTGGAGGCTTGAATTAGGGCTTCCCAATCTTCATGCATCACCTGCCTTTTTTTGATGACTATCATATGCTTGTAGTATTTTTTGATAATAAAATACTCAGGGGGCAGGGTGGTTAAATTTTGGTGTCGATATTGAAGGTATAGCCGTCTCAGCTGTTTCTTAGCATCAAGACAGTCCTTATCAAACCATCTGGGAAAACCAGTGGTAGGAGGAGCCCTGAAGGAAGAAGATGGTGGGATAATAGAGGCTTTAAGTTTGGTAATTAAGGAGTTATACGCTATTGACGCTAAATATGAATCAGAAGCATGCATGATCTCCCTCTGTAAGGACAGGGCAGAGGGGGAAGTGAGAAATAAGGCCACATTAGAGGCTACTGTGGGAGTCCAAAATGTCCTTTTATGGGTAGGGTGGATTAGATTTGCCATTGGTTTATGGGTAAGGAGCAAGTGACCGCGTTCTGGTAGATAAAAGGAAAAGGTGAGGGGAAGGTGATCACTATCCTGTCTGGAGCCGACAGAAAAGTCCGAAATAAACCTGAACAGGGAATGCGAGATCAAGGCGTAATCGATGACACTGCACCTGAGGCCAGAAATGTAGGTAAATTCCGCACATGAATCTATCTGCTTATGACCGTTCAACATTATTAGGCTGTGTCTAGCAAGGAATCGGTATAAACATATTCCACCATAATTTATCTTGGGGTCCTTGGAAGTCCTAGCATAGCCTGGGAGGTATGGGGCGGTGTCCTCGCCCCCCCAGAGGTTTGAAGCAAATAGCGCATCATTGTGGGGGCCAGACCTGGCGTTGAAATCACCCATAACAATGAGAGGAGCTTTGGGGAATTTAGCCTCGAGTGATGTTAGATAATTGGTAAGAACGTCCCAGTCACAGTCAATTTGTGCCCGAGAGGCATGAGGGGGAATATAAACATTTACTAACAGAAGAGAAAATGTGCTAAAAGATAATAAAACAGCCTGTGCAATGTTTTTACAAGGGGTTAAACTTATAGAGCGAGCTGTTACAGAAGTAGAAATGAGTATGGCTAGGCCTCCTTTGGGTCTGCCTTTGGAACTGGGTTGGGAATAGGTCGCTGGTAAACATGAACAAGAGAAACCATCCACTATTAATTTAAGGGTACACCACGTCTCCTGTAAGAAAATTAAGTCAAATTTGTTCAGAAAAGTAATAAAGTCAGGAATTTTTTGTTTGGCATTCCACCCTGCAATGTTCCAGGAGAGAAGGTGGAATGTAAACTTAGGTGAGAGAACAGAAACCTGGCATGCATTAATAATTGGATTCGTAGGATGAGAAATTTCCTTTGCTGTATAAGATTTGCAGAGTGAGTGCTGTGGTGTCCTGAAATGAGGGTTTACCATTTTTTCAGGAGATTCACAGGATAGAATCGGGTTTTTAGAATTTAATAAGGGTTGTCAAGTCAGTTCAGGAACCTCATGTACTATCACATCACATATTGTGCTAGGTCTACAAACATTTGAGTAACAATGTGGCAGTACCTTTAAGGGAACTTTCAGAGGAGAAACTTGAATGCTGGAAGGTGAGTTCAGTTCATAGTCCTCCAAGTATCTGGAACATGTCCTTTTTGCCCTTAGATTGTTTAACAGATTCTGCATTTTGTTTATGACCTCACTTTGTTCATTCTCAGTGAATGTATGGAAACTATTTAATAGTTCCTCCTCTCCCTCACAAGCAAAGTCAAATGCAAGATCTTGATTTTCCTTACTGTTTACCAGAGAAGGAGGTGACTGTAACGGAACGAAAATGGGAGCTGGTGGTGGGGAGGAGCTTACTTCATCCAAAATAATAAGATCAGAGTTTATGGAGTTAAGTGTTTCAAAGTTTAATGTTTCTTGTGCTGGGGGAGTCAAAGGGGATAAATTCTTTTCCAGCATAGTTGGTCCTAATGATAGAGAAGAGCAGTTCATGTTTAATGTGCTTTTAAGAGGAAGCTGTTCCAGGAATGGATCCAAGTTTCCAGAGTTTGATATATTTTTGCTGCTGTTCGAGGAAAACTTCCTCCTCTCATGTGAAGAGATAAGGTTTGTTGTTGGAGTTCTCTTTGTGAACAAGGAAATTGGACTGGCCAGGTTTGTGAAATGTCTCTGAACGGATATTCCATGGTAGCTGAGAAGGGATTTATTTGCAATTATCCGTGCTGTTGTCTCAGCCGATTTAAAGGTAAGTAAAGCAGACGTTTTTGTTGAGGGGTTGTAAAGGAATTCCACATACGAGATATCGTCAGGCCGTAAATCCATTACACCTAACGACTGAAGGGCGTAACACACTCTTTGCTTCCTGATGTTTACTTTTTCTTTGATGTTAAGAAGAGGAAGATTCAGCAGTGCAAGTTTGTTTGAATTATATTTGAGAAGCCAATTCCCATTTGTATTCTCTCGTCGTGAAATCTTGTTATTGGTAGAGCATATTCCGCTATAGGACCTCGGGTTGGGGTGAGTAAGTAGCTCTGGAAGATTTGGACTTTTTTTGCTTTCTGGTAAGGCTTTGCAATAAGATCTAGGGGGTGTTCTCGCTGTAGATGAAGCAGATAAATTCTTTGTTTGCGAAGCTGTTTGCTGTTGAGCTTTAAGTACTTTAAAAAGTTTCTGAAAGTTCATCTTCTTACTCCTTGGCGGTTTGTAATTTTTTATGTTTTTGGATTTTTTCTCCTTAGGTGCAATACGAGGTTTCTTTCTGTTTGCACACTTCAGTGTTGTTGTTGTTTTGTGGGGGGGAAGAGTGTAGTTTAGGCTCAAATATAGTTTGGATAGTTCTTCCATAAATGATTTTAGAAGGTTGTTTGTTTCTTCCAAAAAAGCTTTGATGTTTTCAGTCTCTTTTGCCACAATGGCTAATTGTAACTGCAGACATTTTTGGCCAGTTAGAAGTAGTTTTTGGCCAATTTGTGCCAGTTCCGTGGTTTCAGTAACTTCTGTAGAGCAGGCAGCAGATGGCTGTGATTGAGTAAAAATGGGAGTCTGGCTGTCGATGTCTGTAGCATGCACAGTAGACAGAATGTCTAAGGGGGAATGTAAGTCAGTGTCCTTGTACAGAGAGGAAGATGGCGTCTCCTTGCTTTCAGGTACCTGCAGCAGAGAGTTGATCAGACTAGGTGTATGCGTCTGCCCAAAAAGGGGATCTGTGGATGTTCCATACACCAGGCTTTGTATAATTTCTGGGTCATCCCTTGCCTGGAATTCCTCACTCAAGCAGGAACAGAATTGTTCTGTTTCGATTTGGGAAGGGGTTTTCTCAGTAGATCGTGACGCATTTCTCTTTGTCTTATCCGCTTTGGTTGGTAAAAAGAAGTTTGTAATTTTAAGCTGTTGATCCCCATTCCCAGATTCTTCCAAAACCTGTTCTGATTTATGGTCATGTTCATAACATCTTTTCCTTGTTTGAACCATTTTAAAAACTATAAGGTTTGCCTTTTAAACTCTAAGATGAACGGAGGTATAATTATAAATTGTCGACTCCAAGGCTAAGTAGTTTTATCTTAGGAATCCTTAGATTTTGTTATGGTAAATTATATTCCTTGAGTTAGTAATGCGAAGCAGAGTTGTGACTCACCGGCTGATAAAGAGTCTGTTTTCTTGCTGATAAAATGGTTCCATAGCCTTCAAAAAATAGGTGTTGTTGATGCTGTTAGGTTCCAGAATAAAAAATTTCCAAAGAATATCTCTAAAGATAGCAAAAAAAGAGGCGAGGTGGGTATGAGCTCCAGAGCTCGCTAGTGGACCTGCCTGCCAGCAGCCATCTTCCACCAGCTTGACCAAGTCTTGTATTGTATATCTGGTTATATAAAAATGCCAATCTTTCCCTGGCAGAAATAGTACCACCACCACCCGGAATGTTGACAGCCATAATCAATCACAATAAAAACAATATAAAATCACTTAAATAAGCAAACAGTACAGATACCACTGATTTTTTGAAAAAATCCAGCAACAACAAAATCATTCAGCTCAAGAGTAGTATCTTAAGCAAATGCTCACTGAAACAGCCCTTTTTTATATAAGCTTGGGTCGGGGCAGTATAGAAGTGCTTCATTCTTTTCAATTTTTAAAAAAATCCTGCTTTCAACTTGTTGTGGAAAGTAGTGGTGCTACGTGTGTATGAGAACCAGATTTCCGGAGAAAGATGTTCCAAAGCCAGGTGCCACCACTGAGGAAGCCCTCCTTTCAGCACCTGTCTTATCTCTCTTCTGGTTAAGGAGCAGGGCTTTCACCAATGGCTGCGATGCATGGGTAGGATCGTAAGGAGGCGGTCCTCCAGATATCCTGCTTCCAAATCATTTAGGGCTTGAAAGATTAGTTGCGGTGCTTTGAACTGAGACCAGCAATTTATCAGGAAACAGTTCAGTAACCCACAGCAAGCTGTAGAGGGGGAATCTTTGTTTGATGGGCCATTTGTCAACTGTTTGTTTCTTGCAGTCTGAAACTGGACACTCATCTGAGGGGAGGGGAGGTGGGAAGTTTAGTCGGTATTTAGTTGTAGCTGTAGTGTATTTTCTTTAAATTAAATATTTTTTTTTAAAAAAAGGAATGGTACAGTGAAGTTGTTATGCAGGCACAAGTTCGGACTCCTGTCAGCAACCTAGGTGCTTCTGCTGCACCAGCTGAAGTTGCCACGCATTAGTGCTGCAGAGAGTGTGTTACATGAGTCCTGCCTGAATGTAATCAAAACATGTATTAGTATGGTATGGAGTGCCAGAAAAAAGTTTGCTTGTTCGTTTGAAAAGATTATGGATCCCTTAATATATACCTGTAATGTTGTGACCTGCCCTGGGACCTTGTTATTAAAATTACGATGATGATGATTGATGATGATGATAAGCAGTTTACATAAAACAGTATAAATATTCATAAGAAAATACCAAGTTAAAATCAAACTTTAAAAACAAATAGGTCATAATGAAAATGTCAAAATATAGATAAAATCAACCGAATTTAAGAACAAATATGCGTGATAAAATTACATGTCTGGGTAGGCTTGCCTAAACAAAAAGGTTTAGCAGGCATCAAAAATAGTGCAATGAAAGTGCCTGCCTGATACCACGCCTTTGTGACGTGGGAAGCTTCTGTAAGGGCCAGGGTATATACGACTGTTTCCTCACCTCAGTGTCATGACTTAGTTTGCCCTGTTCTGCCCTACCTGTTTGAATTGTAGGTTTGGAAACTGCCAAGGGTAAAAGGACAAAAATGGAGGGGAAAGCAAAGAGGCGGCCATCAGCGACAGGGGACGCAGAGCCCCCTTGTAGTGACTCCTGAATCTAGCAGGGATCACAGAGTCAGAGACTGCAAGGGCACCAGACAGGGTGCTGGGTCAGGGTCAGGGCTCAGAGCTGGCTGCTAAAGATAGAAAGACAATTGCACCTGAGGCGGTTGGACAGGAGCTCCCAGAGGAAGCACCAGGGCCTGTCGGGCCAGAGCCCAGACCCTCACAGGAATCTTCCCTGAGCCTTAGGAACCAGATGCCTCCCACCACACATTACCAGCCCAGCGGTGCAGGGAGTGCACCAGGAAGAAGAGTATGGAACAGTGGGGGATGCCCGTCTTCAGGCCAGAGGGTTAGCCCTTTAAGGCTCTGAAGGTCTCTGAAGGAGTACAGCCTGGAGGAGGGAGTCTGGAGACAAAGGCTTAGAAGGCCGCATTCTGCTCCCAGTCTTTGTCAGAGCAAGTTGCTCAGTTGGAGCTCTTCATGTTCTGGCAACCTTCTCCTTGCCTTGCCTCCAGCCTTGCTGCTTTCTCTGTGCGATTGGGCATCAGACCCGAACATGACACCCTTGTTGTTCAGACTAAAGAGGCAACCTAACCTAGAAGCTACAGTAGGGATCAGGCGGCAGTCCAGGATCTGCTCTGGTCTCTTCCTGTTAAAAGGCAGACGAGCACAGGAAACTGCCTTGAACCAAGGCAGGCCAATCGTCCATCTAGCTCAGTATTGTCTACACTGACTAGCCAAGACCCTTCAGGGTTTCAAGCAAGGGATGTTAGGAGCCCTACCTGGAGTTGCCAACAGATTATGCTCCTGGGGCCTTCTGCATGCAAAGCAGATGCCCTGCCGCTGAGCTACTTTGCTAGTCTCTCTGCAGTTCTCACCGAAAGTAGCTTGGTGGTGATGCGCACAGGCAGGCATCCCTTGCTTCAAGAATCACTGTGGGCTCTAATTCTGTATTTACCAAGACAGTGTTCACATCCTAACTTCAGGGCTACAGCAAAGTTGTCGTAGCATAGCTAGCATGTCCCTTGAAGGAAGAGCAGCTCATGCAGGTGCCCTCCTGTTTTTAAAAAATCACTGTTTTGGAAGAGGTGGCCAGCACAGACGTCCAAACGGACAGTCACATCTAATAAATCTGGTTGAATGCTTTGTGTTTGGTATTGGATCAATAGGCCAAGAGACAAAATAGACAGGGATAATTGATCTGTGTTTTAGCAAAAGCTCTTCCTCCCTTCCCATTTGCCCCCCCACAGATCAATCTGCAGCTGCAAGAAGGAACCACGTAGGTAGCCAGATCGCAGGATTTAATGTGGAAGAAAATGGATCTGCTTTGAAAATGATACAATTATTTAATGCTGTTAGCACCCGTTATGAGGCAACAAACATGAAGATGATGCCTCTGGAAAATAAAAGATGCAGTGTGTTGTTCCAAAAGGCTGACAGTGTTTTGTTGTAGCAGAAATGAACCAGCAGCTTCAGAATGGTGTTGTTCTGAAAGCGTTGGGCTTAAATATGGAAGTCCTAGGTTCAAAACTGGATGGCCCTGGGCAAGTGTCTTGCCTTAGTTCTCCATCTAAAATAATGGCTGTGCTGCTTGATAGCCTATGTGCTACATATTGGGGCAGCCAAATCAATGTTTCCTCTCACCATCCCATTGCACTTGCACTTTCCTGGTCATCTAATGCTCCAAAAGGGCCACCCACGGTGCATAAGACAGGTAGGTTTCCTCTACCCAACCACTGGATTGAGCAACCCTGCCTTATTTGGGCATGTAAGACAGTTTTGAAAGCAACAAACAGAACTTCACTCAAGCTTGCTCTGGATCACTATAAGGATTCCGTTAATCACCTAAAAATATATATGAACGTAATTGTGATTAACCAAACAGAGGTTTTTGTTGTATTAACAAAACGTTTCAGCTTCTGCCTTCATCAGCTGCTAACATACAAATGCTGTTACCAAGGTGGCAGTTATAGAGCTTTGAGGATGGAATGCTCAGAGGGGCTTCATCTGCAGAAGCTAAGTAGTGGTGGTACTGTCCTCCAGGTTCAGGCCATGTGGTGCCAGTGTGTCCAGAGAGTAAATCCAAAAGTTCTCCCTTTTAGTCAATGCTGCTGGATCTGCTGGCATCTCTATAGCTGTAATGGAAAAGTCCAACAGGCTGTGACCCTCGATGTTAAAATATATATATTCCTGACAGAGCTTGGAAAAATTACTTTTTTGAACTACAACGCCCATCAGCCCAATCCAGTGGCTATGCTGGCTGGGGCTGATGGGAGTTGTAGTTCAAAAAAGTAACTTTTCCAAGCTCTGATTCCTGACCTTTGAAAGCCTTGCAAGGTTTTCTGTACCCCAAACTCCAGGACTATGAAACTGCAAGTTCTGCTTTGGAGTTTTGCTGCTGCATTTGAGGGAAAGAATCAGTTGAAAGCTACCACGGGAAGTGATGGTTCCCCTCCCCCTTCCTCTCAACCATTTCCTGCAAGGATAGGCCATTTCTACCACGGATAGAGACAATCTGTTATTCCTCCCCACCCCAGATTTATACTCTGTCAGCACATGTGGGACCCGCTTTACTAATATTTATAGATTTCTATGAAACACCAGGCTTGTGGCATTTAGCACATTCAGTTCATATCAATCTTGGAAATAGTCAGAACTTGAAATAAGCTACAGTAGTGGAATATGGACTCAAATCCCTGCTTTATTGTGAAGCTCTCTGGCTGACCTAGCTTCCACATAACCTCCCTCACAGCAGTGGCGGCTGGTAGCTCCATGTCAGTGGGGCAGCAGAATCCACTGCAGATTTTAGTTGGAAATTGTCAAGGAGCTACCCAAGGTGCTTCAGTTAGAAAGTCTGGACTAAAATGCAGAGCGGATTCCACAGCCACCACTGTCTCACGAGGTTGTTGGGAAGATAAGAAGAGGAACACCATGTCTGGCGCTCTGAGCTCCGTAGAGGAAAGGGGGGAGTAAGTGTGTGCGTGTGGGGTCAGTGTATGGATTTGCACAGGAGAGTGTGAATAATGTTCTTTCCTGTATGCAACACACGGAGAGCAACCTGGCCCTTCTTCCCGGCAGGGTATGGTGTATGGTGGTTTCTTGCACTGCTTTCCCTTTTCCTTTTTCTAATGGTGCCTCTTACTTATCCCTGAGATAGATGTTCTGCCTGGAGGCTGTGTGTGCGTCTGTGCTTGCGCACGTGCGTGAGGAGCTGATATTTATTCAGAAAGCAAAACCGAATTGGCATGCAGGATCAGGCTTCAGCGACACATTTCTGAAATGGACAATTTGACTGCAATTGCTTTGACATTTCACTGATCCGAAGCTGGATTATTATAGATCTTAACTAGCTTCAGGTAAAGGGCTATCTGAAAGATTCCATCTACAAATCAGTGGAAGCCTGAGAAAGAGAGAGAGAAAAAGAAAGAGCCATACAGGCCTCCCTTTCTCCCTCTTATTTGCTTGGAAATTGATTTAGCAGAATTGTCTCGTTAGAATGAATATGGCTCTCCATATTTTGAATAGAGCAGATACGTGAGTTCTTCAAACATTACACAAAGCTGGAGAACGGGAAGCGCTGTTCATCACTCACGATTCCTGTCTTTTCTCCTGCCACCGCCCTCGTCCTTCTCGTAACTTTCAGTCTCTCCCCTGTAAAACTGACATAAATTAAGAAAGTCACATGAAGCCCTTTTGCTTGTTAAAAGTGCTGCATAAGAATAAAAGCCACAAGTAAGGGGGCAGTTCACACATGGCCCTGGCATGTCTGTTAATGCACATGGTTGGAGCAGCAGCAGATTTCAGGATGTGCATGTTCACCACCACTGCATATGTAGCATCTTAAATATGAACCGAGGCCCGTGCACGTGAATCCTTCCATGAGAAGCTCCTCTGCCCATGCACCTAATATCCACCCCTTTTTGGCAACTAATGGATTGTGTAAGTGGGAGCCTGCCAGGAAATTGACCTACAAGGGCCCCCAATTTTCATTCAGAGCATAAAGTGAGAGGGTGGACAAGTCCAAGGCTTATTCCTTCCCCCGTTGTGTGTGTGTGTTGTTAAATTAATATCCTGCCCTTGCTCTCAAAAGGAACCTAGCTTGTATAACAACCTATCCGCTGCAGCCATTTATTAATCCTTCTCTAAGAGCATGGCTAGATATGGCTGCCACTGCAAACAATGGCCCTGCATGTCCTTATCCCCCTTCCCCCATGTCAACATCTCAATGCAAGACATGGGCCACATTTGCACCGTATGTTTATGCCACTTTAAACAGTCTTTGGCTTCCTCCCAAGATTCCTGGGAAGCATAGTTTGTGAAGGGTGCCGAGAGCTGTTAGGAGACTCCTATTCCCCTCTCAGAGAATAGGGACTGACTGTTAAACCATTTAGGGAATTGTAGCTCTATGAGGAGAATGGGAGCCTCCTCTTAGCATCCTTCACAAACGACACTTCCCAGGATTCTTGGGGGAAAGCCTTGACTGTTTTAAGTGGAATAAATGTCTGGGGTGAATGTGGCCATGAGGTCATCGGGTTGAGTTTCCCTTACCCTTTTAAGCCAGCCAATAGAAGTGCGTAGTGACAGGGGTAATAGCTTGGTGGTAGGGCATATGCTATGTATGTAGCAGGTCCCAAGTTCAATCCCCGGCATCTCCAGGTGAAACCTTGGAGAACTGCTGCCAGTCTGTGTGGACAATACTGAATTAGAGGGGTCAGTATAGTCTGACTCAGTATAACGCGGAAGCTTATGTAAATGCTCAATGCTGTGATGTCATGCAGTGGGATTTATTAGTTGCTACTGGAGGAGGGAGTGGCAGGAAACGTAGGTCTGCTTTGCCTGGCAGCTCCACATTCACTATATTCCCTTCAAGTTCTGTCCTAAGGAAAATGGCTTTATTTGTACTGAAAGCGCCGGCTTGTGCCACTTTTCCATAGTATGTGCTCATCTTACAGCTTTACAATTTGGTTAGCACAGCCTTTCCCAACTAGTGGGCCACCAGGTGTTGCTGGACCACAACTCCCATCAACCTCAACCAGCATTGCCAATGGTCAGGAAAGATGGGAATTGTGGTCCAACAACATCTGGTGGCCCACTAGTTGGGAAAAGCTGGGTTAGCACATAGCCTAAATGGATAGCAATACAGAATCGGGCTTGTATATCTTAAGTCTGAAAAGTATAATGTCAAAGTTAATAAAACATAGAAAAATATCCAGGAGATTAAACAATATGTATTTAACTAGGGGAAAATACCAATAAATAAAATGCCTGAAAACTGACCTGTGAAATAATTACTATCTTGGAGTAAGCCCTGTAGGAATGATTGGGCAACCCACATGATAATTCAAGATCCATCAAAGAATATAAACATATACATTTTAGGAGAAGATAGGTCAGTACATAATGTTTTGATAAAACAACAAACTGTTTATGTGTGACAAAATGGAACCATATATTTGTATTGACCACTGAAGAAGACCTGTTTAAGGTAGAAATTTGGTCTACGGTATAATTGTTATGTAATATTTGGTTTGTCACAACATTATTGGCCATATCAGTTGATATTTGGATGTATTCCATATGTATATCAATAGCATAAGAGTTTTTAGACATTTTATTCATTGGTATTTTTCCCTTTATTGTTAAATACATAATAATTGTTTGAGGAGATTAAAATTGGATTTATTTCCTCTGTTTAATTAACGTTGAATTTATACTTTTCAGACTTAGATATACAAACCCAATTCTGTACTGCTATCCATTTTCTACAGGCTGGGTTTATAGTTCCTTGTTCTTTCATCTAGCATGTAACCTAAAACCACCTTCATTGTTTTCCGCAGAATGGCGAAGCTTCCTTGTTTGAAGTGAACATCCGCTATGTTGGAGGGCTTCTGACTGCCTTTTACCTTACTGGAGAAGAGGTTAGTTTCAGCACTTGTACATATTTCACAAGCAAAGTGTCTTAGGCCACATCCACATCATTTATTGTACTTTAAACAGTCATGGCTCCCCCCCCCCCAAAGAATCCTGGGAAGTGTAGTTTGTTAAGGGTGCTGAGTGTTATTAGGAGACCGTTATTCCCCTGACAGAGCTCCAGTGGTCAGAGTGGTTTAACAGTCAGCCCCTCTTCACAGAGAATTCTGGGAACTGTAGCTCTGTGAGGGGAATAGGGGTCTCCTAACAACTATCAGCACCCTTCACAAACTACACTTCCCAAGATTCTTTGGGGGAAGTCATGACTGCTTAAAATGGAATAAATGTCTGGTGTGGATGTGGCCTTTCTGCATAAGATAGCTGTGTGCATAACGTCCACCCACACCCAACACACGATCCCCCCCATCCCCGAAAGAACCCTAATCACCAAACCCTTCAAAATACTCCCCGTCATCTCAACAAGTTAAAAACTTGACTCTGTGTTGAATACTGAAAGGCTGGCGACGGCTGTTAATTAAGTCTGGCGTGATTACTTTGCCAGGCTCGTTTGTATAGATACTTCCTCCCGTGGACAATTTCTCCCAGACAGCTCTTTGGTTTGGTACATTGGTCCCCTCTGAAATGCTATTTGCCATGATCTTGGCCTTGCATTCAGAGCTTGTTAATTTCTTGATGTCGGAGAGAGGAAATTTCATACGCCCCTTGGGATTGTGTTAAATGCTGCAGTGGGGTAACTCTCCGTTTTAGTGGCAGCTGTTTTCCACTATATTGCCAAAAAGCAAAAGCCATCATGAATGTCAAGGCTGTGTGACAACGCCCATGACATTTGTTTTCTGCCTTCCAAGGGATTCTCTGCCATTCAAGGGAAGCACTCCTGCTATTACCCCCCCCCCGGGTTGTGCAACCACCACCAAAACCCAGTCAAAAGACATCAAGGCCCTTTAGGATTTGCTGAACCGTTGCCTGGCCGTGACAATGGACTGGATGAGAGTTAACAAACTGAAGCTCAATCCAGACAAGACTGAGATGCTGTTGGTGGACGGGTTCTCTGATCGGATGGTGGATATATACCCTGTCCTGGACGGGGTTACACTCCCCCTAAAGGACCGGGTTCGTAGTCTGGGAGTCTTTTTAGACTCTTCCCTCTCACTTGAGGCTCAAGTAGCCTCGGTGGTTAGGAATGCGTTTTACCAACTTCGGTTGGTAGCCCAGCTACGTCCCTATTTGAGTAAAGAGGACCTTACATCAGTGGTGCATGCTCTGGTAACCTCACGTTTGGATTACTGTAATGCGCTTTACGTAGGGCTACCTTTGAAGACAGTTCGGAAGCTACAACTAGTGCAAAATGCGGCGGCCAGATTGCTGACAAGGACCAAGCGGTCCAAGCATATAACACCTGTTCTGGCCAGCTTGCACTGGTTGCCAATATGTTTCCGGGCTAGATTCAAAGTGTTGGTATTAACCTATAAAGCCTTATATGGTGCGGGACCACGATACCTTGCGGAACGCCTCTTCCAATATGAACCGGCCCGTGCACTACGTTCTGCTACGAAGGCCCTCCTCCGGGTTCCAACTCACAGGGAGGCCCGGAGGGTGATGACAAGATCTAGGGCCTTCTCAGTGGTGGCCCCCGAACTATGGAACAGTCTCCCCGAGGAAGTACGCCTGGCGCCGACTCTGCTCTCCTTCCGGCGCCAGGTCAAAACCTTCCTATTCTCTGAAGCATTTTAAGTTACACTGATTTACTTTTTAAAATGTTTATTGTATTGGATTGATGATTGTATTTTAGTATTATTTTGTTATTCATTGTATTTTTATGCTATTTTATGTTCACCGCCCAGAGAGCTATTGCTAGTCGGGCGGTATATAAATTTAATAAATAATAATAATAATAATAATAAGGATTTGCATTTATCAGAAGGAAATACTTATTGAGACTTTTATTCAGAAGATAAAACAGTCCTGTAAAATCAGCCAGCAAAAGATACTAGTTTGTAGGGGGGGAAATACTGCGAAGAGGCTGCATTTCTATGCTAGCTTCAGAGGAAGGGAATTTCCCCTCCAAACAGCATGGAAATGCAAGATACTAGCTGTCTTAGCAGACTGTTAAAAAAATAGCCTGCTATCAAGTGCTCTGGTGGAGGATGCAGCGTGTCCTAATTTTGCCCGCCTGTTTGGTTTCTGCGCTGGTCGCGGAGAAAAGGTTTTTCCATCTGTGAAGGACCACCAAGGAGCGCCACACTTGCTTCCTGTGCTTCCCACCTGTGTGGATGCAGGATCAGGGCCCTGTTCAGCTGGGCTTGCTGGTGGAGAACGGCTAGGAGGCAAGCCCGCCGCCAGGCAAGGCATGCCATTTCTCCCTGCAGTGGGCCTGACATGGCAGAAGCCGCTTAGGTATCCTTGGTGGGAAAGGCAGGCTGTAAATATGCTGAACTACATAAAAAAAAATAAGCTGTCTTTGAGATTTTTATTTTCTCGTTAAAGAACCCTGGTAAGTTTCTGAGGAACCCCTTTTTTTGGGGGGGGGGGAAATCAGCATGCTAGCATATGGAGCTGCGGCCTTAGGTTTGGGAGGGCTGGTTTGAAAGCCTTGCTCAGTCTTGGTTCCATATGGATGGCTTTGGGCAAGCCTCTACAGTTCTATCTCTGTGCTTGCAGAAAGGACACAGGCAGCTCCCTGTCTGATTCCACGCAAGGACAGAGAAGGCGCAGTAATTCAATACTGGGCACAGGATTTGGTATCTTGAAATTTTCAGCTTCCGTTTGAGAGGTGTTCATGCCCTTATGGTTGCAGACAGCCTTGAGAGTGTGGGGGCAATGTCTACCGAGGTGTCATAAGGCAGAGAGGGGCTCCTCTCTGTAGGCTTGACACGGATCAGGAGGCGGGGCTTTGGTGCTCCGCCCTGTGGCCAGCATAGGGTCAGAGGAAGCCACCTTCAACAAACCAGCCCCTTGGTCCTTCCAGCTCAGTGTTTTCTACCGTGACTGGCATCGGCTGTCCAGGGTTCTGGGCAGGGTTCTCTCTGCTCCCTACCTAGAGATGCCAGGGATTGAACCTGGGGCCTTCTGAATGCAAAGCAGATGCTCTGCCACTGAGCTGCGGCCCCTTCGAGAAATGCAAACTGGCCCCTTCCAGATGGTGCCCTCTAATGGCACCTTTAAGAATAACACTTACTATGGCAGCAGCTTTTCAGGCAGGGGTCTCTCCTAACTCCACCTGGAGAAGCTGGGGATTGAACTTTCCTGCATGCAAGGCCAGATGCTCTCCCACTGAGCTATGGCCCATCCCATTTTACAGAAACAGAATGAATAATACAAAGTGCAGGTGGGATGCTACCTGTCTTTCCTGCCTGTCCCATGATTCCCTGCCCCGATTCTTGACTCTCACACCTTGAAAATAGGCATTTGCATACAGATCTGGATGCCAGAGGGAACCATGCCGCCTATCCAGGCCCTGAAGAACTGGGCCATCCCTGGTCACTCAAAGTCTCTGATCTGATTTGGAGAGCAAGTTAACTTTTAATTGACAGGCTATGAATGGACAGTATCTGTATCCATACAATCAGGGGAGGATGCATTAGCAACACTCCTCCTCTCAAGTGGTGGCTGGTGCCCACTGGGGCTGATGGGGCAGAAAGCAGGGAACCCAACAGTAGGTGGAGCCAGAGCCAATGACAAGCAGAGCCAACTGATTCTAATTACGTCCCCATCCTCCTCCCTGCTGAGTTCTACAAGTGCCACAGTGAGACGGAAGAGGAGGAAGCTGACAGCCAGGGCCGCTCCCTGGACTGAAGGCGGGCAGATGCAGGCAGGTGAGGACAGACTGAGGTTGGTGGGGCAGTGCCCCACTCGCCCCAAGGGACCAGCTCCAGTGCTCCTTTCCCCACCAACCCCTGATGTGTCCCTTCAAAGATTATCCTTCCCTTGGAATAGATGCCATCTGCTTTCCGAAGGTGATGCAGTTTCCAGACTGGCAAAGATTAATCTCCCTTGCCAAACTGAATTCTGCTGAGCGATAAAATTCCACCGCAGCACAGTTCCTCCTTGTTTTCCTGCTGCTCCCAAGTACAGGCAGAGACTGATCGCATCATATATTTGTGATGGTAGGCATGGAGAAAGTGCACAAAATACCTAAGGCAGAGCGACTGGAGCAGTCAGCAAGTTGCCCACCCATGGATCCTGCTAGTGGTTTTGCACATCCAGGCAAGAGAGCTACACCAGTCCAGTGCCAAAGGTGCAACTGTTTGTATGCAAAGGTGTTACAGGGAGCAACATTTTGTTGTTGCTTTTTAAAAATAAGCCCCAGTGCACTTTGAGGAGTGAAGCTGTTCCTCGGGAACATTTGCTTTCATTAGGTCAGCTTTCCCCAACCTGGTGCCCTCCAGATGCTTTGGACTACAACAGTGTGCTGGCTGGGGCTGATGGGAGTTATAGTCCAAAACATCTGGAGGGCACCAGGTTGATGACAGCTGCCTAAGCTTTTGCAAATTAGCATTTCCTCCACGTGTTCTGCCACAGCGATGGGGAACCTACTGCCTGCCAGATTCTATTGGACTACAGCTTCGATCAGCCCTGGCCGTTGGACATGCCGGCTGGGGCTACAGTCTCTATCCCTGCTCTACAGGTTGGCTTACCACTAATGATCTTCCATAGATTTAGGATGTATCAGAAGGCATTCTAACCCTGCATGAAAGAACACAGGATGTTTCTGAGGAAGAGTTTCATGTCTTGGGTTTCCTAAAAAACACAGAGAAATTTGTTGTAGCACTTGCAGATGCGGTTTGTTTATTATTTATTTATTAAGTACATATATCTCGCCCTTCCTTCCAAAAGGAGCCCAGGGTGGCAAACAACAAATGATTTAAACAATAAAAAGTCTTAAAAACAATCCCAGCACAAATGCAGACTGGGATAAAGGTATACTAGACTTTGAAGTTGCCCAGCTATCACCACCACTCATTTCACGGACACAGTTTGGCTTAAGGTTAGAGATGTAAGGAGGCAGTGATTTCCATCCCATCCCGTGTAATCAGCTCTGTTTCCGTTCCACTACAGTTCCGCTTCTGCTAAAGCCTGTGTCAGGTGCGGGGAACTTTTGGCCCTCCAGATCTTGCTGAACTACAGCTCCTATTATCCCTGGCATATTGGCCATGCTTGCTGAGGCTGATGGGAGTTGTAATTCAGCAATATTTGGCAGGCCAAAGGTTCCCCCACACCTGACCTATGTTATTCACCTCACTGTCCATTATGACCAAGACGAGCGTAGTTAATTATGTGATTAATTTCAATGCATTTCAGTAGGAGGGAAACATCAAAAACCATGTAAAAAATCACGAAGTTATTTACATAACATTTGTGGACTAAGAACAAAAATAGCGAATAGTGCTTGTATTCACTTGCGTGGTTTCTGTACCTGACCTCAGGCAAACATGCAAATTGTGGCAGTTTCCATTTCCACCAGAATTCTCCAGCATCCCTTGCTTAGCTGCAGCTGGGTCATTCTTCTCTCCACCTCCTTTATCTTCCTGAACCTGATCTTTGCAAGCCAAATGAAAGATGGGAAGCAGCAGAGACTTTCACCTCCAGGGGATCTCCTGCTGTCTTACAATCATCCATGGCAGTTTGGGCTGATGTAGAGAGGCTTGAAGTAAAAGGGTTGCATGCAATCTCCTAAATCCCTTAACAGGCTTTGTGTTCTCATGAGCAATCTCTTGAGCAGAGATTACCACTGGTAGTAATTTGACCACAAAAGAATTGGCAGGCCTGGATTTTTTGCGAGGTGGCATTGGGGAGGAGAGAAGACTTAATGTGCAAGATTTTTAAAAAAATATTGGAAGTTAACTAGAACAGACAGTAAACAATTAAAAGGGAACTGAAAATAAATTAACCGTGGACTTGAAGTTCTAGATCCTGCTGTTCTTTGTGTAGTAATGAACTGTGAGCAAAAAGGCTGTGTGATGCTGGTATATTTACAGTTTATATTAAGAGCAATTGCAGTTGTGCTGCAAGTTTCAGGCCCCTTGTGGTTTCTGTGTCCGGAAATCTTATTGCATAAATGTCTCAGTCATGCAATGCTCCTCCTGCCCCACCCACCATCCCAAGCCAACAACAACAACAAAAAGAATGTTGTTTTCCTGATCACACTTCTCTAAGCTGAGTGAAGGGAGGCCTGCCAAGACATTGGCATAAGAATATGCGGAGAAAAGCCATAAACCAGCTTCTCTCAGTTGGCAGTAGACCAGGTGGCAGGATTTGAAGCTGAAGCCTTTGACTCGACTGGTTAGTCTTTACTCGGCTGGTTAAAGGAGCAGCTCCAGTGGCTTAGGAGGGCGGGGGCATGAGCAGTGCCACACGAGGAGATGCCACGTTTCCTTGCCAGATGTAGAGAGACAGTCACATAATCCATGTTCCATTTCCTCAGATAACGCAGGGCTTGCCTGCAAAGAGAAATTACATGTAGCCGGAGGCGGGGAGAGTAACGGGGAGAATGCAAAGATGTAGTCTGACAGTGAGTAGGTAGCTTATCACAAATGCATTACTTTCGCCAAGCCAGAAGATTCTGCAGATGAATTGAGATCTTATCAACGCTCCATCTCCCCCCACCCTCCCATTATTTGGATGTCTATCCCATGCTCTTGGCCAAAGCCCATCTTTCACCACCTAACCTAAAAAATACCCGAGACTGATTGTTTCAGAGGTTATTGACTTAGTAGTGTTATCTGAAATTGGCAACTCCTGACTGCTTGGGTGGAGTAGTTGGCTACTTGGAGGGAGCTGAAGGTGGCACAAAAGAGGCATCCTTACCGGTGGCGTTCGTACTCAGTTCTTTTGTCATGCTGTCGTCTCTGGTCAAAAAGGCCTTTGAAGATTTACCAGAGGCAGCAGTGGGATAAATGCACATGCTACGGACTTGTTCACGCAATGTATAGGTAAAGTATGGCATTCGCTCCCACAAGAGGCAGTGATGGCTACCAACATGGATGCCTTTCAAAGAAAACTAGACAGATTCATGGAGGAGAAGGCTATCAGCAGCAACTAGCCATGGTGGCTGTGCTCTGCCACCCTAGTCAGAGGCAGTATGCTTCTGAAAACCACTTGCCGGAAACCGCGGGAGGGGAGAGTGCTCTTTGCGCTCAGATCCTGCTTGTGGGCTTCCCATGGGCATCTGGGTGGCTATTGTGAGAACAGGATGCTAGACTAGACGGGCCACTGGCCTGATCCAGCAGGCTCTTCTTACATTCTTATGGACAGCAGCAGTGCCTCTACCCTATCATGTTCAACACTCTGAAAGAATGATCCCTGCCTCCAGCTGTAGAAAATACATTTCCAGGCTGCACTTGCGAGACCTCTCTTCTCACCCTCTCGAGTGATTCACAGGTCACGTGTTACTGTATAACACCCTTAATCTTCCTTTGCGTTATTTCTTTATGTTTATTTCTGTGCTGCCTTTTGGCCAAAAAGGCCCACAGGGTGCTCACAAAGAATACACACAAATACAAAATACAAGTAAGAAAAGAACAATACAATGTACAAAAATTTAAGACAAAAAAACCTTAACATTTTTTTAAAAGCATCAACAGCTAAAAGCCAAATACATTCATCTTCCTGGCAAAGGGCAGAGCCCAGACAGATGTCAGAAAGAGCAGAGGTGAGGGGGCAAGGCAAATGGAAATGCTTTCCCTTGATGGTCCCAGCACAGTCTCACCTCTGCAGCAGTCGGAGTGTTGCTTCAGATCAGGAGTTCACTTGTATCCTAGTTAACTTAGGCTATGGGCACACTAGTCGCTTGAAAAGCAGCCAGAATGGTTTTTCTGGCTGCCTTTTGAAGCGACTCTGCCCTCTGCTGGCCATACTTCCCTTCCCCACTGCTGCCTTCAGACCTTTCAGGACTGCCCACAGCAAAGCGTTGGGCCAGTCACTGTCTCTGACTGCAGCAAAGTGTTTCCATTGGCTGCACCTGGAAAACAAAGGGGTCAATCTACCAATCAGTTGTGAAACCTCTATGAAGCGGATTTTAAAAAAAAACCACAACTCACTGGAGCTGATCCGAAGAGGTTTTAAGAGTAAAAAGGTGGCAGCATTTGACTAGCGTTATGTGCCCCTGTTTTGAGATAAGACAGGTGGAGATGCACTGGAACTGGCACAGCAGTAAGTGTGTCTCTACCCTTAGAAATGATTCAGAGTATGTGTAAAGTATCATTCCCTAAGCTGGTGCCCTTCAGACGTTTTGGACTGTAGGACACATCAGCCCCAGCTTGATGGGTCATATCATTCAGGCTCTGAAAAAAATTTCACGTGACCAGTTTGTGTTCACTCCAGGCTGACAAAATTTTGATTGAAACCCCAGCCTACTTCTCCATGTAGTACCTCTCTCACTGGCCGAACATATGGAGATTTATGTTTGGAAACCCCAAAGCAATTTGCGTTCCTAAACAGCTCTTATTTTTGCTGTCTTATCAGCTTTCTACTGTCCTCCCCTCCCTCTCTTTTCTTCAAACAGGTCTTCAGAAGCAAAGCCCTCGAACTTGGAGAGAAGCTTCTGCCAGCCTTTAACACACCGACAGGAATTCCACGGGGAGTCATAAACCTGGGCAGGCAAGGCACATATCGTTACTCTGTTGGCTTTAACAAATGCAGTCATCTAGTACCAGAACACGCAAGCGAAAAGTCCATCTGGTCTACCATCCCATTTCCAACAGCGGGAAGCCCGCAGAGCAGAGCATGATGGGAACAGCCTTCCACTAGTGCAGGGGTCCCCCAACATGGTGGCCTCCAGATGTTTTGGGCTCCTGTTGGGACTGATGGGACTTATAGTCCAACAGCATGTGGAGGGCATCCTGCCTACCGTCCCTGCGTTAGTAGTTTATCCCCCACCATCTGACACTGAGAAATGTACCACTTTTGTTGCATACCCAGGCACTAGACCAGGGGTGAGGAACCGTAGGCCTGGGCCACACCTCCTTTCCCCAGACCACACCCTTCACTGGTCTTGCTTTGTACCTTGAGTGTTTTCACCTGTCTGGAAAGGTTCTTGAGCTCTGACGATGCCTCTTGCTTTGGATGGAGGATGGGGGTGGGGTGAGTGTAGAAACCATAGTAGAAACCAGCCTACTGTACAAAGGTAAAATTTACATTAGTCGTTCTGCCACATTGGTCTCTGGCCACGCCCACCCCTGGCATGTGGCCCCCAGAAGGGAATGCAGCCCTCAGGCTGAAAAAAGTTCTGCACCTTTTCACTCGGCACGCATGAACCGGGCTAAACTGAACCCAAACTGGATCCTTTTGAGTAGTTTCTGAATCCAAACTGGAATTGAGTTGAAGCATTTTCTAATTCAACCTTTTGACTGTAAACACTTGAGACGTAACTCCGTTCGGTTCCATCTTTTTATAATCACAGGTCCAAACGTTACAGGTGAGGTGGGGTAAATAAAATTCTCTCAGGCCAACCAGAGGGGAGCCCTCAAGGTGCCAAGCCAAAACACAAAATGCAGAGTTGGTGAGGTAGTAAAGACAATTTATTATAGCCCAACTAGTTTCAGGGGACCACACCACCCTTTGTCAAGGGCGATCTGTAAAAATAGTTGAGTACAACGTCAGAGTAAAATATATACAAACGAATAAGCTTATATTTAGTACATTGCAAGCCAGGTTAAAAAATGCTCACAAAACAACACACAACAGAGTTTTCCTCCTCCACTGTTTTCCCACATGTAGTAGTGCCAGTGTTGTGTACATAATTGAGTACCCGTGTAAAAAACTTTACGAAGGACTGAGCTACATAGCTCAGTGTTGGAGCACCTGTCAGGTCCAATCCCTGGCATCTCCAGGTTAGGGCTGGCAAAGCCTCCTGTCTGAAACTTTGGAGAGCTGCTGCCAGTCAGTGTTGACACTACTGAGCTAGATGGACCCATGGTTTGGCTCAGTATAAGGCAGCTTCCTATGTTCCTGTGCTCTATGTATTTCAGGAATTTTTTCACCATGTAAAACCCACGGCTCATGTTCTGCAACTCCCATTGGAAGGCTTTCAGATGGCAGGGCTGGGACTTTGGAGAGCTGTAGCCAATTAGCAGAGAGAGTGCTGGGTGAGATGAACCAGTGGTCTAACTCTGTTTAGAGGAGCATCACATGGTTGTGCATTTTTCTCACATTATGTCTCTGCTGTAAGGTTTCAGTCTGGTTCAGGATGATGTGCTCATGAAGGCCCATCTGTTTTTGGTTTTGTTCCTGCCTGAACTGGTTTGTTGTTGTTGTTATGTGCCTTCAAGTCGATTACGACTTATGGTGACCCTATGAATCAGTGACCTCCAAGAGCATCTGCCGTGAACCGCCCTGTTCATATCTTGTAAGTTCAGGTCTGTGGCTTCCTTTATGGAATCAATCCATCTCTTGTTTGGCCTTCCTCTTTTTCTACTCCCTTCTGTTTTCCCCAGCATTGTTGTATTTTCTAGTGAATCATGTCTTCTCATGATATGTCCAAAGTATGATAGCCTCAGTTTCATCATTTTAGCTTCTAATGACAGTTCTGGTTTAATTTGTTTTAACACCCAATTATTTGTCTTTTTCACAGTCCATGGTATGCGCAAAGCTCTCCTCCAACACCACATTTCAAATGAGTTGATTTTTCTCTTATCCACTTTTTTCACTGTCCAGCTTTCACATCCCTACATAGAAATCGGAATGCCATGGTCTGAATGATCCTGACTTTGGTGTTCAGTGATACATCTTTGCATTTGAGGACCTTTTCTAGTTCTCTCACAGCTGCCCTCCCCAGTCCTAGCCTTCTTCTGATTTCTTGACTATTGTCTCCATTTTGGTTAATGACTGTCAAGGTATTGATAATCCTTGACAAGTTCAATGGCCTCATTGTCAACTTTAAAGTGACATAAATCTTCTGTTGTCATTACTTTAGTCTTCTTGACGTTCAGCTGTAGTCCTGCTTTTGTGCTTTCCTCTTTAACTTTCATCAGCATTCATTTCAAATCTTTACTGGTTTCTGCTAGTAGTATGGTATCATCTGCATATCTTAAATTATTGATATTTCTCCCTCCAGTTTTCACACCTCCTTCATCTTGGTCCAATCCCACTTTCCGTATGATATGTTCTGTGTAAAGATTAACCAAATAGGATGATAAAATACACCCCTGTCTCACACCCTTTCCTATTGAGAACCAATCGGTTTCTCTATATTCTGTCCTTACAGTAGCCTCTTGTCCAGAGTATAGGTTGCGCATCAGGACAATCAGATGCTGTGGCACCCCATTTCTTTTAAAGCATTCCATAGTTTTTCATGATCTACACAGTCAAAGGCTTTGCCCTAATCTTCTGTAATTCCTTGGTTCGTTCCATTATCCAACGTATGTTTGCGATATGATCTCTGGTGCCTGAACTGGTATAGTGGTAAATTTTAGGTGTGGGAGTTCATCATGATAGTCCCAATAGCCATGCCCACGAGGAGAGTCCAAACATGCAGTCAGCTGTGTTGATCTCTCTCTCTATATATATATACATACATATATACATACACACATATATATATTACACACAGAAAGAGGAAGAGAGTAAAAATAGCAGCAGTTCATAAGATAATACCTAATGTATTAGAATCAGTATGACTTCAATCCTATGCAGATTCCTGGCATTGAATTCAGTGCTGCTTGCTTCTGACTGCATAGGTTCAACTTGTAAAACATATAGAGCTTTCTGTAACACAAACTCTAGCGCTTAATTAGAAATGCAAGCCATCCTGCAAAGAAGTGTTATGATTTAATTGCTAGTGTAAAGTAGGAACCTGTCAGGCCCAGGATGTGACTCAGGAACCAGACCAACGGCTGTAGTTAATTCGTGTTTTATTAGGGTAATGTCCAAACAAAGACTGCGTTTTCTCATGAAGCAATACAGGGATACAGGTCCTGCGGCATTGGGAGAAAGTTGACAGAGCAAGGGACTTCTTCCCGCCTGTTCTTTAAGAAGGGGCCAAACGGGCGCGCAATCTTTTGCTCCTCCTTAACTGCCCCTCAGGTACTGCCCGCCTTTCCCCCCTTCTCTCCTGTCTTTTCAGCTGTCTGCGTGTGCGCGGTGAGGGGGGAAGCATCACCCCCTCCTCTTCTGAAGTTTCCGATTCCAGGATGGGGGATAGGGGAGGGGCTGATGGTAAACTGCCTCCCCGCTTTTCGGCTGTGAGCAGCCCTCCCTCTTTCCCCTCTTGCTCTGAGCCTGAAAGAGGGGGAGGCGTGAGAATGTCCATGGAGGGCTCAGGCTCCCCGTCGCTAAGCGACCTTATCACTGGCAGTTCCTCTGTTTCGTCTTCGCTCCAAAGGGGGGAAGTTCCTCCCCCTTCCCTCTGCCATCCATCCGAATACTCTTCTCCCAACTCTCCGGGATCCAGCTCCCCGGGATTGGGACCCCAGCTCTGCCTTCCGACACCATCCCCCCTCCCAGGCTGTGCCCCCCTCCCCTTGTCTGGCTTGGGACGGTGGGGAAAACGTTGATGGAAAAGTTTTACCAATTCTGGAGCATGCACATCAGCTGCATCTTCCCATGATCTGTCAGCCACCCCATAGCCTTTCCAGTGAATCAAGTACTGCAGCTTGTGGCGTCTGATCCTGGAATCTAAGATCTCCTCAACTTCAAACTCAAGCTGCTCATTTACCAGGAGTGGAGCTCTGGGAGGTTCCTCCGGCCGTAACTCACTGGGAGGGGCGGCTTTCGTTAAGAGGGATCGATGGAACACAGGATGTATTTTAAACGTGTCAGGCAGCTTCAGTCGGTACGCCACGGGATTGATTTGAGTTTCTATTTCGAAAGGACCCACCCTCTTGTCTTGTAATTTTCTACATTTGCCCGGCATCTGGAGGAAGCGGGTGGACAGCCATACCTGGTCTCCCGGTTGAAGGGGGGGGGGCTCCTTCCTGTGCAGGTCAGCAACTCGCTTGTACTCCGTTTTGGCTTCGTTTAACTGCTGTTTCAGTGTCTGTTGCGCCGCTTGCAATTCCTTAAGGAAGTTCTCAGCTGCCGGTACCAGCATTCCTTCTGAGCTGCTTGGAAAGACTTTAGGATGGAATCCATAATTAGCAAAGAACGGGGTTTGTTGAGTGCTGGAGTGCAGAGAATTGTTGTAGGCGAACTCTGCAAAATGTAAATATGATACCCAGTCAGTCTGTTGATAGGACACATAACTTCGTAAATATCTTTCCAAAACGGCGTTCAAGCGTTCCGTCTGCCCATCTGTCTGGGGGTGATGGGCGGAGGAGAGTTTTAATTCCGTCTGCAACTGTTTCCACATTGCTCTCCAAAATTTGGCTGTGAACTGAGTTCCTCGGTCTGAGACTACGCTGTTTGGCAATCCATGCAGCCGGTAGACTTCTTTTATGAATAACTTGGCCGTTTCTTTAGCCTCTAAGGCCCCTGCACAAGGAAGAAAGTGTGCCATTTTGGTAAGTAGATCCACCACTACTAAGATGGCTGTCATTCCTTGGGACTTGGGTAGATCAGTTATAAAATCCATGGAGAGGTCCTTCCAGGGTTCGTGTGGGACAGGCAACGGTTGTAACAGTCCTGCTGGTGTCCCTGTTTGTGTTTTTGTCCGCAGACAGACAGAGCAGGACTTTACATAACTCTCAATATCCCGACGCATTTTAGGCCACCAGAAGTCCTTGGCCACGTTCTGAATGGTCTTGTAAATCCCAAAGTGTCCCGCTGTGATGGAATCATGACACTGGCGTAGGATTCTGAGCCTTAATTCCCCTTCTGGCACATATCTGGCGGTTTTGAACCATAACAGTCCATTTCTCCAGTGAAAGGTTACTTCTGAGTCTTGACCTTGTCCCGTCTCCTGCTGATATTTTAGCATGTCTGCATCTTCTTGTTGTGCCTTTTTGAGTTCCTCTTCCCATGAAGGCTGGCATACTCCCAACGTTAATTTCTCTGGCGGGATTACGTACTGAGGCTGATCCTCGGATTCACTTTCTTTGTATTGTGGCTGTCTGGATAAGGCATCCGCTCTCTGGTCTTTGGCTTGGGCATGGTAAGTAATCTGGAAGTTAAACCTAGTGAAGAACTGGGACCATCTTATCTGTCTCTGGTTCAGCTTTCTGGCTGTTTGGAGGCTTTCAAGATTCTTGTGGTCGGAGCGCACTTCAATTCGATGAGAGGTCCCCTCTAGGTATTGTCTCCAGTTTTCAAAAGAGTCCTTGATGGCCAGCAGCTCCTTCTCCCAAACTGTGTAGTTCTTCTCTGCAGGCTTTAACTTCCGAGAGAAGTACGCATAGGGGTGCAGCTCCTTCCCTTCTTGGTCTAATTGTAGCAGGACCCCCCCCCCGATGGCAAAATCTGAAGCATCTGCTTCCACTACGAAAGGGCGGTTCGGATCAGCAAAGCGCAGAATGGGCTCAGTAGCAAACCTTCTCTTCAGCTCCTCAAAGGCCTCGGTGGCGTTCTCTGTCCATTGAAACTTCTTCTTCCCCCTTAAACAGTCAGTCAGAGGAGCTGTTAATTTGGAAAACCCTGGAATGAACTTTCTGTAATAATTGGCAAACCCCAAAAACCGTTGTACATCCTTTTTGGTGACAGGTTGGCCCCAGTCCAATATGCAGCTTACTTTCCCTGGGTCCATCTCCATGCCTTCCGCTGAGATTCGATATCCAAGGAAGTCTAGAGACTTGAGGTCAAATCCACATTTCTCTAATTTAGCATACAGGTGATTTTCTCTCAGTCTCTTCAACACTGTCTTCACATGCTGGTCGTGGTCTTCCTGGTTCTTTGAGAACACCAGGATATCATCTAAGTAACAGATTACATACGTGTCCAACAAGTCTCTAAACACGTCGTTCATGAATTTTTGAAAAATTCCTGGGCTTCCACAAAGCCCGAACGGCATGACCAGGTATTCATACTGTCCGTAAGCGGTCAAGAATCCTGTTTTCCATTCATCTCCCTCCTTCATTCTGATCAGATTGTACGCTCCTCTCAAATCCAACTTCGTGAAGATTTTGGCAGAGCGCAGTCGGTCCAGCAACTCTGAGATCAGGGGCAGCGGGTAACTGTTGGGGATGGTGATCTGGTTCAATGCGCGATAGTCATTACAGGGTCTGAGTTCCCCCCCCTTCTTTTTCACAAACAATAGTGGCGCTCCAGCAGGGGATTGTGAGGGGCGTATGAATCCTCGCCTCAGGTTTTTATCCAGGAATTCCTTCAGGGCCTCCCTCTCATTCTCTGTGAGAGAGTAGATTCTCCCTGATGGGATGCTGGCTCCTGGCACTAGGTCAATCGCACAGTCGTAAGGGCGGTGGGGGGGTAAAGTCTCTGCCTCTTTTTCATCAAACACATCTTTGAATTCTTCATACTTTGGCGGCAGGGTCACTTGCTCGATCTCTTGCACTGCCCCCGCTAAGGTGTTCTTGATTCCTTCAGGTTGACAGTTCTCCTGGCAATACTGTGAGGTGAACCACACCACCGCCTCCTTCCAACTTATTTTGGGTTCATGCTTTGCTAGCCAGGGCATTCCCAGAATCACCTCAAAGTTCGAGAGATCTGACACGTATAGCGAAATAAACTCTTCGTGCCCAGGGATTTGAAGTTTCACTTCCTCCGTGGCTTGTGTCACCCCTCCTGACTTCAGGGGTCTCCCATCGATAGTCTCCACAGCTAGGGGAGCGTCCAGTTTCCACCGGGAAATTCCATGATGCTTGACTAACTTTGCATCAATAAAATTTGTGGAGGCTCCACTGTCAATTAAGGCAGTGGAATTAAAAACCACTCCTCTGGAAGTTGTAATCCGAATAGGCAAGACCAACACCCCCTTTGAGGGAGGTTGGATCGTTGAGGGGCCTTTATACAACGCTGCCCCCAGTCCACCGGCCTGCACGTGGACTGGGTGTTCTAGTTTCCCGACGGCTCGGCTTTCCCCCCTTTCAGTCCACAGTCTCTGGCCACATGGCCCGGCTTTGAACAATAAAAGCATAAACGTTCCCGGCGTCGTCTTTCCTTTTCTTCTTCCGACAGTCTTGGCCTAGCCCCTCCCTGTCCCTCAGTTGCATTACCTGCCATCCCTGCAGTGGGAAGGGTCTTGTTGCGGGATGCCAAGGCTGAGTATCTCGGGACCTCCTGCTTCCTTTCCAAGCGCCTTCCTTCCATCCGGTGATCTATCTGTAGGCATAGCCGGATGAGCCCTGGTAGGTCAGCGGGGGGGTAGGTCCTGGCCAACTCATCCAGGATTTCAGCATTTAATCCACTCTGGTACATAAACATCAGGGCGGCGTCATTGTAACCAGTTTCCTGGGACAGAATTTTAAAAGCGTTAGTGTACTCGGAAACAGTCCCTTTAGCTTGCTTCAGAGCGCCTAGTTGCCGCACTACTGTTTCAGCCCTTTGCGGGTCTTGAAACATCTCGGTCATCTCCTGTATAAATCCTCTGTACCTTCCTAAGACAGTATCCTTTCTCACGAGATACGGAGTCACCCATTTTGCAGCTTCTCCCTCCAGGAGGCTAATCACGAAAGCTACTTTAGCCCCATCGTCTGGAAATTCCGTGTGCCTGACATCCAGATATAACTCACATTGAGCCACGAAGGTTGCCAACTGATCACTTTGTCCCGCGTATTTTGGGGGCAATCCAATGGGAACCTTTACTACGGCAGCTGGAGGGGCTGTTCGCATCTGGTCTATCGTGGCCTTCAAGGTTTGATTATCCGTCTTCAGCGCCTTGACTGCTGCTAGCAGGGCTTGAACATCCGTCTGCAAATCAGCTACCTTAGTCCTCAAGAGTTCCACTTCTTCCGTCTCAGAAGTGGGGTTCGTCCCCCCCGCTGCTCCCTTTGACATCTTGTCCCAGTCAAGTGAAGAGAGCGTTGAGGGTGATTTAGGTGGCTCTGTCAAGCTGTCAGGCCCAGGATGTGACTCAGGAACCAGACCAACGGCTGTAGTTAATTCGTGTTTTATTAGGGTAATGTCCAAACAAAGACTGCGTTTTCTCATGAAGCAATACAGGGATACAGGTCCTGTGGCATTGGGAGAAAGTTGACAGAGCAAGGGACTTCTTCCCGCCTGTTCTTTAAGAAGGGGCCAAACGGGCGCGCAATCTTTCGCTCCTCCTTAACTGCCCCTCAGGTACTGCCCGCCTTCCCCCCCTTCTCTCCTGTCTTTTCAGCTGTCTGCGTGTGCGCGGTGAGGGGGGAAGCATCACCCCCTCCTCTTCTGAAGTTTCCGATTCCAGGATGGGGGATAGGGGAGGGGCTGATGGTAAACTGCCTCCCCGCTTTTCGGCTGTGAGCAGCCCTCCCTCTTTCCCCTCTTGCTCTGAGCCTGAAAGAGGGGGAGGCGTGAGAATGTCCATGGAGGGCTCAGGCTCCCCGTCGCTAAGCGACCTTATCACTGGCAGTTCCTCTGTTTCGTCTTCGCTCCAAAGGGGGGAAGTTCCTCCCCCTTCCCTCTGCCATCCATCCGAATACTCTTCTCCCAACTCTCCGGGATCCAGCTCCCCGGGATTGGGACCCCAGCTCTGCCTTCCGACAGAACCCTATCAAAGAAAAACAAAGAAGTGTCTATCCTCTGCTTGTTTAGTTTTCTTATTCTCTAACTTCCTCTATACTAATCTGCCACAAACAAATTTGAAAGCCTTGTTATCGCCTCATTGACCTGGAAGACCTAGGTTCAGATTCTCACTCAGCCATGAAGCTCAATGGGTATCTTTAGGCCAGTCACTATCACTCAATTTAACCTACCTCACAGGGTTGTTGTGAGGCTAAAATGGGTAGAGTGAGAACCATGTAGGCTACCTTAAGTGCCTTGGAGGAAAGGTGGCATGGAAATGTAATAATAAAAATAAAACTACCCTGTCACTCCTGTACATAACACAATGGATCCTGCTCTGAAAAAAAGACCCAGAGCTGCATTCGCCTACAGTCCCCCTACACTAGTCTGAACCCTATCACCAGCTAGCCTTTTGCCCCAAATGCCACACTTTTGAGAACCTTTTCTGAAGACACTTGAGAAAATGAGAGTATCAGTCTAGACATCCTCCAGACATCTCACTGGCAACCTTGGCTAACAATGAACAAAATGGAAGCATTTTGAGGGTTTTTTGAGTCTTTACGGGCTCTGAAAGAACAATGTGCCATGATTAGAGGTGGTGCGATAGCTAAATGAGAACATAATCCCAAGGGGTGAGTGAAATCATTTAGCAAGGCATGAAGGTGATGATGATCAGAGACATCAAACTTGGACAGAAGGAAGAAATCAGCACAGGCCCTCCTCCTGCTAACCAGAAAGAAGCAAAAGGCCGTACAGATTTTCTTCTCTCTGTCCCCCATCTCCTCCACCATCTCCTTTCAGTTTTCTTGTAACCTGCAGTGCAGTCCTATAAATGTCTATGCAGAAGTAAAGCCCCATTGAGTTGAGTGGGGCTAACTTCCAGGTAAGTAAGCATAGGATTATTACAGCCTCCAAAGCACAGCTTACCCCTGTTACTAGAGGTAAAGAAAACAGGATTTATGACCCAACAAATTTCTTATAACTTGACCCTATTAATTTTGCTTTAGCTACAGTGGTACAGAGAATGGATTGCTAGGCAACCACCTTCCTAAATGCTAAAAAAAAACCTTGAACCCAACATTTGTGTGTTTAATTAATTGTTATTTTTCTCAAGTCTCTACAATAACTAGGCAATGTACATAAAACAAAGGTAAAAGACACAGGGCTTGCCCTCAAGCTTATAGTCCAAGATTTGCCTAGGCGCACACATTAAAAGAGCCCTGTTGGATCAGGCCAGTGGCCCATCCAGTCCAGCATCTTGTTCTCACAGTGGCCAAGTGGATCCCTTTGGGAGCAAGCAAGACCTGAGTGCAATAGCACTTTTCCTCACTTGTGAGTCCTAATAACTGGCATTCAGAGGCATAGTGGAGGCAGAGCATAGCCATCGTGCTAGTAGCAATCCGTAGCCTTATCAGTAGTCCACAAGGTTCATTCAGGTGGACTGCAGCATGACCACACTAAAAATTCATGTTGATGTTAATTGTATTTTATTTGGAAGCCCGCAAGCAGGGAATGAAAGCAACAGCTTTTCCCCATAGTTTGTCTCCCAGCAACTGATAACCAGAGGTAGACTGCCTCTGAACATGCAGGTTGTGGTGAACTTGCAGGTTGCATTCAGCTGTCCTGGCTAATGGTTGTTGATCACTCCACCCTTTGTGAATGTGTCTGATCCTGTAATCCCCTCTGAAAGTAGATTGGATTCTCCTGGAGGTGTAACTCCATCTCTGGAAAATGTCTTATCAGCCACCCACCTTGTTTCTCCAAACACAGCTGACATTTCACCAAAAGAGCATTTGTTTTTAAACCCTCAGCCAACAATCCTAGTGTCTGGTGCACAAGCCTTTTAGCGCCATCTACTGTCAACCCCCCCCCCCAATTGGAGCAATGGAAACTCCTCCCCTTTAAATAAATAAATGCCAGAGAGGGAAAAATTCAACAGCAATTTGCCACCTGTGATCATGCTAATCAAGAAATTGCAAAAATCAGGCCTGCGTCTCAAACGAAAGCTATTGAGCCACTCCCAAACTAGCAGCTGCAGAGGCTATTTTCAGATCAAGCCGTAAAGATACAGGTTGCTGTGCAGAACCTGAAGAGGCTAAGATGATTTTTAAAAGGCTGTAATCAAGGATGTTTTCTCGGGAGATTGAAGGAGACAAGTAAGAAAACAGAGCTGGAAAAAGGTTCCGCCTCTGCACGGCAAGGTCTTAGTGCTATAGTGGCTCCCGAGTCCCTGCACTATTCCAAAGAACGTGTGGGCTGTGCGGGCCATTTTGGTTTAAGACCAAAAGCGTGTTTAAAGCACATGGCTTCCCCTCCCCCAAATCTTGCGAACTGTAGTTTATAGGGTACTAGGAATTGTAGCTCTGTGGAAGGTAAACTATAGTTCCCACGAATCTTTGAGAAGCCAAGAATTTTAAATGTACAGTGTAGATGTGGCTTTGGATTTGGTGCTCTGGATTATCCCAGCCGCTCCCCACCACCACCTCATGAGTGGTACTGCCTATGATGGAGTTTGGATTCTGTGTGAATGTGTATAAATGTTTCTGAAAATGTACACTGTGATCTCAGGCTTGCACAACTTGTGGCATTCCGAGCTGAAAACAGCTTGCCAGTCTTAGGGGCGCTCACCTACTAGAACCAGTGTGAGAGGCAGTGTGGTGTAGTGGGTTAGAGTGTCTGACTGGGACCTGAGAGATCATGATTCAAATTCCTGCTTGGCCATGAAGATCACTGGGTGATCTTGGGCCTGTCACTGTCTCTCAGCATAATTTATCTCACAGGGCTGTTAAGAGGATAAAATCAGGAGGGGGAGGATGATATTTATATGGCACCTTGCGCTCCTTGGAGGAAAGGTGGGATATCAGTGTAATAATGAAATATAAATAATAATAAACAGTCTTCTCCAATCTGGTGCCCTGCAGATGTTTAGGGCTACAATTCCCATTAGTTCCAGCCAGCCATTGGCCATGATGGGTGGGGCTGATGGGTGTTATAGTCTAAAACACTGTCCCTCAACCTTTGGCCCCCAAGTTGTTGGACTACAACTCCCATAATCCCCAGACAGCATGGTCAACAGTCAGCGATTATGGGAGTTGTAATCCATCAACATTTGGGGATTTAAGGTTGAAGAACAGTGGTCTAAAACATCTGGAGGGCACGAGATCGGGGAATGCTGCACTAGAGCCTTGAGAGCTTCCTGTTTCTGCTGCTTGCAAAAACAAGGAGACTATAACCCGCAGATACCATTGCTGTCTACTGGGTTGAGTGCAGAACTCTCTCGTAGCTCTTGTCTTCCAGGGAGCTCATCTAAACGACACCTTCAGAGTTCAGAAAATAATCCGAGAAAGAGACAGGTGCCCTCAAATCCTCTCGATACCCATGCATTCATTGCATAGAGCCAGATAGTGGATTAAGGTCCAGCCAGTGCTGATCTCTTTCTCAATTCTGTGGATTGGCAGGGACCAGATGCAGCTGGCACACCCTGTATATTTGGACTGCAGGGACTGGATGCCCTCAAATGATCCCTCTCCCCAAAATCTCTGAAATTGGAGCTGACTCTAATGAGATGTGTAAACTTCTCTTATATCTCCTAATTAACAAGAAAGAAATGTTTTAGGGAGGTTAATATAAAGGAATGGTATCAAAGAGTATGGCAATTAGTTCTTTTGGTGGAAAAAGCTCAAAATTGGTTTGTGATGTAAAAAGGAAAGATAATTTTGTTTCTGTGGGGGGGAGATTTATAGAATTTGTTAATATAATGACCCATGGCCAAACTCTACCGACAACGCTAGCGCATCTCTGGATGAATTTCCCCCCTCTTTTTCTTTTTGAATCCTTGGTTGCATATAGCATATCAGAAATTTAAAATGTTATTTCAGGGTTTTGAGACTGGATCTTTGTTTTTGTAGTCTTGGCTCTGGATCTGTATTTTGACTGCTATGTTTAATGAAAACAATTTCACCGCTGCAGGGGAAGGGCAGGAAGTTTTGAATGTTTAAGATGTAATATTATTTGTGGAGAAAACGTAATTAAAAAGTGTAATTAATTAAGAAACAAAGAAATTGGAGCCCAATAAATATGTCATGGGACAGCCCTCTTTTTAGCTGTGGCCACAGTTTGACTCCCTGCACAGCTGGAGCTGCAGTCATGAAACATCCTTTTGCTAAAGATGCTTGCAGAGTTTCCCAGCACTGATGTCTCTGATGGCAGGAGTCCTCTGCCCCGCTCACTGTTGCTTTGTCAGCACGCCTTGCTAAGTCAGTGAAGGGAACAGACAGCACTGACTTACATTTCATTTACTTTGATATAGCAGAACCTGTTCCCACTTTCTGACTTGTTGCAAGGCAGCAACCAGACAGCTTAAAATCCACAATACAGATTAAAGGCAATAACCAAGAATCACAAACATTGTAACTTCAATTGAGTAGCAGAAACAAAATCAGCAAAAGACAGCAATAGTAGAGCCATTTGAAGGTAAAAAAATAAGCAAAAAAATCCTCCAAAACCCTCCTTTAAAAAAAAAGTGTGGGATAAGGTTTTGTTGTTGTTGTTGTTGTTGTTGTTATGTGCCTTCATGTCGATTTTGACTTAGGGTGACCCTATGAATCAGTGACCTCCAAGAGCATCTGTCATGAACCACCCTGTTCAGATCTTGTAAGTTCAGGTCTGTGGCTTCCTTTATGGAATCAATCCCTCTCTTGTTTGGCCTTCCTCTTTTTCTACTCCCTTCTGTTTTCCCCAGCATTATTGTATTTTCTAGTGAATCATGTCTCCTCATGATGTGTCCAAAGTATGATAACGTCAGTTTCATCATTTTAGCTTCTAGTGATAGTTCTGGTTTGATTTGTTCTAACACCCAATTATTTGTCTTTTTCGCAGTCCATGGTACCCGCAGAATTGTCATCCAACACCACATTTCAAATGAGTTGATTTTTCTCTTATCCACTTTTTTCACTGTCCAACTTACATAGAGATTGGGAATACCATGGTCTGAATGATCCTGACTTTAGTGTTCAGTGATACATCTTTGCATTTGAGGACCTTTTCTAGTTTTCTCATAGCCTCCCCAGTCCTAGCCTTCTTCTAATTTCTTGATTATTGTCTCCATTTTGGTTAATGACTTTGCCAAGGTATTGATAATCCTTGACAAGTTCAATATCCTCGTCAACTTTAAAGTGATATAAATCTTCAGTTGTCATTACTTTACTCTTTATGTTCAGCTGTAGTCCTGCTTTTGTTTCAAATCATTACTGGTTTCTGCTAGTAGTATGGTATCATCTACATATCTTAAATTATTGATATTTCTCCCTCCAATTTTCACACCTTCCTCTTCGTCCAGTCCTGCTTTCCATATGATATATTCTGCACATAGATTAAATCAAATAGGGTGATACAATACACCCCGTCTCACACCCTTTCCAACCCAGTCAGTTTCTTCATACTGTCCTTACAGTAGCCTCTTGTCCAGAGTATAGGTTGTGCATCAGGACAATCAGATGCTGTAGCACCCTCATTTCTTTTAAAGCATTCCATAATTTCTCATGATCTACACAATCAGCTTTGCTGTAATCTATAAAGCACAGGGAGATTTTCTTCTGAAATTCCTTGCTCCGTTCCATTATCCAACGTATGTTTGCAATATAATCTCTGGTACCTCTTCCCTTTCTAAATCCAGCTTAGACATCTGGCATTTCTCACTTCATATATGGTAAGAGCCTGTGTTGTAGAATCTTGAGCATTACTTTACTTGCATGGGATATTAAGGCAATAGTTTGATAATTATTTCATTCCCTGGGATCCCCTTTCTTTGGAATTGGGATGTATATTGAACGCTTCCAGTCTGTGGGCCATTGTGGGGTTTTTTTCCATATTTGTTGACAATTTTTTTGTCAAAATTTGAACAGATTCAGTCTAAGTAACTTGTAGCAACTCTGTTGGTATGCCATCTGTTCCTGGTGATTTGTTTCGTCCAAGTATTTTAAGAGCAGCTTTCACCTCACATTCTATCATTTCTGGTCATCATACGGTTCCTCCATGAATGAATCTGTCATCCTTGCATCTCTTTTATATAGATCTTCAGTGTATTGCTTCCATCTTCCTCTTACTTTATCTTGGTCAGTCAGTGTGTTCCCCTGTTGATTACTCAACATCCCTACTCTTGGTTTAAATTTCCCTTTAATTTCTCTAATCTTTTGGAATAGGGATCTTGTTCTGCCTTTTTTGTTGTCCTATTTCTATACAATATTACTATACAATACTATTGTAATAGTTGTCTTGGTCCCTATGTACTAGTCCAGCCTTTCCCAACTAGTGGGCCACCAGATGTTGTTGGACCACAACTCCCATCAGCCTCAGCCAGCACTGCCAATGGTCAGGAAAGATGGGAATTGTGGGCCAACAACATCTGGTGGCCCACTAGTTGGGAAAGGCTGTACTAGTCACTGTATTATTGAATTTAGGGTTCTAACCGTGTTTCTGTCTCCTTTTGCTTTTGCTTTCCTTCTCTCTTTAACCAGTTAAAGAGTTTCGTCAGTCATCCATTGAGGTCTTTCTTTTTAACTAGAGGTGTTGTCTTTTTGCATTCTTCCCTGATAATGTCTCTGACTTCAGTCCATAGTTCTTCTGGTTCTCTACCAACTAAGTTTAAAGCCTCAAATCTGTTCCTTGTCTGCTCTTTATATTCTTCTGGAATTTTGTTTAAATTGTATTTTGGCATTATGATTGCTTTGTTGTTCTTCTTTAGCTTTACTTTAATTTTCGATATTACCAGTTCATGATCTGTACCACAGTCTGCTCCTGGTCTTGCTTTTGCAGAAAGTATGGAACTTCTCCATCTTCTGCTTCCAATTATATAATCAGTTTGATTCCTATATTGACCATTTGGTGATGTCCAGTCATCTTTTTGGTTGCCCAAAAAATGTGTTTGCAAGAAACAAATTATTGGCTTCACAGAGTTCAGTAAGTCTTTCTCCTGCTTCATTTCTATCTCCTAAGCCCCATTTTCCCACAATTTCTAGTTCTTCTTTTGCATTCCAGTCCCCCATGATTATCAGAGCATCGTATTTTGGTGTGTGATCAATTTCTTCCTGTGCTTCTGCATAAAATCTCTCCAATTCCTCTTCTTCTGTGTTTGCTGCTGGAGCATAGACTTGGATGGTGGTTATGTTAATAGGTTTCCCATTAAATCTCATTGATATGAAAGGACTTAAATCGGAAAAAAAAATTGAATTTGCCCCGTCCCAGACACTGAAGACCACACATTGTTCTCAGTTAACTTATATGGAACAAGAAAATGAGTCTCATTGGCTGCACATGAGAAGACATGGTTGAAGTCGGGTGGGGCCTGAGGGCCACATTCCCTTCAGTGCAACATTGCAAGGGCCACATGCCATTAGTGGGTGGAGTTCGAGGCAAAGTGGGCAGAGCAACTAATGTGAAGATTACCTTTTGTACAGAAGCCCAATTTATTCACACTCACCCCTCACATCTTCAATCCAGACAAGCAAGAGGCAGAATCAGAGTTCACAGGACACATTCCAACCAGGCAAATATGGTTGAGGAGGGTGTGAAGCAGGATTAGTGAGAGGTGGGGATCGAGAGGGTATGTCGCCTGGACAATCTGCTGAGGGCGAGATGGAGAGGCCTGGGAGGGCCACATTTGGCTCCTGGGCCTGAGGTGACCCTTCCCCAGTCTAGGTCCATGGTTTTCAAACAGCTGCAAGGAGTCCTTTCCAAGCAGTTTCAAGTAGATGGGGAGCTGCCTTCTGGTGATGATCACAATAGTCCATTGTTGTCTACTCTGACTGGCATGAGCTGCGGAGGGCCTTAGGCATTCCCCATCATCTGCTGCTTGGGGTCTTCTTAAATGGAGATGAACCTGGAGCTTTGGCATGCAAAGCATGTTCTCTACAGCTGAGCTGTAGTCCCTCCCCAGAGACTTCATCCGCTGAGAAGCTCTGCACACTAGTCAACTCTTCCAGATGATTCTGGGGCAAACAGTCAGTGATTCAGGCCTGGCCAAGCCTATATGCAGAGGTGGAGAACCCAAGACCTTCCAGATGATGCTAGACTGTAATACCCATCATTCCTGGCTGTTGGCCATGCTGACTCAGGTTCAGTAGTGTAGCGGCAAGTTCAGAAGTGCAGGGTCCCTTTATGTCAGACATAGCCATGCCTCTCCCCCTTTTCTGCTGCGGGGCTGAGAATGAGATCCTTGTTAATGCCTTCTCCCACAATAGATATCCCTAGGAGCCAATAAGCATGGAAGTAGTGTTAGCTACTGAGAAGTTTCTTCTCAGTGGCTGACTCATCTCCTTTCACTCTGATTGGCTCCAATCAGCAAGGAAAGCTCAAGGTACCATGTTAGAAGATTCTTCCCAGTGGCTAAGAGATTCCCCTTTCATGCTGATTGGCTCACAGGATGCTGGAGACATAGGGACCTTGCTGGGACCCTACTCCCAAAAAAGGGAAGGGTCTAAGATGCACTGAGACCCTGGATGACTATGCCCCTGCTCAGATTGATGGGAGTTGCAGGTCCATCAACATCTAAAAGGCGACAGGTTCCCCATCTCTGCTGTAGGGCATCACTGTTCCCCTGTGAATGTGTTGGCGTGTGTGCGTTGTTGCGTGAAACAGCATACATTACGTTGGAGTTAAGTTGAGCAAGAAACTTCTTCAGAGCATTTAAATCATGTAAGAGTCTTTATTAAGACATTAAGGCTTTTAAGCAGTTTCCCTCCCCTCTAGCTCTACAGCACATCTCTCTCCAAAAGCAAAGGTAAGACAGCCTGTCAGTTCAGAGGCATGGTGCAGAAGGACAACAACTCACAGACTCTGTTAGAACTTTCCCAGTCTATATCTTGATGGTTACCATAACAACGGCCTTCACTGTCCATTCCCAGACCGGGCAAAGACATAACTCCTCTGAACTTTCAAAACTTTCAGACTTGATGGAAAACTACTAGGCCTCATGCCAACAAGCCCCCCTTTTTCTCATCATGTCTGTCAATTACAAAGAAATCTCAACAGTACATAGTCATACAGTAATACATTTCTACAATACCTCTTGCAATACATTTCAGTACATTGCATCATACATTTTCAGTTCAGTACAGTTCAAAATTACATCTCAGTACAGTTCAAAACTTTATTCACTCAAACTTTGGTTCATTCCAAGCCTTGTCACCAGTTTGCCAAATTTCTTCTCACACAAAGGCTTGGTCATTATGTCAGCCACCATGTTGTTAGTGTCACAAAATGTTAGGTTAACAAACTCCTGCTGCACACAATCCCTTACATGAAAGTATCTGACACTAATATGTTTTGTTCTCTTGGTATGAGCTTCTGATGTGGCTATCTTAATGCAGGTCTGATTGTCTTCGTATACAGTAATCGGAAATTGCATATCAATGCCTATCTCCTGCATGAGCATTGCAAACCATTGTAGCTCATTACAGGCCTGTGATAGGGCCACATACTCGGCTTCTGCACTTGATGTTGCAACCACATTTTGTTTCTTGCTGCTCCAGTCAATGCATGACCCGTGCCACATCACAACTATGCCAGAGGTTGACTTACGACGGCTCAGCTCCCCTGCATGATCTGCATCCACAAAACATTCAAGACCTCCTGTCTTTGCTCCTGACAAAACCAGACTCTTTGTCTTCGTGCCTTTCAGATTTATGTCAAGATCTGGTTTACATGTTTGCGCTTGTGTTTCTGGACACCAAACTTTGAAATATGCATTCTCTTGTGCTCTAGGTGCACGTTTGCCACGTCTCTTACCCTGTGGCTTGTAAACTCGGCTGCGATGTGCTCTTTCAGGCATCAGCCTGACTGCATTACATGAATACTGTGGCTGTGTGCTTTTAACAGCTGTCTTCTTACAGCTCTGGCGGTCATTCCCTTTCCGCCTCATTAAACTCAAGGCATCAGCACACTTCACACCCACGGACATTCTAAACAGCCCTTGTGTCATAAAACCCTGACATACAACTTTGCCTCTTCTCTGCAGAAAACATTTCCCTCTATCAAATGTGACGCAATACCCAGAATCCATCAGTTTTCTGACTGACAACATGTTATGATTCAGTTCTGGAACAAACAAACATTCTGACATTATCCCAAGTTTATTAAATCTCACCAGTCCACGGGCTTCCACCCTCTTGCGTGATCCATCTGCAAGTAAAACAAAGTCCTGCTCATCTGTAGACGTGTAAAACAGACTCCTGTCTTTGATTAATATATGGCTTGCTCCGCTGTCAATCAGCCAGTTAATAGGTGCTAAATCTTGAGAGTTCTGTTTACAAACAAAGTTCACACTTCCCTGCTTCAAGCCTCCGTCCCTGGAGTTACACTTGACTGGACAATCCCGCTGGAGATGCCGTCGATCTCCGCAAACAAAACAAGCCTTCAGCCTTTGTTGCTGCTCCTGTTTATTATCCTTCGGCACGGCATTTTTCACCTCTTGCCTCCTGACAGCTTCCATAGACTCAGCTCTTTTCGCCTCTTGTCTCCGCTGCCATTCTTGGGTCAGCTTTTCCTCAATAAACGCAACGTTCAAGCCTCCGTCAGGCATGGCTTCGAAAGCCATTACCATATTATTCCAAGTCCCATCAAGTGAAGCCAGGATCAGATAGGTCTTCTGAAGTTCAGAGTGTTCGACACCTCGGTCTGTCAGCTCAGCAAACAGGTGTCTAAATTCCGTGAGATGCTCACACATGTCGCACTCACCCGTAAAGCGCATCTGATAAAGCTTCCGTGCCAAACACAATCTAGATCCCGCAGTCTGTTGCACATGAATGCCTTCCAACACGTCCCACATCTGTTTGGCGTTTGTAACATCTCTCACATGTAGCAGTTGAGAGTCAGATAGAGCCAGAAGTATAAAAGCTTGTGCCTTCTGATCTCTACGCGTCCAGGCCGCAGTCAGTACCGCCGGAGTGGGTCCATCTATTGTGTCCCATAAATCCTCTTTTATCAGCAAAACCCGCATCCTCGGCTTCCAGCTGCCATAATTCTTCTCATTAAGCCGTTCCATCGGCAAGCCTCCCCCAGACAGGTTTACAGCCATGTTGCTCACCTCCGTCTGGTACAATCAATCAAGCTGCCCTCTCTGGAACTCCGTCTGCCGTTCAGACCAGCAACTTACTCCCATGTAATGCGCTGTGGATCTGGGCCCATAACCCCTGTTGGCGTGTGTGCGTTGTTGCGTGAAACAGCATACATTACGTTGGAGTTAAGTTGAGCAAGAAACTTCTTCAGAGTATTTAAATCATGTAAGAGTCTTTATTAAGACATTAAGGCTTTTCAGCAGTTTCCCCCCCCTCTAGCTCTACAGCACATCTCTCTCCAAAAGCAAAAGTAAGACAGCCTGTCAGTTCAGAGGCATGGTGCAAAAGGACAACAACTCACAGACTCTGTTAGAACTTTCCCAGTCTATATCTTGATGGTTACCATAACAACGGCCTTCACTGTCCGTTCCCAGACCGGGCAAAGACATAACTCCTCTGAACTTTCAAAACTTTCAGACTTGATGGAAAACTACTAGGCCTCATGCCAACAGAATGCACCTCAGAACGCTCTCAATGCACTCTGGGGATTAAATTTTGGAGTGGACCATCGACAGTGATGGGCAAGCTGTCTTTTGGGGACTACTGACAGACCCTGTTAAGCTTCTGAGAAACCCCAGTGATACCTAGCACACTGTTTGAAAGCCACTGATCTACTGCAGGGTTGGGAACCTTTGGCCCTCCAGATGTTGCTGAGTTACGGCTCCCATAATCCCTAGAAAGCCTGGCAAATGGCCAGGGATGATGGGAGTTGCAGTACAACAACATCTGCAGTACAACAACTGTCTTACTACTCTGCAGGGAATATATGAAGCCCAGTACTGTGCCAACTTTGCAGGGCTGATAGCTCTGGAATTCCGTTATGCGCTTAGGAGTTTAATGCTTTCTTTTCTGCCCATGCAGTGGAATGAGCTGGAGCTGGGGATGGGCGTCTGCAGGAAGCAGCATTTTAGCAGAATTTGGCAGCCTCCACTTGGAATTTCTACACCTCTCAGAGTTGTCCGGAAATTCAGTTTATACTGAAAAGGCAAGTACTTAAACGTTCACTTATACCACCATCGTCCCCACATATAATGTAAGCTTGCTAGATGGCCCTGCTCAGGACCGAGGAGCAGGAATCTTGCACTAACCTGCCCCCTGCCTCTTTGGTGACTCATAATCGAGGGTGCAGTTGCCTAGCTGTGTCCACAGGGCCGCAGCAGTCAGCCACTGATGAGCTGCCACTGTCATCCCTCTTCTTCCAGCCCTGGAGCTGAGATGCAGGGATTCATCAAGGTTAAATGCCGTGGCTAATTTCAGCAATTGCCCTGCGGCACCTTTCTGACTCTCTGTCGGCAAAATGAGGCACTCCTGTCTGTGCTGTCCTGTCTGACGTACATAGATGGAAAGACTGAATCAGAGCCAACTGTTTTTCCTTACACTTTTATGGCCAAGCTTTGGCTCTTTCTGCAAGCAGCCATGTTGTACCAGGTCACTTCCAAAGGGGGCTGGAAGCCTTATTGCGCTTCCCAATCTTTTTAGGCCTGCAGATGTAGCCATTGATAACGGTGTTGGGTCAATCCTGAGGCACATTTATGACCCAGTGGGTGCACCCTCTCTTTTTTGTGATTATGCATCTTCCTTCTTCAGTGGCTTACAGGAGTTCCTTAGGAGTCACTTCCTGCCAATAATCATGTTAGGGTTAGACTTTTACCTGGAGGTTCTGTCCTGTGCTCCTGTCACTCTGTGTGAGCGAGGAAGCAGGTATGCTGCTGGATAGCATTTCTCCTTGACTCCCCTGCCCCAGCATCCCTGGGATAGCCCACTCTGAAGGAGACAAATTGCTCCAATTAGAATCAGAACCTACCCCTCGAGACCAACAGAAATAGACCATCCCAGGGCACCATTCGAACTGCTCTGATAGTTCTGACAAGACACCTTGTGAATGAACAGCCCGTTCCCAGAGAGGGAGGGAGGGAGGGAGGGAGTTGCCCACTTGATGACTGGGGAGAGTCTCAGAGGAGGGAAAGATGCAAAAAGGCTGCAAGAGGAAATCAGGCAGGGACAACAGAGAAGCAGGGAATGAATGAGAAACGAGGAAAACAAGGAAACTGAATGGAGAAGATAAGGCATGAATGGAGCAGAGCAGCACAAAGGCCATTGCATAAGAATGATGAAGTTCCCTGGAGGATAGAGTGAATGGGAAAGAGTAGGAGTGGAGAAGACGATAGGAGAGAGGAAACCTAGTGGGGTAGGAAAGGCAAAACTGGAAACAAGGAGCAGAAACCCCCCAGGAATGGAAATGGAACTCTTGGTGGTATTGTTGGTGGTGAGCCATCGTTAAATCTAAGGTTAACCTAGAGATACATCTTGTTCATAATGCACCATGTGGTATATGGGAAGGGCTCTGGGTTTGGGGAGAAGTGGGTGAGGTTCTGAATGCTTTTCTGAGAGGCCAGTTGAATCTCCATTCTGTTGTTAAGCCCAGTCAATCAATAAATGTGAGAACCGGCTTTTTTAATGGATTTACCATCCAGAACATGCTGCAGATTAAAGCTAATGCTCTGTGAGAAGACGGACCACACACGAGGAGCCGGTTGCAAAAAAAGCCATCTGGAGGGAAATGGGCTTCCGAAAAGCAGATCAGCTCATTAGCTCATAGCCGGAGACTTAACGGGCCTTTGAATAGGGCACTGTCCATTTTTGCCTATGCTTGTCTTTAACCTGCCCTGTTCTTCAGTTGTACCGATATGTCACAGTTGTGGTTTTGTGGGTGGAACCAACTTTTTGACTGATAAAAGGCCTGGTACAGACATCACATTTAATACTAGTTAGTGCTAACCCTGGTTTGTTGCTTAACCCTGGGTTACATTGTGGGAGAAGCTGCCTTAACAATGGCTTGCTCAATGTAGGGACAATATTTAAACAGAAGACAGTGCACCCCATGGTTTGCAAACTCAGTTTTAAACTATGGTTTCACATCCTGCTTCGTAGCCAATCCTTAATCACAGTTGGGATTTAACACAACTATGGCAAATTAAATGAAACCATGGTTAAGTATCATAGGGCGTCTTCAACTAGATTTTACAAAAGATATAGGATGTAATCTGCTGATAATATCTCCCCTGTAAAAATATGTCCCCTTAAATTAGTGGAACTTTCACACCTGCCTGCTTTTCTCCCTGCCAAATAGCTATTCCAGCTCTAAAGCTTTAGAAATCTTTATTGAGGCCAAATGCTAGCAGCCTTAGAAATTATTCTTTGTGTAACATAGGGCCAGTGAGCAATGGCTGGTGTTTGTCAGCCCTGAAGCCAGATCTGGGTGCTGTTTGGCCTGCTAGATGCTCAGGCACCATCAGCACTGCTCCTTTACCTCCCTGAGATTAGAGATTCCTCAGCCAGTCAAAGGCCTGTGGCAAACGGGAAACAGGAAGGAATTGATGGGTAGTTACTAGGCCACAGACTGCAGTTGCTTGGCAACAGACTAGACTTCCCCCTGTTAGGAAACATACAGTATAAGGATCTCCCTCTACATCTCTTTTGCTTAGGCCAGGCCTTTAGTGGTCAGTCTGGTCCTTCGGGCCCCTGGTGAACCTGAAGTAATGGTGGGGAAGTGAATGGTCTGAAGGCACATAAGGTCAGCTCCCTGCTGAAGCTAAGCAGGGTCAGGTCTGGTCGGTGCCTGGATGAGACACCACCTGGGAACCATATGTACTTGGGTTTCATGAAAAGAAAGTCGAGGTATAAATGAAATAAATAAATAAATAATAGATTTGGGGGGTTTTCACCTGGTTCATGGACCCGTGAAGCCTATCCATAGACCACCTAGGGGTCCACAGTCCACAGGTTAAGAACCCCTAGACTGGTGGACTTGGGCCTTATCCAGCAAGACTATCCTTACATTTTTTGAGATTACACCATGCAAGTGCTCAGACACAAGGGAGGGAGTTCCTCTCCAAACATGAACGAAGGGAGGTGCCTCCACAGTCTTGACTTAACACTCACAGTAATCACCTCACTTCCTTAATAAGTCCTGCTGGTAAATCTTAATTGCTTGGCATTGTCCTGTAAATAACAGTGAGAAGTAGGATAATATGGAACAGGGAGTTTGCCTTCAACCAGGAAGATCCTGGTTCAAACCTCAGCAATGGCATTCACCTTAGATCTTAATGTCTTTCTCTTTCTGGGTCTAACCTGCCTCACAGGGTTGTGGTGAGATTAAAGCAGGATAGCCCCATAGGATGCTTTGACCTCCTTGGCAAAAGTGCAAAGATACAAACATGATAAATAAATTATCCATGCCAAAGCAGTGACTGACACTATTCATTGTATCTTCCTGGACCTGGGGTCATGCAAGACACTATACATTGATTTTAATGATCTCTAAAACCTAGTAGGGCCATTTGTTTATTGTTTGTTGATTTTTTAAAAATAGAAATATTGCATCTATAAATTGAAAAGCTTATCCGATTGACTTTCTCTTTCCTCTTAGGTGATGAACATCCGCAAAGTCCTGAACAGAATTGAGAAGCCACATGGGCTTTACCCTAATTTTCTCAGTCCAGTAACCGGGAACTGGGTGCAGCGTGAGTATTTCAAAGAGTCCCTTGGTTGAGCTGAAGAAATGCTTACTGATGCGTGCCAGGCTTTTTAGCACCTCTCACTAGTGTGAGAGCACGAAGCCAAGAAAATGTTCGCTGCCAAATTAAAATTCTCGCTGATGCTAATCAAGGAGCTCATCATGAAGGGTGCTTCAGTCAAAGTAATTTTCCTGAACAGATGCAAGAGAGTCATCACTCACACCCAGAGCCCTGATCCCTGCCAAGTATCTCTTAACATCCAGGACCACAAAAGGCCACCTGGACCAAGAGCCGAGAGTGGAGGGTAGTCTCAGACAAGTGACCTCCACAATTTCTCTTCCATTTCTTCAGCAATTGCCTGCTACGGTGGCTTAGAAGCATGCCTGGCCAGGGCTGAAGCAATCCTATAAAACAGGGATGGGAAATCTCTGGCCCACCAGAAGATGATGGACTCTAAATGCTATCAGCCCCAACTGACATGGCCAATGGGCAGAGGATTATAGGAGTTGTAGGCCAGCAATATCTAGAGGGCCACAGTCTCCCCAGACCTGCTATAAAGACAGTTGAAGGAATCCAGCATCCTAGGAACTCTGTGCTACCCTGTGATTGTCATGAATGATCAATATTTGAGGAGCTAGGAAAAAATGGTGACCAAAATTCAGGGGACTAGAGCATTTATTTATTTATTTATTTGTTTGAGCCATTTATATACCGCTTCATTACATAATCTCTAAGTGGTGTGCGAAAAACTCAACACAATGAAAATAAAAATCAGTTAAAATGATAAAATCAGAATTTAGTTAAAATGCCTGCTGGAATTTTTTTTAAAAAAAGTCTTCAGTAGGTGCTGGAACTTCAACAGGAGGCGGACTGACTAACCTCAACTGGAAAGAAATTCCATAAAATTGGGCCCACAATACTGAACGTACAATTCTTGTAGGGGATACGAGCCGTGCATCTGAGCCATGGGGTGTGGGGACCACTAACAGTGACTCCCCTGAAGGCCTCCGTGATCTTCCCTAAGCTAAATAATTGGGTGGGTGGGGTTAGCTCAGAAAAAAAGACTACAAAAATCCACTAATGGTAAAATTATGCTTTAACTTGGATTCCTGCATTGAGCAGGGGATTGGACTCGATGGGCTTATAGGCCCCTTCCAACTCTACTATTCTATGATTTACAAAACTATATGGGGTATAGAGAATGCTTCCCCCTCCCTTTCTCAGGACTCTAGAACTCAGGGCCATCAAATAAAATTGATAGGCAGGAGATTCAGGACAAAACATAAGGAGGAGGACCAAAGGCCCATCTAGTCCAGCATCCTCTTTTCCACAGTGGCCAACCAGGTGACTCTGGGAACCCCACAAGCAGGACATGAGTGGTGTAGCATTCTCCTGATGTTTTTCCCCAAGGTTTGGAAAAAGTACTAAGAGATTTTTAGAAAAAAATCTGAGAGGAGGGTACACCAAAAACAGCCCGGTGAGGAGGTATACACATCATATATTTAAAGCAAATCCCCCCTCAAAGAACCCTGGGAACTGTAGTATGTTAAGGGTGCTGGGAGTTGTAGCTCTGTGAGGGGTAAAGTACAGTTCCCAGGATTCTTTAGCAGGGGGATATGCTTTAAAGGTGTGACCTCAGTCTGAGAGTGTTCAGTGGCACAGAGTGCTGACTTACTCGAGGGGGATGGTTGTTGGGGGGATGCTAAACTGGTTTGGAGGGGGAACAGAATGAATAGAAAAAGGCAGGGCTGGTTGGCTGGGACTCTATGCTACAGCATTTTGTAGGGTGACCATATTGTGACCATATATTATTTGTCCATAATAATAATATAGCACCTCGAAACGATGTGCTTCATGTAGTGCAGAATAGCCCACTGAAATTGATTGGCCATAAATTTGGGGCATAGGATAGAAAGTCGTCCTTTGCACCAACCACTCATTAATTTATAGAATTTGTTGCTCGAAGATGCGGAGCTGGTCACTGGCTTAGAGTCTGTTAATGCCAATTAACTGTAGCAGCTGCCCAGAGAGCATCCATATTCGGATGCAGTATACCGCTGCATATGAGTTGCTAGGGGTAATAATGGGAAGGAAGCTGTTGCTTTCCTGACCAAATTCCATGGAGCATCTTCTTGACCATTGTGGGAAACAAGATGCTGCATTAGATGGACCATCATTCAGGAGGCCATCAGAGCAGACTGCAGAGGTTGTGCCCACACACACACACACACGCCCACGCACGCACGCACGCACGCACACACACGCACACACACACACACACACACTACAGCCCTCCCCACTGCTGAATTGTGCTGTCTTCCCACCGAGTTCAGAAAGTACCTGCGTGCTGTCCTTCCTATATTAATTGCACTCCCCCCAGCCTGCCATGCAACTGTGTATGGGGAGGGAACGCAGTTGGAAGGGGAGGTTGGCTCACTAGGATGCTCATCCCCACATGCTGTCCTGACCATGAAAATCTTGCTTCCTCCCTCCCCCCAAAAAAGCTATTTGACAGGCTTGGGATAGTGTGATTGTGATGGGGAGGACAGTGTGAGGGGGGGCTCATGTGTGTGTAGGAGAGGGAGTGAGAATGAGGGTGTGAGCTGGGTGTGTGCGGGGGGGCCACTTGCTCCCCTCCCAGAATTCTAAATGTAATGATGGGTGGAATGGGTTGCCAATGACCTGTAGCAATAATTCATAGACCTTGCCCTCCCTCCCGAAATATTTCTGCAGACAGTCTTGTGTGTGAATAACCCCACCCACCACTGGCTATGGCCTCGCCCATCGCAAGTTCTAGCCCCGCCCAAGGCCAGCAGCAGCTTTGCAGCCCCTGACTCTCCACCCACTTCTGCGTGTGACCCTTGGGTTCTCTTCCCCCACCCCACCGCTGCCCCCTTTTGCATTCTCTGCATTCTGGTCTCTTTGTTTTGTTAAAGCAGCCTTCCCCAACCTGGTGCCCTCCAGATGTTTTGGAGTACAACTCCTATCAGCCAGCTGTGCAGACTAGGGCTTATGTAATCCAAAACGTCTGGAGGGCACCAGGTTAGGGAAGGCTGTGCTAGGGCAATGCAAGTTGTCAGGCTTGTCTGTGCTTAAGGCCAATAAAACACAGAGGTGGGTAGTCTCTCTTCAGAACAGGATTTTGGTATTTGATTCACTAGAAAAGACAATAATGCTGGGAAAAACAAGGGAGTAGAAAAAGAGGAAGGCCAAACAAGAGATGGATTGATTCCATAAAGGAAGCCACAGACCTGAACTTACGAGATCTGAACAGGGTGGTTCATGACAGAAGCTATTGGAGGTCGCTGATTCATAGGGTCGCCATAAGTCATAATCGACATGAAGGCACATAGCAACAACAATAAAAATTTGCAAGAAGCAGGACCAGCCAATCCAAAAAAAGCCTCAGCAGATATTGGTTTGCATTTCAAATGGAAGCCATGGTGGAGGAGCCCCGAGTTCATGTATTCACATCTAGGAATATATAACGTTAGGAATAAATTCTGTTCTCTCTCCTTTTTTTCTTTCCCCCGGAAGGTGATTCGCACTTCCTCAGCCACCATGAAGAAATATGCGCTGAGATGTAAAAATAAAATCCCCCCCCCCCAAGTGTACTTTAAAGTTATAAATCTGTCCAACAGTTTCTCAGGCAGATTTCCCTCAGGCTAGCAAGTTGCAGAGCAGCATAGTCTGAACAGGTAGCTTTGGGAAAAAATGCTCTGCAGTTCAGTATTCTGGGCACATCTTCACACCTGGCATGGAGGTTCTATGCTCAGTCCACCTCCCCCCTTCGTCAACCTGCCAAGGCTGTAGAAACCTCCAAGGACTTTTAATATGTCACTCCAGGCAGAGAATCACATCTACAAAATCTAGGCAGCCCACCAGATGCCAGGAGGTTCTGAATTTGCCATTCTGTCCATTGCCGTGCTTTTCTGCTGTGATGCTTGTGTCCAAGGCATGTCCCTTGTCCCATGCTGTTTGTGTCCCGTCTGGAAGAACAACATAACGGTGGGCAGAGGTAGATAGTAATAGGCAGGGCTGCATGTATGCCATCTTTCTGAGGGAGTACAGCATGTGGTACTGGGTGCAAAGTTCAGCTTCCTGACGTTTGCTGGTTTTTGTATTTTTTTTAAAAAAGCAAGATTCTAGCCCTCAAGTTTGTAGACTCATGTTTGAAAGTGTGGGGGTGATATCAGATGAAATTCTCAGAAGCCAGAGAAGTTGCAGAATTTTCCAGAGGTCATGGAGGGGGGCTTTCAGTTAGAGATGCAAGATGGCATCATTTTCAATTTTGCCCTATATTCATTACATACACCACTGTTTCTGTTCTGCTGTAATCTTCTGCCCAATACTACTTCATTTGTCTCACTGTCTGCTGTGGCGAAATTATGTAGTTTAAGTAATTAATTATGTAAATTACCTTGTGACATTGTCATTACATTATTCCACCTCGTATTTCAGTGCAAAGGAAACAATGCAAATGGGGGAAAAGCATAATCAGTTGTGTTTGTGTATCATCTGAAGACTGAAATCAACAACAGCGAATACTAATTGTTTTCGCCAGATTGATTTCCATTCTGGACATGGGATGAATAAGCAAATATTGGCAATTTCTGCTCCCCTTTTTCTGTTTTCATCATATTTTTCGAACATGCCTAGTTTCAGTGCCGTGTGTAACGCCCCTGCTGTGAGACAGTAAACGCAGCGTAAAACTCAGAGAGCTTCCAGATGACAGTTTATTGTAGAATCGGTGCTGTGAAAAATGTGCATGATGTCAGCATCAAAACGCCAGCTTGTTTTTACATTTAATCTGGTTTCCCCTTTGATGTGGAAAACCCCATAATTAAAAATAATCCGAGCCATACAAGCAGGGAATTTTAAAAAATCAGTGTCTTTTTATGAAACGCTTCCCCTTCCAGTTATTCTGAAATAACTTTATTTTTTAAAGCTGGGGAAAATATGGAGGAAACAAGCAGGGAGCAATGGGTGACTGGGGTAAGTTTGGGAGGTGCCCGGGGCTACATATGTTGAGGATGAGAGCTGCAGATTGCCTTCCTGCCTCCCAGAACATGCACTAGGGCTGGCAAAAGGAAGATATTTTAAAATTGAATATGGAATTCGCTCCCACAAAACGTAGTGATGGCCATCAGCTTGCATACCTTTAAGGCTATCAATGGCTACTAGCCATGATGGCTGTGTACTACCTCCACTGTCAGAGGTAGTATGTCTCTGAATACCAGTTGCTGAGAATGACAAGTGGGAGAGTGCTGCTGTGTTCATATCCTGCCTGTCAGCTTCCCAGAGGCATCTGGTTGGCTACTGTGAGGACAGGATGTTGTACTAGATGGGCCTTTGGCCTGTTCCAGCAGGTTCTTCTTATATTAGAAAAGACATTCTCTCTCTCACACACACACACACCCATACACAGGAAGGGAGTACCATTAATTGACAAAGGTTGCAATCTAATACATGTCTACTCAAAAGTAAGCTCCATTGGGCTCAATGGGACTTACTTCCACGTAAGCGTGTATTGGATTTCAACCTAAGATTTCTTTCCTTGGGTGACAACCCTAATCACAAGATCATGCTTTACTCTTCTTGTTATTGCAGATCACGTTTCCATTGGTGGCCTTGGGGACAGTTTTTATGAATATCTGATCAAATCTTGGCTGATGTCAGACAAGAAGGATGCTGAAGCCAAAAACATGTATGACAATGCACTAGAGGTAAGCTTCATTCTCTTTGCAGGTGAGAAAATGTCATACCAAACTAGCAGGTAGCAGTGTTTAGGCCAGGACTTCTTTTGAAACCTGTGAGGCTAAGAGTCAAATCTGATCTTTGCTATAGAGTTTGTTTTTTTATACTCTACCCTTCCTTCCAGCAGGAGCCCAGGACAGCAAACAGAAACACTAAAAACACTTTAAAACATCATAAAAAGACCTTAAAATACATTAAAACAAAACAATGTTAAAAACATTTTTTTAAAAAACTTTAAAAACATATTTTAAAAAAACTGGTTAAAGATATTAAAAGACATATTAAAAGCAATTCTAACACAGATGCAGACTGGGATAGGTCTCAACTTAAAAGGCTTGTTGTTAGAGTTGCCGGTCAGCTTTAAGCCACTCATTTTTCATCCTCAGAATGAAACCAAGACCTGGGGAGGGTGCTTTTCAACACCCCTTTTTCTGTCCCAGGGTGTGCTCTGATTTAAAGGGGGGAAATCTTGCAATTTTCCATATGGTTCAGTTTGAACTGAGGGAAAGGCAGCTGTGGAAGGTGCGTCCTGGCCATCACCAGGGATATCACAAACATGCTGCCGTGCATTTCTGGAGCAATTTTGCAACTATTTTTAAAATAGTCTTTCTGTTTTGTTTTGATAATTTGAAGGATGGATGGATGGATAAAGAAACAGATATGTGCATTTTTAAAAGAAAGGGCTGCCTGCAGGTGCACAAAGGGGAAAGTAAGGAAAAACTGGTGGCTGATTCAGTGTTTGGGCTGTTGAGAAGTGCATCCATAATGCAAGTTGGGAAGCTGAGCTGACACTAGGGTGAAGAACAGTTTTCATCCTCTCTACCAGATGGAGGTATAATGACTTGCCTCACAAGGTGGTTAATGAGAATGGGGAAATGTATAGTCTGAAAAAAGGTCTTAAAGTAAAAAGTGCTGTGAACATCAGAAATGTGTTTTTTCTTTTGTTAGTTGTCTGATTTTGCTTTGCAAGTTGCTTTGGATACTGTTTTTATTAAAATGTGATTAATACTTTTGTTTATTAATAGGTCTACTCTGAGTGTGACTAACATTGGATACAACTGTGTGTGTGAGTGAGAGAGAGAAACATTGCGGCTGTTCAGGCAGAAGCCTGTTTCTCATCCTTACGCATCCTTGGAAATAACACCCATTCTCTCCTTCATGCTGTTACATTTAGGCCATAGAAAAACACCTGGTAAAAAAGTCGGCCGGCGGACTGACATACATCGCAGAGTGGCGAGGAGGCATCTTGGACCACAAGATGGGCCACTTGGCTTGCTTCTCAGGCGGGATGATAGCCCTCGGAGCAGAGAATGGGGCAAAAGAGCAGAAGCAGCACTACATGGACCTGGCTGGAGAAATAACACGCACCTGTCACGAGTCTTACGCCCGCTCAGGTAGGAGCCAGATCTGTACTAAAGAGGATCAGTGCAAAGCCTGCCCCCCCCACCTGCTCAGTTAAAGGTGAAAGGGCTGCAGCTGAGTGGTTTTGCATGCAGAAGGTCCCAGAGTCAGTCCCTGGCATCTCCAGGTAGGGCCTGGAAAGACTCCTGTCTGAAACTCTGGAGAGTCACTGCCGGTCAAAGTAGACAATACTGAGCTAGATGGACCAATGCTTTGATTTGGTATAAAGCAGCACCCTATATTCCTGTGTTGTACAGGACAGATAGCCAACATTGTGCCCTCCAGATGTTGCTGGACTACAACTCCCATTATCCCTGACCTCAAGCCATGGCCTCTGGGGCTGATGGGAATTGCAGTACAACACCAAAATACACCAGAGTCAGGAAAAGACTGCTGCTAGCCAGGCAAAGTCCCAGCCCAAACAGGAAGCCTTATATAGCCCTTCCTGTCTAAGAGGACCCAAGGGCTGGTCTCAGTGGGTGGGGCCAGGCCACAGCCAGAGAATACCTCCCTGCCCAGGGAGATGCTCTAAACCACCCTTTTGGTGGCTCACCTGTCGTTTGAGCTGAGGATTCCCAGTTCTATCTGATGAACTTCTCAGGAGTTCATTGACTCCTGGCAGTGTGAAGGACACCCAGTTGGACCAGGGCTCCCAGACGCACGGACGGGGGTGCTTAAACGCAGGTGCCTGCCATTCACATGTTCTGTGCTTGCCGCTGGCAAAAACACCAGCATAATGCTAATGTGCAGCCACATGTGTTGGGCAAAAGGGTGGAGTCTGCCCTTAAGTCACATTCCATTCCTCGCTTGTCTGCTGTAGTGCCTGACTCTACAATGCCAGGCCAAGAAGACTGTCTCTTGACTTGTTCCACTGTGTGGGCTAGCAAGGCCTATGCTGTCTCAAGATAATTGCTTTAGGGGTAATGAAATACTCAGAAATTCCTGGCACGCTTAATGCTTTATTTATTTATTTATTTATTTACTTATTTATTTATTTATTTATTTATTTATTTATTTATTTATTTAATTTATTTAATTTATATACCGCCCTAAGCCCGAAGGCTTTCTGGGCAGTGTACAAAAAGATAAAAAACAAGCAATATATAAATACAATAAATACAATAAATCAAGAAAACAAAACAAACAAACAATAAAAGAACCAAACAACATCCAAAAATACAAATAATGATGAAAATACCATTAAAACACACATTAAAATGCCTGGGAGTATAAAAAGGTTTTCACCTGGCACCGAAAAGATAGTAGCGTCAGCGCCAGGCGCACCTCATCAGAGAGGCTGTTCCACAGTTCGGGGGCCACCACAGAAAAGGCCCTGGTTCTAGTCACCACCCTCCGAGCTTCTCGATGGGATGGCACTCGGAGGAGGGCCTTAGATGTTGAGCGCAGTGTCCGGGTAGGTTCATATTGGGAGAGGCGTTCCACCAGGTATTGCGGTCCCATGCCGTGTAGGACTTTATAGGTCAAAACCAGCACTTTGAATCTAGCCCGGAAACAAACAGGAAGCCAGTGCAGACGGGCCAGAACAGGTGTTATATGAGCGGACCTTCTGGTCTGCGTCAGCAATCTGGCCGCTGCATTCTGGACTAGTTGTAGTTTCCGAACAGTCTTCAAGGGCAGCCCAACGTAGAGCGCATTGCAGTAGTCCAGTCTAGAAGTTACCAGAGCATGAACAACTGAGGCGAGGTCGTCACTGTCCAGATAGGGACGTAGCTGGGCTACCAGGCGAAGATGGTAGAAAGCATTCCGTGCTACCGAGGCCACCTGGGCCTCAAGTGACAAGGAAGGATCAAAAAGAACCCCCAAGCTACGCACCTGTTCCTTCAAGGGGAGTGTAACCCCATCAAGAACAGGATGAACATCCTCCATCTGGGCAGAGAAGGCACTCACCAACAGCGTCTCGGTCTTGTCTGGATTGAGCTTCAGTCTGTTAGCTCCCATCCAGTCCATTATCGCGGCCAGGCAGCGGTTTAGCACGTTAACAGCCTCACCTGAAGAGGATGAAAAGGAGAAATAGAGCTGCGTGTCATCAGCATACTGATGGCAACACACCCCAAAACTCCTGATGACTGCACCCAGCGGCTTCATGTAGATGTTGAAAAGCATGGGGGACAGTACCGATCCCTGCGGGACTCCACAGTGGAGAGTCCAGGGCATCGAGCAGTGTTCCCCAAGCACTACCTTCTGGTGGTGACCCACGAAGTAGGAGCGGAGCCACTGCCAAGCAGTACCCCCAACTCCCAACTCCGTGAGTCTTCCCAGAAGGATACCATGGTCGATGGTATCAAAAGCAGCTGAGAGATCAAGGAGAATCAACAGAGTCACACTCCCCCTGTCCCTCTCCCGACAAAGGTCATCATACAGGGCGACCAAGGCTGTTTCGGTGCCAAAACCGGGCCTGAAACCAGATTGAAATGGATCAAGATAATCAGTGTCATCCAAGAGCCCCTGGAGCTGGCCAGCAACCACCAGTTCTAGCACCTTGCCCAGGAACGGAACATTCGCCACAGGTCTATAATTGTTCAGGTTATCTGGGTCCAAAGAGGGTTTCTTCAGGAGCGGTCTCACTACCGCCTCTTTTAGGCAGTCAGGGACCACTCCCTCTCTCAGAGAGGCGTTTATTATCTCCTTGGCCCAGCCAGCGGTTCCGGTCCTGCCAGCTTTCACCAGCCAAGAGGGGCAAGGGTCCAGCACAGATGTGGTCGCCCGCACCAGTCCAAGGATCTTGTCAACATCCTCAAGCTGTACAGACTGAAACTCATCCAATAAACAAGGACAAGACCGTGTTCTGGATGCTTCATTAGATCCCACTACCATAATATTGGAGTCTAAGTCCCGGCGAATGCATGCAATCTTATCCTGGAAGTGCCTCGCGAACTCATCACGGCGGGCTACAGATGAATCTATGATGTCCCGAGGGCCAGAATGTAAAAGCCCTCGTACGATTTTAAAGAGCTCCGCCGGGTGGGAGAGAGATGCCTTAATTGTGGCAGCAAAATATCTCTTTTTTGCTGCCCTCACCGCTACTATATACCGCTTAGAAGAGGCACTCACCAAGGCATAATTGCATTCGTCAGGAGTTCGCCTCCATCTGCACTCAAGCCTCCTCCTTTCTTGCTTCATCACTCTCAGCTCCATGGTATACCATGGAGCTGTATGAGCTCTACATAGGAGGGGGCGCATGGGAGCTTTGTGTCTAGAGGTGTCCTCTGGGCCTTTTTGCCTGGAATAAGAGAAAAGCAATTGAGCATAGACCTAGACCAGAAGCCTGCAGACCAGAATGATAGGCGCCACTGGGATTGGTATTGTCCTTTTGCTAGGCCAAAGGTGAAAATTGCCTCTGGGTACTTTGATTATTTATTTAGTTGATTGCTGCTCTAATAAGGCGTCTATCATTATTATTATTATTATTATTACTACTACTACTACTACTACTACTACTACTGCTGCTATTACTATTGCTTGCCCAATACACTCAGAGCTTGGCTTGAGGGTGATCACATTTGCCCTGAAGCGGGTCAAAACAATGCATCCCTCTAACTGGCATTAGGAAAAAAGCTTCCAGTGGAGTGAATGACAGCTCCCCCTCGCATGTAAATAGCAGGTGCAGAACCTCTAGATCAGGTGCACAGCAGAAATTGGGGGGCATAGGATTAAAGCCCCCCTCAGTGTGACGTAGTGGTTAGAGTAGTGGTTAGAGTAGTGGTTAGAGTGTTGGACTACAACCTGGGAGACCAGGGTTCGAATCCCCACACAGCCATGAAGCTCACTGGGTGACCTTGGGCCAGTCACTGCCTCTCAGCCTCAGAGGAAGGCAATGGTAAACCACCTCTGAATATCACTGTCAGCTCTACACTGCCTCAGCAGTGTCAGGGGGGGCTGGAAATTCCTGGGTCTTTGGCAGGGAAGGAAAGTCCTTAGCCAGCAGTCGGGTTGTAAACCTGCCAGGCCTATCCGAAGCGTACTTGCCGAGTCAGAAGTCCAGAAGCGAGGTCAGTGGAGGTCCGGGATCAATTGCCAAGGAGGTCAGTCAAAGAGATGCTGCAGGGAAACTAGGTCTACACAAAGCCACGCCTGACGTTGCAGTCAGCAACAAGCTGCAGCCAAGGTGTGCCTTATAAAGAGCAGGATGGACAGCAGGTGTGAGTCCTCAGCGTTTGGGCCTTAAGGAGACAGGCCTGCCTCTCTTCTGCCTGACCTTCTGCTGTCTACGTTCTGCAGGTGAGGGGGGAGTATCCTGTTCACTGTCTGTGTCTGGCTGCAGGGCCTCTGCTGTCCCTGGGGTGCTCTGCAGCTGAGGGGCAGAAGGAGCTGGATTCTCAGGAGGCTCCTCCGTGTCTCCTGCTGCTCCTGGGTCTGCTGCTGTTACTCCCGAGTCGTCCTCATCTGAGGAGTCCTCTGACGGGGCCATGACAATCACTTTCCATGAAAACCCTATTCATAGGGTCGGCATAAGTCGAAATCGACTTGAAGGCAGTCCCAGGTACCCACCTCCATGGCAATTTCCTGTCCAGATCAGGCTTCCCGCACCTGCACTTTACTTGGTCACACGTTTGCTAATTAGATTAATATCACAAGGTCTAGTTTAAATTGAACGCAAGTGAAAATAAGAACCCATCACAGAAAAGCTTTCCTGATAGATACACAGGAACATAGGAAGCTACCTTATACTGAATGAGACCATTGGTCCATCTAGCTCAGTTTTGTCCACACTGACTGGCAGCAGCTCTCAAGGGCATCCCTACACTACCGGGAGATGCCAGGGGTTGAACCAGGGACAAGCCAGGTGCTCTGCTACTGAGCTTGTGGCACGAATGTGCCTCTTCCTATCAGACATATAGTTTCACTGGGGCAATGGACTGAGATCATCCCATCTCCCGTAGAATCTGAGAGCACACCCATCGTGTTCAGCATTTAACCATGAGGGCTTCTCACAGCTCTGAAAAATTTCTGGATTGCACCCAATCTTAGTCATACTGAGAAGAGACCAGCTGAAATTAATAAATCTGATTAAGTTGGGTCTACTAATTTCAGTGGGTCTACTCTGAATAGAACATAGTTAAATGCAACCTTCTGATTTAGTCACCAATATGTTCATATTTTAGGAGCCTACGAGCAGCAGTTTAATAAATACTTCAGCTTCCTAGGTCTGACAAGCATCAAAATTCCAAGCTTCTCTGAACGTCTAATCTAATATATCCTTTGCAGATACCAAGTTGGGCCCGGAAGCATTTCGTTTTGATTCTGGCTCTGAAGCGATGGCCACTCGACTCAGCGATCGCTATTACATTCTGCGCCCTGAAGTTGTTGAAAGTTACCTGTACATGTGGAGGTTGACGCACGATCCCAAGTACAGGCAGTGGGGCTGGGAAGCTGTGCAGGTACTGCCTCCTAAACAGCCATTGCTAAATAGCATTCTCTTGGCTTAGGACAGGTGTGGCTAATCCTCAGTTCAGGGGGCTCATATGCCTCCCCCTCCAAGCAAATTTGTTGAGACCCCAAAGACCTTGCCAGTTTTGGCAGCTGCGGTTTTGTTGTTTTTGTTGTTAAATAGACACCACACCAAGGTGGACAGATCCCAGGGGCACCCTGATAGGGATGCAGATTCTAGTGTGATGTAGTGGTTAGAGTGCCAGACTAGTACCTGGTTGACCAGGGTTCAAATCCCCACTTGGTCACAAAGCTCACCTTGGCTTGGGCCAGTCACTGCCTCTCAGCTTCACCAGCCTCACAGGGTTGTTTTGAGGATAAAATGGAGAGGAGAAGAACTATGTACACCACCTTGAGCTCCTTACAGGAAAGGTGGGCTATAAATCTAATACTAAATCATATAAGAATGGATCATATTGGACCGATCATTCGATGAGCAGTTAAGTGAAAACCTACCTCCTCAGCTTGCTTTGCGTGGATCATCTGAGAAAGAGAGGGGGCTGTCTGCCTGTGTGTGTATGTGTGGGAGTGTGGGGTGTCTCCCTTCACTTCCCAGAGGCTTGGCCAAGGGCAAATCCAGACCCCTGTCCAAAATAGTTTAGCCACCCTGGCTAAGGAATACATTTGGAGTGGAAATTGTTGTGCAGTTTCTCAGCGTCATGCCTTAGTACTCCTCTCTTTACAGAATCAGGTGCCAGCAGGGCAGACAACACAACCCATGTGTATCTTCCCAAGGGGGGGGGGGGAGAGCCAAATCCAGGCATCTCATTTCCACCTGAGCTAGATGTGAAGGTCCTTTCTACATGATGACCCTCCAAACCTGGAGGCAACTGTTACCACTGTGGTTCCACAACACCATTCAATGTAGTGATGAAAAGGCTGATGTGTAGGGATGGGGGAGAAACTCAATTCAGTTTGCATTCAAAGGTGAACTTGCCTAATCCACACTGAATGAATGAATGAATGAATAGGTTTATTGCAGTCATAGACCAGCATCAATATAAACATCATTAACATCATTAAAAAGAGCAAAATTTTCAATAAAACAGCACGGGATAGTTAAAATCTCATTAAAATCAAATCTACGTCATCAAATTATCAATCACCTTAAGAGAGTTTTTCTGCAATGGGCCTAATCCACACTTTCCAAAGCAATAGGCAAACCAAAGCACAGCCATCCTCTGAAATTCACCCTTCTCCAAATTTGGTGGTGCAGTTCTCCAGCCAAGTAATGCGTACAAAAAATGCATATACTAGAGTGGGGGTTCCCACACAGTGGCCCGTGAGCTTCATTGAGGTGGCCCGCGACATGTCCATGCTAAATATTCATACTGATTTTTTAAATTGTATTTGTATGGCTTCTTTTATTTCTTATATTGTATTTTGCTGTATTACAATTTGCATTCCATTGAATTTAAATTGTAATGCAATAATATACGATACGAGAAATAAAAGAAGCAATACAAATACAATTAAAACTCATACATGATCCAGCACAGTACATCACAATTGTTACAAAAGACAGAAAAATCATTAAGTGGTCCCCCAAAAGCCTCGGGAATTTTCAAGCGATGGGGGGGGAGTTTTGGAATTCACTGAACTAGAAGAAAGTGTGCATATAAAAGTTTGCATTAGAAAAAATAACATGCAAAAATGCATTATGTTAGGAAAATTGCTTTGCAAAATTGCATGCAAAAGTGTATGTTATGAGAAATTAGCACTAAAATATTAATTTTCCTGAGGACTTTTTTTAAAAAATCACAAACTGATTGGAAATGTGACAAACTGAACTTAAGACTGGAAAAATGAGAAACTGAAATTGCCAGATTTGTCTATTATTATTATTATTATTATTATTACAGTAGAGGCGGAAGGGGAGATCCAAGCAGCTCCTTTATTTATTTATTGTTCATATGCTCACTTAACACTTTAGCACAAAAGCCAAACACAATCTTAAAAAATATTTTGTTGTTGTTAGTGCACTTGCATCTTAGTTTATTTAACAAAAAACAATTGAAGCCCAGCATGCGCTGTTGAGAATTAATGAGGGAAGGGAGGGACCAGATTGCACCCCATGTAAATGGTGGCAGTTCAGGCAGCCAGTGATGGTGGGGCTTCACCATCCATGTTGCCAACCTGCCTGGCTGAGCATTCCTCCTCCACCAAGTGAATCAATTGCATTTTGTGGGAAAGGCTAGCACCGCCATCAGGAACAAAACTGCTATGAGCCAGGACTCTTTAAAAAGATGGGAGGACGACAAGGGTTGGGCAGCAGTGCTGTCCTGACTCTGTGTAATGAGTGAGTGAATGAATGATGTCAGTTCCAGAGAAAATGGCTAGTGTGGAAGCAGCTGAGGTCGGGGCCAGCCAAGCTGAGATCAGTTCCAAGAAAAGCACCCCAAGCAACACAGGAGAGGAATAGGTAGCAGGTAGCAGAATCAGCAGGACCAAGGAGCTGTTCAGCAAGGTACTGTGAGCGTCACACAGGAGCTGTTTCATTGCACAAAATCTGCTGGGGGTGTGTGGCATAACACAATATGGCTGCCATGGCCAGAGGAAGGTGTGACATAACACAAAATAAAGAGAGTATGGTCATGGTGAATTGTATTTCCATACTAGAAGAGGCTTAAACTATTGGATTTTGCCTGCCATACCGCTGTTAAAAGCACAAGAACACCGTTTTTCCCCAATGCCAACCCTAAACCAAAGTCTAGGCTGTCATCCTATCCCCACTTACTTGGCAGTAAGCCCCATTAAACTCAAAGGGACTTCCTTCTGAATAGACATGTACCATTCTACTGTAAATACACTGAATGAGTCTCTCGTCTTTTAACTGCTGCACAGCAGGAGACACGGCCAAGCCTCTTTGCACAGTTTTCACATTTGCCTTTTGGGGGAAGTGGGGAGTCTTTAACATTCACTGACACTTATTGTGTAGTAGCATTTGCAAAAAATAACTTCTAGGGACTACTTGATCTCAGACGAACCTGCTACAGAAAAGATACAGTCTGGTTACTTGGGGAAAAGGGAAGGGCAAACTATGGAGATAATATAAGACAGAAACAGGAAGAGTGCACTAAAGGGAAGGGAGAAATAGCAGCTCTTTAGGACACCAGAAATTCCTATTGCCTGGGCTGTCTGAACAACCCACTTATCACAGCTCTGGTTTCATTCATTGGCCAGAAACACTGACAGGCAGGAGCAGCCAGGTGGGCTCATTTTATAGAAATCACTTAGAAAGGTACCTACACATTTTGCTTCATAACTGTCTTTCTAGCAGGGTTAGGGATTCACTTTTTTAAAAAAGAAAAAAGCCCAGAATCTGGGGCCCTGGCCAGGGGACATCAGTGAAGGTCTTCACCAGCTCCACAGCGCCCATAGGCACCACAATGGCAGCCCCTGCTGCAGTCTAAGGAATGCAAACTGCCTAACAAGTCTGATCCCCACCATTTTAAATGATCCATAGAGCACTGAGAAGCATTCCAACATTACCAAATTATAGTGATTAATTTGCCATTATAGGTGGGGATAGAGGGCAGGCAGGTGATCGAATCCCAAATTCCAGACTTGGAGCCAAATATGAAACGAAGCAGATTTCCGTAATGTGATTAAGGCACATATTTCAGTTATTAAGTTTTGCGTATATTTTGTTTTGCTGAACTTGGCATTCTTTCCAAACTTACTCCTGATCTCTGTAAGCTGTTCTGAGATCCTTTTCGGTGAAGGAGCTGGCTAAAAATGCTTTCAATAAATAAAGTAAAAATTAATTAAAAATAAAAATGTTCGTGTTACTAATCTGAGCTGGAGGTTTGGGACTTAATGATGTAGACCAGCAGGGACTCTGCACCTATTCATTCCAACAAAGCAGAAGCACACGAGCCCCTTTGTGATTTCTGCCCCGTGGCTCAGGGCTGTCCATCCCCCACTCTGCCATCCTTAATGACAACTCCAGAGTCTGCAACCTGCAGCAACCACTTCACCCTTGCCTCATCACAGAGCCACCTCTGACAGTGGGGCCATTTGAAAGCTGCCTTCAAAGATGCTGGCAGTTATATTTATCGAGCAACCTTCAATCAATTGTACAATATTTCAGGAAAGGATTTCTTCAGGGGCTGTTTCAGGAGACTGAGTGGAACAGCAAATGCTAACCATCAAGAGAGATTAGCCTATTTTCTTGGCCCTTTGGGTAATCATTGAAAGCTCTTCAGTGAGAACACAGCCTCTCTAAAAACCTGAGTCCAGCTCATAAACCTGCATGGGTAAAACACAACTGATTGTGATTATTGAGTTACTTGTTTGCTACGCTGCCATTACTAGAAACTTTGACTTTCTCTCTTCCCTCCACCCCCTGTCCAATCCAACCAGGCACTCGAGAAATATTGCAGAGTAGAAGCTGGTTTCTCCGGGATCCGCGATGTTTATACCACCAACCCAAGTCATGACAACATGCAGCAGAGCTTTTTCCTGGCAGAGACGTTAAAGTAAGTCTAAGCATTTTCAACATCGCTCAGTGGAAAGCTGTTTAGGATGGAGAATGTCTTCCGTGGGATGGGGGATGGGAATTATCAGTACTTGCATCTTAAATAGATCAGGAACCTTGGTGATATCAATTACCCACTTGAATGAGATGGATTTGTCCATTTCCTCTGTAAAGACGTGGATTTTTAACGAAGATTTTCCTATTTTGCTTTTCTTATGTACCCTGTTGACTAGAACTACCAGAGGCAGGGAGAGGACACTACACAGCACCTGTAACACTGCCATATTCATCTTTTGAAACTGACTGAGGGGCCTATTCACTTGTGCATATTCATCACTTAGGATCTGCATGGACAAAATATAAGAGAGCTCATAGGGCATTCACACAGTGCGGTGGTCTACTTTTTGATGTATGCATGGCTGTCACTTGCCTGTAGAGAAGGCAGAGAAATTCTATGCAATTCACATTTAAAGCCGAATCTATCAAATTTGCATTCTCCGAAACAATATGAAAACCAAAACACAGCCATCCTTTGAAGTCCACACTCATCCAAACTTTGTAGTGCAGTTCTCCAACCAACCAGTATTTGCAAAAATGTTTATGTTAGGGGGATATGTGCATAAAAATGAATATATTTGTGAAAATAACATACCCAATGGATTGTGTTAAGAGAAAGCCCTTCTAAAAATGTCCTCATTCGTCAAAACTGCAGAAATCCATACTAAAAGGTGGAAAGCTTTTCATGAGGACTTTTAAAAAGACAGCTGGCAAATTGCCAGAGTTGTGGAGAGCTGGATTCATGATTGGAAAAATGAGTAACCGAGAGAACCAAAGCTGACAGATCCTTCCATCCGCACCTGCCTGCAAACTGAGCCCTGGTAAATGCTCTTCCCCCATTGGTTGGCCACCCCGTTGTTGCCCTTTTCCTCCTTTTGAGGGAGGAAACGCCCTGTGGCTGGTGGCCTGAGAATGGGAAAGGCTGCCCCTGCGTCCATCTCAGGCAGTTAGTTGCAGGCAGCTTTCTTTCTCTGCTCATTCAAAGCTCCCCCTCCCTGCCCCCCATGAGCGCTGCTGCCATGGCCTCGTGTTGAAAAAGGAAATACCCCCCAGCAGAGTGCCTGAGATGGAAGTAGCACAACCCATCTTAGGGGCTTTCCATACTGGCGTTTTATTACTGGTGTCTCCCGCCACGTGTTCTCGACATAGTAATAGTGTGCATTAGGGGTGGATTTATTCTGCTGTAGTTTGCTCTGTGGTGCTCCCCCAGTGCTGCCACATTCTTGCTGTCCGGAGGGGCTACAGAGCAGCAAAAGTGCGACAAAAATAAACCAGAACATTTGTGGCATGAGAAGTTTCAGGATTTCAGCAGGAAGTTACAGGATATGTAGTGACTGGAAATTAAGCAGTATGACCATTGCAAAACATCAGCAGGCACAACCAATATTGAACGTGGGATTACATGTGGCCATCCCAGTAGCATCATGAGCATAAATCATCATGAATGTGCAATACAAAGGGTGTCTGGAGGGGCCCTTAAGCAACCTGCTGCAGGGCAGTTTGTTCCCCCACAAGAAGGTCTACACAAATAACTGCTGAGGTGGGAGATGCTAATCCTCTGAGCTTTACCCTAAAGCCACTTTGTGGCCAAGCCAAACATCTGAAATCGCCCTGAACCAATAGGACAGGCTGCTGCTGAACTACAATTCCCATCAGCCCCAGCAAGCATGGTCGATGGCCAGGGAGGAGAGGAGTTGTAGTTTATTTATCTATTTATTATTTATTAGATTTATATCCCACCCTTCCTCCTAGCAGGAGCCATCTGGAGGGCCACTGGTTCCCCACACTTGGCAATAGGACAGTGGTTCCCAAACTTTTTTCACCCACAGACTACCTGAAAACTGCTGATAGTCTTTGTGGGCCACTTCATGATTTTCTGCCTGTTGTAGCAACTGCCATGCACTGTGCTAGATGCTGTATAATTTTTAATTGTACTTTTATTTCTTATGTTGTATTTTGCTGTGTTACAATCTGCATTCCATTGAATTTAAATTGTAATGCAATAAAATACAAAATGAAAAATAAAAGAGCAGTAAAATACAATTAAAAATCAATATGAATATTTAATGGAGACATGCTGTGGACTACCTGAATGAAGCTCTTGGACCGCTGGTGGTCCGTGGACCACAGTTGGGGAACCCCTGAAATAGAAGAAAGACTAGTCCAAAGAGGTGCAGCCAGGTGCAAGGGGAGGAACAAACTCCTCTCTCCATACGAATGTCTTGATGACACCAATGGGAAATATTCACCCGTTGCTACCCCTTCCTAGTCAGTGTCATGTAAGAAGCTCAGCCGTCCTCCCACTATCCCTTGTGTTGGTTTGCTAGGAATCAGAGGCCCACCCCTGAGATTTATACAAACTTGGACTCCTCCTCCAGAGAGCCTTAAATCGCACCAGATGTCATGTACACTAGAGTGGTTGGCCACCAAGAGGAAGTTACAAGCCTGTCCTGTCCACTTGTTAATCAGGCTTTGTGTTAATGACTAATGTTTCTACTCATTTGGATCAGCCTTAAGTATAAAAACAGTGGGTTGTATCCTTTGCTAGACCTACTCAGACCCATTGAAAATAATGGGAATGACAACTTCCGGGAAGGGTGACTTAGCCTGTGCCTGCTTTTGAGACGGGCTCCTGCCTCAAAAGAAGCTTATTCAGATATATCAGTCAGATTTTTTTTTTTTTGACTGATTAAACTTCTCCCGGGTAGGGAGAAACGAAGAGATTAACCTCAAAGCCTATTTTTGTTGGGACGACCAGATCTCATTAATTTATGGGACGAGGTCCAGCCGACGAAGGTGGGACGGATTTTCAACAACAAGCTCTATCTGATAAAGCGAACGTTCATCTTATCTTCTAAGAGAGAACGCACTAACAGGCAAGCACCCTTCTTTCTATATTTTTCTTTTACTTGACTTAAATTGTTGCTGTTTAAAAGAGATTTGCCAGATTGATCGGTTTTTGACATCTCACTGGGGAGCCATAACTTCTCTCTGCTACTCACTAATTAATAGCTTATCTCTGTTTTTGTTGCAAAAAGCTGTCCTGGATTTGCATTCTAAAGATATACACAGAAGAGGGATTTCTATTCCAGATTTTTATTTTGAAGAATATTATATTGTCTGAGACTACTCTCTTTTTGGTCTATTTTATTTTGACGAATCTGTTTCCTGACGACCGCCATTAATTGTTTCGATCCTGGGAACTGCATTTTGTTTACTTAAGCATGGAGAGATAAGGCTGTCTGCTCTGTTTATACTGTGATGTCACCAAGTTTGGAGTATTAACCCAATTGTTGCTGAAATAAGAAGTGGTTTTCCTATATTTTTCTTTTAAAATGGCAATTAAGAAAGTGGCTGAGAAGCTGGAAATAACTATGTTTCAGAAAATAATGGATGAGATTGAGATAACGAAACAAAACCTGCGACAGGGTTGTAAGGAGCTGAAAATTGAATTGAGTAAAATGAAGCAGGAGATTAAAGATATAGGGGTCCCTGTGAGAGAGGTGACCCTGGAAGGGGTCCCTGTGAGAGAGGAGACCCCGGAGATTGGAACAAACGTGGAACAGGAAAAAGATTTGGAGTCTATGGACTTTAGAAACAAAATCTATTGTTTGGAGACACAGGAGATTAAAGACATAGGGGTCCTTGTGAGAGAGGAGACCCTGGAGACTGGAACAGGGGTCCCTGTGAGAGAGGAGACCCTGGAGACTGGAACAGGGGTCCCTGTGAGAGAGGAGATCCCGGAGATTGGAACAAACGTGGAACAGGAACAAGATTTGGAGTCTATGGACTTTAGAAATAAAATCTATTGTTTGGAACTCAATGTTATCTCTGAAGAAATTAATGAAGATTCTAGAGATAAAGTTATCAATGGCATGGATAATCTTCTGGACTGGAATGATGTGATGGAGCCCAATATAGAGAAAATCTATGGAATTAACTGCAGCCATGTGACAATGGAAAAACTTTCAAGAGATGACCCAGTGTATTTTGAAAAAAAGAACAGAGATATGATTTTACAGCAGTATTTCAGCAACCTATTCAGAATGGATGGCAAGAAAATATTTGGGATAGAGGTAATTCCCATCAGACTCTTACTATATGACTATGGCTTTGACAGCAAGATTATTATGGAATACTGATAATGGAAGATTGGATACTGAAATTACTGGACTTAACAAGACTACTGAAGATGGAAGATGGAAAATGGAACTAATAGGGATAATAGAACAATGGCTACTGAAATTACTGAACCTAACAGATTCTGATGTGATGGATTAATTGAAATGTTTATTTTGACTATGGTTATGACAATAAGATTATCATAATTAGTAATGAGATGGATTAATCGATATGCTTATCTGGAAAAAAAATTGATAGATATATTTCTTAAAGAATTGAAACCTCTCTTTGACTTTTTGTGGAAAGAATAAAGTAATGTTTATGAGATTTGATGATTAAGTAAGATAACTACTGGAGGAAAGTGATTTTATAATATGACTTAAGAGACAGGATTGTTATATATTATAGACTTATAACTGATTTGATCTTTGACAAATGGGAAGTCAATATTTTACTCTTTATTTTTTATTTTTGTTTTTTTTTTTCTTTTTTTCTTTTTGTTTAACTATTTTTGATTTTGTTTTTTGTCTTTGAATGTTTTATGATTTTGTCTTGTATGTTTTATGAAAATCTGAATAAAAATTATTGAAAAAAAAAAAAGAAAATAATGGGAATGACTTACTTATATCAGTGGGTCTATTCTGAGTAGACTTGGCTACAACCCCATGCCTTGCACTCTTCTTTCTATAGCAGAGGAGCCCCTAATTGTTTAAAGACTCTCACCGTCATTTCTCACTTACTTTAACCCTGGATTGGACCTGCAGAAATCGTAACCCACTGAGCCAAGCACAGCACACCATTTATCAAGGCTTGACGGGTTTGATGAGCCAGCCCCTCACCCATCCCATCCCATCCCATCCCATGCACCATACATGACTGGTGGGTTGTGTTCTGGTTGGGCCTGCCATAGATGAAAACCTTCAGTCATGCAAACAAACTAGGAGACTGAAGAAAGTGAACGGGCTGTTGTCTTAGCTCAGCGTGTTTGAAACGTATTGCCTCTGTGGAGCTCTTTCTACCTTGATTCACCTGTTTAGGAACTCTTGACCATCTACATTCTGCATTCTGGCACTTGCGGTGGGGCAAGGGTATAAGGTACCTGTGGCCCTCCAGACGTTGCTGGATGCCCACCCCAGCCAGCATGGCCAGTGGTTAGGGATGACTGGAGTTATGGTTCAGTAGCATCTGGAGGGGCACAGGTTCCCCATGCCTATTCCAGGGTGCACACACAGTCCATTGGGACACAGCAGCCAGGGCTGTTGGCTTTTCATGGCTGCCCTGCATGAACTGAACGTGGATCCTAGAACATTGCCAGTGGCTCCCTTGTAGCTGTACATTGCATATTAAGTAGAGATGGACAAAGCTGTCTAGCCTGTCTGCTGTCAACTGCTCTGTCCATTGAGCAGCCACTGACAAGCTCCCAAGAAACCCATGACTTCCTTGGGATGCAGTTGGAGAACCCTCTCTTAGTCTAGTGCAAGGTTGAGGGATCTGCGCCCCTTCAGAAGTTGCTGAACTACAGCTCCATCATCCCTGACTATTGGCCATGCTAGCTGGGGCTGATGGGAGTTCGTGCCCAACATCGTCTGCTTTCCCCTCTTAACCAAGTGGTCCAGCCACAACTGATGTGCGGGTGATAGGGCCACCCCAAATGTTGACTGTCAATTTCACCTGAGCATGCCTTCATTTGACTTGTATTCTCCCTTCAGGTATCTCTATCTTCTGTTCTGTGAAGATGACGTGCTGTCTCTTGAGGACTGGGTGTTCAACACCGAAGCCCACCCGTTGCCCGTGATTCGCACAACAGACTTTATCCTGAAGACGAGCACGCAATAGGGGCGCCTTTGCTCTCTCTCGGCTTCTGCCGTGGGATGTGGAAAGTTACTTGCCTATTTTCCTTCTCTCCTTCTTTCCAATAAAGGAATGTCTGTGTTCCCAGAAAGGTCTCTGGGGGGCATTCGTCCAATTCCGGACAGTATTATATTGGGGGATATAAAAAAAAACTGTGAAACAAGCACCTTCGTGGGTTTTTTTTTTCCCTCTATGAGGGAATTTATAAGCCTGATAGTGAGATGTTGATTATGGGCCATAATACACACAAAATCATGGACATTCCTTTTTGCGGAGAATTTCTACGGAATCTACTGACGTTTTCACACGGCCAAAGGAATCAGGAGTTTGCCATAAACAGGCGTTGGTTTGTGCCACTCTTTTTCTCTTCCATCCACCCCTTCCACTGTCTCCTTTTTATATATATATACAATTGATTTTTATCACCTTTCCAATTTACACTTCCCCCCCCCCCAAATAACTTGATCCTAAGTGGAATCAATGCCACTGATAGTCAGAAAGCATCTGCAAAATTCTGAACCCCAAGCATCATTTATATCTTTTTTTTCTGTGCTCTTAAAATGTTTACTGAATGTTGCATCATGTGTATTTTTTTTTTGCTTTCTAATGTTTGAAGTTTATTATGTTTGTACCTCCTTTGTTTTTGTTTTCATTTGGAGCTTAAATATTACGAGGCACTTGTAATGATTTCATTTCTGTAATACCCAGAGATGTGGAATAGAATAAAAATTCCTGTCAGATAAGGGCTGTGTACACACAATATTTGATTCTTGAATCAACGGAGACCAAGTACTTGTCTTTTCTTTGTAGTCCACACACAATCTAGATGTTTGCATATTTTTTGCCCCCAAGAAGTGCTTCTTGAGAAACTGATTTCATTCCAAAAATAAAAGCTCACGTAACCACACCCATCCTTATGGACAGCAGGATATGGAATCAATTTAGACTGAAATTGGCATGTTGAGGACAAGCACGAATTATTCTGGTTTGATAAAAACTACATTTTTTGCGATACAAATAGGTTAGTATATATGCTGTCATAGAGTGTTGCTGAATTACTCAGACATTGGTGCAGAAGGTTAAAAGGAAGGGCAAAAGGACTGGTGATTGGGTGAAGCAAAGCTTGCAACAAATCCTCTGAGGGTGCCTCCAAATAGGGATGTGCTAGAATTCCGCCCAATTCGGATTCGGTACCGAATTTTGCATTACTTCACTTATTCTCAATCACTGACGATCAGATTGTAAGGTAATGAATTTCTGCTGCTATTTTTGAAAACAGACCTTTAAAAAAAAAAACTGCCTCTGAAACATCATTGTAAAATTGATATCAGTGTTTCCTTCAAAATGTTGATATTTCCTTTTAAAATACCAACATTAATATCAATATTGTTTCAGAGCGAAAAAACCGTATGGATCAGTAAGAGCAGCAGCTAGAGGACAAAGACCAAACCCTGGTTGATACCAGACAACAGATCCCATCCCTACTCCAAATTCTGCTTTGTGGGAAGGGGTTCAAGCTCATTCCAGAAATTTAGGTTTGTACATTTAAAGTGCTCTGTTGACCTAGCACACAACAAACCCACATACACAAAACGGACTCTTTGCAGTTAAAAAAGCAATGGAGAGATGCACTGACGATGATGGGATGAACAAACGATTAATGGGAAAATGTGTGTGCACCCTTGCAATCGAACCAGGACGAATGCTCATTGTGATATACCTGCCCTGCAAACAAATCTGAACAAATGTTCACCCAAGTACCTAGGGAGGTGGTGGGCTCGCCAACGTTGAAGGAGTTCAACAGGCAGCTGGACAGCCACCTGTCAGGTATGCTTGAAGTTGGATTCCTGCATTGAGCAGGGGCTTGGACTTGATAGTCTTATAGGCCCCTGCCAACTCTACTCTTCTATGATTCTATGACTGGGCATAGCCTAACCTCTGTGTAAGCTTTGTTCAGGCAAATCAGGATAAATGTTCAATAAGCAGGTTCGATGGAAGCAGCATGTCCCTCTTCTCCTCTGGAACAGCAGAGGACAAAGATATAAGAAGGGAGGTGGGAGGTTGGCCATAGTCTGTTGAGCCCAAAGAAGGGGGGTGAGCTTCAGTGGCCTGTTGAGAACTGTAGATGACTCAGAGGAGGGGAGGGGAAATGGTAGCCAAAGAAATCAGGGCAGAGACATCAGGATGTCTGTTGGTTGTTTCTAAACTTCTGGACCATCCATTGACCCCAAGCAGTTTACAAAAGACCCATAACACACATTTCAGTACAGTACAGATTGTATCAGAACAGTACAAAAGAACCCAGCATGAAGCAAAACCATACAGGATAAAAATAGACCAGCATAAAATCAGTGTGTAAAAAAAAACAAAAAACTGAGGAACCAGCAAGGGAAGGGGGAATTGTGCAGTTGCAACACAAAGCAGGAGAAGCAGCGCTTCTTTTTCTACACAAGTATATTAACCCATATTGAACTGCCTGCTTCTAGATGTAGGGTGGGGTAGAGAATGTCTTAGCAAGAACTGCTAAGTACCTTCTGCCAGGCTGAAGCACATGGCGTTTGGGACAGGCTTATCACTAGTTGTTAGCCAGGATAGTTCTATGGAACACTGACGTACAGAGGCAGCATGTCTTTGGATACCAGATGCTGGGGACAGATCTGCAGGGGATGGCCAACCCTTTGTGCCTATCATATGAGCTTCCCAGAGGCACGGGAGGCAGTGATGGCCACCACCTTGGATGCCTTTAAAAGAGGATTAGCCAAATCCATGGAAGATAAAGTTTTCAGTGGCTACTAGCCACGATGGCTATGGTCTTCCTCCATGGTCGGAGGCAGTATGCTTCTGAATGCCAGTGACGGAATCACAAGCAGGAACAGAGCTGTGGCACTCAGGTCCTGCTTGTGGGCTTCCTGTAGGCATCTGGTGGGCCGCTATGAGAACTAGATGGGTCCTTGGCTGTTCTTAGGCTGACCACAGCTGGAAGCAAAATGCTGGGTCCATTGGCTGTTGATCTGCTAGACAGCTATGAGGCTCATCCTCTGCTGGCTCCTAGTCAGTTTCCAGGCTTCATTGAAAGGGCTGCCCTTAACCTTTTAAGGGAGGTCTGGGGAACCTTGGGTCTAGAAGTCAAATGCTGTCCTCCAAGTGCCTCTAGCCAGCCCTTGGAACTTTCCCCAGGTCACACCCCTCACCACTCATCCTCTGCACCTTCCTCTGCACAATTGGGGCAGGGCTATAGTGGCTCACTGGCAGAACATTTGCTTTGCATACAGAAGGTCCCAGGTTCAATCCCTGGCATCTCCAAATAGGGCTAGGAATGTCCCCTGCCTGAAACCCAGGACAGCTGCTGCCAGCCAGTGTAAACAATATTGAGCTAGATGGTCCAATGGTCTGATGCGGTTAGGGTTGCTAGGTCTCTGGTTTTCACCTGGAGATTCTGGTTTTTGGGGTACTCCCCAGGTTGCCAGATGAGTCACCCCAATCCCCAGAGTCTTAGCTTTCATTTTTTTAAAAAAAAAGTTCCTAGGTGGTCCGGTTCAAGAGATATACACCAAAATGTCAGCCCCCCTCCCCTGCAACTTCTGTTAAATGAGATAATAGCTGGCTGCTTGAATCCCTTCCCTTTCAGGTTTTTAATCAATAAGTGAAGTTAGGCCTGTGATTGACGAGGAATTTGTTGACCTCTAGGAAATAGCTTAGAACCCATTGCAAGTCCTGAAAATAGCTACCTTTTCCTACTTATCTGCAAATCATGAGTTGAGTAAGTTCATAGCTTGCAGCAGCAGCAAGAGTACCTTTCCCTCTGTGTGCGCACTGCACAATAATTGAGCAGGCGATCTAGAACAGAAGATCATAGCAACAGCTTGGCAGGCATGCACAGCACACAGTTTCAGTTACAATTATAATAAAAGTGTACATGCATGTTTTTTTAATTACTTGCAAAAATAGCAGCATATACATTTTATCTTTCAAATAATTTTGGATCAGAATTTTTTTTAAAGTGTACATGCAGCTTATGATGCCATTACAATGTGTTATTCTTTTCTAATTATAAGGAATCAAACAAGTTTAAATTTTCCTGGGCTGCTGAAAAGGGCACTTTATTTGTCTAATTCATTAGCCTGTTTTGAAAACCTTCCCAATATGAAGCTTTTCTGGGAGTAAAGCTGCAATGCTAATCCCACATACCTGGAAGTAAACCCCATTGAATTCAGTAGGACTTTTGAGTAGACATGGATAGGATTGAGCTGTGTGGCTGGGATGTAGCCCATTGTACAAAGGTAAGAACTGCACCTACTGCTTCACTCATTCTCCCCTAGCCCCACCCACTTTTGCCTCTGGACTCACCCACCACTGGCATGTGGCCCCTGGAAGGTTGCCTTTGAGAGAATGTGCCCCTCAGCCTGAAAAAGGATCCCCCACACTTGCTTTAAAGCCCTACGTGGCTTAGGATGCAGATATTTGTTGCACCGTCTTCCCATCCACCAAGATCAGCAACTGAGCCCTTTCCCTGAGCACCCCTGTTGCCTGGAGTGCAAATGAGGGGGCAGGAGGGAGAGAGAGGGGGAGACTTTTCTGTGATGGCTCCCTGCTACCATCACTCTGTTTCCTGAGACTATTAAGAAGGGCTGATGGTACCCTTTTTAACAGAACTGTGTTGACATTACTCTATTAATCTGAATCGACTGTCGCTGTTTACTATGTCAGCCTAATTGCTTTCTTTTATTATTGTTTTGAAATTGAACGAAGCTTCTTACAACTTTGTTAGCCACCCAAGGAACCTAAATGTAACTTAAAGCATGTATGTAAACAAGGTAATATGAAGGCATGCAACTATCAAGTCACAGCAGCACCTTTGGTCACGGAAGATGTAAGTGTAGACTGTTTTCAGCCACATTCCAAGGCACATTAACATGATGTTAATACTGTTTTCTAAGGAAACACTAAGCTGTGTGTGGTCTGCAAGTCCTGACTTTTAACTTAAAAAGCAGTGGTATAATAGAGGGGGAATGTAAGCGAACACAGTTCTGGGACTTCTTTCATCTGCAGGAGTGCAAGAGTAATTGACAAACCTTTCCTCCCTGCTCTGGCAATCATGATGGGATAATGAGGCTTTCAAGTTTTATTATTTGTGACAGGTTACCATAGAGGTTGTTGTTGTTATATGCCTTCAAGTCGATTATGACATATGGTGACCCTATGAATCAGTGACCTCCAAGAGCATCTGTTATAAACCACACTATTCAGATCTTGTAAGTTCAGGTCTGTGGCTTCCTTTATGGAATCAGTCATCTCTTGTTTGGTCTTCCTCTTTTTCTTCTCCCTTCTGTTTTTCCCAGCATTATTGTCTTTTCTAATGCATCATGCCTTCTCATTATGTGTCCAAAATATGATAATCTCAGTTTCATCATTTTAGCTTCTAGTAATAGTTCTGGTTTAATTTGTTCTAACAGCCAATTATTTGTCTTTTTCGCAGTCCATGGTATGCGCAAAGCTCTCCTCCAACACCACATTTCAAATCATCAGACAATTTGGAGAGAGATCAAAAGCAGAGGTTGGATACTTCTTTTCTTTTATAGGGTTCCTACTTTAGGTTGGCAGTTTAAATGGTTACACTTCTTTGGAAGATTGTTTGCAGTTCTGATTAAAAGCTAAAGGTTGCGTTTCATTTGGCTGAAGAACTTTTGTTAAGGATCAGTGCGTTCAAGTTGAACATATGCAGACAGAAGGAAGGACCGCTGAGTTCAATACTTCCAGGAAACCATGCATTGGATTGCAGCTTGTGGAAGGGCAGGTTCATGTTAGATCCATGTTAGAACATTTGAAGTTAGATCCTGCTTGGTCCTGAGTGTTAAGTGCTCCCATTTCAGATTTCCTTCCATGCTGAAAATCAACCCCGCCCCCCTGCCATTCCTCTGCCTTGAGAGGTTTTTTTCTCTCTCTGTCTATTCTCTCCATCAGATTTTGATTCCTTTCTTCCTGAACTCCAAGGAACAAGGGGGAAGAAAAGCATTTCAAGTAAGGTGCAAGAGGCAAAGGTTTTGTTTTGAATTCACACCTCTTGAAGTCCCAGAGGACAGGAATCCTGTCAGATGGGGACTTAAATTTCAGTTTAGGAATAAGGAGATGGACAAATAATCTTCTCCTGGCTGGATAGTTGTTAGTAAGTAAACGCTTTGAGAATGTGAATCATCCTGTTGAGAGGTTTTGGTAGCAGGGAAATAAGCTTGGCCCAAAGTAATTTTACAGTGGATTAAAATATGCCGCTTGTGGAATCCAAAGCTTCCTTTTGACACGAAAATAATGTCACTCCAGATGTGTGGGCTTTCTTCATTTCTAATTTTGATTGATTTTTGAAGTGTGATATAACAACATAATCTGCAGACAAAGAAAGAATGCTCCATCTCTCCTTTATCCCCCACGCCCTAATCCAAAGGGCACATAATTCGCTAAACATGAAAGCAAACAAGAAAAAAAGAGAGATAAGAAAGAGACTTTTATTTATTCATGTGCAATATTTATATCCCGCCTTTCCACCTAACAACAGGCCTCCAAGGCGTCTGGCAATAAATGAAAACAGATAAAAGTTTCTTTTAAAATATTGTTGTGGCTTATGACAGCTCTGGGAGGAAGATGCTGGAGAGTGTCTACTATCAAGGCCGAGGATTGCTATTAAAGTTTGTTTCTGTGCCACCTTTTGGCCTAAAAAGGCTCTGGCTCACAAAGGATAATTCAAGCCTATACAGTAGGGCCCCACTTATACAGTGGGTTAGGGACCAGGCCCCCGCCGTAAAGCAGAAATCGCCATAAAGTGGAACCCCATTGATTATAATGGGGCACATTGCGCGAAAATGCGGCAGAAATGCCGCAAAATCGCAAAAACGGTTTTAAAATGGGGGATTTCCCGCTGCCGCATTAGCGGAACGCTGGAATGCAAAGCGCCGGTAAGCGGGGCCCTACCGTATAAGGCCTCATCTGCATTATGCACATAAAGCAGTATCATACTACTTTAAACAACCATGGCTTCCCTCAAGGCATCCTGGGAAATGTAGTTTGCTAAAGGTGGTGAGAGTTGTTAGGAGACCCCTTTTTGCCCCTCACAGAGCTATAATTCTCAGAATTCCCTAGGAAGAGGGATTGATTGTTAAACCACTCTGGGAATTGTAGCTCTGTGAGGAAAATAAGGGGTCTCCTAACAACTCTTGTCTTGGACCTCCTGATATGATGATACCTGCAGGAAGCCCCCTCCTGTAGAATTCAGTGATTGGTTGAGTATATAGGGGATGAGGCTATCTTTCAGGTGTCCTGGTCCCAAGCTGTGTAGGGCTTTGTACACTAACGCCAGCACCATGAACCTAGTCGAGTGGTCATTTAGCTGCCAATGCAATTCCTTCAGCAGCAGCGTAATGTCATGGCGATATTGCGCCCCAGTATATAGTCATCAACTCCCATCAGCCCCAGCTATTTGAGCCAGGGATTATGGGAGTTATAGCCAACCATGTCTGGGGACCCAAGGTGGAAGAACTCTACCAGTTGCAGAAGCCATATGAGGAGAAGTGTTATGGAGGAGAGGTGGCCCAACCTGTAGATGTCATGAAAGTTGACAACTGTTGCGCCTGTAACAGTGTGGCACAACATTTCCAGGAAAGCTTTGAATGCCCACTATTAATTTTTTCCACTGTGCCATTTAAACAAACAACCAGTGCAATGGTTATTCAGTTTTCATATTGTGCAGCAAGAGCTATTTGGATTCTGTTACAGGGAGTTGTGAAACAATCATAATAATGTATTCATTTATATCTTGCTTTTCTGTATAAATACATCCAAAGACGCTAATCTGGAATAAAGCCTAAACAAATGCAACAATAATTCCTTAAAATGTGAAACAAGACAAAAGAGATTACAAAATAGCAGCAATAAAAACGTCTCCAATATAATTATTCCTCAGCAGCAGACAGTTAAGCATTAAAAGCTTGCTTTTTTATATATATATAATCACTTTTGGAACATGGCTAATCTCCCCAGTGACAGAATTCAAAAAAAGAAAGGGAAAAAAGTGCCACCACAAGGAAGGCCTTGTCCCTTTTCATGAGGAGAGGAGATGAAAATAATAAAACTGTCTAAACTTGCCAGTATCATAATGCTGTTATACAAAGCTATGGTGCAACTGCATTTATTTCTTTATTGTTGCTTTTATATCCCACTTTTCCTCCAAGGAGCTCAAGGTGGCGTACATGGTTCTCGCCGTCTCCATTTTAACCTTACAACAACCCTGTGAAGTAGGCTAGGCTGAGAGACAGTGACTGGCCCAAGGTCACCCAGTTTCAAAAAAACGTTTGGTGGTGTTAGTAGGGGTGGCTGGTGCCCATTGCCACCCTGGGCTCCTATCTATCTGAGATTAGACAGACAGACAGACAGACAGACAGACAGATAGATAGATAGATAGATAGATAGATAGATAGATAGATAGATAGATAGATAGATAGATAGATAGATAGATAGATAGATAGATAGATAGATAGATAGATAGATAGATAGATAGATAGATAGATAGGGACTGGTGGGGCGGAAGGCAGGGAGCCCAACAGTAGGTGGGTCCAGACCAATGATAGGCAGAGCCAGCTAATTCCTGTTTTTTCCTCCTCCATTATCCTCCCTTCCTCCCTACTGAGTTCTACAGGGGCAATACTGAGACTAAAGAAGAGGAAGCCGACACAATGCCACCCCCTGCCCTGGATGTAAGCAAGAAGGCTGGGAGATGAGGGCCGGCTAAGAGCAGACTGCGGTTTGGTGGGGCCTAATGGATCAGCCTCCAGTAGTTAGTGTGTGTGCGCGTGTGCACGCACACACATACACATCAAAGCAGCAGAGAAACCACCCTAAATCTCCTTGATCAGACAGATAATTTCATGGGCAGCATAAGTCTTGTGTGCAACACAACGTGGGGTTGGATGACAGTGATTTATGGGGGAAGATTAAAAGAACTTAACACGTATCGCTTGGCCAAACAGCTAGCTAAGGAGGGATGTGATATTCATGTGGAAGGACCTGAGGAGTGTAAGCATCGAGGATGGGGAGGGATTGTTTGGAAAGGTGATGTAAAAGGAGTGTAATCACTAGGAGTAACGGAAGGAAATTAATCAAAGGCTGGCTGGAAACAAACCTTTCAGCTCAGTGTCAGAAACAGCCACATTCAAGAGTCCCTTGTGTAATTAAATAGGAACACAGGAAACTGCTTATACAGAGTCAGGGCATTGGTACAACTGGCTCAGGATCACCTACAATGACAGACAGCAGCTCTCTAGGGTTTCAGGCAGGGTTCCGTCGCAGGCCAACTGGAGGTGCCATTGGGGACTGAACCTGGGACCTTCTATGGGTACAGCAGAGGTGGGATATGGGTAGCCCTCCAAATACTGTTGGACTCCCAAGGCCCATCAGCCCTGGCAGCCAGCTTGGCCAATGGTCAGGGATGGTGGAAGTTGTAGTCCACCAATACCTGGAGGAGCACAGGTTCCCCATCCCTGGTGTAAAGCATTATAGCAGGTGCGACAGATATCTGGTTACATGCCTAGGATTCTGGGATGAAGAAGTGATGGCTGCTCCTCCAGGTAAATTGTACAAGTGTGAACAGGGCAAATGTGTCCACCAAGATTTGGGAGGGGGGGAGTGGATCCTTGCAGAGCTTGGCTTTATAGCATATCCACTGAGTATAGGGTTGGACTAGATGACCACCAAGATCCCTTATAACTCTGAAACTCTATGATTTGGTTTAAAATGAGGCCCATGTTAAGTGTACCAGCTGCAAAGCTGCTGGAAGAGAGTCAAGTAGTAACTTGCAACCATCAGGTGGACATACAGCACAAGGGCTTTTCTGTACATACCAAGCTACTTCTGAAAATTTAACTATTTATTGTTTGCAGGTTACTGAGAAAAGCCCAGAGCAGAAATACTGAATAAAAGAAAGAGAGGGCAACGTATTTTCTTTATATCCCACTTCCAAGGAGCTCAAGGCAGCATACACAATTCTCCCCCAATTTATCATCCCAACAATCTTGTGAGGTAGGTAAGCCTAAGCAGAGGTAGCCAACCTAGTGCCTTCCAGAAAGTTTTTGAGTCGAACTCCCATCAGCCTGCAACATGACAACAGTCAGGGTTGATGAGAGTTGTAGTCCAGCCACCTCTTGCAGGGGAGACTGTGTTGGCTAGTTGTGGACTAAGGGAGCATTATGCACCCAAGGTCACTCAGTGAGCTTCATGGAAAGGTGGAGATTTGAACCTAGGTCTCCCCAGTTCTAGTCCACTCTAACCACTACACCACACTCTCTACCCAAGGCATTTTTAAGTAATAGTTGTGTATCCAAGTGGCCACCAAGTCCTAGCTTTTGGACATTCAGTGGACTGGATGCAAATGGACACATGAAATTTAATCAATGAACCAAGAACTCAAATTTGGATTGGAAGCCATTGAAACTCTGACTAGAGGTATGAAATTTTAGCGAAATTGAATAGAGATAGAAAATTGAGTAGAATCTAGGGACACATTACACAATAATTCTTGGGTTATTACAAACCACAAGTCTTTCTGAAAAACTTCTTAACAAAGTTTCTCTCCCTGTACACTGTGACGTCTAGTTCTTTGTATCTTGGTTCCTTCTTTATAGTAAGAATTCTACTATAGCAGTGTGTGGATCATAAGCAGCAGTTTTTAATTTAATTTGCTTTTTAATTCACATATTTACTGGTAGGTGGGCAGGCTAGTAAGAATTTTGCTGGGCTAGTAACTTGTGTAA